>NC_067169.1:111332006-111932006 GCF_903995435.1 Acomys russatus
TCTCCTGGCCTATAGCACACACAGACAAGAACCCAAAGGAGGCCTAAATGCAAAATAAAATGACACTTATTTTGAAGATATGTCTCAGCAAATGAGTTTCCTGTGTGGTTGGCTCCAAGCCCAGATCCTTTCACTGAAACACCCTAAATAATTCAGATTCATTGGTCTATAATATTAAGTGCAAATGTAGCTCATTTTTAGACCAGTTCTGAACATCAATAATAATAAACCAGAGATAATGTATTTTGTTTTCATAGAATTGGAACAAATTGCAGTATCTATGCAAAAGCATATTGGATCAAGGGGCAGGGAGAGCAAGCTCTAATTTTTACAGCAATCCCGTTTTCCAGAGAGTTTATTTCTGAAAATGGATGCTAGTCCCTTAGTCACCAGAACATAGATGCATGCTTCCATAAGAGAACAGGAAAAGTATGTGGGTGTCTAAACAATATATGTCAAATAGTTTGGCTATAAAGTATGATGAAGAACTAGAAATGTCTCTTTGATTCTCCCCATTGTTCTCTTTCATCTTTGATAGCACTTTGTTTCATGGTTTTCTTTCTCATATGTGGAGTCTTACAGACATAGTCAGCAGTTTCTCTATAGCTCACAATACATAGCTCTTTCCTTACAGCTGGGTTCACCTCATCCCCCTGAAGCTTCCTTAGTAGTATGAATGAAGGTCAAACACTAAGAAGCCAGATTTAAAGGGTTCCTTATGCTCCCGGCCCTTTTCCTCTTGCCCATTCCTTCTTCCTGTTTTTATTTTTCTTTCTTTCTCTATTCTGCTATCACTGTCTTCAAAGACTGTGTAAGTGTAGAAACTTCAGAAAACATAGAATGGAAACAGTAAATGTATTCCCAAAGCACGTCCAATGGTGCTTTTAAGTTTCAGACGATGATGCACTGAACCCAGTTGCCCAGTTGGAGCCTAACTGGTATGCAGAAAACTCTCTTTAAGCTTCTGGCACCGCTTCTGTTGTCACAGGTCCTTACTTTATATGATAGGTAAGCATTAAAAGGCAATGCAAGAAGATAGATACTGTGACTGAGCTGTCAGTTCCACGAGTGGAAACACCTTTATTGTCTAACACAGCTTGCTCTTCAAGACCTACAATAAAATTTCCTCATATCAAATACAAATACTATTTGTTGAAGTGGTTCAATTTAATTTAATTTATGGTTCACCTGTTCCCATTCCATGAGGAAACACTGACAATCCTTCTCATTGTCTGATGATTGTAGTAATTTCCATGCAAAGGCATCTTCCCTCTTCCTTCAGATTGTATAAACTGTGTATGCCTCACTCTGTAATTTTCCAGGATAGCATTAGCCTGAAAACCTTGGTGGAAGTGGCTTTTAGAAACTCGGCGAAACATGCATCACTTGGCCTCTACACAGCTAGCTTGCAGCTTAGTAGTTCTTCTCTGACTCTAAAATCAGAATCCTACCTTCCTAAGTCTATTCAGTGGAAGGCTAGGTATTCTAAGCAGTTTATCTGATAATTCAATTTCTTACCCTGTCTTAAAGATGGAGATCAGTGTGAATCAAATCCTTGCTTAAATGGTGGAAAATGCAAGGATGATATTAATTCCTATGAATGTTGGTGCCAAGTTGGATTTGAAGGAAGGAACTGTGAATTAGGTAAGTAACCTGTTTATTATTCGTGGTTCAAAGTTTCCTTTCAAGCCAGATGAAACAGGAAATTTAAATATTTATATACCATATATTTCTTTTAAAACATACTTTGAAAACTTATAAACATTCACTTTCTCTGTGTGAGTTTTCAGGATGTGAATTCAAGCTAGTGTTGAGTGGTAATATTAAATTTCCGTTATTTATTGATCTTTAATACAGTCATATGTGCTCAGTACCATTATTATCCTCATTTTATGAACACAAGAAAACTTCGGCTTAAACATCAGAAATATAAATAGTTGAACCACCTGCCTGTAATCCCAGCACTCGGGAGGCAGAGGCAGGCGGATCGCTGTGAGTTTGAGGCCAGCCTGGACTACAAAGCGAGTCCAGGACAGCCAAGGCTACACAGAGAGACTCTGCCTCAAAAAAACAAACAAACAAACAAATAAATAAATAAATAAAATGGTTGAACCAGGAAGTGAACTTCAGCTGCACTGTACTCAAAACTCTGAGGAAACTACACCCATTAAATCATTTGAACTTGTAACTGCATCAGTGTTGATCCAGCCAAAGGAAATAAATAGGCTTTAGAAATTGGCATGCCCAGCCCCCATGTGATAGGAACTCTTCCAGATGGACTAAGCGTTTTGTAAGTTAAATTTGTTGTAAAAATCAGAGGTTCTTCCTCACTTCAACATGTTGGTTATACAAAGAGTAACAGAAGAAAGAAGTAACTTGCAAATGTGAGATTTTTGTTTACCTTTTCTTCTTATAGCCTAGAATATTTCTAGAATATTTTGGTCATTTGAGCAGTAAATCCCAAAGTCCTTTACCTGCTTGATTACTGCCTCTGGATGCAGTATTGCTGACATTGTGACTGAGAGAAGCACATGGTACCAAGAAAAGATTCTGCACTCTGAAATTCTGGAAGAATAGAGATGCAATCTGAGAAAAAGCATTTAACACCACAGGTTACATGGCTAAGGATAAAGAGTAGAAGAGTAGCGGGACACTATTAAGGCAATAGAGCCATCTCTCTGACAGGCGAACAAGGCACAAGATGAAATGAAAGGCACCAGCTGCACTCGGCCTATTGAAAAGGGGGATAAAAGTCCCTGTAATATTGTTCAGTGCCAAGGGGAGGTTCATTGATCATCTTCCTTTGAAACCTGAAAGATCTCAGAATAAAAGGAAAAGTTGAAAGGACAAAGAGATTCAAAAAGAAAGAATGAAAGTGGGTGAACTAATATACTCGGGCTGGACTTCATTTGTTTAAGATTCCTTATGTAGCGAAGAAACCACTGTTTGACTCACCACCACTCCTGTGGGTGTGTTAATTGGTCCAACGTCTCTAAATGCCATTTGTTCTGAAAGATTGTAATTTAAAATTCAGACTTAGTGAAATTTGTTCCTCATATTCCAAGACATATAAAATAAAGGAATATTTTGTGTACTTACTCATTATTGGCTCAAATGATGATGCCATTGGAGTAAAAGGAATGAATAACTCAGTCTTTGCTGTGCTTGAAGGTTACAGCATAGACTTTGTAACTGCAAACATAAACACTGGGCTGGAGAGATGGCTCGGCAGTTATAAGCATTGGCTTCTCTTCTAGAGGAACTAGGTTTAGTTCCTAGAACCTACATGGTGGCTCACAACTCTCTGTAACTAAAGTTCCAGGGCATCCAATGCTCTCTTTTGGCATCAGCAGGCACCAAACATGCACATGGTGCACAAACTTACATGCAGGCAAAACATACCCATGCCCATGACAAGTATAATAATAAAATAAATTTTAATATAAAAATATACCTCTGTCTAATTTAATGTTCACTTAGTTTCGTTTATGTTGACGGATGTTTTGTCTGTGTATCATGTGCATGTAATTCCCATAGGAGCCAGAAGATGGCATGGGGTCCTCTGGAACTGGAGTAAAAGGAAGTTGTAAGCTTCCCTGTGGCCTTTGGGATGTGTAGTCGGTTCATCTAAGAAAGCAGCAAATGCGGTTAACCAATGAACCAGCTCTCTGGCTCTCTACCTTGTTTTAAAAGATAGATGGTTTAAAAGGAGGACGAGAACACCCTCGAGGAATGTGAACATAAGCTCAGAATTCTATAATAGAATACACTGTACATGGGAGGTTATGGTCCACAGAGAAAAAGTGTGAAGTCTACAACTGGCAGCATCTCAATACTCCTTGGTTCCCACACTTGTTTGATCAGGACTCTGTCTCTGTGCTGCAGCCACCACCACACTTAGCCTCTAGGGCTTATTGATCAGATCTAAACAATTTGATAAGGAGGTTTTTGTTGTTTTTTTTTTTTTTTTTAATCTTTTCAGCTCAGCTGGTTCAGAAAAAAAAATGGGAATTCTGTCAGAATGCTCTAGACAGTAGAGGAATTGCAACAACAAAGCATATACAAACTCCCATTTAACTTTCTTGCCTCAGGCTGAACTGAACACAAATCTGAAAAGTCATGAGGCAGCACAGTGCATGGGGATGTGAGCGCATGCCTTATCTTGTCTTGGAAAAGAAAGGATTTCCACTATTGTGACCTTTTGCTTTTTTTTCATGTGTTCATCGGGGAGACTTAGTTGAGGGAATGAGGAGTAAGCATTTGAGACATGCTTTCTAGTTAATAAAAAGAAGAATTAGCTGGCTACTGGGTCTCTTTGCCTAGAGTAAAAATCTCTGGATTTCCTCTACTGCAGAAGTCCAAATGTCTATCAGGTAGATCAAGGTCTTCAAGTATTCAGGCATCCTTTCCTCCTGAAGAATGCAGAAAAACAAAATAGGAAGAAAAACTTACAAACAAAGGAGTACTGCCTGAGAGTTTGTTGTGCTGTTGGTATTGTTGTTTGTTTGTTTGTTTGTTTTTTGTTTTTCAACACACCATAGTCCCAACTATTTCATTTACTATATATTTTGGGCATGGGAAAATTGTTGAGTTTAGCTGAATAGCATGTTTTCTGGCAGACCTGTTAAACAGAACAAATTTTGTTAAGGCTGTGGTGGGCAACCCAGTGCTATCAGGAAGAGGTATAAAATGAATGCTTTACAAAGTTCTTCAACGGATATTCTAGGTACCAAGGCCAGCCTTAGGACCAAGGAAAACCCATACCCAACCTAGAGTGTGACATCTAAGTCCTCAATATTTGATTAATGAGTTCCATTCTGTTTCTCAGATCCTGCTCTATTGACCTCTCCCCTGGAATTTCGTGAGTTGTACTTATAATTCTATTTCTAGAATCCCAAGCCTTTCGACTGCAGGCAAAAGATTGCTGATGCTACAGCAATACATTCCACCACATGCACCAACCAACCCAGAGATCAAGAATATCAGGGATGCATTGGGCCAGAAAGGGCAATAGCAAATAAGAAAATGATGGAGAGGTCTGGTTGCTTAAGCAAGGACACAGAAGCAGACTAGAAAAATCACACCAAGCTTACTCATTCTCTTCATACTTGCTCTGGACACAGGTAGCTTGTTCTCCCCACCCACCTCTGTTAACTTATCGCAACCTCATATTGATGGAACATTTTCTACAAGTGGTATTTGATTTGGCTGAACATTTTAGTATTGCTTTGTAGCAACAATATGATAGCTAGGAACAAGAAAAGAGCCAGAGATGTTACCATCACTAATGAGGAGAAAGATCTTCAAAACTGAGCAAATGCAAAAGACCAGATACTATATTTTTTGACCATGTACTTAGTGGATTATTAATAGCAAAACTAAAATTTCAGGTCAGTTTCTTTATTCCCTTGCCCTGATAACAGTTTGTTTTCCTCTCCTGATTTACTGGACTGTGAACTATCTATCACATTAACTTTAAACAACTAAAATAAATAAACATACAGAAAAGGTGTTATATATGAAGGCAATAAAAAAGTATCAATTCAATTTATACCATAATAAATAAAAAACAAATTTTAGAACAGAGTGAAAATTAAATGCTTAGTAGTAAAAGAAGGATGTAAAAGTACTCGACACACACTCTGGCTTCTGTGGACACACACACACATACACACACACACAAACACAAGTACTTTTAACAGGTAGTAGAATAGATGGATGAAAATGTATTAATACAATGGAGTAGTACAGAGCAGTATAAATTAACTATTGCTATACGAAACCAAATAGATGAATCTCACAAAAAATTGCTAAAATACAAATAAATATGTGCTGTTTACATAAAGTTCATGAATGATCAAAGGTGTTTATTATGTTTGAATCCCAGTAAATGTTAACTTTTATAAAGGAGGAAGGGTAGAATAATTGGGAGGGAACATTACAGGACTTGTGAGGGTTGATAATGTTCTATTTATTAACCTGTGCAGCATTTAAACAAGTGCATTTACTTTGTAAAGCTTCACACAAAATTTTTATTGATTTTCCTGAATTTGTGCTTTACTTCAACAAATAGGTTTCTAGTTGTAGTTCATGATTTAGTCAAAGTACAATATTCAGTTACTTGGTGGTACACGAAAGCAAAACATTGCTGACAACATCTTCATGACTTACTGAGAATCTTATTTTACCTCATTTTCTACTCTTAGCTCTAGGCTCCTAGATTGTTTCAACTTATGTTTAACCCATATATGAGCCTGTAGTTCCATGGACTTTTTTGAAATGTATGTCAGATGAGCCATTAGGTTTTCTTTTCCTTTTCTTTTAGATGTAACATGTAACATTAAAAATGGCAGGTGCAAGCAGTTTTGCAAAAATGGTGCTGATAACAAGGTAATTTGTTCCTGCACTGAGGGATACCAACTTGCAGAAGACCAGAAGTCCTGTGAACCAGCAGGTCAAAATCTAAATAAGTTATTTTTTAAAAAATTGTCTTTGAATCTTTAGCATTTAAATGTTATTTTACACTTTTAAAATGATCATTTTTATTTTATGTGTATAAGTGTCTTGTCTGCATATATGTATTCACGCATGAGTGTACAATGCTTGTGGGAGTAAGACGAGGGTATAAGCTCCCTTGAACAGGAGTTACGGAAGCTTAGTGATTTAGGTGTCTACTAACCCTCCATAATTCCAGCTGTTACCCAGTTCAGGGCCTCTGCAGTAGTAGTCAGTGCTCTTAACCACTGAGACATCTCTTGAGCCCCCAAATTACCTTAGTTTAATACTTACTTGTATCTCTTTGAAATTTAACAACATATTGGTTGCTTTAAATGAACAAGTTAATTTTCCAAATGGCACCATCATTTCAGACTTAAATTCAATAATTATGTACAGCCTGAACTCATTTCTGAACTGTTTTTTCCCTTTGGTTTCTATATCACAAAGAAATGGATCTGTGTGATCTCTGTGCGCAATATTTAAGATTCAGTGAGATCAAGTTGACGATGCATTATCATACAACAAAAGACATTTATAAATACTTAGCTGACTAGTAAGTTTCTGGTAAAAAAAAAAAAAAGATGTTAACTGTTAAGCATAAATCTATTGGGGCCTAGCTACTTCAGGCTATGAAAGTTACTTCCTAACTGGAGTCATAAACTGAATCTCTGTACTTGCTGTCAGACTTGATCGAGCAACTCTTTATGCTCTCCTAGGCTGACCAACATAGTCTTTACAGTGAAGGGGAGTGGTTCACTGTGGTATGAGCATTCCACCATACTGACATCTAACTGCTGTACGGAGAGCATCTCCACACTCATAGCTCATCTCAGAAGCCACAGTTTTGATTTAGAGAGAGGGAGGCAAGCTTTGGAAGACTAAAAAAAGGAAAATAAAGCCTTCCGTGTGCAAGCATGAGGACCTGAGTTTAGATATTCAGTATATAAAAGCCAGTGTGAACCCAAAATTTAAGGGGAAGAGGAAGAAGAGTGAGTCCCAGGTTCAGTGAGGGGGCCAGTCTCAAAAAGGAATGTAGACGTCAGAGACATAAATGAAGATGCTTGATGTCAACCCCTGGTGTCCACACATGCAAGCATGGGCATGCACACCAGCACGCACATGTGACCACACACATATCGCATACTCACAAATACAAAGTAAGCACAATTTTGAAGCAAGCCAGATACAGTTACGCTTGCATTTCCAAAGCCAGATCTTTTATTAAGTTGGTACATTAAATTAGGAACCATTCCTCTGTAACAGTGGATTTGATACCAATCTCAGCAATGTACCAGGCAGAGGAAATTAAAGAAAGGCCCAGAATACAAGAATGGATCTTCTGTAAGTAAAATGAAGAGTCTGTGACGCTTCACCTTCTGCCTGCTTCTTCACATACACTGCCTTAGAATTATGTACGTGTGTGTCTGTGTGCACATGCACATCTATGAATATTTGTCATAAAAAAGCTAACTTCTAATGAAGGTAGCTGGCAGAGAATCTTAGTCCTTATAGGCTTTTCAATGTTCTGAGAGAAGAAACTTGAAAAGCACCTCCAACTATTAAGAGTTCTATTTGAATGTAGCCTTAGCTTTAGTAAGTAGGCCAAACCTAAAATAAGCTGTTCTGATTTTTCAAAGATAACGGTCTGTTTTCTCAAGCCATTGTTGACCACGTATACTTATGCATATGTATTTTGAACTCATTTCCTACTTTTTTCAACCGCAAGCTGCCTTCATGATACTTAGCCATAGCTGGTTGCTATAGAAATGTCTGGTATATGGAACGTAACTAAAAGGAGTTAAAACGTGAAAATAAAGTGTGAGGTGACTTTGTTTAGCTACATATTTTTATTTTGGTGGTCCTTTCATGGATCAGTAGACAATTCGTTGGGAAATAAATGAAATGTTGGAGATGGGAGGTGGTCAGATCCAAGTAAATATGGATTTGGTAACCATATTAACAATCTATTTGGTAAATTTTTGACAAATATGTAATTGAATCATAAAGTTCTCTCTTCAAAACTTCCATGTTGGAATCTCTAGTGCATTAATCGTCTACAAAAAGACCCTGTTAATAGCAAGTAGTGGAAGCCCCTTTTATCTTATCCTAAAACGAAAGTTACAGAGTATCTCTGTTAGATTTCTATTCAGGGGGAGGGAACTTTGATGTAAGACTTTAATTAAGAAACTAGACAAAAGTACTTAGATTTTTTTAAAGTCCTAGTAAGTTTGATTTTAGAACACCTATTTTATTTTCATAAAGATGGTGGATTCCAGATCCAAGCAGTCTCCCCATGGAAGCTTTGAAAACTCTGCATGAAAATAATGCAGTCAGCCTTTTAGATTGAAACTGTATTCATTTTTTTTTTAATGTTGATGAGTCTTCTCCAAAGTGACAGCAATGAATGGGGCTCATTCTCAATTTTCATAATGCATTTCCATTTGCCACTATGAAATATAAAACTATTCTCCCTTTTTCCACTTTTGTAGTTCCGTTTCCATGTGGAAGAGTTTCTGTTTCAGATAGTCCTAAGAAGATCACCCGTGTTGAGGCTATTTTTTCTGATATGGACTCTGGAAATTCTACTGAAGCTGAATTATTTCTGGATAACATCACTGGCAGTGCCATTCTGGATAACGTCACTGAAAATACTGAATCATTTAATGACTTCACTCGAATTGTTGGTGGAGAAAACACAAAACCAGGTCAAATCCCTTGGCAGGTACTCTATACTGATAGTGTGTCTAAATGCTGGCTCTCAGATGGCAAACTACAGACCAGATGAAGAACTGGGCTAGGGTATTAAAAAGACCCATAGGGATTGTGGGATGTATTTGGGTAAATTTCATCATTCAGCAAAATAAAACCCCTATCGTTAAGCATCTGGTGAAAGACAAGCCCCAGGATAGCTGCGGGACAATGTCAAAAAGAAATTTGGCATTAAACAAATAGCACAGTAGGATTCCAAACAAGCAACTTTTCAGCAATAGGGATGTCTGTAAATGAGGGTCGGACACACACACACACACACACACATACACACACACACACACACACACACACACACACACACACACACACACACACACACACTAGGACTCAGCCCCTGAGGAAACCAGTGAGTCAGAAAGTCTCACTATTCTTGGTCAAACTAACCCTCTCCAGTGACCTTTCTTTGAACAGGCTCTCTTGGGTCCTGACACTGTAAGGATTTTCATTCTATTTAACATCAGGGCAGCTAATTCTATTTAATTTTCTGTATTCTCATGTGTTTTTATATCTTATATCCACAATGTCCATGTACAGGATGGCTTGCATTGGTCACTTTTCTGTTGCTGTGACAAAGCACCAAGACCAAAGGCAACTTAAGGAAGGGGGGACTTGCTTTAGTTTATGATTCTAAAGGGTAAGAGTCGATCTTAGTGGGGAGGCATGGCAGCCAGAGTGGGAAGGTGAGAAAGCACATCTTCAACCACAAACATGAAGCAGAACCAGAAAACTGGAAGTGGGGTGTGGCTATCAAATCTCAAAGCACACCCTAGCGATGTACTTCCTCCAGCAAGGCTGCCCCGCTCCCCAAAGCAGCACTGCTAGCTGGCAACCAAATGTTCAAATATCTGAGCCTATGAAGAGGACAGCTTTCACCTTAACCTTCATGATGGTCCATGTGCTGGAGAGGTATAATGCAATTTTGTCCAGGGACTTGTTGGCTAAGAACATCCTTTCCTCTTTAAATAAAGCAGAATGTTTCTATTCCCAAGATGTTCACATTGTGGTCTTAGAGTTGCCCCTTATTAAAGGAAATGAAAAAAAAACCCAATTAAACCATAACTAAAGTGGGAGGGAAAATATAGCCTCAGTTTAGTCACGTGATCTGCATTTCCCACAATATTTCCTAAAAGGACATTTAGTAACTCTAGAAGCCCTTTGATTTTCGTTTTAAGTAAAGAGTCTATTGGATGGTGTCTGCAGCTCTATGAGAAAGACAATGGAAATGTTATATACCATTTCAAATATTTCCAGGTCCTTCCTCACTACAGTCTTTATGTTATTGGAGTTGTTGCCTGTTTCCTGTCAACTCTTGCTAGGATCAGTGGGAATGCTCACTGACAAATGCATGTTGACATGCCAGTTACTGACTATTTCAATGATGATTAAGATCACTTGCACCAGTAATCTACCTGTCTTACCTGTAACTCCACAAAGAAGCCAGGTGTCTTCCCCTGCCCACTCCCTCCAGCCCCACTCCACCCAAGATAAAGACAATTTACCTAAACTTTGTGTAGGGGGGTGTGCATGTGTATGTGTGTGTGCGCGTGCATGCACGCGCATACACAGGCAAGAGCATGTGTGTGCGCGTGCATGCACGCGCATACACAGGCAAGAGCATGTGTGTGGTGTGCTGGCACCTGAATCCAGTGCCATCCTTACACTAAGCAAGCACTGCTCTCCCACTGAAGTATATAGCCAAGGGTTTTTCTTTTCCAGAAGTGAGACACAGAGATATTTCTTGGTTAGAGAGAGAGAGAGAGAGAGAGAGAGAGAGAGAGAGAGAGAGAGAGAGAGAGAGAGAGAGAGAGAGAGAGAGACTGCCTGTCGGTTCTGCATTTTTCCTTCCTAGCCAAGGAAGGTCTCTCCACACCAATCTCTGTCCAGTTCCTCAGGAAAGATCGCTGCCTTTTAAAAATAGAAGATAAACTAGATTTACAAAAGCCACTTTTCAACAAAGGAGGAAGTGAAAGCAACCACAGCCTCTTCTCACTTGTGAAATGGTCAATCTGTCAGATGGGAGCACTACATTTTTAATTATTTTATTTATTTTCCTCATATTAATGTTTTGCCTCAATGTATGTCTGCATACCATGTACCTGCCTGGTTCTCATGGACCTCCAGATCCCCTAGAACTGGAGCTAGAGATGGCTGTACGCCACAATGTTGATGCTGAGAACCACTTAACCACTGACCCATCTCTCCAGTCCTGAGCTTGCTAGATTTAATTACAGACAAGACTGAACCCAGCTGCTGTGGCCAAGGCACTGAGAGAAAGCGAGATATAGTGCTTTCAATGACCACCATATTAAATTTGTGGTTCTGGAATCTGAAATACCACTTGCAACTGTCACCTAGAAAAGTGTCTGTACTTGGTGATGTTTCCTAAAAGCCTTTCCATTCGGAGTTGACTCTTGTTGGGCAAGTCAGTAAGAGGAAGGAACAAAGAATTGACTTTCATCAGGAGTCACCAGCACTTTGTTTTTTTGTTTTGTTTTGTTTTTTGTTTTCCTTTTTATTAATTTATTCTTGTTACATCTCAATGTTTATCCCATCCCTTGTATCCTCCCATTCCTCCCCCCCCCATTTTCCCATTATTCCCCTCCCCTATGACTGTGACTGAGGGGGATTACCTCCCCCTGTATATTCTCATAGGGTATCAAGTCTCTTCTTGGCAACCTGCTGTCCTTTGAATGAATTAGACATACTTAGTCTGGCCAAAGGGTTTGGTGGGGCTGATGCTATCTCCGTAGTAGAGTGCTTGCCTACCATGAGCATGGCTTGGGTTCAAGTCTCAGCACATACGCACAAGCGCACACACATGTACACACATATGTGTGTGTGCACATACACACACACACACACACACACATGCATGCATGCACACACAGAGACAGATGTTTAAATGAGTTGTCTGCATCTTGCCAAGGAAATGAGGAAGAGGAAGATACCTGTTTCTTTGTGGACTTACAGGTAAAAGCTGTAGCCAGTAATCTGGTCTCAACTAAGAAACCCTTTCTGAATCCCTGACTCAGTTGGTAGACAAGAGACTTATTGTACAAATGTTTTGGAACTGTCAATCGGCAGAGATCTTCTGACCTGCCCCTCCCCCACCCCCGCGCTCAAAAAAAAAAAAAAAAACTAACAGTCCTAGCCTGAGACTCAGAGAGTGCTCATCTATCAGGTGAGAGGTCCATGGCACAGGCTAGGGGATTCCAAGAGCCTGGCCACTGTCACTGTCTTTTCTCACCTTATTCCATGGCTTCCACTTCATTTGTCTGGCTAGTGGCCAGGGCCTGAGTGGCCTGTCAGAACAGACAGCAGGATCACTTCCTGAGAGCTCTAGGAGTCCTGAACTGCACAGCTACCCAGTTTAGGCTCAGACTCCTCCCCTCCAGCCAGGCCAAAGGTGTAAGGCAGGCAGAAGAGGTCATTTCCCCCATGTTCTCCCACAGTGGACCAGAGCTCCTTGGAAAAGAAGCAGAGTCTGTGAAGGAGCACTTCAGGGGATGAGAGGCAAAGCCAGAGAGTTAAGTGCTCTGCACATTAGCAGAAACATGCTTTTCTTAGAAACTGTATCTGATTGACTGAGAAAACTAAAACAGCTATATAGGGAAGAATAAAAGCTTTGGAACACTAGAGGGAGGGAAAGGCAAACGGTAACGCCTATATTACTAGATCACTTTCATCAACAACTCCAAAGGAGAGGTTTGAGGAAACAACACAGCACCGGTCTAAAGCTTTAATTTAGTTTTTCTCCCAGTCATGGGCTAGCCCAACAATTCTGAGCATGTGCAAACCTTTTCTGCTTTCTGCTAAAGTCTGTGTATACCTATATAAATACCTGATCTTTTTCAAAGAGGTATTTTTATCTTATATTTGTAGTCTAGGCATAAATATCCTCCTTAAACAGCTTCATTTTCCCCATTTCCAGCTTTCTCCAGCTGTCATTAATGTGACCTGAGCTCTTGGCTTATGCTGCCATTTGCAATGATTTACTACATCTAACTTAAAATATGAATGATCCAGAGACGTTTTCTTTTACATGACTATAATAATTCTACAGGTCTGTTTTATTTATCCATGTGTGGTAGTGTACACCTTTAATCACAGCACTCAGGAGGCAGAAGCAGGTAGATCTCTGTGAGTTTAAGGCCAGCAGGTGTACAGAGTAAGTTATAGGATAGCTGGGGTTACATAGTGAAACCATGTCTCCAAAACAAAACAAGAACTGTCTTCCTTGAAAGCTATTATTCCTAGCTTAAATGATAAAATTCCAATTAAGAGGAAAAAAGAAAATGGCACATGTAATCTTGCCTACATCTATAAAGCTAGTGTGGACAGAACATTTGGACTATTACTCTGCAGTATTGTTTGATGAAGTACATAGCAATCGTCATTGTATTCAGTGGTAATAGCTAAGCATTAAAAACCAAAGTGAGTATGCTTTCTGTGCTAAATAAAATAACCTACTGCCATGAATTTGGTAAGCAACATCTGTGGGCCTAGCAAGCAGTATGCCATTTATCTTACTTTGTATAATATCAAATATGGAATAAGTTATGTTGTTAGAAAGCTGAAACCTATGGCAAAGGAGAATATGGGTTCAGTGAACTCACAGGGAAAGGATAGACTAGAGTTAAAGGTTAAAGAGCGAACAATGAGACTTCAGCTATTGTTGTGGGCTGCCATTGCCATGAGTAGGATATAGCAATTGTACGCATTTTGTCAATGTATATAGGTATGTCTGAGATGAGAGTGTTAGACAGAAACAAGCTCCTACTAGACTGTGACTATGAGAACATATGACAGATCAGAACTTGGATACCTTGCTCAGAACATATGCTTTCCTCTTTTCCCCATGAATCTCAAAAGTCTTATAAGAACTCATCCTTGGCCAAGCAGACAGCTCATCTTCCAAGTAGCTAATACTTAGATAGCTACAATCCTGAGATGGCCAAGCAAGCATTCCAAAACCACGCATTTGTAATCTTTTAATTGCAAATAGATCTTAGTCCTCTTTTCTTGGCAAAGGTGTTTGCTAAAAACATCAATTAGTGATTGGCAAAGAATGCTCTTCAGGCTTAAAAGGACACATCCATATTTCACAGTCATCTACTAGAGAGCAGCAGAATCTTCAGGCAGCAAACCTTTGGCAGAGTCATAAAGAATGTACTACAGTCTGTGAGCTCTTGGGCTGTGGATACCATTTAGGTTGACCTAACTAACGCACTAAGCTGGGAGCTGTTCAGTAATAAATATCATAATAGTAGCCAAAAGAGAAACAAATTTCTACTGCGGCATGTTAATTCTACTTCCAGAGACAGATGTGCTGGGTTGTAATATTCAGGACCAGCATAGAACCATGTTGCTCAAATTCACTTGATGGTAAAAATCATTTGGGACAGAGGGGAGGACATCCTATTGAAACTCTAAATGAGAGAGGCATGGAAGAATAGCAAAGTAGAAGGATCCAGAGGGTCCTAGAAACCTACAAGAAGAACGTTATGATAGGCAGATATTGGCCCAAGGGTCCCGCTCAAACTAAGGCACCAGCCAAGGACAATACAGGTGGTAATCTTTAAACCCTTACCCAGATCTAGCCAATGGTCAGAACAGTATCCACAGTTGACTGCTGAGTGGGATATGACTTTCTCACGTACTCTGGTGCCTCACATTTGACCATGTCCCCTGGAGGGGGAGACCTCGTGGCACTCAGAGGAAGGACAGCAGGTTGCCAAGAAGAGACTTGATACCCTATGAGCATATACAGGGGGAGGTAATCCCCCTCAGGAACAGTCATAGGGAAGGGGAATAATAGGAAAATGAGAGGGAGGGAAGAATGGGAGGATACAAAGGATGGGATAAACATTGAGATGTAACAAGAATAAATTAATTTTAAAAAATTTTTTTAATCATTTGGGATCAGGGTCAGCCATCTCTTATTTTGACCAGTACACTTGTACAGTGCTGTATACTGACAAGGGTCTCACATCAAAGGTTAAGTATTTTGTATTTATACTCTTTATCTTAAGCCTAATGAAATAATAGAACATGTGCTGAGGGCACAGAAACTTGGGGTATTGTAGTCACATCTTTTACTACGTCCCACTCCCCTGCCCATGGTATCTCATAGTACCTACCTCTCCCCACACTTACCCAGTGAGCACTTCCATCCCCTAATCCATGGTACTCAGACAAATGTCCTATAGTTGTTCCAACACAAATGCTATTGCTGCCTTCCTTCCTACAGAGGAAAGATTGTTGTCAAGTGTACATAATCTAAGTCATTCGGTGGAAAGTGCATACTAACATAGCTTCTCTGCACCCAGAATATTGCTCCTCCAGCAAAATCAAAGTGTGAGTAGAGAATTCCAGGGCCGCTGCACATCTTGATATGGAAGTGCGTTTGTTTTGGAATCACCTTTCTCCTTTGACGGCCGTGGTAGTCCATCAAGGGAACAGTGATGTACCCTCCCCTGGTAGGGACTGTGAAAGAAGTGTGAGGATCGTCTGGTGTTAGCAATGGGCTATCAAGACTATGTGTGCTAAGCTGCAGACTGCAGCCCCTACACACCTGTGAAGGCTTGCAGTCAGCCAGCAAACACCCATCCCTATGCCAGAAGTAGTATAGCACTAAATAGGTTTTAAATGATGAGTCGTGAAAGCTACCCTAGAAGAAAAAGGAATGTTTTCTATTTCAGTATCTTCAACAGCACCTATATCCAGGCTTTAGAACAAGGAGTCTCATATTGACCCTATAAAGTATGTTTCCATCCTGTATGAGCATTTTTAAAACATAAAGATTATCCAGCCATGAGAATTTGGATTCACTATCCATGTAACACTTCTCAAGCCTAATTGTGAGAACTGTACGAATAGTCTAGAGTTCCATTCTCACTAGCCCTACCCACCAAATATTCTCATTAAGTCTTTATGAGCCCCAAAATCTAGAAACCCAGATCATGATACCACAGTTGGCTCTCTGAACATCTGTAAGGGATTCTGAATGCTCAGGAACAGATATGCTGGAGCCATGCAGAACAGAACTATGGAGTCGCACCCACTATGCTATCTCAGTAGCATGAGTGGGTAAGTAGCTTGAAATGTTAGTTTGCTCATTTGTGAAAAAAGAGCCTAATAGTCCATATCAGTACAGTTATTAGCCCCAAATAATCACACAAGAAAGACATATGGATTGTTAAATCTAGGTTGTAGAAATGCTGGTGTTAATTATATAATTATGTTTTTTCTGTATTTTTGCAATTTGTTAAAATATAAAACAATAGCTTTAAAAAAAAAAAAAGAGCCAGAGAGCCTGAGTGTGGGAAAGAAGGTAAGAGATCAGTAACAATTCAGTGAGCCCTTCAGGACTCTGTGTACCAAGCTACTACTTTAGTGTCCAGGACACAGTAGCTGTTCAGTAAGTTGAATTCAGGCCCAGAACAGCCTTCAAAAGAACCATCTATGCCCCTCACTCAAAGGGACCAAAAGCACCCTTTGTCTTGTTTAGGCACAGGCTTAGCCAAAGGACTATTTACAACCTAGGCAAAAGGCATCAGTTCCCAGAGGCTAGCGGGCTCCTGCAGTTTACCGAATGCTGAGTGCGCCCTCTAGTGTCCACATTTCTCAGCTCTATCTCTGAAAATGTGGATCAAAAAGACCTTTACGTTGCAACTGATATCCTCTACATTGATTTAGACATTGATTTGGTAAAAACACTGATAGTCCTCTTTGATTATGATGTGAATATGTGCAAGAGAGAATGACTTATCCTCTTACCTATAATGTTCATGTTTAATGCCAGACATGTTTGCCCATATTGTCTAAAAATCAAGCACAGCAAAGCAGGCTTTTTAGAGCAAGGACAGCCTACATTTTCAGCCAAAGGAAACTGGCTATGGTTACGGGAGATGGAAGGACTGTGTGAAGCCTGATTGTGATCAGCACATAGGTGACTAACAAATACAGCCCCTGTGGATTCCTTAGGTATCATTTCATAGTATTCTAATTTGGACAGGGCTTGAAAGAAACCCTAAGAAAACCGGTCATTTTTCTTTTCACTTGACCTGTAGCAAAGAGATGTCTTTATACAAGGCAAGAGATTCGATCCTAATTCTTTGTCCTGGGTAGTTAGCTGGTCATTACTTCCTCGCTTATCAACTGTATCTGCTGGAGTAACTTGTGCCAGAAGACTCTCTGTGTAATATGGGAACAGAACTCAAAGGCCCCACATCGCATACCAAAAAAAAGGCACTCCTCAGATTCACCTCATCTGGAGTACCATCTCTACCTCCCTATCTCTCATTCTGTATTCACTTCAAGCCCATTACAGAAACGAGAGTTCAGTCTGTGCTGCAGAAACACTAATTCATCTGCACAGCTGACACTTTCCAGAAATCCTCCGTTTCTGCCAAGAACCCAGAAGCCAACTTTTCCCCACTCCCGCAAACACCATATGTATTCATTCTTCTCTGGATCAAATATCATATGCAGTTAGACTCTTAATTTTATTTCCACAGGTCAATTTAAATGGTAAAGTCAAGGCATTCTGTGGAGGTGCCATCATTAATGAAAAATGGGTTGTAACTGCTGCCCACTGTGTTAAACCTGGTGATAAAATTGAGGTTGTTGCTGGTAAGTTAAAAAAATAGATAATAATTGGCAACATCAGTGTATAATGGACATATCATATTGCCTGAAGATCCAATGGGATTGTTACTGAGTAAAGTGAGCTAAGGGTAGAGGGGTCATAATTTCAAATCTTAACTTATTCCACCTTCCAAGCCCATAATTCTTTTTGTGAACCCATAAAGCACTGTCAGCATAGTGCAATCATTTATTGATATGTCAATTTCCCCACCCACTATATTAGATCATTGAAGTCTTGGTTGCTAGTGATCAGTGGGCCAAGCAGAATGTAGACCCATGGGAAATGCATTCATGTGGAAGACTATAAACTATGAGAAACCATTTGTTTTCAACAGGTGACTATAACATTGACGAAAAGGAAGACACGGAGCAAAGTCGAAATGTGATTCAAATCATCCCTCATTACCACTACAATGCAACTATTAATAAGTACAGCCACGACATTGCCTTGCTGGAGCTGGATAAACCTTTAATACTAAACAGCTATGTAACACCTATCTGTGTGGCCAATAGGGAATATACAAATATTTTCCTCAAGTTTAGGTCTGGCTATGTGAGTGGCTGGGGAAAAATCTTCAACAAAGGGAGGCAGGCTTCCATTCTTCAGGTCCTTAGAGTTCCACTGGTTGATAGAGCCACATGCCTTCGGTCCACAACAGTCACCATCTATAACAACATGTTCTGTGCTGGCTACCGTAAGGGAGGCAAAGATTCCTGTGAAGGAGATAGTGGGGGACCCCATGTTACTGAAGTGGAAGGGACCAGTTTTCTAACTGGCATTATTAGCTGGGGTGAAGAGTGTGCAATAAGAGGCAAATATGGAATATATACTAAGGTTTCCCGATACGTCAACTGGATTAAGGAAAAAACAAAGCTAGCTTAATAAAAAAAAATCATATGTCCAAAGTCAATCACTGGGATTGAAAGTGGACCAGGCCCTTTACTAACTAGTCTCTTTTCCTCCTGCTGTTAAGTTTAAATATATAAGTTCCATAAATGCTGATTTTTCTCTGTGCAAGGGAGGATCCCAACTAGGGTCTACATTGTACTAGAGAAATAATGTGGTAAGAGATTTACCATTTCTGTAAGTCCAGCTTGCCAAAATTAGAAAAATGAAGCTTTCCATGTTGCCTACCAGGCACCGTGATTGTGATTCTTGACTATAGAGATTTGTCCAACTCTCCCTCCTTAGCAGCAATCCATGTTTCAAATCTTCCTCATACAGAATCGTTAGCCCATTTAAGTCCAGAAACACATAGGAGACGCTGATCGGTTAAAACTCATTTTTTTACAAAAAGCATTAGTTCCTCTCATGTTTTTCTGAATCCTGTATCTTTTTCAGCACCCAATCCCTAAATCACTGTTCCCCTCCCTCATTCCCACCATCTTTTTCTCCATAGCTATTGAAGGTGAAAGAGGTTCATCTGCTGTTTTGATGGTGAACATACATGTCAACCCCAGACTCGCTTTCAGTTTGGTCTCGAACTTACTTTGAATAACATGGGGATGAAGATGCCTATGACCGTAATGGGAGTGGTCCATTCAATACATCATCCAGCATAGTTTCCTAAGAATGTGTAATCAGTGATCATGGAGGCCTGACTAGGGATGCCTCCGAGAAAGCAAACTCACAAGTCATTATAAGTATAAGAAAAAATTGCATTGATCAAAATAAAAAAATTAAAAATCCATTGTCTCTTGTTTGGAAAATGCTAATAGAAAGCAAATGATGAAACAGGAGTGACAGTGCACGCCTTTAGTCCCAGCACTCTCTCTTGTTTGGAAAATGCTAATAGAAAGCAAATGATGAAACAGGAGTGACAGTGCACGCCTTTAGTCCCAGCACTTGGGAAGCCAAAGTAGGCAGATCTCTGTGAGTTTGAGGACAGCCTAGTCTACACAGTGAGTTCCAGGATGGGCAGAGATACACAAAGAAATACTATCTCAAAGAAAAGAAAGAGAGATTAGATGATGAATATTGTCATATAATTATATTGTGCACAGTAGCATATTGGTAAATATTTAAACAAGGTCTCTTTAAAACACCTCAAAACCATATTTGTAGCAATTTATTTCTATGGCGTAAATACCTTTACCTTGGTAAATTTCAAGCTATTAACATGAAGTTACTGAACACGGAGTTTAAAAATAATAAGCAAAATTAGTTTTATCATGACTCTTCAGCATTCTCCAGTGCCAATCACAAGTTGTAAACAAGATAAACAACATAAGTGGCATGTCTCTCCCAGCAGTCTCGAGTATAGGAGCTGTTGCAAACGGGTTTTCTACTCACCAGTGAATTCTGTTATTGTAATTAATCCTATTATATTGAATTTTCTAGAGGGGCACTGATCAACCGACACATTTTTTTCAGCTGTGACTTAATGGACTGGCATTTTAATACTTATCTGGATCTTTGTATGAACCTGTTTGGTATTGAACCAGTCACCCCCACACTTAATGATGCATAAATGGAGCAAATGACAAAAGCATGACTGAACCCCGTGGCACTGCCACCTGCCCTCACCACACAAAAACTTCATTACTGCTGATGCTACTAAAGTTCTGCTACTTCCTGCCTCTTTTGTCTTGAAATTAGTGTCAATAACCAGCTTTCCAGATAGCTTCAAGTGTTTCTTGTTAAGTCACTTAGAGGAGAAAGGCCCTGAAAAGAATGTGTCTGAGGAAATGTAACCCTGACTTTATACTCTGATGTCTCCCAGCCTCGTAAGGCTTCTGCACTCCATCAGAAGAGAGCAATGCTCGGAATCTATGGACAGGTCTGATTAAGTGTGTGCATGACCATGGATAAATCACATACCCTTTGAGCAATTAATACCTCAAATTTTAAAATAAGATATTTTGAGGAGACACTGTTCAAAAAGCCCTGAAGCTATTAAGAAGATGTAGGGTTTTTTGTTCTTTATTCCTTCATTCAACAAATATTTGAGAAGTCCTCAGTGTAGCATCACCAAAAATAATGATTACATTTTGAAATAAGTATGTTTGTGTTTGGAAAATTTTACAAAAATGTATGTAAATTATCATCAGTGTCTACTATACTATGGCATAGTAGTTGCTCAACCAATGTTAGCTGGGGCTAGACAGATGGCTTAGTGGCTAAGAGCATTTTCTGTAGCACTTACTTCTTGTGTGTGACCCAGGTTCAAATATTAGCATCACACCAAGAGGCTGACAACCATTTGTAACTCCATTTCCAGGAGATTTGACACTCCCATCTAGCCGCCATGGCTACTGAACACCTGTGGTGCACAGGCAGACAAGCACGCACACACACATACACACACACACACACACACACAC
This sequence comes from Acomys russatus, assembly GCF_903995435.1. Lineage (NCBI taxonomy): Eukaryota > Metazoa > Chordata > Mammalia > Rodentia > Muridae > Acomys > Acomys russatus. The sequence goes on from NC_067169.1 coordinate 111,353,250, forward strand.
ACACACACACACACACACACACACACACATAAAGATACACATTTTTAATGTTAGGTGAATTGAAGTTCATGTTTTTTCCAGAATAGCAGTTAGTCTTGTGCTCTGCATCCTGAAAGGGAACCATACTTAAAACATAAAAAAAAAAAAAATCCCCGAACTTTAAACCTCATGAACAAACTAGAGAAATCAGTTCTGTTATCATTGGCTAAAGGACGGGAAGAGAAATGAACCACTATATGTGTCAATTTTACATTTAAGGAGAATGTTAGTTCATGCATGAAGCATGTTACTTCAAGTTTGAATAACTAATGCTCTCTGACCCCAGTGCTCAGTTAGGAAAAATGAGAATCACTGATCATGTTGTCATGGAAACCATCCCTTATAAAAGCAGCAATGATGAACTGGCCTCATACCTCAAGCCATTGGCCTTCCATGTGGCACAGGAAAGAGCTTCTAAGCTGCCGAGCCATAATTACCCTTTCTCCCATGAGTTCGAAAACAACTGACTCCATTCTGGGCCATCTGTGACATGTTGCCACAACTAAACATGTGGGCCTTTAAGCACCAGGCCTCACTGGGTCCTGCCTAGGGCACATTGCAGTCACTGTATAAGAACCATTAGTACATTCTAAATTGCTGTAACTACTTAGCCTAAATGGGCTGAAACATGCTGGTATAATATTGGAAGTGACAGATTAAAATAGAACTCTTGCTAAGTGAAGAAAAGTGTGTTAATATCATGCATGCATTTTACCTTGATGTTTAAATCTAATTGCCTTTAGTCCTTTGGAATACTAGTTGCTTTATGGTGTCTGGAACCAAATATAGTCAATTTTCTCTGCCAAGAGACAAAGGAAGGGTACTCTTCTGAAAACAACCATTTACAAACGGCTTCCTTATAAATTCTGCATAATTTCAGCCTAAGAGTGTCAAAGATGCAAGGGCCCCTAAACACCATCCAATCCGCTGCACTTTTACAAATGAGGATATGAGGTCAAGTGAAGGCCAGGCCCAGGTAACAAAATGGCAAAGCCCAGAAGAGAGTTCAGATGGCCTATCCTGCACTGTGAAACATACCACTTTCAACTAGAGTCCATTCGCGCTGCTGTCTGCATTTTTACAGCAGCCAAGGCTATCTGTGCTGATGGAAATCTATTCAGAGTGTCTCGGAGTGAAAGCTGTCTGGCATTCTTACTAATAATACTTTGAGTGGAAAACAAGTGATAAAATCAAGAGCTGCAGGTAGCCTGGAAGGCACGGTGGCTGTCAAATAAACTGGCAGTGCAGTCCGTGGCTCACAGCAGGTACTGAGTAAACACATAGATATAAACTTGCAGGACTAGTGTCTGCCCTTTATCCCAATTGTGAGCACTGGGCCTTCCAGATGTGACATTTGACTTGTAGAGTGCACTGCTTGGTGTCATCTGCTGCACCGCCACTCCAGCAGCATAATATTTTCCTCTTCGCAACCACGCTGGGGAAGACATGTGCAGCACTAGGAGATTGCAGGCTATTGCAGACGCTGTTGGAGAGCTTAAGGGGGTCTTCTAAGGCCCCCCAGCAACTGGGAGGCTAACAATGGGGCACAGATAGGCATACCAGGAAAGCACTACAGCTGCTGACAGGCCTGTCTGGGTAAAGCCATCAAAAATTAGAGTGCTTTTTCTTTTTTCAATGTGAGGTTTATGTCCATCTAGAAATCTCAGCTATAGCCACAAATATCTAGAGTGCTCTGTAAACCATAGAGGCTGTTGAAGGATTTGTAGCAGGGGAAAAAAATAAAAGAGTGTGGGAACCCTGGGAACACGTTCCTTCCAGCCATTCCTCATCCACAGATCTGTCTCCTCCTTTCCTCCCACAGTTTCAAGCAGACGTTTTTCATCCTGTCCTTCAGGCCTGTTAGTTAATCAACAACTTCTAATAAAGGTAAGGGTAGCAAATGCAGTCATTCTAAAATCTACAAAGAAGCAACAGTTGCTGAATTAGGGTCAAGGCATTTTGTCCACACTGCACAGAGCATGGCAGAGCTCTTTCAGTCTCCTGGCCAGATCATCGCACTGTAGTTCAGGAGCGAGCCTTTTGAGAGACATGAGTGACAGAAACAGGGACATTGCTGATTTCAAAGACTTGCATTCAAAAAGCTGCTTCAAGCCCAGCAAGATGGCTCCGTGGATAAAGGCAACTGCTACCCAGCCTGACCACCTGAATTCCATCCAGCATGATAGAAGGAGAGAACCGAGTCCCACAATTTTGACATGACAACCTTCCACACACACTATGGCCGGAACACTCATGAACACAAATAAATATAATTTTAAAAAAATTAAATGTGCCTCAGTGTAATGTGAAACTTAAAGTTCCCAATCTATAAAATCTTACAAACTATCAATCTTAAACTTTTAGAGTGATTGCAGATCTGTACCTGTGACATGATTTGCTTGCTGAGCATATTAAGATAAAAAAAAAAAGATCCACACATAGTACAAGTTTAATAAACATCCCTCAGTCCATTAAAAATATTTTCTTCGTAATATGAATAAATTAATAGAGGAAGGACAGCAGGTAGCCAAGAAGAGACTTGATACCCTATGAGAATATACAGGGGGAGGTAATCCCCCTCAGGAACAGTCATAGGGGAGGGGAATAATGGGAAAATGGGGGGGGGGAATGGGAGGATACAAGAGATGGGATAACCATTGAGATATAACAAGAATAAATTAATAAAAAAAATAAAAAAATAAAAGAAGATTTTCTTCTTGAACTCTATTTAAAAATAAGTATGCATTTTTATGAGGCTTACTTCTAAATTTCTTTCCTGGAAGAGAGAGAAACAATGGCTATAGCCCCTCCTAAGGTCCCAACAACAAGTAAGGTTTGAAACAAGTGTTCACTCAGAGAAACCAATGAGTTTATGCGGCAAACCTACAGAGCAAGGAGTGAGGGGTTACGGGCAGAAGCTTAGGTCATCTTAAGCTTGTCATACTCGAAAGTGTGCACCCATTAGGGGTGATGGCTTCTGCAGGGAAGTGTAGACGGAGCTCCTCCTCTCATCCTTTCTTCCTTATTTGACCTCTAGGCCCTCCCTCAAGCCCCTGAGTCCACTGCAGTTTGGGCAGGATTGCACACAACTGTTTCTGAGGAATGACCGGATATGACCCTCCCCGCTCCTTTCTTTTATGAAGGGAGGTAAATTGTCAACACGCTCAGCTGGCCTGATCATTGGCAAGCAGGCCCAACAGAACAAGGCAGTTGCACCTAAGAACTCAGGGAGACTGTGGCAGTACACATATGACCCATACAAGCCCAAGCCAGACAAAAATCCTGGCATGGAGAAGGAGAGGAAGGCACAAAGGCCACCCCTAGCCATGGACCTATTGGCAACTGATGGCTTCTAGGAGACAAAAAGTAAGTTTTCTTTAAGGATAAGACCACCTGATAGGTTGAGCACATTCCAGGGCAGGCTCAACGCCTGGCAGTATTTCTGCAACCCAATTTGCACTCAGTGGGTCAAAAAAGAGCACGTGGCGTAGGGTTAGTAGAGAGGTGGATTGGGATGAGTTGGGCAAGGTGGATAAATACGATCAAAAGACATTGCGTGAAATTCTCAAAGAATAAATAATAGTATTGTTTTAAAAATTGGGAAGCCACTAGATGGAAGCTTCTTAGTACACTAAAACCTAGCGAGAGCAGGGGAATGAAACTGTTACTAAGCAGAACCAGCACCTATAGCACTTAACTGAGGAAGGCGCTTTGCTGTGTTCCTTTGTTTTCGTTATCAAGGCTCACTGCTCACACCTCTGCAGAGCTCTCAAATAAAGCATGCTGGCTCCCAGCAAGACTCCATTCTGCAGTTATTCTTTGCTCAAATAAATGCCCTTAAGTTAATTTTTGTCTAAAGCGTTCCTTTTTAAAGGTTATTTTGTTCATTTTGTTTTCTCTCAGTGTTTTGCCTGCATCATGTCTGTACGCCGTGTGCATGCCTGGTGCGTGTGGAGGTCAGAAGAGGGCATCAGATGCCCTGTACAACAGCAGTATCTGTTCTTCAGATTTTACATTTTATAAACCAAAGAAACAGGGCTTTAGAATTTATTTATTTTTATTTTATGTATATGGGTGTTTTAATTGCGTGGATGTTTATGTACCACGTGTATTCGGTGTGTGACGGGCTCCTCTGGAGGCCAGAGGAAGGCATTGGATCCTCTGGAACTAGAGTTCCATATGGTTGTGAGGCACAGGGTGGTGCTCAGAAGTGAACAAGGGTCATCTACAATAACAGCCAGTGCTTTTAACCACTGGGCATTGTTTGCAGCCCAAGAGGTTCTAATCTTAAGCTTGATCTTCTAGGTCTGAAAACAGAACATAAGAAAGATAACATAGATGTGAAAACATATGGGAGGCCTGCTTGCTTCAATGAAATCCTTGGGTCCAAGAACAACAGCTTGTCTGAGATGCTAAACTTCATTATTGGGTCATTTGAGTACATATTCTAGGAAAGAAAAAGTTAAAAAAGAAAACTAAGCTCTGAGTTCATAAGCATAAGACATAATAATACCAGAGCTACCCAGAGAATAGATAAAGCACTGCTGAGAGAGGTTGCTTTAGCTTGAAGATCAAGAAAGCATCACATGGTAACAGCACAGCAAGAGGCACAGGCTCTAAGCACTTCTCTCTGCTGATTTGTTTCACATTACCTATGCACTGCTGATAAGTCCTTGGAGCCTATGAAGAGAGGGCTGAACAAAGTCAGCTTCTGGCTCTGTCTCCCTTCCTACAGCATAGCACTGTTATTGTTGTTCTTTAATTTTTAGATTTATTTTATTTCATGTAGATGAGTATTTTGCTTTTAAAAGATTTGATTATTTTATTTTATATATATGAGTGTTTTGCATTCATGTGTGTACTGTAAATTTTCATTGTGCCACAGATGCAAGAAAAGAACACCAGGTTCCCTATAAGAAAGGTTATGCCCAGTTGTAAGCTGCCATGTAGGTGCTTTGTTTTGTTTTCTTAATTGAAAATAAATAATTTCATACAGTATAGTTTGAACATGGCTTCCTCTCCCTCCCACCTCCCCATCCACCTAACTCCATGCCTCCCCCCTCCCTCCCTCTCCCTCTCCCTCTCCCTCTCTCCCTCCCTCTCTCTAAAATAAACTGGCAAATAAAAAAATTAAAAACAAGCCGGAATAGAAAGAAAAGACACAAGAAACACATACACACAAACAAAACCATAAAAATGCAACAGCAGAAGCCATAATGTTCAAACAAAAGACCAGTAAGGTTTAAAAAAAAAAAAAAAAAGCCCTAACAAAGCACTGTGAGACAAAAGGCCTACAAAAATACCATTTAGTTTATTTTATGTTGGCCATCTACTGCTGGCCAAGGGGCCTGCCCTTAAGTGTTGTTTGTATATGCAGGGAGACTCTGCTGGAGAAAACTAGTTTTTATTTTGTGAGTGGTTGGCAATTGAAGATATCTTCTGGGTTATGGATGGGAGCAAATTGTCTCTTCCCCCCTTTAAGAACTGGGACACCATCTGTAACCAGTATTCTTAACCATCCCTGACATATTTATTGTCTTTTGTGTTCAATATAAATATATCATTCCTATTTTAGATACTCAGGAATTTTGCACAGCAGTGTGGTTAGTAACTGTTTTTCCTTCCACACTTCATGCCTAACGTTGGTTTATTTATCTAGCAAGCGTGCACTGAGTTTCTTGAAGTCATTGAACTCTTAGTTTGGATGCTGGCTTTTAGAGCTGTGTTTTAATCATGTACAGGACTATCCTCTACACTAAATAGCTGCCATCTTCCGGAGTTCTACTGGGCCCAGAAACTCACGTATTGCTGCAAATGAGCACTAAATACCTGTTGCAATTTTTAATTTTAAAAAACTTTAAAAGGAAAATGTGGGGGCTCAGCAGTTAAGAGCATTTGCTGCCCTTGCAGAAGACCTGGGTTTGCTTCCCAGCACCCAAAAGACAGCTCATTTCCATCTGTAAGTCTGGTTCCAGGAGATTTTCTGCCCTTTGTGGCCTCTGCAGGCACTGCACATACATGTGATATATATGCTCACAGGTGGGAACACACATACACATAAATAAAAATATTTTAAAAGAAGTAGAATGAACCAGGCAGGGTAGAACATTCCTTTAATCCAGCACTCAGAAGGCAGAGGCAAGGAGATTGCTGTGAGTTTGAGGCCAGTCTGATCTACAAAACAAGTTCCCAGCCAGCCAGGACTACATAGTGAAGGTCCCGTCTCAAAATGTTTTAAGAAGCAAGATGTTCGTCAGGTAAAACTACTGAGTTATCATGGCTTTAAAGAGATTCTCAAATGGGGAAATAGAAGGATCCAGAGGGTCCTAGAAACCTACAAGAAGAACATTATGATGGGTGGATCTGGGCCCAGGGGTCCTTCTCAAACTATGGCACCAGCCAAGGACAATATGTGCAGTAAACTTCGAACCCCGACCCAGATCTGCCCAACGGACAGGACATTCTCCACAGTTGAGTGGAGAGTGGGGACTGACTTTCACACAAACTCTGGTGCCCCATATTTGACTATATCCCCTGGATGGGGAAGCCTGGTGGCACTCAGAGGAAGGATAGCAGGCTACCAAAAAGAGACTTGATACCCTATGAGCGTATACAGGGGGAAGAGGTCCCCCTCAGTCACAGTCATAGGGGAGGGGAGTAGGATGAAAGCGAGAGGGAGGGAGGAATGGGAGGATACAAGGGATGGGATAACAATTGAGATGTAATATGAATGAATATATATATATATATATATATATATATATATATATATATATATAATAAAGAGGTTCTCAAATGACAACTAATGACCACATTCTTAAATGAAAGTATTTCTTTCACATAACACTTTCACTCATTGTATGTCCATGAAGATTTATTTTCTAGTAACTTTCCACTGTGCAAATATATGTTTATAGTAATTTGTAGATATTTATAAAAACTGTGAGAAAAAGTTCTTGCCTGATTTTCAGTCAGCACTTAATATAACAACAACAATAAAAAAAAACTCACAGGGACATATGGAAGGTAAAACAGATGCAATTTCAATCACCATGGGAGAAGACATCTTATTCCACTTTCCTAGTCCTAAAAGAGAGCAGAATAATTTTGTATGAAAATATTACTGAAATAAAATTGTATAGAGAATAACATGAACTCTTGGATACTAGTCTCTCTGTCTCTCTGTCTGTCTGTCTGTCTGTCTGTCTCTTTCTCTCTCTCTCTCTCTCTCTCTCTCTCTCTTTCTCCCTCCCTCCCTCCCTTTACCATCTTTGATTTTCTGTTCATTATCCAGAACCATATCCTTTTACTAAGTTGTGCATTAAAATATAATTTGCATAGTTTGCGCTCCATAATTTTATACAAATGTTATCATATTGATTCTATCCTACATTTTTGTGAGATTATATTTATTGGTGATACTATGTGTGGCTCTAAATCATCTGTTTTTATTTCTATACATATTTAATTGTATCACAGTCTATAATGTAGTTATCTGATTACCTGCCTATTGTTTATGTTATTTTCAATGTTTTTATTCTGCTAAACAATTCTAGTATAACTATTCTGCAACTGTGTGGGTGCATGTCCATAAGAGAAATCACTAAGCTATAGTCCACACACTTTAACCTCACTTGATATGAACAAGCAACTCATTAACCACTCATAGCAAGTTATGCTCCTAGTAGCAGGGCATCTTAAAAAATACACACAGATTTTCTAAGCTAATGATGCTCATAGATAAAACACCTACTTTGTGTCAGATCCTGGTACTTGGAAAGCACCACAGCTGTAAATGTAAGACATATTCATATCTTTTCTATGTCCAAGAAGAAAATCATTTTAGCCTGTAACATTAAATTCTAAACTATCATCAGAACTTTTCCTTTTCTCTTCTAAGCCATATTTAATGTGTCTGTAAAAGCACAGCCTACTAAGTTACATATTTATTATTTGAAAGCTCATACCTTGCCATCTGAAAAGGTGTGCTCAGATTGTCCTACAAGCTATTACCAAGGGAGCTCAGCCCACCATCTTCTTCTTATGTTCTACATTGTTCTCTTCGTTGTGATTCTGTCCCACTCAGATGCTACCGCCTGCTCTGCAGACTGGTTGGACAGGCTTATTAGAGGAGTAATCAAATTAGTGAGTTTCTCGCTCAAATATTTAGATAAAATCTATCACTGAAATGCTTTACATTGTGTTTTGCTCTGGGTTCCAGGCCTGTTTCCTTTAGCTTAAGGAGCTTATCTTTACAAAGTCCAACCATTGGCTGTTCTCATGGTGCATCGTTAGTCCTATTCAGTAGAAACAAGCTAAAAATATTTCCTCAGGATTTAATGTGTTTATTTATTTATACACGTGAAAAATCAGGTGATCAAATAGCAGCCGGTAGGCACTCACAAAATACCAGGAAATAGGAGCCTTGAATAGTCCATGAAATTTAATAAACAAAATGAATTTAGAATTAGAAAAGGATAAATTGTTTTCTTTTTATTTTCCCTCATTGGTACTACTGAGCTACACTCTTAGATCTAAAATGTGTTCACATTTTTTTAAAGAAAATAGAATATCTGGTTGTCTGGCAGCTCTATCAATTTACTTTTAGGCAATATAAATAGGTTAAGTTTTGTCTCTAATACTGTTAGTCTTTTACATGTATTAAACCATAAGATCCCTTCCAGGATGACTGCCTCAAAACATTTCAGAGAAAGGAGAAGTCACTGGCATATAACAAAAAATGGCTTGTTTTCTGCGTGATTGCTCACTTGACTGTAGAGTCTGCTGCCCGGCAAAAAGGCGGCTTCTGTGATTTTGTACTGACTCGTAATAATAGTAATACACCAACAATAGCACTGTTCTCAGAGGTCCATGACAAACTGGATTGATTTCTTCCTAAACCATAACCAAAATCACAGACCTAATTTTTCTTCAAGTGGAGTATTTCTTCTCACTCACCCTTTCCAAACTACACGCTGAATGTCTTTTCTTCTTAACAGAATATTATGAGCCAGATAGTCACTTTTCCTAACATCTGTGTATTCTATACTGTAAGAAGAATGCATCATTTTGGAAATCTCAACAGTAACATTTACTATTCAACCAACACAAACATAACTTGAATGTACATTTCATTTCTCAGGTAATTATCTGGAGATGAATTAAATATTGATTAGCTAATTCACTGATTGTACTTCCCAAACAAATTCAATGGTCCAAAAATGAAAAATTCAATTAAGCCAAAGTTATGGGATGTGGTATCCCCCTCTACCTTCAGATGCAAATTATAGCTCCTATGTGAAACAAAGAAAACGCTCAGTCTGCCACTCCCAGCTAAGAGACTTTTACAAAAGCAAGTAAAAATTCAAACAAATGTATGTACCTAAATGCTTTCCAGGGACATTATGGAAGCGGACTTTTTTGTGGGCATCTAAAATCTGAAAGTAGGTTTTTTTGTTGTTTTATTTTATTTTATTACTATTGTTACATATACATTTATATTATTACACATATTATACAATAAACTACCTACAACCGTGACACAATCAGGAATTATATAAATTTTACACTCCTAGTGTTTTGGCTATTTGTATTTGACAGCCTTGAAGAAAACATCTTTCCTATCTTGGTGCATCTAAAATTCCGAATGTAAATCAATCTCCAACACATCTTGTCATTATCAACTTAAAACATCTATCTAGACCTGAAATTGTTTTAATTGCAAAACGTTCAGAATGGGCAATAAATCATACTATCCTCAAAAAATATGCTAAACAACTAAGGTTAGATATTTTAATGTAGAATTAATGCAACTACCTTTGCATTGTAAGTACATTTACAATGTAATTACATTTTGAATACTTCAAGGGAAATTGCTGCTATGTCTTATAGAACACACATTCATGGCCCAATAAAATCAATATACTGCAGTTACATTTATGAACAAACTCAAATACAGCATTTTGTGTATATTGATTACAACATTCAAGATCATAACTACGTTTGAATCTGCTGAACTTGGTATTATCTTAAATTATTAATATCTTTATTAATACCACTGTATGACATTTCTGCATAGAAACATATTATTTAAATATTGTAAAGACATATTTATTTTTATTTTATGTGTATGAATGCTTTACCTAGATGTATACAAGTGCACCATGTGTGTGTACCTAGTGCCCATGGAGGCTAAAAGAGATCTTTGATCTTGTGAGACTGGAGTTGCAGATGTTTGTGAGCCCCACTGTGCGTGCTGAGAACTGAATCTGCGTCCCCTGCAAGAGCAGTTAGTGCTTTTAACAGCTGAGCTCTCTCTCTCTCTCTCCCTCTCTCTCCCTCTCTCGCTCTCTCTCTCCCTCTGTCTCTGTCTCTCTGTCTCTGTCTCTCTGTCTGTTTCTCTCTCCTGTCTCTGTCTCTGTCTCTCTCCTGTCTCTGTCTCTCCCTCTCCTCTTCTCTTCTCTCTCTCTCTCTCTCTCTCTCTCTCTCTCTCTCTCTCTCTCTCTCTCTCTCTCTCTCTCTCTCTCTCTCTCTCTCTCTCTCCCCCAAGTGATGGATATTTCAATAATATCTAAAGTCAAAATTTTCTGGAGAATACAGATCAACAAGATTTTATTACCTTATCTAACTACACAACACTGGGGTAAAGTAAATGCTTAGACAGTTGATGACATGGAAATCCATCACACTAAGGCTCTCTCAAGAGCAATACAAAACTTGATGTGGTGAAAAAGGACAAAATAAAAAGAAAAGTAACTAGAAAGTGATGTTAGATACCCCCAAAAAATTCTTTTATGTGAATACACACTTAGCTCTATACACTTAAAAATAAGCACAGGCTCAGCGCAGACCGAAGTTGTTGTTTTGCCATCTAGTTGTCAAAGTGTTTTCATAAGCCTGAGTCCACTGAGGTTACAGTAATACAGTCATTTCCAATTAAAGCTAATTAAATATGTAATTTTATGCTCTTCATTAGTTAGATAAAAATTAAAGTAATTAATTTTGTCCTGAATTAAGTAACAGGCATCTATATTTAAAATGAGAGGTGTAAGAGTTATTTTTTTAAACTATACTAAATCTTCTCAATGTTGAATGCAAATGTCCACAGCAAATATAAGTCAAGCAGAAAAACTTTACGATTTTCCTTTTGTATTTTAATGCCATGAGCATTTTCTAGCAAATGCATTGCATTGTTCTTTCTTGCCTACACTGGTTTTGCTGAATTCCTTCTAAAAATCTGATTTTTAAAATATTTTTTGGAGGATTTCATTCACAAATACCATATTTACAGTCCTGAAACCTCAACTTCTTTCCCTCCACCCCTCCCATGCCCACTCACACACTTCCTCTCAGATTCATGACTTCTTCTTAATTATGGTTACACACACACACACACACACACACACACACACACACACTACTGAGTTCATATCATGGCTCATATCTATATGTATTTAGGGCTGAAAACCCTAATTTAGAGTTTTTTAAATATGTGTTAAAGAATTGTATAAGGGACTCTTGGTCTTTCCTCATTAACTATTTTAACAAACAATAGCAGTTCACAAAATATTGATCATACAGCTGTTGTTTCTTTTTCCTTTCTGCCTTTTGAGATAGAGTGCCATTACATAGCCCAGACTAGCCGCCTGCTTCATCCTGAGTTCTAGGATTAGAACAGTGCCCTGAAATTGAAGTCTTTAGTTATGTTAATATGGAATCAGTTACCTTGGAGACAATGTGATTCATTAGAACCAATTAACTTTTGATAGTGTTGAGAATAACACTGCCTTAGATCGATTCTATTGTAATGTTTAAAATGGAAGTCTAGGGCCGGAGGGATGGCTCAAAGGTTAAGAGCACTGGCTGCTCCTCCAGAGGTCCTGAGTTCAATTCCCAGCGACCACATGGTGCCTCACAACCATCTATAATGTGATCTGGCCCCTTCTTCTGGCCTGCAGGTGTACATTCAGGCAGAGCACTGTATACATAATAATAAATCAATCTTTAAAAAATCAATAAATAAAATGGAAGTCTATTCTACAGTGCTCAATTCTGCAAGTGTAATTTTGTCCAGTAGCCTTTCATGGCACCTCTTATCTTATCTGGTGCACACCTTTAATCCCAGCACTCAAGGAGGCAGAGGCAGACAGATCATCGTTAAATTCCAGGTCAGCCTGGTCTACAGAGTGAGTCCAGTACAGCCAAGGCTACACAGAGAGAAACCCTGTTTCAAAACAAAAACAAAACAAACAAAAGAGTTTAAATTTTTAATAAAGATCATTTTTAATGAGAAAAGAAAGTATTAACTACAAAATGCCAGGATCGCAGTGCCTTGTGTTTGCTTTTAGAAGCTTCATCATGCTAGCTTTAATTTTTAGATCTATGGTTCAACTCAAATGAAATGTGTGTAGAATCCAGTATAAGGATGCTAATTTTTTCCATGTGAATACCTAATTGTTTAAGACCACTTTTCAAAACAGCCTTCCTTTCACCATTCCATTGACATGACTCCTTGAGTTAAAAAAAAAATTGCAGATTCTATATCTGAGTGACATCATACAGCAATGTGTTCCTGTGCCTGATCACCAATATCCGGAGCAGCTTGGGTGAAGATGTTGTTGGAATAAGTATAAGAGAGATGACTGTTGTACAACATGGGGACTATTGTTAACAAAAATTGAATGTATTTAGTAAAAATGCCAAGAAAGTATATGTCTGTGCCCTCCAGACACAACAGGACTGGCGCATATATGAACTCACAAAGATGGTGGCAGCATGCACATGACCTGCACAAGTTCAAGCCAGATGGGGTCCTAGTCCTGAAAGTGGGAGGTGGACATGATCTCCCATCCCTAACACAGAAGCTATCTCCACGTGGAGAAACAGACTACTTTTTTTTTTTTTTTTTTAGTTTATATATTCACTTTACATCCCGATCTTAGACCCCTCCCTCCTCTCCTCCCATTCCCTCCCTCCCACCCTTTTCTCCCTATACCCCTTCCCCTTGTCCTCAGAAAAGGAGAGCCCCCCACCAACCCACCCCAGCACATCAAGTCACTTAAGGACTGAGCTCCTCCTAATCCACTGAGGCCAGACAAGGCAGCTCAGTTAGAGCAAAGTGATCAAAAGCAGGCAACAGAGTCGATGTCATAAATAGCACCCACTCAACTAACTAGGGGACCCATCTGAAGATCAAACTTCCCATCAGTTACATATGTATTAGGGGCCTGGTTCAAGTCCATGCATGCTCTTTGATTGGTGCTTCCATTTCTGTAAGCCCCCATCAGTGTAGGTTAGTTGACTCTGTTAGTCTTCTTGTGGGTTCTTATGCCCTCCAGGTCCTACTATCTATCCCTCCCACTCTTCAACTGGACTTCCAAGCTCTGCTTACTGCTTGTCTGTAAGTCTCAGCATCTGATCATCCTGAGTTAACCCAGACCCAGAAAGATTCACATGGTATATACTTACTTATAATTGGGCACTAGCTCAACAGAGATGTCCCTTGAAAGTCTTCATTTAGCCGGAGATTGGGATAGATACTGGGACTTCCCACTGGGACTTCGGGTGAGAGAGTTATGGGAGAATGGGGAAATAGAAGGATCCAGAGGGTCCTATAAACCTGGAAGAAGACCATTAAGGCTGATGGATGTGGACCCAGAGGAGTCTGCTCAAATTACTGTACCAAACAAGGACAATGGATGCAGTAAACCTAGATAGAACCCCTATCCAGATCTAGCCAATGGACAGCACATTCTCCACAGTTGTGTAGAGAGCAGAGACTAACTCTGACATGAACTCTGGTGCCCCTATTTGACCACTTCACCTTGGTGGGGAGACCTGGTGACACTCAGAGGAAGAGTAAGCAGGCTACCAGGAAGAGTCCTAATAGGCTGGATCTTATAGTGGGGGACAAGGTCCTCTTCGGTCACCTAGGGGAGGGGAATAGGATAAAAGAGGGAGGGAGGGGGAATGGGAAGATACAAGTGAGGGGATAACAATTGAGATGAAATCTAAATAAATTTCTTAAATTAAAAAATGTTTTTAAATTAAAAAGAATATCCAACACATATAAAGAACTCAAGAAATTAAACACCACCAAACCAAATAACACAATTAGGAGATGGTGTTCAGAGCTAAACAGAAATATCAACAGAGGAATATTGAATGGCTGAGAAGCACTTAAAGAAATGCTCAATGTCCTTAGTCATCAGGGAATTGCAAATCAAAACGACTCCGAGATTGCATCTTACACCCATCAGAATGGCTAAGATCAAAAACTCAAGTGACAGCACATGCTGGCAAGGATGTGGAGCAAGGGGAACACTCCTTCATTGCTGGTGGGAGTGCAAACTTGTACAACCACTTTGGAAATCAATCTGGCACTCTTTCAAGAAAATTGGAAATAGCTCTACCTCAAGACCCAGGTATACCGCTCCAGAGTGTATAACTAAAAGATGTTCCACCACACAACAAGGACATTTGTGCAACTATGTTCATAGCAACCTTATTTATAATATCCAGAATCTGGAAACAACCTAGATGTCCCTCAACCAAAGAATAGATAAAGAAACTGTGGTACATTTACACAATGGAATACTACTCAGCTATTAAAACCAAAGAAATCATGAAATTTGCAGGCAAATGAATTAAACTAAAAAAAAAATCATCCTGAGCGAGGTAACCCAAACCCAGAAGGGCACACATGATGTGTATCAATTATAAGTGGATTTTACCGTATAGTACAGGGTAAACGTAACAAAGAGGATCTGAAGGAGGATGCTGAAATCCCACTCAGAAGGGGAAATAGAATAAAGAGAGGTAGTGGTTGAAGGGAGGGAACAGGTAGGAGAGAAAGTGGAGATCAGACCATATGCACTAAAACCAGATACATTAAAATCTAATAAAAGGGAAACTGCAGAATAGCCCTGTTGACAGCATCCTTTGCCTTACAGAAGCTTTTCAGTTTCATGAGGTCCCATGTATTTCTTAATTGTTGATCTTAGAGCCTGAGCTGTTGGTGTTCTTCTGTTCAGTAAATTGTCTCCTGTGCCAATGAGTTCAAATCTGGTTTCCACTTTCTCTTCTAATAGATTTACTTTACTGTTTCTGGTGTTATGTTGAGTTCTTTGATCCACATGGACTTGAGTTTTGTACATGGTGATGAATATGGATGTAATTGCATTTTTCTACATGTAGACATCCAGTTGGACCAGCACCATTTTTAAAATTTATTGTATGGAAGATATCTGAAATCTCAATATGTGCAGATATACAAATATATCTTTATATTTATGTGATAGTGTGATGACCCTTGTCATTTATACCATATACCTTGGTCAATTCCTTCAAGTTTTCAAAATTCTTCAGTATTAAAGCTTTGTTTTTTTCATACACACCTTAGAATATAATTGGTCAGTTTTGAGTTTTATACTGCATAGAACCAACAGATAAATATGATGATGTTTATATGTAATGTGGCTAATTACACATATTTCCTGACATTGATAACTCCTATCTGCAAACTTGGTATATCAGTTTTTAACTCAACTTAAATGTATGTGAGCACATTTCTGTACATTTCAGCATAGAAGCCTTGCACATATCATTATTTAACACTTTAGGTTCCTATATAACACATAAGTTCTTAGAAATAATGCTGTTTCAAATTTTAGTATTTTTTCCAATTCTTTGTTGCTAGGAGATAGAATTTTAAATTTATTACTGTACAATAATTGTATGCACTATAGCCTTGTGAAATTCACCCCGTAATTTTAGTGCATGAATCCTTGTACATTTGTACACATGTATAAACCACAAATCACGACACTGTTTCATTTTCTCTCTTCCTGAAGTTACATCACTGGCTAGGAATTCTAATATAATGCTTAATGGAAATTGTTAGAAAGGATATTTGTGACTTCTTTCTAGTTTTGGAGTGAAAACTTCCAGTATTTCCACATTATAAAAAAAGCTAATGGCTTTTCATCAGTGAGTTGGAAGAAGGTCCTTTTCTTTCCAGTGTTTTAATATGGATGACTATAGAGTTTTCTCAATTGCTGTTCTGTGTCTATTGAAATGATTACATATAATTTTCTCCTCCATTATGTTACTATGGTGAATTACACTGATTTTAAGTAGGTAACACAAATATTTAAAGCTGTGTATTTCCCTTTTTCTTTAACTACATACATGAATTTTGATGTTACATTATCTTGTTAATACAACTTGAAATCAACCTAATTTCCTCTGTGGTTTTTACATAATCACATATGCTATTTACATGTAAAATGTTTAAATTTTAAATACTTGGAGACACTGATTGGTAACATAATACCTTGAGACTATGTGCTGGCTAGTGTTTGTGTCAACTTGACACAAGCTAGAGTCATGTTCTTAGAAGGAACCTTGACTGAAAAAATGCCCCTACCAAATTGGCCTGTAGGCCAGCCTGTAGAATATTTTGATTTTGATTTTGTTTTATTAAATTTGATCATTTTACATCCTGATCACAGCACTCTCCCTCCTTTCCTCCTGGTTACACCCTCCCACTCTCTTCCCCCTTCTCCCCTTCCTCTTCTCCTCAGAAAAGGGGAGCCTCCCTTCCTTACAAACCCACCCTGCACATCAAGTCACAACAGGACTAAGCACATCCTCTTCCACTGAGGCCAGAGAAGTCAGCCCAGCTAGGGGAAAGTGATCCAACAGCAGACAATCGAGTCCATGTTGGATACGACCCCTGCTCCACTTGTTAAGGGAAGACCAAGCTGCCCATCAGTTATATATGTCATGGGCCTAGATCTACTCCAAGCACTCTCATTGGATGGTGCTTCAGTCTCTGTAAGCCCCTACGGGCCCAGGTTAGTTGACACTATTGATCTTCTTGAGAAGTTCTTGTCCCCTCCAGGAACATCTATATTTCTCTCCACTCCTCCACAAGACTCCCCCAGCTCTGCCCATTTGACTGTGGGAGTCAGCATCCGTTTTGATCAGCTACTGGGCTGAGCCTCTCACATGACAGTCATGCTAGGCTCTTGTCTGCAAGCATAACAAAACATCATTAATAATGTCAGGGGTTGGGCTGGAGAGATGGTTCAGAGGTAAAGGGCACTGTCTGTTCTTCCAGAGGTCCTGAATTCAATTCCCAGCAACCACATGGTGGCTCTCAACCATCTATAATGAGATCTGATGCTCTCTTCTGGAGTGCAGGTACATATGCAGGCAGAATACTGTATAAATAAATAAATAAATAAATAAATCTTTTTTTTTTTAAAGTGTCAGGGATTGACTCTATCCTTTGGAGTGTGTCTCAGGCTGGGCCAGTCATTGGTTGGCCATTCCCTCATTCTCTGCTCCATCTTTATCCCTGCACATCTGGTAGGTTGGGTAAATTTGGGGTCAAAGGTTTTGTGGGTGGATTGGTGTCCCCCTCCCCTCCACTGGAAGTCCCGCTGGCTAGGAGGTAGCCATGAGGGTCTCCAAGTCCTCTGAATAATTAGTGATTGATGTGGTAGGGTCCAGCTCACTGTAGGTGGTACCTCCCCTGAGATGGTGGTCTTGGGTGCTATAAGAAAGCAAGCTGAACAAGTCATTAGTAGCAGAACAGTAAACAGCACTCTTTCAGGGCTGCTACATTACCTCCTACTGTGAGTTTTTGCCCTGAGTTCTCTGGATTATGAACTACAAGCTGTAAGATGAAATAACTCCTTTCCTCCCTAAGTTGCTTTTGGTTATGGTGTTTTATCACAGTAGTAAAAACCCTAAGACACTCTATATGATTCCAGTCTCTTAAATTAATTAAAATTGGCTCATACAACAGCAGATGTTTTCTTAATGAACGTTCCTTGTAGTCTTAAAAATAATTGTGTGTGGTGCAATTGTTGAGAGTAGGTTTTAAATAGCTAATCATCAGTTCTGACTGTTGGTATGACAACATGTTTTGATTATTAGTCATCTAAATAATTCAACAATTATCCAAATAATCCAACAATAAGTGCAGCAAGCCTACCAGAAGTGGCACAACTTAGAGTACTTTGGCTTTCCTAAGTGACCCAGTGTTTCCACTGAGCATTATTATCCTGTTTTTGTTCTCACTTTATACATGGAACTTGAAACCAAATTATTGGCTACTAGTCTGTCAGATATGTGTAATAACCATGTACTGTTACATGGAATTCAACACACGTCACAAACCAGCATTTCATATGAATTATATGCATATCAATCTTGTCATCTATGTGCTATGCTTTTATAGATAGGTAAATGTCACTAAGAATAAAATCTATGAGAATGCTAATATATAAAGTATTATTTTTTTTCCTTTCTAAGGGCAGGGTTAATAGAAACATTAAGTTACCTCTCATTGCTTCCTGTAAAATTCACACTGAAATCATGGATCCCTGCACAGGTATACAGGTGTGTGTGTGTGTGTGTGTGTGTGTGTGTGTGTGTGTGTGTGTGTGTAGGGGAAGCCATCCACACAGAAATAATATGTTCTTAGACTAAAATAAAAACATACATTAGTAAAGCATTCTTGGACGGTAAGTCTCACATCATCAAGCATAGTCCCAGTGTTACATTTGGAAGGATTTGTTAACAAGAGATCACAGTATGTGAAATCTCTCAAACCTAGCAACCTTGTAAAAAAGGTTAACATATTTAAAATGTTTGATTCACAAACCCCAATCTATTGAAGAAAATATTGAATGCTAACAAGCATAATTTATTTGCACCTTTATTTCTAATTACAGAAAGACTTTTTTACACTACACCAGTGTAATATTCGGCAAATATTTGGAAATTTTAGCCTTCAAATATTAGACAGTTTAATCATATTGTATATGTAAATTGAGGCATTCAAAAACCTATGGTTACCCAATTAAAATCTGTAAACTATCTCCTACAATCAGTCAGCCCTTCTTTTCTTCTATTTAGATTTTTCACCAACATAAATAGTAAACAGATTGGGATCAAGCACTCTTACATGTGTTCAAAGTCTTGTTTGACACTCTGAGCCCTTCGAATAACCTACACAGGACTTTGGGGGGCAGGTTATTACTTTAAAGATTTATTATTAATTCTTTTTCATGTGCATGGGTGTTTTGCCTTTATACATATATGCATATTCATGCAGCACATGTGTGCCTAGTGTCCCAAGAAGTCAGAGAGGGTATTGAATGCCCTGCAACTGGAGTTATAGCTGATTGTGAGCTGTCATGTTGGTCCTAAGAGTGAACCTTGGTTTTCTGCAAGAGCAATAAATATTCTTAACTGCTGAATCATATCTCCAGCCCCAAGATTCATATGTGTGACTGCTCACCTTCAGAGTTAGAGTGTACAATTAATGTGACTTTTAGCTCAAGTTATTGACACTATGAAGATATAAGGTTTCATTTAATAGTTTTTTAAAGTAATTATGAGGGCTTTGCTTAGTCTTCTAAGCAGTATCATCTCACTTTTGGTGCTCTTCAAATTAAACAACATGCCGGCCGAACGATGGTTGCCCTTGTTGCTACATAAAGATAAGTGTATAAGAACTGGATAATAGAGCTAAAATGTCAATATTTGAACCGACAAAGAGAATTATGGCTCTCTTGTACAGGATCAAAGCAGAGAGTCTGACATTTTAGAGTGTGTTAGATACGTGATTAATAAACGGCTTAGGCAACCAAGTGGAATGGGGTCTGTAGCGTTATGAAAGCCTGGTCACCAACTAAATCATCTGAGCCCTAACTAAATAACATAGCCCAGAATTTTCTCCCAGTGCCTTTCACTCAGCAAAAATTAGCCAGTTTCTAGGTGGCTCCGTAAGTACACTGAAGCAATGAAAATGAAAAGCATGCCTGTGGCCCCTGCTGCTGGAGACTGTATGACACAGACAAGCCAGACACTTTGACTCACTACCCATGCGTACCAGCCTGAAGTCACCACAGCCACTGCAAGCACACCTACCATTCATTGACCCTAAGATTCTTCATGGAGAATCTTCTTCCTTAGAAGTGTTCTGAAGCCCTGTGCCTTCAATCTGTTAGGGCCTTATTTCACTCAGCCTGTAAAGTCTCAATGGACAACCATATTAGAAGCTTGATTGTGAAGCAACCTGCCTAACCACCTGCTGCCTGTGACAGAAAAAATTCACGCTCTATTTCAATGGCAAAGGTGGCAGCCTTAGCCTCTCTCCTGTGCAGGACCAAGGAAATGGGATCGTTTTGTGATGGGAAACAAACAGACACCAGGGTATGAATTTGTGGAACCTGAAGGTTTCATTTTTATTTGGAAAAGAAGAATTACAGCATGAAATGTACAGAAGATAATAGAGCACAACTTATATGCTACCTGAATTATAAGCAGAAACTCAGAAAAAGAAACAAGCGTGAAAATATTACATTTCAAATGCAATTTGTAAACTACTCTCAGTTCATCTTGGCACATAGAAAAAGGCAATAGCCCTGAAGAGAGTTCCCTAATGCCCCCACCCCCAGGACTTCTGAACTCTGCCATTGTCTTGTGCAGGTTAAAAGGAGCACTAAGTCTAAAAAGCAAAGTAAATCATAATGCTGTGCTTCACTTGACCTTAACTATTCTACAGCCCAAAGTTTAACTTAATTAATAATAAGCTAAATAATTCAAGGCACGCTGATTGCATTTGGTTACAAAGTAGACAGGGAAGAAACAATTTTCAAGTCAAAAATATTCTGAGATGAGATTTTGTCCAGCACAATGTCTTACACACTTACTATGCAATTTAAGGAAAAGAAAGTACTACAAGGAAATCGCTTTTAAGTGAAAGGAAAGAAAGAAGTATATGCTGTTGGTTCTTTGCATGTTCAAATATATTAACCTGGAAAAATTATCCCATCATTTGAGCTGAGTCTTTTGAGAGGTGTTTTTCCACATGGGCTGAGAAAGCAGGCAGGCAGGAGCTTCTTTACACCAGGAAACTCACCTCTGACATAAGTCTCTGCAAAAGAAGTGGAACCCATTATTTCTTAGGTTGGTTTGGTGTGTGTGTGTGTGTGTGTGTGTGTGTGTGTGTGTGTGTGTGTGTGTGTATGTGTGTGTGTGTGTATGCAGAGACCAAAGGGCATCATGTGTCATCCTTAAGAACATCACCCCTCCTTTGAGACATGGTCTCTCATAATTTCTTTTAAGCTTTAAGGTAAGGGTGTTGTGGGCCATATCACACTGCTCTTTTGCATATTTTCCTTGGTAGAAGGACTCAGGAAGGTATTCAAAAAGGAATTCTAATGGGTTTTCCTGCATTACCAATGCCTGTGATTAAAGCATTGGTCACTTTATTTTCTGACTCCATAACTGGATAAATGCTACAAGACCCGGTTCTGACAAACCCCTCAAGACAGAAGCATCTATAGGCAGGGCTCAAACACCAACTGCTCTCCTCTGACTTCTTGCTCACATTTGACCAGCTACTCCAATCTAATTCATCTACCAACAATATAAATTAAGGGAATGTCATTTATTATTAGAACTGGTCTAAACCAGTTGGCTGCCAATTAAAGGAAGTAGACCATTTCTTTCTACAAGCCATTCAATAGGTCTTGAGGGTCAGGCTTACTCTACAATATTTTTTAAAAAGATTTATGTATTTAATATACAGTGTTCTGTCTGCATGTAAGACTTTCAGGCCAGAAGAGGGCACCAGATTTCATTGTAGACGGTTGTGAGCCATCATGTGGTTGCTGGGAATTGAACTCAGCACCATTGGAAGAGCATGCAGAGCTCTTAATCTCTGAGACATCTCTCCAGCCCCCTTACATTACAATATTATTTGCCTCTTTTAGTCTCATTCTCACATGTATTAACAAAGGTTTATAGAGCCTATTTTATGTATGATAGTAGAATGCAGTGGATTCAAAACCACATACGAATCGGGATTTTGTTGTTGTTGTTGTTGTTATTTTGGGTTTTTCGTTGTTGTTGTTTTGTTTTGTTTTCCTGAGACATGGATTCTCTTTGTAGCCTAGATGTCCTTGAACTCACTTTGTAGACCAGGCTGGTCTTGAACTCAGAGATTTACCTGCTTCTTCCTCTGGAGTACTGGGATTAAAGGTATGTGCCACCAGCCCTGGCTCAGGAGATATTTAAATAAGCCAGATATTAAGGACATTTTCAAGAGTGCTTTATTTCTCACAAGTTTTTTTAACTAAAAAAAAAACAAATTCATTCTTTAATAAAAATATTTATTCAAAATTATAGTATTCCTAATTTAAATCTTTCTTATTTATCATTTTAATGTATAATTAAGTATTAAGTATATTTTCAATAGATGTAACTTATAAAGTAAATTAAAGTTCCTTTAAAAATTGTAGGTATATTATATATGCCTGTGGCTCTTGGAGGCCAGAAGAGGGCATAGAATCCCCTAAAACTAGAGATACAGATGGTTGTGAGCTACCATGTAAGTGTTAGACATCAAACCCAGGTCCACTGGAAGAGAAGCCAGTGCTCCCAACTGCTAAGACATCTCTCCAGTCACTTTAATATTAACGTTCTCAATATTTTAAGGACAAAACGTATTCAATATTTTAAGAACAAATAAAGCACTCTGTCATTCAAAATATGAGAGCTAGAATATAGACAATTAAGACAAATTTCTTGTCAGCCCTTAATTTCTTCCTCTTTAAATTATAACTACCAAAATTTAACCTTTCTCACACTAGTAGTGTTAATATTAACTAAGAAATAATTGTGTTTAAAAAAAGAAATAACTGTGCAAAGTAATTTTGAAAATATATTTGTAGCTTCATATGCCTGGGTCTATCCCTCATTCCTAGGTGAAAAACACAGGTCTAGACAAAATTATACAGAGCTGCATATACACATATACAAAAGCACATGGAGAACTGGTGACATCTGAGCAAAGCCTGTGGATAGCACTGATGTCAATCTCCAAGATTTGGTACTCTCCTCTAATTACAGAAGATGCTACCATTGGGATAACTATGTGAAGGGAACACAAGACAATTCAGTAGTATTTTTGTTACCTTCCTGTGAAACTAATAGTTTCAAAAATTCGGCTTAAAAATTTCATATACACAGAAAGATGTTATGAAATAAACACTTTAGGTTTTTTTAAAGCTAAAATTGACAGAGTCATGAAATCACGTTCTTCTTCTTTTTTTTTTTTGTTTTTTTGTTTTTTTAAGATAAGGCTTTTCTGTGTAGCCTGGACTCTTTGTAGATGAGGCTAGCCTCGAACTCACCGCGATCCGCCTGCCTCTGCCTCCCGAGTGCTGGGATTAAAGGCATGTGCCACCACACCCAGCTCAAAACCATACATTTATAAGCCTAGCACTTGACAGCCTAAACAGGAGACTACGCATTTGGAAACTGGTTATTTAACTAACTTTAGTAGCATTCTGTGTGTAATTGAGATGTATTCCACATAAAGAAGTGATTTGTGAATGCTTACAAGATTCGCTTCAAATCTTTTCACTATGGAATATACTCAATAAACCTCAAGGATCCTGACAAAAAGCTGCTCTTTACGTGCCCTGTCTATCTCATCAGTAAAAGTGCTTCTGGAAATTTGATGTAGTGTGCCATACTAACCATTTGTGGCCTATCTTCTCCATTGTCATTGTAAGTAGGGTAAATATAGTTGTTTGAATGTTCTGCTGCTGCAGAGCCTTCTGGAGATGGTGGCATCTCAATCCAAGCTACAAGAAAAATGACAAGTGTAGCAGTTAAACATTTCTAAAATATATTATCATTCTTACCTCCTCCCCCACCCCCGACACACACACACACAAACTGAATGTTAATTCTATCATAATTTTATTTGTTTCATTCAAATAATACTTGTTAGATTCTGCCTGGTGTTGATATTATTTTGGCTTAGATTGTCTTTCTTAATACGCAGAAAGCATGCATTACACATTCTATGCTTTATAAAAGCCTGCATGTACCCAGGCATGACATTGCACACCGTTGATCTCAGCATGCAGAAGACAGAGGCATATAGATCTCTACAAGTCCATGACTAGCCTGGCCTACAAAGCAGGTTCTAAGCAAGCCAGTGCTACATAGTGAGACTCTGTATCTACCCCTCACCACCACCCCCAAACTGAGCTTGTAGGTAAGCGGTACAAGATTTCTTTTTTTAATGAACTGATTTAGATAAAGTAATCTTTGATTGTTAGTTTTAATGGTCAACTTGACACAAGCTCAAATCTGATGGAAAGGCAGTCTCAGTGAGTGTTTCGGCAAGATAATATTGGCCCATGAGCAAGTCTGTGGGGGGTTGTTTTAATTACCTTAAATGATGTGGTAAGACTTAGCCTGAAAGTAAGCAGTATTATTTCTTGGTTTGGAACCCTGGACTTCCCCAGCATAAAGAAAGTTATCCAAGCAAGCTATTCATGAAAGCACAATAACATGAATGCATTTCTTTCTTTCTGCTTCCTGACTGTGGTCATGATGTGACCAGCTGCTTCAAGCTCCTATGACTATGACTTCCATGCTGTGATAAACTGTAACCTGGAATTGTAAACTGTAATAAACAATCCCTTTCCTCATTAAATTGTTTTTGTCAAGGTATTTCATCAAAGCAACAGAAAAGAAACTAGGGCAAATCTAAGTCACAAACTTACAGAATCCCATTTTGGCCATAGTAAACTATTCATGTCCCCTTAGAAACATTGTATCAGCCTTCTCTGATGTGATTTCCCTACTTGTCAAATGAAGAAATTAATACTAGACTCTCCCTTTGTTGATGAGGTTGGGAATTACAACATAATGATCTGAGACGGAGCTAAAGTCTAAATGGATAACTAAAGACTGAATAAGGTCATCATTCCTTGTTCCACCTTAACATGTAGGGTTAAAGACTATTATATCAAATACTGAGTACTTGGCATTTCTCTGGGAGTTTATGCTGTTGTTGACAAAGTTATTCCAGAGATCTTGTAAGCTTGCACCCCATCTTGTACCTCCTTATTATCCTTAGCCACATTACACTTTAACTGCTTGCTGAATTATCTACCTTCCTACCATTGTAAAGATGGCAGCTCTACAAAACCCCTGATGCACACTGATCATATTAGGATTTGGTGAACCAAATGTATTGCACAAAATCATTTCAAATGATACAATTCTCATAAAAAACAAATATCCCAGCTCTGGACACAAAATCAATGGTAAATGAACAGTATATCCATCAAATCCAATATATGTGTTGTATTCATTCATCTGTCCTCTATTGCAAGGGATCAGCATTGTATAGAAAGTTGGTCAAAATTCAGGTAGCTGGCCCTAACACCCAAAGATCTGAGGCAGAGAAAGCCAAAAGCTTTGTCTTCTATATAGCAACTTCCCAGATGATGCCACTGTTATGGATCCAGGACCCACACTTTGAAAATCAGTGCTCTGTAGTGTCCACCAGGGTGTTTTTCATGTGCAAGAAATAAAAGCTTCCTAAAACAGGTTAGCTTCCTTTTTATTATACAAAAATAAGACATGGCTAGATTCTGTTTCACAAATTAGGAACAAGAGTTAAAAATTCACATAATTATGAATCGCATCTTGAGATAACCAAGACATATACCTGTGGAACTTGCTTCTGCCCGAAGTGGTACAATTGCCTCCCTGAACTCCACCATGGCACTGGTTTGCTCCATTTCTGCTCCTGCTTCCATGACATTTATAAAAATTTCCTCTTGCTTTCTGAAAAAGTCACATATAAAAATAGGTGAGCTTTTGCATAGTCTAAGAATAGTGAGAAATTAAAATGGTCTATCTTAATACTATGTGTTAAAAATAAGCTGAGAATCCATTCCAACAGCTTGTGTGCCCTTATTTAAGTCTGTACAATAGTTGATAATATGAAACGGCTTCAAAAACTTAAGTCCTAGGATTCAAGCCAGCAGGTTCCTTTTATGTAAAGATAAAACCGCTCCCTTCTAGACCCAGGACAGGTATGTGTAAAGGCTGCATTGTTCTGAAGACGTTTCATCTTAATGTCAGGTAAGATGTATATAAATATGAAGGTAAATTTTTAACCTACTCTCACTGGTAAGTTTGCACCAGCTTCTGTTACAGCAACTACTAGATATGACATAAAGTCTTTATTTCTCTTTAAACATCATGAATCTAGACATGAAAAGATCTTCAAAGTGGCTTGGTTCTCCTTAAGGTCCCGATGAAAATCATATACTATCTCAGATCTTAACTCCAACATACAGCTTAGACCTAAGAAAACATGGTGTCTCTGTTATCTGCTATCACAGAAGACTGGCTGTTGTCTGATATATTGTAATTTCATTGTTTGGTACTACATACATCAAACTAACAGAAGATGACAAGAATAGTATTCTGGGGGCTGAAGCAATTACTCACTGGTTAAGATTAATTGCTGCTCTTTCAGAGGACGCCAGTTCAGTTCCCAGCACCCATCCAATGGCTAGGAAGTGTCTGTAACTCCAGTTGCAAGAGATCCACCACCCTCTCTGACCTCCCCAAACACTAGGCACACATGCACTGCACATATGTACATGTAGGCGAAATATTCATAAAGAGTAATACATTTTAAAGAATGTTTCTAAAAGAAATAATCACTTACTGAGCATTCTTCTGCTGACAAGGAAGTTGATCTTGCTCTCTTGACTGACCCTGCTGGTCTTTAGCTATAGAGTAAAACAAAGCCTATGTGTCATTCAGAAATCATGTTTTGTACTTCTTTGAAGGCCAATAACTTTCACACGCACCACAGGGGGGCAGGGAGAGAGAGGAGCGAGGGAGGGAGGGAGGGAGAGAGGGAGGGTAAGGGAAGGAAGGAGGGAGAGAGGGGGAGGGAGGGGAGAGGGAGAGGAGAGGAAAGGAGAGAGGAGAGAGAGAGAGAGAGAGAAGGAGAGAGAGAGAGAGAGAGAGAGAGAGAGAGAGAGAGAGAGAGAGAGAGAGAGAGAGAGAGATTTCAGGGATTTAAACTGACCAGCAAACAGGAATCTGGAAAGTCCAAACCATGTACTACGGTCTGGGGTGCCAGCTCAGCGGGCAAAGCAGCTTCTACACAAGTATAAGAACCTGCAATTGAATCTCTAAACTGACAAGAAAGAACAACCTTGGGCTCAGCACTCATGCAGTAAGATAGAGTGTGAAGACAGGAGAATTCTGGAAGTGCCATGGCTAGCTAGCCTGTTTATGCAGCAGCAGAACAAGGTCAATCCTCAAACAGGGTAGAATGGAATTGATCCTCTGATCTCCACAGGCTCACTGTGGCATGCACACGCACACACACATACCTATAGTCACATATGCAAACTGGTACACATACATCATAGACACACACACACACACGCACACACTTCCATCTATGTTTACACTCACAAGCATATGCACACATCTATAGTCACATAGAAGAACATGTTACATGTTCATCATACACACACACATACGTATACATACACACAAATATTCTTTTTCTTAAGTATAAGTTCAAAAGTGCAACCATCCATCCCAACCTTAGTGGACACTGGTTTTCGGAGGTTCTTCTCACAGTCACCTGCCAGGAAGGACTGGAAACTGACACCTTGTTGATTCTCAACTGGTTCTGAACCACCACGGTTCACCTTTGAGTTTAAACTAGTATTTTTGAAAGCTCTCTGAACTCAATGTTACTTTTTTAGGTTAATAAATCCTTTCGTTGTTATTAAATGATCAGCCCCATCCCTAGGAAAACTTTTCACAAAATCAAAGCTAAGGAGTTGTTATGCTTCTCCTCATAAGGCATGCTTGAAATTACTTGTCAACAACAAGGAATGGATGCACATGGGAGGGGAGGTGGAAAGGAGTTGGGAGGAGTAGAGGGGAGGGAAACCGTAATCAGGATATTTTGCGTGGGAAAAAAAAGCTCTATTTTCAACCCAAAAAAAGATGAAATTACCAATCAAAAGTTCTTGCTGCTTCAACAAAATTTTTCTGATTTCTTTTAACCATAACATTTTCACATCAATATTTGGAGCCTAAAAATTAAAACAGAAGGGAAAAGTATGTTTCTGTTTGAAAGGAATTTTTCATAATAAAACAAATGCAATCAAACATGAGTCTCTATATAAAGCACAAGGTTCAAATTCTACCCTTTTGCTTCTTTTTTTTCTTTTTAAATATGTTTTACATATACATTATATTATTATACATATATAAAATAAACTATGTATCGCAAGAAGAACCATGACACAATCAGAAATTATATAAAGGTTACATTCATAGTGTTTTGGTTATTTGTATTTGACAGCCTTGAAGAAAACATCTTTCCTATCTTGGTGCATCTAAAATTCTGAATGTAAATCAATATCTATCACATCTCATCACTATCAACTTAAAACATCTATCTACACCTAAAAACACCTGAACCCCTAAACAACTAAGCTTAATTTAAAAGAGTAAGCTCTGTGATCTTCAACCTCGTCAGACACTTGAGAAGGAATAAAACTTAATTACCTGAGTGACCCGGAAGTGCAGGTTAGCAACTTCCTTAAATCATTTAGGGGGCTAATCTTTAGCCATCTGATTAGCAGAGATATTATGATCAAAATAATTCTAAAAGTGCCTCAAGGAGAATGTGCAGAGATCTTTTCATTTATTTTTGCTTTACTGGATTTTGTGTGTGTGTGTGTGTGTGTGTGTGTCACTTTGTTTTAACTTTAGTAAAAACAAAGTAAGCTCTAATATTTTCCAAACTAAAATCAATTATGTCATAATGTTATAAAACACTGATACTCACATGACCGAGTCCCTAAATAGTCTCCATTGCTTATAAAGTAAGTCTCTTCTATGGTACCAATTATTATATAAGGCAAACCAAGAAGGGTTTATCCACCCTTATAATATAATTAGTACAAAATTAAAACAAGCAAGAAAAAAACAAACCCAGAACATGTCTCAGATAATAACGTATGGATCCACCACAAGTTGTGACACAGAGGTTAGTGAAATTGAAATACTCTCTCATGACAGCTCCTTACTGTTCCCCCTTCCCTGAAACAGGGTGAGCCTCAGAGCACACCTGCCCAGGATCTTATCTATGCTCACTCAAAGGCAGGAATAAATCTAAACTGTCATCTCTTCACGTCTTTGAATGCTGAAGACAAAGGGAACTCAACACTAACTCTAGAAACTTCGAAGAAGAAGAAGAAGAAGAAGAAGAAGAAGAAGAAGAAGAAGAAGAAGAAGAAGAAGAAGAAGAAGAAGAACAGCCCAACTTGAAAGATAAGAGATTTTATAAAAGGTGACCAACATTTTTCCCAAGGCAGATTTTTAAATCTTTTTCAAAGACTTATTTAATTTAATTTAATGTATATGGTTAGTTTGCCTACATGTGTGTTAAGTGCACCAATGCCTTCACTGCCCATGGAAACCAGAAGAAGCAGTCAAATACCCCTGGAATTGGAGTTGTAGGTAGTTGTGAGCTACCTACTGTGGGTATTGGAAACTGAACCAGAGTTTTTAATCTTAATGTTGGGGCTAGAGAGATGGCTCTGTGGTGAAGAGTATGTGCTGCTCTTGCAGAGGACCAGACTGTGACTCCCAGCACCCATATGGAATAGATTAAATGGCCTGTAACTCCAGCTCCAGGGCATTTGTTGCTCTCTGCTGGCTTCTAAAAGCACTGCACAAATGGATAACTTCACACACACACACACACACACACACACACACACACACACACACACACACACACCTAAAATCCTTAGTATGAATGCTATGGGAGTAATCAACTGCTTTCTGATTATATTTAAGTCCTGCTCCACTAGAAAAAGAACACAGGCCTGGTATTACAAAGCTGGTTAAGAACCATGGTTGGGGAGCTCATGGGATCCAAAGGTAAACCTACTAGTATTATTTTTTTAAGATTTGTTTATTTGTTGTTATGCATACAGTGCTCTTCCTGCATGTACACCTACCTACATGCCAGAAAAGGGCATCAGATCTCACTACAGATGGTTGTTAGCCACCATGTGGTTGCTGGGAATTGAACTCAGGCCTCTGGAAGAACAATCTTAACCTCTGAGCCATCTCTCCAGCCCTAGTAGTATTTTCTTACTTGGACATAATATCAAACTGTTCTCTATATTGACCTCTCTCTACCTTAGTGCAACTCTCAGAACTCATCAGAAATGTGTATTTGTACAGTGTTTGAAAGGTAACAAAGAAGCTCACAACTGCTAACGCAATAGAGAAGTTAAGTGACTATGGAGTGCTCAGACATAGATGGTCATCTATATTACACTCCTTCCCCAAGGATCAAAACCATCACAGAAGAGGGAACAGGAGGGAGACCAGACCAAAACTGGTTTCTAGCTATTACAGGACTGCTGCTGCACTCAAGAATTCTCAGCAGCTGTGGTTGCCTTCACAAGCCCAAGCCAGTCAACATTCCAACATGGTGTGGGAGGGGATTCATGGAGACTTCATCCCTAATTGAGGACCAAAGGATAGACACTGGCTTCTTGGATAAAGACAGTCATTTTCTAGCTGAGCACAGTGGCACATGCCTGTCATCCCAGAACTTGGTGGCGCAGAGGCAGGAGGATCTCTGTGAGTTCAAGGCCAGCCTGGTCTACAAAGGGAGTCCAGGACAGCCAGGTCTGTTACACAGAGAAACCCTGTCTTGGATGTGGAAGAAAGACAGCCAGGTTTCTTTAAGAATGAGGCATATGGTAAGCTCTCCAGAGGATGCCCCTGCACCAATAGAAATTGGTGGGTTATTACGTTTAAATAAATACATAAATATGTAAATAAGTTTTAAATCTTAAGGCTGATTATGGTTTCTAGAAGAATAACCAACCTGAATAATGTAAGTCTCTTCTTTCTCACCATACCATATTTCAAACTTGCGGTTATCACCTTTCACGTGCTCTGTGATTCCAGCTTCTTCCATCTACAACAAAGCAAACTTTCCCTGAGCATCTGATTACAAATATGGAAATACATTCATCACATTCTTTCATAATTTAAAGGAAACAACAGAATGTCTCACTTAAGCAAAACACACATTTTATTTTCAACAAATAAGAAATGGAAATGACAAATACAGCCATAGGAATGAGAACTTCAGTGCTCTTATGGAAATAAATATGCTCTCAGGGCTCAGGTGCCATGCTCCAGTCCAGTACTTGGTATAAAACAAAATCTTTTCAGAAATAAAAGTAATTAAACAAGCTGGGTGTGGTGGTGTACACCTTTAATCCCAGCACTCAGGAGGCAGAGGCAGGTGGATCGCTGTGAGTTCCAGGCCAGCCTGGTCTACAAAGTGAATCCAGGACAGCCAAGGCTACACAGAGAAAGGCTGTCTTGAAAAAAAAAACAAAAAAAACAAAAAAAAAAGGTAATTAAACATAAATTGAGAAAGCTACCAGAAATTGATTAATTTCACTGACTTCTAAAGTAATTATTGACCAGATCAATTTGATCTTACAAATTTATTCTCCATAAGGTATAAATAGTAAATGTATGGGTCAGAGGAAAACCAGCCAAATTCACAAAGATTTTTTTCTATTCCTACCAATCCCTGAGCCTCTATAGCAAAGGAAATACATACCTAAGTTGAAAGGGTCACAACCTTCTCAACCCCACTAGGAAGACTTGTGTAGTGTGCAGCATGAGCTCCTCCCACAGCTTTCTTCTCATCCTTGTTTGTGCTTTGCACACTTTTCTTTTACCATTTGCTGCTAACCTTAGCTATTTCCATGTGGGACAACTTCACTCCCTTATGTAACATTTTCTCTTAGGTTTTCTCTGCCTTTTCTCTTTTCTTTTAATTGTTTCTTAATTGTCTGAAGGAATATCACACTGTTCCACTTGTGAACCCACAAAATAACCCTAATTAAAACTAATAAACATTAAGGTCAGCACTCATGAGATTCCTGCATTAAGGTAAAGGAAAACAGTTATACTTAGAAATGCAACTCAGCTATGTTAATTAAAGAGCCACTAATATCCACTTTGAAGCAATCTAAAGTAACTTCCAAATGTTCCCAAGTAGATCCTTCCTACGTCACTCTAATCTACCTCTGCTCAAATATTAAGATATAGTAACACTTATGTTGAATCTTTTAAGGTGTGAATTATGTTTCAGCATATGATGATAGGTAGCAGACATACAGACTTCAGAATCAGAGAAGGCCAGCCTAGACCTTCACCCATCTCTAGCATTCATCAGCCATGTGCCTTCGCGTAAGGAACTAGGTTTTTCTTAAATTCCACATTTTTCAACCATAAAATTTGGAAAGCAAGTATTTCATAGAGTTGATATAAGGATATGTTATTAAACAGCATGTTCAGATCATATACATTTTTGTGGGATTGTGTGCATTCGTGTATATGTGTTCACCTATATGTGGGTTATGTGTGTACATGTACCTGTGTGGAGGCCAGAGGTGATATCACATATCTTTCACAATAGCTCTCCACTCTACAGATGCAGGGTCTCTTGCTGAACCCAGAGCTCACCTGATCCAGCTACTAACTAGCCAGCTTATTCTGGGGATTCCCCAGAGCTTAGATTACAAGTAGCAGCCACACCTACATAGCATTTTATGTAGGTACTAGTGATGTGAATTCAAATCCTTACACTTGAACGACAAGCTCTTTACCCTTCTCTCCAGTCCATAATGAACTTTGAACTTATGGCTTTGATTCCCATCCTTTCTTATATTTGAATTGCATCATTATTGATTTGGAGATTTCCCTGGAAATCAAGATATTTTATCTAACACCAAGTTAACACTATATGTGTATGTGTTAAGTTAAAACAACAGTTGATAATAAGCAAGCACACAACCTGATGGATCTGGCAAAGCCATATCTCTTTATCCAATTATGTGTGGCCTGACATATGGGTTTCCTATGGGTGCAAAGTGTTTGCATTACAGTACATAGTCATTAGAAAGACACAAGAATGCTATTTAATTCCAGCTTGGTGTGATGAAATCAAGACAAAAATTCATTTCAGGAGAGAGAAGTTGATCAGGTTTGTTTAGTAGCACACTGACCACTAATGATAGACTCTCATGACAAGTAAGCAAGAGGAAACAAGCATAATGAAACCTAAGAAATAGTCTGCTTTTTTAGTCTATAGAATCACCATTTTCCCAGGAATCTTCATCTAAAATTTTGAAAGCATCACTGACTAATTTTCTATTAAAGATATGATTATATCAGAGAATCAAAAAAAAAACAGACAGATTTTCTTCTTTTAAATGTCAAGTAGTATTTATTTTCTGTATCTGGTAAGTCACTAAGCCCTTATGTCTGCCTTCCATTGAAATGTTTCCTGCATCAGTTCCTCCTTCTGTTACCATGGTAACTATTGTAATCCTTCTGGCTTCATTACCTCATCAGTCCTTCTTTACTTTAATGAACTTCAGAAACACTCTGCTGACATGCCTATCATCATACCGAATTTAAAATAAAATAGAAAACCAATACAAATAAGAAATTCTGCATTAGGTAGTGACAAAGTCACCCCACAAACACAATGTGAATCAAATTGGCTTATGTAAAACATGCTTAGAAAGGTGAAATACCTTTCAAAAAGTACACATGTAGATGGTAAGATCTAAAACCTGTGATGAAGCTGTGGAGCTACTGTGGGTTCAGAATTGAACAGAAAATGAGCAATGAGACATGATGGGGAACAAGGGAGACCCTGGGTAGGGATTTTGCCAGATATAGCTAGAGATAGCTGAGCAATATGAGGAAAATCAAAAGCAGGGTCTGCCTATCAGGTGGCCTCCTTACACTAGGCCCTTAAGCCCATGACAGGCCCATCAATGTAAGCACAGCTAAATTTTCATTAGCTCTCAACTATACTGAGAAAGCCAACTATGAAAGAAAACATTGATGGAAAATGACTAAAAGGAAAAATGACAAAAATAGTAGTGACTGAAGAATTGAAGGTAAAAATCTATCTCTCAGTTATTCTATAAACAAATGTGTTGCTTTTAGAATTTAAATTTGAAAGATAAATTTTATTAGGTTTGAAATAACCAAATTTACCAATTATAACCTTATGTGAGTTGGAAGTATTGCTGGGTTGCTAATGACTTTCACAAACAACACTGTCCTGATTTTAACACAAGACTAATGTCAAGACAAAATGGTAGTTTGGGTTATAGAGAAAACAGAATAATTCCAAGAATAGGAGAGCATGTATATGGGAAAGATCCAGTTGTAACTTGGGGTACCCAGAAAAGATGGGGCCAAGAAATGGAGAAAGGACAAAGAAAGGCAGGAAGGAATATGCTAAGCGCAACACTTCTCCACTCTGAAAGTGCAGTGAGAAGGGGAAAATCCCTTTCCTCTTTGTTCTCTTATAACAAGGGCTTCTTGATAACAAGACCAAAGTTTTACGCAGTAACTTTGGAGGAGTGCTCATTGGTGAGCCAGTTCACTGGAGGGCACCTTGGAGAATGTCTGAGACCACAGCGATAGGGGAGTTGAATGTTCTGCACCTGGGCCCAACCTCTTGTCCTGATTTCAGACTCCCAAAACCCATGTCAAGCTAGAGTTGGTGGTACATGCTTGGAACTCTAGTGTTCCTTCTGCAAGATGGGAGGCAAAGACAGGGGGTCCCTAGAAGCTCTCGGGCCAACAAGACTGGTGTGACCTATAGGACACTTTTTTTCAAATGAGATGGAAGGTGAGAACTAATGCCTGAGGTATCCTATGACCTCCAAACTAGCACTGTAGCAAACATGTGCCTGTACAAAAACACGAACACATATGCACTGCTGTTTTTTAATTCTTTGGTTTGTTTTCAAGTCAGGGTTTCTCTGTGTATAAGTTTGACTGTCCTGGAACTAACTCACTCTGAAGACCAAGGTTGCCTTGAGCTCACAGAGATCTTCGTGCCCCCGCCTACTGAGTGCATATGCCACCACTGGCCAGCTTAAAATTCTTTTAAACAGAAGGATGTGCAGCTAAAGAAGAAAACCTAAGCGATGGACCATACACCAGACAATATTGTACAGCACAACATGTGTGTTCTTACTTTCAGGCAGTGCTTAAAGCTGTATGACGGGTATCTAGCGGCACCTTCTCCAGATTCCACACGCCTCTTACAGAACACAACAGCTTTTTCATACAAGAAAAGGTGTCTCTGCATGGGTTTGAATCTTGCAAAATCCTTCATTTTTGTGGGACCTTTCCGGTGTCCTAGCCAAACACTGAATGCACCTTGCAGAATCATCTTGCCCAATTCATTCAGATTTCCCTAGAATAAAAATATGAAAGCCAATTTGTATTCATGTGTCAGACGTTGACATCTTTGTGTTTAGCTTGACCGAAGCACATTTTGCCTAATTTTTTTTTTCTCAAATCAACATGTAAAACTTTATTGCTGAGGACCCATCACATTTTCATCAGAGGTAATGGATAAATCAATCTGGTACTTACCTGTACGTTTACCCTTTACAAGCTCATTTTCATACAGGCTGCTGGTCAGGGTGCAAGTGGGGGTGAGCAGAGGAGTCGATTGGCATTACTGTGAAGCATATGAACTACAATAATAATCAGGATGGCAAGATATGCCATTTGATATAATAGTGACATGAGCAGCTGGGTGCAACTAACTGCTTTCGTAGCCCTCCTCTCTATTTTCTTCTATGGAAAATAATTTTTTCATATACTATATTCTGGTTACAGTTACCACTCTACAAAGTTCCCTTGGCCTTCCCCACTTTTCCTCCCTTCTAGATTCACACCCTTTCTGTCACTCTTTAGAAAACAAACAAGCATCTAAGGAATAATAATATAACAAAATAAGATACAAACAAAAACAAAGTGGAATAGGACAGAAGAAAAAGAACCAAAGAAAAAGCACAAGAAACGCATATAGACGCAGACACACACACATTTGTACAAACAGAAATTCCATAAAAACATATAACCAGAAGCCATAATAGATTTAAAAACTTTTAATCCCCTGAAGGTTAAAAGCTTTTAATTCCATGACAAAACATTATGAGACAAAGAGCCTCCAAAAATGTCATTTGAGTTCTTTTCATGTGGGCAATCTACTGCTGAGCACGGGGCTGCCCTTAAGAGTGGTTTTAACAGGTGGATCAGGGCCCAGGGGGGGTCTGCTCAAACTATTGCACTAACCAAGGACAATACAAGTAGTAAGGCACTTAACCCCTACTCTGATCTAGCCAATGGACAGGACATCCTCCACAGTTATATGGAGAGCAGGGACTAACTTGACATGAGCTCTGGTGCCCCATATTTGATGACCTCCCCTTGGAGGGGAGCCCTGGTGGCACTCAAAGAAAGAATAGGCAGCCTACCAAGATGAGACTTGTTAGCCTGCGACCATAAAGTGGAGGAGGAGATCATCCTCGGACATGGACTTAGGGGAGGGTAATAGGGTGGGGGTGGGAGGGTAGGAGGAACAGAAGGATACAAGTGATGTGAGAACAATTGAGTTGTAATCTGAATAAATTAATAAAAATAATAAAAATAAAAGTGACTTTTGGGGATCGAACTCAGGTCTTTCTACTTGAAAAAAAAGAGTGGTTTTAAGCCATGTTCACTGTGCTGTAGCATTTTCCTTTGACACATGCCATGTCTCACTTATATTTTACATTGTTGTGAGGTTGCAGCATGAAAGAACCTTCCTTTTCTCTGGCTTCCTGGCATTTCCTATGTGGAGCTATTTCAGCTGGAGCAATGCTCCTATCTCTTCCTCATTCCCAGTAGGTACATGATATATTACCATCCCAAGTTTCCCCTCTGGATGAAGCTGACCCTTTCATCCATATCTAATCTAGACTAGGGCATGCAGCAACGCTGGGACAGTATGTCTGCTTAGCTTACCAAAGCATTTAGTCAAGCAAAATCTCCTAAGTTCCAGACTTGAAGGCAGGCTGCTACAGACCAGGAAAGTGTCATAAAATTCCATTTGGCTGCTGATCTGCAGCCAATTCTCCACTCATCATTATCGATAATCCTGCTTATATTTTTAGTCCCATTTGTCTGCCTCTTATATATTTCCCAATTGAACCCAGGAGGTAAAGAAGAGATTCTTACAAGCTTACACCCTGCAGTTCCAACCATCACTACAATTTACTTACCATGTAGCCATTGATTGCAATCTGATGCATAGAGTCATTCACTGACTTCAGCAAGTCCAGCATTGTGTCGAGCGCCTCCTTTAACTGAGTTGTCCCCTCACCTTCTTTGCTGTACTTTAAGAGCTCCTGTAATTAGAAGTCAAGAATGAAAATTAATATTAATCACATATGAAAACTGCTGGAAAATGAATACTTTGAAGCTAATGTGATTTTGAGCAGTTCTCCAATGACACCGTCATTTTTAGAGTAATTTCTTTCAGACTGTCTGTCACATTAACATTATATTTAATAACAATGTCAGAATTGGGAAAGAAGTAGAATAATGACTAAAGAGTATAAAACAAAGGGCATTCAGTGCTTTTAGAGCTAAAAAGACAACAGCTACAAAAACACATCAGAGATTCATTTTCAAAACAATTGCATGCGTTTTCCTCCTCCACATATACTAATTTGTCAACCATGATGCATATAGCATCATGAGAAACATTTTAAAAGAAACTATGTTGTATTTATATATAATATAGCTTCTACTAATCCTTTGCCGTTGAACTAGGGGAGTGTCATTTGCATTTTTCACTAAAAAGAACAATAGAAAAACACAATCTCAAAATGAATGAATATATATTTAGATCTTAACAATATGAAAAATTCTTTCGTAAAACATTATGCTTAAATACATCTCAAACTTGTATGGAGGATCAAGAGCTAACATTCCATATTCACACAGCTCAATCATCTTGGATATACCATTTGTACAGCACCATGAAAGAACACACCGCAAGAATCTTCCAGGTCAATAAGGCCATTGCTCTCTTTCAACCTATTGTTAGTGCTTCCTAGTCAAGCACTTCCTTTGCAATGACTACCAGATCTGACTTTTTTTAAAGGCCAGTTAAGTAGGTACTAGAAAGATGGCTCATTGATTAAGAG
This sequence comes from Acomys russatus, assembly GCF_903995435.1. Classification (NCBI taxonomy): domain Eukaryota; kingdom Metazoa; phylum Chordata; class Mammalia; order Rodentia; family Muridae; genus Acomys; species Acomys russatus. The sequence continues at coordinate 111,391,304 of NC_067169.1, forward strand.
TACTGGCGGCTCTTACAGAGAAGCTGGGTTCTATTCTCAGTACCTACATTGTGACTCAGAACAGACTATAACTCTAATATCCTCTTCTTGCCTCCATGGGTACCAGGCATGCTACACATACATACATGCATGCAAAACACTCATACACAGAAAATCATTTTTAAAGTCAAGAAACAAGTAAAAGCTTCATGTAATTACCTTTAAAAGCAACTGATACTTAGTGATTCGCTGAACTGGTTTGAGCAAGTAGGAATCCAGACCAAGTCGATGTTTTAATTTTTTTTGACATTCCTGTCATTAAAACATAAGGATCAGCTGGGTACAGTGGCACATGCCTTTAAACTCAGCACTCTGCAGGCAGAGGCAGGCACATCTAAGTGAGATAATAATCAATAAATTTTAAATTATGAAATTCAGAGGGAGCCGAGCACGATGGTGTGCACCTTTAATCCCAGCACTCAAGAGGCAGGGACAGGCAGATCTCTGTGGGTTCGAGGCCAGCCTGGTCTACAAAGAGATTTCCAGGACAGCCAGGGCTATAGATGAAAAGAAGGAGAAGGAGAAGGAGGAGGAGCAGGAGGAGGAGGAGGAAAGAAAAGAAAAGAAACAAAGATATGTAGAGGGAACACAAGAATCAAACAAAATATATATACGAAAATTCCAGATAACCAGGGTTAAGTTCTCAGCATCCACACAGTGACTCACACTCATCCAAAACTCTAGTTCCAAGGAATCCAATGCACTTTTTGACTTCCATGGGCAACAAAAACATATATGGTGTGCAAATTATATATGTATGTATGTATGTATGTATGCATGTATATATGTATGTTTGTGTGCATACATATGTATGCTGGCAAAATACTCATACATAAAAAATAAGTAAGTCTTTAAACAATTTTAATAAAAATACAAAGACATGAACTCACTGATTAGACCAAGACATGAATCATTTGTATATCTTAAGGAGCGTGTATCAGAAAAACCACTGCTGCATATAGTACAAAAATTATGAGAAATAATATACTGGAAAAACTGTTATGAATACCATTTTAAAGTTTTAAGAGCACATGCCAGCACTCAAGAGTAAGAAGTAAGTGGATCCCTAGACGTTTAAAGCCAGCTTGGTATACATAGTGAGTTCCAGGCCAACTAGGGCTACATAATAGAGAGATCCAATCTCAAAAAGAAAGGGAAGGAAGAGGAAGAAACAAAGGAGGGAGTGAGGGAGGGAAGGAGGAAAGGAAGGAGGGAAGGAGAAAGGAAGAAAGGAAGGACTTGGAAGGTAGAAAATTACAGCATTTCAAATACTACATATAAATGCACGTTGGTATAAACTACATAAAATTTGAGAAAGCAAAATATGACAATAAGTTAGAATGATTAAAGCGTTCTTCAGACTGTCCAAGACCAGCTCCATAGGCGAAGGCCCAGAAAAGAAACAGGTTGTGCTAAATATAAATCTGACTGGGTATGAGAACAGAGTATTTTCTAAGATCGCAAGAAAAATACAGACTTCATCAACTGGTGCTGCATTTCATTCAGTAATTGGCTTGCTGCCACTATAAATATAGGGGTCATGACACTGGGTCCTGGGAACAGTGTAGGGACCATAGTTAGGAGAGGATGGGGGTAGTGACGATGAATGTGCATATGGGAAGTGCATAACACAAAAGGACTGGGAGGAGGATGTACCTGAAGAAGATATAGGGCCTTTCACTGGATGTGAGTAAAATTCAACACATAACCTAACTCAAATAAGAATAAACAGCCAACACATAAAGATGAGAGACTGATGGATTTGATCTCCTTCATGAAACCCAACTAGAATAATGAACTATATTTTTCTCAAGACAAAAAGCTTAAAAACTAAAAGTCCCCATCCAAGGGACATGGTCTGGTGGCACTCAGAGGAAGGATAATAGGTCACCAAGAAGAGACTCGATACCCTATGAGCATATACAGGGGAGGGAGTCCCCCTCAGTCACAGACATAGGGGAGGGGAATGGGGGGGGAAGCGGGAGGGAGGGAGGAATGGGAGGATACAAGGGATGGGCTAACAACTGAGATGTAATTTGAATAAATTAATAATAAAAAAAGGAAAAAAAAAGAAAAAAAACTAAAAGTCAAATTCACACATGATGTCTAATTATAAGCTGAGAGAGGAAAAAGACAAAAACAGCTCAGTTTTTATGTTTGTGAATGCCCCGTTCCCCTTCTCAAAGACTTACCCAGTACCTCTAAAAGAAAAAAGTTCAGTGTTTATGAAATCAATACTAACAATTGTTGGTAAGGATGTGGAGCAAGCAGACTCATACATTCTTGGTAGTAATAGAGAACTGCAGTCACTATGTAAAACAATCTAACAGCTAGCTTTTAAACAGAACCAAGTGTGGTGGCTCACACATTTAATCCCTTCAGGAAGCAGGAGCAGATGTATCTCTGTAAGTTCAAGGCTGATATGGTATCCATATAGTACATCCCAGGCTAGCCAGGACTACCTAGTAAGATTCTGTTCAACACTAAACATAGAGTTTCCATAGGTAACTCCTAGGTATATAGTTACTATAGAATTCCTCCTAGGTATATAGACAAAAGAAAAAGAAAAAGAAAAATTGGCTGCATGTTTTTGTAACAGGACTAGAGATGGCTCAGTGATGAAGAGCAATGACTGCTCTTCCAAAAGACCCGAGTTAGCTTTCCAGCTCCCACATAGTGGTTCACAACAGCTTCAACAAATACAGAACCCCCTCTTCTGGCCTCTGAGGACACTACATGCACATAGTATACAAACAAGCATGCAGGGAAAACACATATACACTATAAAATAATCAAATTTCTTAAAATGTTTGTAATAGCTATGGTAAACAAAAGATAGAAACAATCCAAATCTCCATCAATTAATAATCATATTAATCAAATATGATCTAACAACTCAGGAAAATATTCAAACAGAAAAAGAATGAAATAATTCTATATACAGTGGCATGAAGCTCAAGTTAAGTAAACAGTTCTCAACCTGTTAGTCATGGACCCTCTGGGATTGCACATCAGATATCCTGTATATCAGATGTTCACACTATGATTCATAGCAGTAGCAAAATTACAGTTACAAAATAGCAATGAAGAAATTTTGTGGTTGGGGTTCACCATAACATGAGGAACTGTATTGAAGGGTCACAGCATTAGGAAGGCTGAGAAGCACTGTGTTAAGTTAAAGAAGCCACATAAAAACACCATATAGTGTGTTTTAGATGAAATGCTCAGAACAGGCAAATCTGAATGGATTGAGGAAAATCCGTGTAAGGGGTGACTATTAAGAAGTACAAGGTGTCCCCCTCCAGGGGACATGGTGGCACTCAGAGGAAGGATAGCAGGCTACCAAGAAGAGACTTGATACCCTATGAGCACATACAGGGGGAGGAAATCCTCCTCAGTTACAGTCATAGGAGAAGGGAGTAAGGGGAAAATGGGAGGGAGGGAGGAATAGGAGGATACAAGGGATGGGATAACCATTGAGATGTAACAAGAATAAATTAATAATATATATATTTTTTTAAAAAGTACAAGGTGAAAAAATAAATAAATAAATAAATAATAAAATAAAAGTACAAGGTGGTATAAATCTCTCTTTCTTCTTTATGGCTTGATCCATTAGTTGGTTGCTGTTACTTATTTGTTTTCAAAGGCAGGATCTCACTATGTATCCCAGGCATTACTCAAACTCAAGATCCTTCTTCAGGACTGTCAGTGCCACCATGACTGACTTTAGGGTGAAAAATGTTAATGGTAAAAATGTTCTTAAATTAATTGTGTTTATAACCATACAATTTGAAGAATACAATTAAAGTACTGAATTGTATGCTTTAAAACTATGGCTCTTAACCTATGGGTCATGACCACACTGGGGAGGAATGACTCCCCAGTCTGGGATCACTATAACAGGACAAACTGTATTAAGGGGTCACAGCATTAGGGAGGTTGAGAGCTCCTACTTTAATGGGATGAATTTCATAGTATTTTATTTGCACCATAATAAGTCAAAACCAAAGTTAAATGGACATTAAAATCTAAAATAAAATAAAAATAAAAATAAAATCTAAAATAAAAAATTTTAAGCTGCAATAAGTACAACTGAGTCACATGCACACCCACATTATTCTCTATAAAAAGTAAATCAGACGGCCTTTGGACTACGGGATATAAGGTTCAACTGAGATCACATCATCATACTGAAAGCAAGGAGCTGAATATCTATATACCAAACAACTTTGAGGCTCACATCCTTTTTCCTTAAGCATAACAGCCGCTAATGGTGTTTATAATGAACAGCAGCCTGGAAGATCTAAGCAACTGAAGAAAAAGTACCGAAAGATAGATATAGTAAGAACCCCCTACACCCTGTCTCTCAATAGCACACCAAAGGAAACAACCTGAGACAAACAATCCAGGCTGAGGACCGTTCTCAATAAACCCAAAAACACACAAGAAACTTCATCAGATTTCACATGCTTGTCTTTAATGGAACCTGACAATTAACAGGCATTTCAAGAGAGCATTCAAGATGAGTGGCAGGTGCTAATGAAGAAAAGGAATAGAAAAGCAATTTGAATGCAGTTGAAACTATACAGACAGAATAAAACTACATTAAAATGAAGATCTATTATTATCTTCATATAGATAAATGAAAAAATTCTAAAACAAAAATCAGGATTCCATTAAAAGTTAGTCAGAATACAGAAAAATTTGAGCTGGCACAGCCACTGTGGAAATCAGGATGGAAGTTCTTCAAATAACTATGACAATAGCCCAGTTGATAACATATTTGCTTTGCAAGCATGAAGACCTGAGCTAGACACCCCAGAACTTGCACTTGGCAGCCAGTGGTGGTGCACATCTTTAATCCCAGCAAGCGGGAGGCAGAGCCAGGCAGATCACTGAATTTGAAACCAGCAACATTTGCAGGACAGCCAGGGCTACACAGAGAAACTCCGTCTCGGAGAAAATAAAAACCCACCACCCACAACAAGGATGTGCACAGTGGCTTGCAGCACTTATACATTTATAATCCCAACACTAGGGAGGAGGAGCTAGGCAGATCTCTGACACTTAATGGCCAGTTAGCTTGCCCTACTTAGCTTGTTCCAAGCTAATGGGAGATTCTATCCAAAACAAACAAACAATAACACCAAAGGTTGACCTCTGGCCTCAACACCCCAGTCACACATAATACATGCACACATGTGTCTGCAAACACATGAACATACACACATAGACATATTTTTTAAAGTTAAAACTAGATCTACCATATATATGACCCAGCTATACCATTCCCAGGACTCTAACTCAGCATATTAGAGAGATACTTGCACATCTATGACTGCAGTACCAGTCACAGTAGCCAAGATATGCAACAAGACTAGAGTCTCTTCAACATATGAATGGACAATGGCATACAGTGAAGTCTTATTGGGTCATAATGAAGAAAGAAATTACGTCATTTTCAGGAAATAAAGAATAAAGCTAAAATAACCATGTTAAGTAAAATAAGCAAAACTCAAAAAGAAACATAGAACACCAAGAAGAATATATATACATATAGAGAGGTATCATTTATATATTAATAAAGGACTATTTGAGAAGAGGAAGGAGACTAAGGAGATTAGTGTTGGAACAAGAAAGGAGAATAGGAGGTGACTATGGTCAATACACATGATATACTTAAATCAATGTTATAAAATCCATCACCTTGTATAACAAGTATTACACCAATAAAATTTTAAGTTAAAACAAGACAGCAAATGTAAAACTCTCAATTAAGAGGAATAGCAGTTAATTCCTGAGATCAGAACAGACAGACAAAAAGCTTGGAAAACAGAAAAAAGGTAATTATAGAACTAGTCTAGGACTCCAACATCACTACAACAGGAATTCCAGGAAAAGAAAAATGGTGAAACTTAGGTGAAAGGAAAAAAACTAGAGTAAATTTGGTCTGGGGGTTCCAGTTTCAGGGCAATCAGGAGGTGCCAGGGTACTGCATAGGCTTAGAATGCTTCCTGGTACATAAAAGACACAGGCTTCACACCTTTACCACAAAAGTCAAAAGAAATAATACCTAAAATACCAAGATAATGAAGAAAAATGATGCAAATAATCAAATTCTAAGTCTTATGTCCCATATCTTTCAGAGAAACAAAGTCAAAATGGCATCATCTATTTCTTCTAGAAGTCAGAAAACAGTGAAATAGTATCTTCACTTTTCTGGGAATAATTATTTCTTAGTTAAAATTCTATAATTAGCCAACGCTACAATCAAAGTATTAGGGTACAATAAAGACACTTGCTCATATAAGTTCTCCAAAACGTATGCAAATATATTACCTAACATGCACAATTTCTAAATAAACTATTAGATTTATTCTACCAAACAGAGGGTAAAACAATAAGAAAGACATAAGGCTGGAAAGATGACTCAGTAGTTTACAACAGTTGTTTTTGCATAGGACACAGGTTCAAGTCTTAGCGTCCACATAGTGTGTCACAACCATCCAAACTCTAGTTCCATGCAAACCATCGCCCTAGTAGGTCTCCCATAGGTGCCAGGTATGCACAAAGTGCACATGTGTACACACAGGCAAAACACACATATGCATACACATAAAATTAAATAAATCTTCTTTTCAGACTTGCCATGTGCACAGAGGACAGGCTACTGAAGAGAGCAGTGAGAAGTACCTCCAAATGATATGTACCAAGACCCTGAGATGAAAGCTGTAAGCAGGTCAGAAACTCTAGAAGGTATTTCTTTAGGATGAAATTTAAAGACAGCCAATGCATGTTTTGTGATTCCTAAAATTAGAAAAGACTTAGGTAGGGAGAAAGCAAAACATATAGAAAATTAAGTGAGTAAAAAGAAAATTGTAGTAAAAACACAAGAGAAGGAAAAGCAACAATATTTTACTATATGAGTCATCTACACAGAGAAATTCCAGTCTTAATAATTGAGTTAAATATAGCCAATCGGTCTAACAAAAATATACTGGAAGCTTTGGAGAAAAAGAACTTGACGTGGCTATGGTCATGGGACTGGGAGCAGTGAAAGAGACCTAAATCTTCGTTTTCTAAAGCAGGAAGAAGAAAGACAAGCATGTTATTTGGAGATAGGGAGGCAAATACCAGAAGTAGCTAAAAGTGGTTGTCTCTGGGGAACAGCAAATATATATTTATATGCCTAAGTGTGCTTATGTGTGTACTTTGGTTGAGAGCAGAATGCCGCTTCGCTTATATACGTAAATAATTTAGCCAAAGCAGAAAATGAATTTACTACTGAGAAATATTCGAATATTTTCCAACAGGAATGTATTCAATACGTAAATAATTAATACCTGGAAAAAGGCACATTCTGAATATTTCCTCCAAATTAACTCCGACCTGGGTTTATTTTGACAGTACTTGGCATACATCTGAAAATCATCCTTCTGTAATGAAGCACAAATGCAAATATGTTACCAATTTATAAACATGAATTTTGTTTTCGAAAAGGCTGAGCAAGAGTATGTGGCCAACCGTGGTAGTGAATGCGACGTAGAAGGACCAGACAGCAGGGTACATAACTCTACAATTTCAGAACTCCTGCTTACAAACTTGGCAGTTGGGCAAGAAAAGCCTTATCTTTTTAAACTACTTATTATCATGATCTAATAGGTGCCAAAAATGAGTTTTCTGTGCTATTAGTACGCTAGTGAGCTTAAAACTTACTTCCAAGTTAGAAATAGTGCTTGGTTCATCACTGGGACATCAGCACATCTCAGCACATGGCTGAACAATTTGCTTTCCCTTGAATCATCTTTCCCGAATCCTCATTTATTGGTCTGTCTCCTACTCACACTTTAACTTTCATCTCATGAGTGTCTTCTATCTAGCCACTGTTTCTGCCCTCAAGCTGTGGATGCTGTCCTTCTTTTGAGCCCCATAGTACACTTTGTGTATTTCTAATGAGTATAATTCATCCTGTACGTGATTTAAGGCTTCTGTTTCTCTACCTAAGTGTTCTTTACCTTGGTTTCCACATTGACCAGCACAGTGCTTGGTAATCAGTAAATACTAAGTAGATGGGTACTGAATGGGCATATCATCAAGAAGTACTTATTAAACCACTAGTAGTTGACAAGAACTCTGCCAACTTTGACAGATACAAAGATTCATAGGATATGAGACTTTCTCATCAGGTTGGGAAATAATTTATGTATACATGTAAAGGTACACAGTAAACATAAAATCTCTTTTGAGTAGCAGAGAGTTGGGTATTTTTAAAGATGAGATCTCACTAAGTAGTCCAGAATGGCCCGAGACTCACTCGCAATCCTGATTCTATCTCCCGAGTGCTTGCATCATCATGTCTTGCAGATTACCACAGTGTTTTAAGAACTAGACTCCAAAGGATATTGAACCAACTGCTATTTGAAAATGGAATGGATGAATTTGGCCATTTTTAAAAAGAATCTTTTATTCTAACTTTAACCAAGCTCAGGGCAACTGTACTAATATGCTCCCATCTCTCATATTTTCATAGCGAGGGTGGTCTCTGGATTCCACTGCTACTACCTGGGTAATTGAAACGTTTAATATCACAGAATACAAATCTGCCCTGAGTATCCTTTACATCACTTGTCCAACAAAACAAGTTTACATTAAATACTTGCTGGAATTGATGTGTCTTCTCCAAAGACATTAAAGGGAAAGGGAGGCATAGCTTGTCTCTAAACCAGCTTCATACTAAAGATACTTTTTGGCTTGTCAATATTTATATAATTTGAAAGCAAATAATCAGACTAACCCTTTCCAGGAAGCAAGGTCCCACTCTTTCTGGAGCGTTAGAGCAATCTTCCAGGCTACTCATGAAAATGCTGTCAATTTTTCAGAGAAAAAAAAAGTTAGTTATTACATATAATGACAAAGCAAGCAGTAACATTTCTTTTCCCACTGTTTGAGACAGGGCCTCTCTATGTAGCCCTGGCTATCCTGGATTCAGTTTTTAGACCAGGAACTCATAGAAATCTACCTGCCTCTTCCTCCCAAGTGCTGGGATTGAAGGCATGAGCCACCAGCACACAGCAATAACTCTTTTTTTTTTTTTTTTTTTTTTTTTTTTGGTTTTTCAAGACAGGGTTTCTTTGTGTAGCCTTGACTGTCCCAGAACTCTCTTTGTAGACCAGGCTGGCCTTGAACTCACAGTGATCCACCTGCCTCTGCCTCCCGAGTGCTGGGATTAAAGGCATGTGTCACCACATCCGGCCAGCAATAACTCTTTTTGGAAAAAAATAAAATCACCAGAAAATTCAATTTGGCAATTACATACTTGTTATGGAATTCATATATTTCTGCCATATTTCCAAAAAGAACATCCTTTTTATTTCTCAGGAGAGGTGGCATAAGATCAAACATCTGTGGATTGTCCATCTCAGATCTGTAGCCCTATTAAAAATAAGTCAAGTTTCCATTTTTAATATTTATATTAATGTTTCATTCGGCTACTGACAGTATACATGCAACAAAATATAAAGGTTTGTGGGTACAACTGTTTGTACTTTGATGTTTAGATTCCTTAGTTACCAGAGTTATCTGTGGCATTATTTAGAATGAAGGATAAGGAAGTCAAGGCTTCCACTCCACAATCAGAATAAAAAGTAGTATTTTGGCCTTCATTCTTTTATTGTAGTGTTGGAAACCAAACAAAAAACCAACTATGAAAAATTATAGTACAGAATATATGAAATTCTTCTTAAATTGAAAGTAAGTGCTTAGATTTCTGTTCAGACCAATTTAGTATCATGGCATTTGTGTCAAACGAGTATTTTTATCCCACCCTCAGTTCTTTCCATCTCAGCCTCTAAGTAGCAACCTGGGAATAATTACAACAATGCACTGTGTCCCTAAGAGAACAGCTTCTCTTCTCTCTAAGAGTCTGAATCTCGTATCCCCACTGTTGAGAGGCAATGTAAATGTAATCACTTAAACAACATGTAGTCTCAAACAACAGCAAATACCCACTGCTACCATGGGACAGGAATGGACAGAGACAGAAACACAAATCTGCTTAGAACACATTCTAATGAAAGTAGTTAGGAAAAACAATTCGCTACACTTACCAACAAAACAGTGAAGAGTTCTCGAACATATGACCTCTCTGTCTGGATCAGCTCATTCAGGACATGGCTAGAACAAACAGACCGTAGGTATCAGTTAATGTACCACGTTGCAACAGTTCAGTTATCATTAAAAATAATCTAAAGCAACAGTTCTCAACCTATGGGTCTCAACCCCTTTGTGATCACATATCAGATATCCTGCATGTCAGATATTTGCATTATGATTCATAGCAGAAGCACATTTATATGAAATAGCAATGAAATAATTATATGGTTGGAGGAGTCACTACAACTTGAGGAACTGTGTTTAAGGGTTGCAGTATTAAGAAGGTTGAGAAGACTGATCTACAGTCATAGGGGAGGGAAGTAAGGGAAAATGGGAGGGAGGGAGGAATGGGAGGATACAACGGATGGGATAACCATTGAGATGTAATATGAATAAATTAATAAAAATAAATAAATAAATAAAGTAGAGTAAGCTAACAATATATTGAAACTACCTTGGGGGGGGCAGTTCTAGTATCAAACTATGAAGCTTATTTTATGGTTGTTGAAAAAAGTACCACTCAAAAGGCTCTTAAATAGCTTTAAAAGAAAGAAGGCCAGATGTGGTGGCACACACCTTTAATCTCAGCACTCAGAAGGCAGAGGTGGAAGAATCTCTGAGTTGAAGGCTAACCTGTTTTCCAAGCCAGTCAAGGCTACATAGCAAGAATCTATCTTGGGGGAGGGGGCAGAAAAGCAAATGTCCAAGGGCCATGAGCTAACATAAAAATGATTTTATTTTTTGAGACAGGGTTTCTCTGTATAGCCTTGGCTGTCCTAGACTTGCTTTGCAGACCAGGCTGGCCTTGACCTCACGGCGATCTGCCTGCCTCTGCCTCCCGAGTGCTGGGATTAAAGGGGTGCAATATCACATCCGGCTATAAAAATGATTTCTAATTCACTTAGGTGAAAAACAAATTTGCTAAGACTGAATGCCAGCTTTTGATGTTTCTGAACAGTGAAATTTCCTGCGCTCTAAAATCATCTCCTTTTCAAAAAGAAAAAAAAAAATGATACTAGCCCTTTAAACACCATTTTCCCCAGTTTCCAGTAACTTTCTGATTTTTTTCCTTAGACAGATGGTAAATTCATTACATTCACCTAAACATGAGATAGAAGTAAAACTTAAAATTCTATAGCAACACTGTGTGCCATCCATGTGGTTTCCAACTGCCATATTTAAATTTTACTCACCTCTCTAATATAAGCAACCTATTTAACCTCTACCTTTGTACATTTGTTCTTTTCTTTTTCATACTTTAAAGAATTTAGATCCTAATTTATCAAAATTAGTTCCTTTAAGTTATCTTAAATAATCTTGGGATATAGATAGATAGATAGATAGATAGATAGATAGATAGATAGATAGATAGATATCTTCACGCAATTTGGTGCAAAAAAAAAAAAAACCCTGGCTACTTCTAACAACAAGATATGAAACTTTATTTCCTTTGGTTGTTTGAGACAGCCCTCACTATGTAGATCACCTGTCCTGGAGATATGTAAATCAGGCAAGCTTCAAACTCAGAGATTCACTTACCTCTGCCTCCCAAGGTCTGGGATTAAAGGAATGTTCCTCCAGACCTGGCTCATATGAAACTTATAGGCCAGGATTTTCAAGTTTAGAATATTAACATAATATTATAAAAGCATATAAAGGGTCATTGTTAATATCTGTGAAATCGTATCTATAATCCTGTATAACTTTTCACAAACCCTTTCATTGATTTTACTTTCGTTTAAAATGAAAAAAAAAAAAATAGTGTCGGTTAGTTTTAGCTATCAGTTTGACAGAAAACTACAATAGCCTGGAAAAGCAGAATGTCAACTGAAAAATTGCCCAGTTTGTTTGCTATGTGGACAAGTCTGTGGGGCATTCTCTCAATTCATGTTAGAGGGCTCAGCCACTGTATGTGGTGCCACCCCTGGGAAGGCCATCCTGGGTTCTATAAGAAAGCAGGCTGAGCAATTAGTGGGAAGCAAGCCAGTACGCGGCACCTCTCCATGGCCTCTGCTTTAGTTCTTGCCTCCAGGTTCCTGCCCTGACTTCCCTCATGATGGACAGTGATCTAGAAGTGTAAGACAAATAAACCATTTGTTTCCCCCAAATTGCTTTTGGTCATGGCCTTTATCACAACAACAGAAAGCAAACTAGAGCAGATGGTATGACCGAAGGGCACAAACTTTCATATATTAGTTGAATTATTCTGGGAATCTAATGCACAGTATGGTTACTATCGTTACTATTATTAATGACGTGTCACATATATAGGAGATGCACTTAAAAATAAAACTGACACACTTGTATTCTTACCAAAAACCAAGTGCCAGTGTTACTAACTTGTTATAGAAATCACCTTATCATATCTCACACTGTGTATACTAAAAGTGTCCATTTTTATTTCCCAGTGATTTTTTTCAATAAAACTGGGAAACAAAGGAATTGGAAAGATGGCTAACTCACTGACTAAGAGCACATGCTGCTCTTACAGAGGACCCAGGTGTCTTTCCCAAGACACGCATGAGGGCTTACATTTGTAGCTGTAAGTTCAAGAGATCTGCCTCCCTGGGCACCATGCACAGTCATGGTGCATAGACATGTGGGCAAAACCTTCATATACTACATATGTATGTATGTATGTATGTATGCATGCATACATGCATGTATGTATGATTTAAACTGGGAAACACAAAAATGAAAAAATAAAACTCTTTCATTGTCTCTTTCAATCTAAAAATGAAAGCTTCAAAAATCCTTAAAAAGGGACTGGGACATAGCTCAGTGGCAGAACAGTTGCCTTACAATCCACAATACTACCAAAAATAGTTCTCAAGTCTCATAACACAGTTCACAACTGTTCAGACCTAAATCCAGAAATTGTGCACCTTGCTAATACTCTTTTAATATCATCACTAGAACCTTAGTTTGCAAACTGAAAATTCTAAGCACATGAGCCTTGGACACTGAACCAGCGCCTCCTGTGGAGAGGTGTATATATGAATGTAAGTTAAAAAAGAAAGAATACTTCTTTAAAATAGCCAAGCTATTGTCCAATCTTGGAGATTCCTCAGAATTCCTCTTCTCTTGGCTATCATGAACGACTTCAATCTGAAATAATGAAAATAAAAGTCAATCATGTCTATGTAGGTACAGTACTTTCTCAAATACATCTATATTACACTAACTTCAATCCTAACTTTGATGATAAATTAATATACAACACTTTTTTTTTCTAAAAATGACTTGGATGTATATTAGTAAAATATATGCTTTGAGTTACCTAAGGGCACAAACTTAAGGTACTAACTGGGATTTATTTTGTAGACTTCCATTTAATCAACAAATGTCACTTGCTAGTCTATGGTAATGATAATAGAAACAAGGTCGAGCATCACTATAGGCCACACAGAGTGAACTAAGGAGCTTCACGCATGTCATTTGTTTTTAATCCTAACTTCATGTGTTCTATTATCCCCTGTTAATTAAGTAGTCTGATGTTAAGAGAACTTATCGAAAACTATCCCATCAATAAGTGAGAGTCTGGTATCAAAAGCCAAGCAATCCAGTTACAGTTTACACTGCTATGCTATGGTACAATGGCTCTGAGAGACAGACTCTTGCTACCACTTACTACCAAGGACATAGAAAGTAATACATAGGGTCCTGCAGCTGTGAAGAGGCTACTCTGCAGATATCAGCCTATCACAGATAACCGAGAAGAACAAAATCTTAGACACATGCACTACTTACTTCTTCCCCTTTAATACACTCCAGCACCCTCAATGCCTGCCTGAAACTGTGGACAGTACTAAATCCTCTATGTACTACACTTTTCCCCATATGTATATATATGATTTTTAAAATGTCATATAAAAATTAAGCAAAGTAAGATATTAACGATAATAACTCATAATAAAATGTCTTCACTCATAATAAAACATATATAGCTTCTCTCTCTATTTCTTCAGAATTTTCCATTTAATTTTGAACCACCATTGACCTCAGGGAAATAAGGCTGCAGAAACTGAAATAAGAAATAGTGCTATGCACATCAAAAAACAAATAGAAGCTGGGTGTGGTGGTGCACTCTGAAAGCAGTAGATCTAGGAGTTTGAAGCCAGCCTAGTCTACACAGTGAGCCCCAGGACAGCTCAAAAAAGAAAGGAAAGAAACAAAGAAGGAGGGGAAGGGGAAAGAGAAAAATTTTTAAAGAAACAAATAGATGCATTTCCTGCATCCTCAGTCAGTTTCTGATGGTCCATGATAAACTGGACTCTACCCTTCATTCTTGCAGTGCTACACTCATTCATGAAAGAAAGCACCGTTTGCAGGAAGGGCAAGTATTGCTTAAGCGTGTGGAGGTGAGCAGCATGACGAACTGGAAATGATATGCAATGCTCTACAGAAATGATCTTGAATTTAAGCCAGGACTTTTTAAAAAATGCTCACACAGTGGGACTATGCCAGTACTGCAATTAGACACAAGGCAGCAGATTTTTCTTATACGTGTAAGGTTTTCAAATTCACAAGGTCAGTGTAATGAGTGGAAAACAGGCCTGAAACCCCCATACCAATACTGCAATTATAGCAGCATGGCCAACTTTGAATTCATTAATCAATTATACTTACTTTCACATTGCTCTCAGCTTGAATCTGTCTCCAAGACTTCTTTGCTGGTAGATAAATGTGAAATAATGTTAAACCAGAATTAAAGTCAACACTTTCAGTGAAAATACATGTATATTTACTAAAAAGAAAGCTAATACTTTGATATATTTGTTAGTATTTTACATCACTCAACGGAAAACAGCAATTGGTTAGATGTCTACATAAATCCAACTTTTCTTGGAGCATGATGTTGCTATGTACTACCAATTTTCTCATTCTCTACACATTCACTTACTTTTCAAAAGAAAGGGGTATTAAGTGTTCAAAATTATGTGCATATTTACTATACATTCTGCCACATAAACATTCAATCAGATTACAGTTCACTTACTGACTAGATCAATGTGTTCTTTGCATCTAGCCCTACATATATGAGATGAGGGAAGACAGGGGAGGGTAATGAAAAGAACAAATTATGCAGCTGGCAAGATGGTTCATCAAGTAAAATTGTTTGCTGGTAACCCTGATGAGCTAAGTTTGCTCCCCAAGACCCATATAGTGGAAGGGGAGAAACAAACCAGCAAGTTGTCCTCTAGTCTACACATGTGTATGGTTTTACACACACACACACACATACATACACACACACATACACACACACACAAATGCAAATAAGAACAAATTATGTATGAAAATGCCACAATGAAAGCCATTGCTTCATACATTAACTTGAAAATTAATAACAAAAAATCCAAGTTTAGCCTAATAATTATAGCAACCACCATTTATTTGACACTTATCCCAAATGGGTCCTGATCTAAGCCCAATGATTTTTTTTCTTTTTTAATTCTCAAATCCTTGCTAAGAGATAGAAAACAGTATCTATCTCATTTTTCAGATATCACTAAGGTTAATATCTTGTTCAGGGCGTAGAAGTGGATATAAACCCATACATGTTTCTAATTGCTACATAAAATATTTACAAAGAAAGGTAAAGTGCTCATAAAAAAATAAAAAGTTCAAAGCCTTAATCTTTATTTTTAAACAATAAATTTCCAGCACTGGGACAAAATAAAACAGGATGGAGAATAAACTGAAAATAAGCTCAATGGTAGAGAATTTGCCTAGCATATGTTCAACTCTTAGCACTGAAAAAAAGATGGTTTGCACGGAAACAAACAGAGTAAGATGTTCTTTAAAAGTAAAGGCACACATTGAGATGTAACAAGAATAAATTAATAAAAAAAATAAAAAATAAATAAGAATAAAAATAGACTAAGTAAAAAAAAAAAAAAAAAAGTAAAGGCACAAACAAGGCAGAGAATATCTTCAGTTCTGAATCATGAAGGCTGCTCCTCATCTGGGGTGCATGAGTAGTGCTCTGAGCATGGAAGAATGCATCTTTCATCCTCCTCTCCTTGGCAAGAGCTAGTGCCAGATACACTCAAGGAGTGGGTGATCTTTCACGTTGTAAAATATGTATACTTCACTGTCATTTATTACCAAATATTGACACATGAAAGTTATATATAACGATACATTAGACTTAGTGTGAATTACCATATAAGCTCAGCTGCTTAATAATTACTGGTGTGTCTCACCTTAAAGATACCTAACATACAAAGATCTAAGCTTACTTCTAATAGTAAATTATGGATTGGTTGCAAATACATTGAAAGATGCAAAGGGGTATATACGTGTATCTCTGTAACACATCTTTTTCTAAAAAAAAAAAAAAACAAGGTAAATATATTCATTCTTTCAACAATGTAAAGACTTACAAAATAGCTGAGCACCTGTGTGCTATGACAAGCTAGCTCTGTGTTTGGGTATATACAAAGGTGGCTTCCAAACAGATCCTATCCTTGCAGAGCATCCTGTTTAGCAAACGCAATGGCGAACAGGTAAGTAGGCGGCAGTTGAGAAAAGGAATAAGGAAACTTCTTGTTACATGGGATGAACACCCAAATGAGCCAGGCTACAGGGCAAGAGCAGAGAGTAGAGAAAAGCTTTTCTGGAAGAAGTAGCCTTCGGATAGGAGGCAACAAAGAAGCAATGGAGCAGGCGGGGGAGGGAACGGTCCAGAGAAGCAGCAGCAATCTCCATCAACTCCACAAGGTCACACAGAAGAGAAAAGGGAGCATGAGAGTGTGGCAATGAGAACCAAAGGGATTATTGTCAAGGCCACTAGAGATGTTATTTTTGACTTAGAAAGTGACAGTAAAGAAGAAAGTAATGATGGGAGTAACTAGGTGCACAGATGGCATATTTAGCAACAAAAGCAATTAGTAGGATAAGAGTAAGCAGGAACAACTAACTTGGGACAAGTGGGGACATCAGAGTACCAGTCAACAAGATAAGTATTTGCAGAAGAGATACGTTCATGGAGGGTATGGTGAGACTGTTTTGTTTGGAAATTTTCATGTTGTAAATAGCAGTCTGAAGGTTAAGTGACAGATCTAAACTAGAAATAGAGCTTTCAGAGCCCAATCATATCTTAAGCTTTATTTTTCCCTGGTACAGCCCTTCTATAACTTCCCTTCATACTCGGTGTGAATTCATCAAACATCTCATCACTTCCTGCTAGTTGCTAATGCCTAGTCTAGGTGGAAAATAAATTTAATGAAAAGAAAAGAAAAAAGCAGAATAAAAAACCAGTTTGACTCATTTTATGAAAAAATTATCACATACTTTGATTTGGTCAAATACAAGGTTTACCAATTCCAAGTTTTAAAATCTTGTCTGGCATATGTTATAACCTGCATTACCCATAGATTGATAGTGTAATGTGCAGGTATATAGCTTAAATAGTGATCTGGTTCATTTACAAACCATACTGGTTGATGGAGAAAACCATGTATATCCATCCCAGTCACTTACTCATTAAGGTGCCTTGTTTCTCATGAATACACTAAGTAGTCTTAAGCTGAAGCAAATTCAAGCTACTTCAAACACATATTTTGATTTTGAGTGATGTGGGAGTCTTGAAAAAAATGAAGAAAGCCCTGATTGACATTAATTTTACTAACTTTTTAAAGACATTTTATTATTTATTTTGAATTATGCCTATGTGAGTGTGAATAGGCAGATAGCTATGTAGGTGTCCACAAAGGCCGGAAGAGGGCATTAGCTCCCCTGGTTCTGGAGTTACAGGGGGTGGGTGGGCTGCCATGTGGATGCTGGGAAGTGAACTGGGGTCTTCTGGAAGAGCAGGAAGCGCTGTTAACCACCGAGCAATTTCCCATGCCTCTGCTTCTTTCTTTTTGTTAAGTGGTTATTTTATGAAAGAAACTTGACTTTAAAAGCATACCCTATTCTATACAGTCATTTTTTAAAGTTAAGTTCAATGCTGAGAGAGAATAATGGATGCTTTGTACGAAAAAATAAAGCTGTTTGCAGGTAGAATTCATGAAGGAACTGCTGCTGTTTTTAGATGCCAAACTGGTTTTTCATGTATACAAACTCATAAAATGTATTGATGATAAGTAATATAATAAAGATGGGTACCTTTTGAAAAAAGTTTACATGCTTGAAAGAAAGAATATCCAATTCCCACTGCAGAAAGAAAGTGTAATGCCATTAAATAAAAATACGAGAAAGAAAGAAAAATGAAATAATACAAAACAAAATTTTCTTTGAATAACTAATGACATGAATGGATCTTGGACAGCCTAGTCCCAAACAAAGGTGCTCTGCTTCAGAAGACTTGAGCTTTTGGGGTATACTAAGAAACGAGATTTCATCAGAAAGAAGAAATAGTCCAATTTATTGAGTAATTCTTATTTTCTGCAATTCTATTTGACTTTCTCTTTATAATCACCTTCTAAGTCAGAAGATATTTGTCCCTGCTTTACAGACAAGGAAACTGAAGCCATCAATAGGAAACTGCTACAGTCACACAGCTAAAGTATCCAGAGACCTAACTGATGTTTGCATCGCGCTTAGAAATTTCAACTGTTGGGGTTAGCCAGTTCATTTTGTAACTATTATTCTTTTTACTTTTTAAAAAGTTTCTTTGATAGTTTCAGTATCTTCAGTATGTTTTTAATATAGTCAATATTATTCATTTAAACCATTGTTCCCACCGTCTTATTTTATGTAGATGCATTCATTTTGGAAGGACCAACCATATAACTTGCAATACATTTTGTAACATGACCCGTGCTGGAAATGACTTGTATCTATTCATTATCTCTGGCTCAAGCCTTTTTGCATTTCAAAGAGGTTTGCTGCCCTAGTAAAGTGATTGGTGCAGTTTAACTCAGAGAGACTGAATGTAGCCATATGTTCACATCTTCAAACCTAACTTGTACAAAAACCTGCCATGTACCACTGCTTTCTCTCCAAAAGCTGCAGAGTTAGCTCCAGGAAACCCTTGTAAGAATATTTCTTATTTTCAGACTTTCTGGTTCAACGCCATTAAAAGAATAACTATTTTTCATGTAGAATTTAGAAAGGAATGGGATATTACACAATTAAATAGACTTCAGAGATTACAACAAGGAAACGGAATCTGTAACAAGAAACTACTAACACAATTAGCATTATCAGCATCTATTTAGAAAAGGCAATCCACCCTTATTATATAAGACACTAAAATACAAGCATAAAAGAACCAAACAACTGCTTACTGGAATAACAATAAATATGCATATTTGCAATTGCATATAGGTACATTTAAGTTTCACGTCCTTTTGAAGAAAATGTAAAAGTCTAACACTAGCAAAATTGTCACACTCATTTCTCAAGTTAGAATGCTCCTTGCTGAGGTGTCCATCATCTGACAGAATTCAGTGCTACTACTGTGGCTTGTAAACATAAAGGAATCTCATTCTGACCTCTGCCTTGTACATACAACACATAACAAAGAAGCTAAAAGATTTTAAATTTATCAGGATTTAAAACGTATTTAGTAGATATATCAAGTGCATCAGTGGAAACAATAGCAAGCCAAAAGAGAAATAGCAAATGTGAAAACAAGCTGCTTTACCATGCTTAGGTGAAAAGAACATTGCTTGTGATAGCATCATATTTTCAGGTGCAGGAATCACACACTGGTCTGGCCTTTTGGGTGCATCGTTTGGGTTCGTAGAACCAGCCTGTTGGTTCTCAAATATACTTCGAATATTTTCAAGCTTGAGTTGTACATTCTGCATTTGAGCCTGTGAATTACATAAGACGTCTATGAGCTGCAGAGCTGAAGAGATGGATCAGCGTTAGGAATACTCTTGCAGAGGACCTTGGTTCAATTCCAAGCACCCACACGGCCATTCAGAACCATCTTTAATTCTAGTTTTTGCATTAGCCAGCACCTTTTTGTGGCCTCCATAGGCACCAGGCATTGCACGTAGTACGCATATATACATGCATGCAGTTAAAACACATATACATAAAATAAAGCAGAAAATTATATGAGTGCTGTGCATAGTGGGTCCGAGGAGGCAGAGGCAAATGAGCATTGAGGCAGCAGAGGCAAGTAGATCTCTGTGAGTTCAAGGCCAGCCTAGTCTACATAGCTAGTTCCAAGTCAGCCAGGGCTACATAGCCAGAATTGTCTCAAAAAATGTATGCGTTATTTTCTGAAATAAGTCGTAACTACTATTCCATTCCTCGTGTACAGTTTTAAAATTAATTTCAGGACTGGGGAGATGGCTCAGCCCCTAACATACCTGCTGTGTAATCATGAGAACCTGAGTTTAGAAGCCCAGTAACCACATAAAATCCAGACATGGCAGGAGCATCTATAACCTTAGTGCTGGGGTAGCAGAGACAGGAGGATACTCGGAGATCATTGGTCAGCCAGTCTAAGTGAATCAATGAGAGCCCCAAGTTCATTAGAGGCTCTGTCTCAAAGTAAGGAGAGTGCCTAAGAAAAATACTAAAGGTCAGTCTTTGGCTCTCATGTGCATACATACATGTACATACCCACATAAACATGTAGATATACTATATACCAAATAAATGAGTATGTAAGTATCAAAGTCATATGCCTTTAGATTATATGGTAGGATAATTTTTTTGTTATTTGTAGACTAGGGAGATGACGTTTTGGGAAAAGTGCTTTCTGCACAAGCATGAGGACCTGACTCTGAATCCCAAAACCCATATACAAAGTGGGGCATGGCAGTACATACACAGAATCCCTGGGGCTCGCTAGTTTGCCAGTCCAGCTGAACCAGCAAGTGCTAGGTTCAATGAGAGACCCTGTCTCAAAATGAGGTAGAGAGAAGAAGAGAAAGATACCAGATGTGAACCTCTGGCCACTATATGTCATGTGCTCATACACACATGTACAAATATGCATACAAACATATAACACAAAGACAGAAACAACTTATTTTGGATGTAAAATATAACTAACTTTAGGAACTTTAGAAACACAACAGTGTATTTTTTGTATAAATATAAAACCAAAGTCCCAATGTAAACAACCTGACAGCTACAAATGTGTCAATCATAAACCTGATCTTGACACTCCACTCCACTTAGGGGCCCTTCTCTGAGGATGCAGAACAATATGTGTGTGTGTGTGTGTGTGTGTGTGTGTGTGTGTGTGTGTGTGTGTGTGTGAAAGCTCATAGCACATTTAAAGCAATAGGCAGGCTGGAAATAGTAGCAGGAGGCCAGCCTGGTCTACATAAGGAGTTCCAGACCAAGCAAGGCTACAGTGAAACTCTGTCTCAAACTTAATAATAATATTAATGATAGTATAAATACCAGGAATAAATTCAAAACTCACAGTAAAAGTTAGTCTTACTTAACAGCAAACATATGCCTTTGGATTCTCTGAGACACGACAGTGGCACTGTCACCTCACAGTTCTCAGGAGGACTGTGTATACACACACGAAGATCAAGTTGGCTGTGGGATAGTAAAACCCTTACACCATTGTAAGTAATTTGTATGTGTTTGACAAAAATGTCTCTCACCTTGAGTTCAGGAGAGAGGAGCACATCAAATTCATATTGCAGGTCTTCAATATCATAATTGATGAAAGGCACAGACATTTGAAGGAAATTATTCACGTCCTGAAGTGCTTTTTGGGCATCTCCTTTAGTCTGAAACTTATCCACTCCCTGATTAGCCAGGAGGCACTCCCCTTGATCACAGCACTGACGCGCCTGATGAGGAAAATCACAGCAGCAAATGTAAGAATGGACAATGGATACATAGGCTTGCCATTGAGAGTTGCTTCTGTTATTGTCTTATTACATCTTAGTGGAGGAGAGGGGGATGCAGGTGGGTGTACAGAGCATATTCATGCCATAGCTCACATGTGGAGATCAGAAGGCAACTTGGCCAGAGTCAGCTCTCTCCTTCCAGCATGTGGGCCCTTTGTTAAAAAATAGTCTGGCCCAGAAAGCCTGGACTAATTACTATCTCTTTCTTTCTTTTTTGTTTTTTTTTTTTGTTTGTTTGTTTGTTTGTTTGTTTTTCAAGACAGGGTTTCAGGGTTTCTCTTTGTACACCAGCCTGGCCTCAAACTCACAGTGATCCACATGCCTCTGCCTCCCAAATGCTGGGATTATAGGCATGCACCACCACAGGCTTACATGAGACCTTGAGATTAAACTGTGCTAATAAAACTCATCAGCACGTGCCTTTACCCACTGAATGATCTTGTGAGTTACAGCAGTCTCACTTCTGACAATCAGAATTATCTTCAGAGGCCAGCAGTGGTGGTACCCAATTTTAATCCCAGTACTCAGGAGTCAGGTATAGGTGAATCTCTGAGAGTTTGAAGCTAGCATGGTCTACATAGCACGTTCCTAGCCAACCAGAGCTGCATAGTAAGACTATGTCTTCATTTAAAAAAGAAAGAGAGGCTAGAGAGATGGTTCAGCAGTTAAGAGCACTGGCTGCTCTTCCAGAGGTCCTAAGTTCAATTCCCAGCAACCACATGGTGGCTCACAGCCATTTAGCCCTCTTCTGATGACCTCTTCTAGTGTGCATGAAGACAGAACACTCATATACATAAAATAAGTAAATCTTACAAAGAAAGAAAAAGAAAAGAAAAATGCTTTCAGAGCTGTTAAAAATGCTATCTGGTGTTGCCACCAGAAATTCTGATTCAATAGCTCTGGGCTGCAAGCCAACCAGTGCTCCACAGGTATTGCTGATACACAGCCAAGGTTGGAAAGCACTGCATTTATTTCATAACAAGTAATTTTTTTCTGCAGCAGGAGTCTGGCCATTTTCTCAACACTAACAGTTTAGCTGCATGTTATTTTCTATAAATCAATGACTGAAACATGAAACCCCTAAAAAATATATAAAATGTAATAGCAATGCCTAATGATTGCCAAGGACAAGAGTAAAGGCGAGTGGTTTCTTTTGTTTTGTTTTGTTGAACTAGAAGAGGAGATGTGCAGATTGCATGCTTCTGCTCAGATGTGATGTTGACAAGAGGCATTCCGGTTTACATTCCTCTGCCATGACCAGATCTCTAGGGTGGCATTTCCATTCACTGCCTAATCATAAAATAGGTCTGACCCACAGGCATGGCAGAATATTTTTCAGTCACCAGTTAATTTTTAGTACTGTACTTTATGAAATGTGGAAGGAATTTAAGGCTTCTGCAAAAATGTCCCCTAGGCTTTTAAGTGTACTGACTGCAGAATATCACCAAGTTTCAGAGATAGACTTAAAATAGAAAGGAAGCCATCACAACCTCGGTCTCCACGTTGAAATCAGGGCAAAATTGGTATCATACTGAATCTGTCATGAATAGTACATAGGGAGATAGACTGAAAAACCACAATCAGGTGCAGTCTTTTAAGACCTCTTGTAAATTTAAACCCTAAGCTATAGACACTGACCCCTTGACCTCTAAGAAGAGGAAAGATGCACCATAAAGCATATGGCCAAGTATGTAAGAAGATGAAATGTGTACCATAAGGCATATGGGCAAGTATGTGAGAAAATGAAAGAAGGACCATAAGACATATATATGGGCAAGAATGTAAAGATTGTAGAACCCAAAAAGAAAAAATATGGTCTTTTTCAGAAATGGATCATTTCCCATCATCTTACCTGCTGTAGGAGTTTGTGCATTTTGAAAGTCCTGCTCAGCTGTATCCGCTTTGATCTGATCTCATTAACTAAAATATCAGAAAGGTAGCGTAGCTCATTGCACCTCTGACAGATTAAATCAAGTGCATAGTGGTGACTAGATGCAAGCTTGTGGCCATGTAGTATCACAAGCCGGACCTTGGCTAACAGCTCCTGATTTGAAAGAGGAGAGGAAAAAATTATAATTGTATGATCTCTGCTCATACAAGAGAGCAGGTGGAGAGGAACGCTAAAGAACACATTTAACAGGGGAAATATATGGCCACAAAAACAGGATTAGTTTCAAGTCATTTTCCTGCATTCAACAAAACACAAATGACCATACAGTGATAATGATTAGTTAAGCAGTGACATCAACCATCAGAAGCCCACAAATTTCTGGATATAACACAAAAGTAAACTAGCACATTTCACTCAGGCTATAAAGATTGCCTTCTGTATGCACAGATGTAAAACAGAAACACACGCAGCACCCAGTGCAAACACCAGCCAAATGAAAGTTAGTAGGTTTCAATCTCAATTCCAGTCGCCCTTTACTTGAGTGCTTTTGACATACCTAAAGTGAATATCAGAAAGGATTCTCATGGTCTTACCTCTCTTCTGTCAACTACTGACTGCTATATTACAATGACTGAAACATAGTGGGGATACAGCGGAAAATAAATCAAACTGATGCCAAGATGAGGCAGTGACTAGCCTGTCTAGCTATTGGGAAACCCACAATTAAAATAGAGTTGGTTTTAAAACAATAAAATAGAGTTGGTTTTTTTACCTTAATAATATTTTAATGTTTAAGCCGGGCGTGCTGGCACGCGCCTTTAATCCCAGCACTCGGGAGGCAGAGGCTGGCGGATCGCTGTGAGTTCGAGGCCAGCCTGGTCTACACAAAGTGAGTCCAGGATGGCCAAGGCTACACAGAGAAACCCTGTCTCGAAAAACAAAAAAAAAAAAAAATTTAATGTTTAAATGGGTTAAATATTTTTTAAACATTTTTTCTTTTTACATATACTTTTATATTATGACACATATATAGAATAAACTACCTACAGCAAGAAAAGTAATGACACAATCAGTAATTATATAAATGTTACACTCTTAGTGTTTTTGGCTATTTGTATTTGACAGCCTTGAAGAAAACATCTTTCCTATCTTGGTGCATCTAAAATTCTGAATGTAACTCAATCTCCATCACATCTGGTCATTAGCAACTTAAACCATCTATCTCGACCTAAAACCATCGTAACCCCCTAAACAACTAAACTTCATTGTAAAACTAAGCTACCTGGTCTTCAACTCCATCAGAGACTTGAGAAGGAGTAAACTTGATTATCTGAGTTGTTTTTTTTAAGTGGGTTAGAACAGTGGTTCTCACCCTTCTTAATGCTACGGCCCTTTAATACAGTTCCTCAGGCTGTGGTGACTGCCAAGCTTAACATTGTTTTGTTGCTACTTCATAACTGTAATTTTGCTACTGTTGTGAATCTTAATGTAATTATCTGATATGTAGGATAGTTGATATACAATCCCTGTAAAAGGAACATTTGACCCCTAAAGGGGTCTGGACCCACAAGTCAAGGACCACTGGTCTAGACTTTCAGTTCACACCTGAAAGCACTGCTGTCCTCGCTGGCATTAATTGGCAATTTGGCACAGCCTAGAGTGCAAGGAAAGCCTCAGTCTTCTTCAGGGTCCTTCCCTGCCCTCACTTAAAGACAGGCCTTGACTTGGGACCTTAAGCCAAATAACCCTTTCTTCCCCAAAGTTGCTTTTCTCGGAGTGTTTTATCACAGTAATGGGAAGGAAACTAAAACAGCTACTGAACAGAATGCTTCTAATGGCAAGGTCTGCGCCATATGTTTTCCATCACATTAGAAAGGGGTATTAAAAATGAACAGAGACCCTGGCTGCCAAGCCAGTTCACCTTCTCTTCCCACTGAGTCATAGGGAGGGGTAAAGTGCAGTCACAGAGTTCTGCAAGCCTAATTCCTTTAGTGGTTACTGCAACTCATTTTTTCATGTTCGTGGTTCACTCATGAGTCTGTCTTCTAAGAGCATATCTGTAAAAGCATTGCTTTGCTGTGATATACAAGACAGGAGAGCGGAGGCAGAAGTTCTAGAAAATGAATTGAAGCTTAGAAATCAATTCATCCAAGGTCTACGAGCTAGTTACACTAAGTAGAGCTGTCTGTGTGGGTCTATAATTGATTCAACTGCATATGTCATAATTTCCAGATACCAAATAACCTTTCTAAGACAAGATCTCATGCAGAATAATAGACTTACCTAAAACTCAGTATGTATCTGAGGCCCCATTATATATCATTCTCGATATACATTTTTCTACCATCTCCAAGACAATTTACAGTCTTGTTCCTACAGATGGCCCTTCTAATATGTCCTACAACTTTAATAATTTTTTACAAGTACATGATGTACCTGCAGTGTCATCATAGGGCCATGCTTAAAATGGGTTTTAGGCTAATATCATTCTGTTGATTGTATAATTATGAGAAATTAAGTATAATAAGCATTTATACTAAGCCCTAGTGAAACATAAACACAGCAAACATTAAAATATTATCTTACCTGAGATTTTTCATCCAAGAACTCTATTTTTTTAAGTCTCTGTTTTACTTGAGCTACGTTCCCTGTTACATCACCCAGTTCTCTTTGTTGATTTAATAAAAATTCAATTTGAGTCACAACCTAGAAGCAAGAAAATAAAGGTTTAAAAGCACATGATTTATTAAGCAGTCACCTTTAGTAATGGTCACATTACATATATAAGAATGCCAACATGACAAAACAACAGTTATACAAAATGTGTTCAGCTATTTTGTTCAAAGAAATAAACATAATTGGTTACAAATGTAGCCTTGTAGCTATCTGTGCACACAGGATTTATATAAGATCATTGTGTATATGTGCATCATGTATATACAGACATACTTGCATAAATGTGTATACATGCATACGTATATATGTATATAAATATATATATGTGCATATGTTTTCCCCAGCAATGTGTTAACTGGCCCTGGAAACATAGAACCTCCAGCAGCAATGAGCACACCTTGCTCCCACATCTTCATCTTTGATACCAATTCCCATAAAAAGAAACCAAGGTTCCTCAGAAAAATGGCTGCTTCCAAGGCTAAGACAGAACACAGAAAAGATGAGCTTGAATCACATAGTCATGCCAGAAAGGAAGGAGGTAATTTTTTTTAATCTTGACAAATATCACAAGAATAGAGTAGCCAGTTTGAAACATCAAAGTAGTTAGGAATAGCATCGGAAGGGAGAGGCTGGTGAGATGGCTCAGAGGTTAACAATGAGCTCACAATTACCAGGACTGACAGACACATACCCACATATCCACATAAACAAATACACATAATTTTAAAAGAATAAAAGAAAATCTTTTTAGTCTGGGATAATAACTCACACCTTTAATCCCAGCACTCAGGAGACAGAGGTATTACATATATATTTACATAAATTTTAATTGGGCTAACTAACAAAATTAGAATAATGATGGCAGGTGCTGGAGAGATGGCTCAGAGGTTAAGAGCACTGACTGCTCTTCCAGAGGTCCTGAGTTCAATTCCCAGCAATCATGTAGTGGCCCACAACCCCCTTCTGGCATGCAGGAGTGCATGAAGATAAAGCACTCATATACAGGAAATAATTTTTTTAAAAAAAGAATAATGATGGGAGGCAATATAATGGTATTGTACTGTCATTGAATGTAGTAATTTTGATAACTGAACCCATGATTCTGTAAGACAATGTCCTTACTATAAAAAAAAATACCCATTGATCTTCAGATACCACATACCACAGGTATTGTTTCTTTAGAGAACTATCTTATAGCCTGAAGGCTGTAAGATTGTATTGAAAATAAGTTTAAAGAACCAACATAAAGATAGAGAAAGACTGTCCTTGTCATACTCAATGCCATGTCACTGCTTTGTCACAGTTGAAGAAGTGAAGGCTTGAATGTTAGCAGAGATTTTCTTTGTTCCAAGTTAAGGAACTTGTCACCTTTATTCTCCCCAAGATAAAAACTGACATCTTGCAAGACTGCCCTTCTAATGCTCATAAATAAGGGCCTCCATCACCAGGAAAGAGCTATTTTAACTGACCTCTTGAAAGTCTTGCTCAAACTTCCACAGTTGTAGATACTGCTCCATTTTTAGCTGGTGCTTTTCCCAAAATCCATCAAAAGCGATTTCCATATCATGCACTTGAGCCAGCAACCTTGACAAACAGAAATGAAAGAATTCCTTAGAAATAACCACTTGTGAGGCAGGTATGCAGCTACATATAAACCTTCCCAAGCAACATGATGTACTTGTCTTGCTATGGTCCCAAAGTGACAGGCTCAAGTGAGTATAGACTGAAATCTCTGAAACCGCAAGCCAAAATAAACATTTCCTCCATAAGAACAAAAAGGAAAAAAAAAAATGAATGAATTAGAGGCAAAAGGTAGGCATGGTGGCACACACCTTTAATCTAGTACTAAGGATGCAGAGGAATGCAGATCTCTATAATTTAAATCTAGCCCAATTTATATGGAGTGCCAGGCCCACCAGAGATACATGGTGAGATCCTTTCTCAAAAAAAAAAAAAAAGAAGTATAGGCAAAAATAGTTTATGACACTGTGACACTTGGCTCGAGCAAAGAAAAATCAATGTCTGGGGAACTTAGTTCTGCAAGCAAACGAATGTCTGCAGATTAGCCCAGAGAAGAAGTTCCCAGACTTCCAGAAGTCCAGAAATACTTTCTTACCTAACAGCAACAAACAATGTAAAATTCCTAGTTTGAAAATATAAGTAACTTTTTTTTAAAAAGAAGGGAGCGCTTACTTATTAATAGTTTGCCAGTCACCACTTATTTGCTGAGAACATTCAAGACTTGAACTGGCAATTTCTTCAGTGTTAGGCACTTGCAGGTTCGTGAGCAGAAATTTTCCTTCTTTGGTTACAGCTGTTAAGTCATTCTATATAAAGGTACAACAGGATGTGTCAGCCAGTTAGTAATTGAACACGAATGAGTTGAAGAGCTATAGAGGGTGTATGACATAGAATATAGAAGCAATTCTAGCATGGTCTTTGCTTTCACAGTATTTAAGGATCAAAGAATCTGTAAATGTGAGGCTCTGTGGCTAGAGAAATGGTTGAGTTGGTAAAATAAAAAAAATAATAAAGTACTTACCTTTGAAGCATGAAGCCCTGAGTTTGATATCCAAAATGTACATTTTTTAAAAGTCAGCTATGATGGTGTACATTTATAATAGCTGTTAGATGTAAGCAGATCCCTGGGGCTCATTGGTCAGCCAGCAGAGCCTACTTGGTTCTGGGCCACTGAGAGAGTCTGTCTCCAAAAAATAAGACAGGAAGCTGGAAAGATGGCTCAGTGGTTAAGAGCACTGCCTGCTCTTCCACACAACCTGGGTTGGGTTTCTATAACCCTCATGGGCCAGGTCCAGGAGATCTGACACACTCTTCTAGTCTCTGTGGGCACTGAATGAACACAGTGCACAAACAGGCAAGCAAAGTATCCGTAGATGTTTAAAAAAAAAAAAAGAAAATAATAAACAAATTAAAAACAAGGTAGATGTAAAATGAAGAAGGAAGAACATCCTCTGGCCTTCACATACATGTACACTGACATAAACATGAGGCTCAAAGAAGCTCCTTCCTTACAAGCAGAGGCTGAAGTCCCGAGTTGGTGATATAGATGTTGAAAAAGAAATACCAAACATTTTGTTTCTAGCTTCCTGTTACAGACAGCAAGTTCTAACCAATCATGTTCTATTCTGATAATACTCTTCATGTCAGATAAGACCATATTAACACAGTAACAAGTACAATATCAGAAAGCATGACCTTACAAAGTAGATTTAACACATAGTCAGAAAGAATCCTATACTTTTTCTTTTTTTCTTTTCTTTTCTTTTTGATATTTCAAGACAGGGTTTCTCTGTGTATCCTTGGCTATTCTGGAACTCACTCTACAAACCAGGCTGGCCTCGAACTCACAGAGATCCATGTGCCTCTGCCTCCTAAGTACTGGAGTTAAAGGCATGCACTACCACAGCCCAACTCATATACCTTTCTAACTAATCATTACTTATTACCAATCACTTTCTGACTTAAATCATATCTTATCTCACATCTGGGTTTAATTTACACCATAAAACATATGTTTGAGAAGTAGTCTATAAACCTACACCTTCTTCAGATATCTAAACTATCCAAAAATTCCTTCAGAAGGTCCAAGGACTTACAAAGTTATGAGTAGATATTTGTCCTAAATAAGTAATGAAGCACAATGGAATAATATGTAATTAACATGTGATGCTGTAACTTTAATTCCCATCACCAAGAAAATAAAAAATTTTAAAAATCAAACAACCAGTATTAGTAAAGTACCAACTGTGTGCTAATGTATTGCATGTACACTACACACATATCTCGCTACATCATCTGAACAGTGCATACAAATTAGTCATGAGTGGTGGCACATGCTTGTAACTGGTGAAAGCATGATTCTCATGAGTTCAAGGGCAGCTACAGTTGTGAGCTTAAAAATCACCCTCAACCACACAAAACCCTTCCTCAAACAACAACCACAATAGCCATGCATCGTCGTCACCATCATCATCATCATCATCATCATCATCATCAGGCATCACCTTACTGCAGGGTTTGCCTCTAGATTAGGATGCAAACATTTTGTTTCACATATCTTAATTGAAACATATCACCCTATACAGAACTCAAGAATGCAGGGGCACCCAGCACACATATTATGGGTGAGGGAGATAAATAATGCTCAGATGCCCAAATTTCCTTATTCAAATTTTCCCCCAACATTTTAAGGAAAGTGCCTCTAAATTGCCAAAACTGTTTCTCTCCTAGTACAGATGAACAAAGTCGATTCCCCCAGGGAACTGAAGGGTTGCGTCAACAGTTAAGAACACTTGCTTCTTTTGCAGAGGACCCAGGTTCAGTTCCCAGCATCCCCATGGCAGCTGATATTCACCTATAACTCTAGTTCCAGGGGATGTGATGCCCTCTTCTGGTCTTTGAAGGCACCAGGCACACATATGAGGTACACACATACATAGAGGCAAAATACCCACACATATAAGGTAAAAATAAAAGAAAAATACTTTCAATGTATCTTTCATCTTCCCTATGTGAAAATCAGTGTGGAATGAACACATTGAACACCATTCCAGAACAATAATACCATGTGGCAGGGTGTGATAGTGCACACCTGTAATCCCAGAACTCAGGAGGCTAAGAGGAAAGTGTTTGAGATGATCCTGGACTACCTAGTGACTTCCAGGTCATCATGGGATACACAATGAGAACCTAGTTCTCAAACAACCACACCTTAATGACAGACTATTTGCCTAGCATTCAGGTCCTGGGTTCCATTCTTTTTTTTTTTTAAGATTTATTTATTTATTATATATACACTATTTTGCCTGCATGTACTCCTGCAGGCCAGAATAGGGTACCCGATCTCATTACAGATGGTTGTGAGCCACCATGTGGTTGCCAGGAATTGAACTCAGGACCTCTGGAAGAGCGGACAGTGCTCTTAACCTCTGAGCCATCTCACCAGCCCCCAAAAGACTATGAAGATTGTGAATGATAAAATTCATGTGTTCCCTTTCTAATCAGACATACCTTCAACAGATGATACCTTTCAGCACGAAGTGACAGGACCTCTTCTATTGAAGGAATATCATCTGGTAGCTCTGTTTCAGCCAGTTCTGTTCCAAAGGATTGCAACATCTGAGCCATTTCTTTCACGGTAACAGCAAACTTTTCTATAGCCTGTAAAAAGCCAGAGGATCTTTGATGGAAACTCTGACCACATATCAAAATTTATATCAGTAACTTGATTTGCTCTATATAAGCGTATAAACAGCAAACATGTGCACTATGAACTCTACTAAGAAAAGTTGGCACTACCCCTGACAATTAATGCTAATGCTGCAGCTAAACCTCTAAGAGACTAAAAGGTGGTGTCAAACCCCTTGGATATACATTTCCACATTTCTGGGCTTGTTCCTTGGACACTCATGGAAACTATTTCTAAATGGTGCCACGTGCTGATAATTTGTTGTGTGGCCTTGAACATCAGTGTCTTTCTTCCTTTATCAAACTCAGCACTTAGCAAAACTGCTTTATACTAAGTTCACTTCTAAAGAGGCATGAGAACAGCAATGCCACTTGATACTAAGGAACCGGAGAGCAAATTGTCACAACAATTCATTGCAGGTACTGCCAAAGATCTGAAACTCTTATCCAAAAGGTGCTTTGCCCTAAAATGGCAAGGAAGGCTGCACTATTTTCTTTCCAAAAATCAGTCCCTCACAGGAAGAGGGGGGAAATGCAGACACAACATAAACCATCTGTTAGACATGTATCTCAAGATATTTGCTCATTCGTTTAGTCTTTGCAGATTATTTAGGGCAAGACACTGCTCACTCGAACAGTTAACCTTTGTGTGAACACCCAAATTGCTGAATGAAGCTGCCAAACATGTAGTTTGAATAAGGGCTAGTCAATGTGACCCCGATTTAATGGTCATCATTATTTTCTTCAAAGAAGTTCTCATATCATGCGATAAAAGGTAAGACACTTAAATCATAGGCTTTCTTCTACCAGGGAGGCCACAGCCCTTACCTCTTTGAAAATCTCTAAAACAGATTCTGTCTAATCAAATAGCCTTGGGAGTGGCACTAAGCTGAAATGAATACACTTGTACTTTTCTGAGGATCTCCCATGTACCAAGCAGTGAGTCAAACATTTTTTACTCATTATCTCATTTAATCTTCCCAAGAGCCCTCATTTTATGGATGGAAAAAGACTTGGAGAGTTGGTATATATTGTCTAAGATCCAAGACATAACTCAGCAGTGCCAGGATTTGAACCCAAACCCTTCGTTTCTTTGTTACTGTATAATCACAGAAAGGGACAGACAGAGAATCCCTTTCTTTTCCACTTGGCTTCTCCTTTAATTGCTTTCCTTAGTGAATCTTCATCATTTCTAGATATCTCTTACAGAAGAAAACCGAAATGCTGAATGATACATGTATTTGAAAAGTAGGAGACCCAAAAATCTGCTTTTCCCAAGTAGGAAA
Source organism: Acomys russatus (assembly GCF_903995435.1). NCBI lineage: Eukaryota > Metazoa > Chordata > Mammalia > Rodentia > Muridae > Acomys > Acomys russatus. The sequence goes on from NC_067169.1 coordinate 111,424,348, forward strand.
GTTTTCTAGATAGAATGAAGGATAGGCTCTACAGTAAGGGCAGAAGCAACATACATTTCTGAAGATGATCCATTCACTGTGGCAGTACTGCAAGGTGCCGCCTAACTCAGGGGTTAATTGCTTGTCATCAATGTATGTCAGCAAATCACTAACTGAGCTCAGCATAACAACCTATGTAAATAAGCAAGAAAGACACTGTTAACTGCCCTTCATGACATCCTTCCATCAAACTGCAAAATGAATTTCAGCAAAACCTTAGAAGAATGTTATCTGGTATAAAAGTTTCAAACGGTTCTTTCCTGTGCATGCCCCACATAGCTGGATGCATTAACCTTCTTTAGAAAACCACAGTTTTTATTTCCAAAACATCTCTATCAACCAAAATTAGCTTCTACAGAAACCAAAACACCTAATTCATCTTTGTCTAGAAGGTTTCGCTATTAATGAGCAACCTTGCACACACACATAAATATACATGCATACACACATATACATACACACACGCACACATAAAAAGAATTTCTTTGCTCAGAACAAAGCAAAAGGACTTTATGTAGTAAGTTACAATTCAGGTATTAAATATTATTAGCACTCTATTCCAAACAATAAAAACATACACAGAGTATATTTTCAAAATAAAGATCATGGTGCTCTGGGGTAGCTTAGGATCATGGCATTTCAGATACAAAAACCACACAATGGTAACTGAAAATAAAAATTGTTAATCATACTCACACATAGATATACGCACACATGTATAACATGTAACATATTTTTCAAAAGGAATTGCTTTGTTATAAGTTGCCTGAACTAGTCCCGTTTAACAGTAGAAGCAGTTGGCTATAGGACATTTCAGAATTAATTTTTAGAAACAAATTTTAAGCGTTCCACAAAGACATATAAAACAAACAGTATAAGATGCAGAATACATAAGCATTAGAAGGACCAAAGATTCAAGCAATAATCTTACTGGTAATTTCAGCATAAAATCCTCCTGGCTAAATCGAAATCCAATGTCTGTGAAAGTCCGTTGAAGAAAACTGGTGGGACGTAAAACCAAGACTAAGTGTAAGCTCCCAGGGAAAGAGGCCTGCAGCAAGAAATAGCAAAGGTGTGAGCAGGCACACAGTTGGTAACACAAACTCCCAACCGAGCACAAATCCAAAAGGATAACATTGGAGGAAGCAAATTTTAAAGTCATAGAAGTCAGTAAAAGGTCAACAAGTTTAAATGGATGCTAATAATATCTAAGAACATGGAAATGAAAATAAAAATAACACAGGGTTATCAAGCCAGATCCTTATAATGTTCAGTAAAGAATTTTCTCACAGGACACAAGCAGGCTCTGTTTTGCAAAGAATTAGACTCTGAAGCCTTATCTTGAAGTTAGCTTTGCTTTTAATAGCTTCTTTATTTTTAATAATGTCAATATTTTAATTGTTCAATAGTTGTATGCTATTATAATCTGATATCTATATATAACGTGTAAAGATCAAATCAAGGCAATTAGCATTTCTTTTACACCAAACATCAGCATTTCTCTTAGGAACTTTCAAACTCTTCTAGTAATCTTGTAATTACAGAGTGTAATTAACTCTGCCTTATAGGACCCAGAACTACTTCCTTCTCTTCAACTCTATGCTGGTTACTATTATCCAACATCACTTGATGTCTCTTCACTCTCCCTTCCTATACTGACTCCTAGTCTATGTTCTACTTCAATGTGATCAACTTTTGTAGCATCTGCCAATGGCTGAAAATATGAAATTAGTTCTTTTCTGTGCCTGGCTCATTTAACTCCATAAAATTTCCATCTCCACTTCCATCCATGTCACAAAAAAATGATGGATGGTAGTCATGGTTTTATTGTGTATAAACATTTTATCTTTTTATCCATGGATGGACATCTTGCACGGTTCCACACATTGTCTATGGTTGATAATGTTGCAATCGACATGGATATGTAGGTAAGTATCCCTTTGAGATGCTGATTTCAATTTCTTTGGGTATATCCACAAGTGATATTGTTGGCTTATAGACTAGTTATATTCTCATTTTTTATTAAGAAGCTGTTTTCCAATGATGACTGTACTGTATAAGGGGTCTCTCCTCTTGTTGTCTTTGGCAGCATGCTGGTTTTGGTCTTTTGCATATTAGCCATTCCAGCCTTGTGATTTTGCTTTGCATGTCCATGATTAGCGATGTTGAGCATGTTTATATACCTGTTGTATAAATGTATAACTTCTTTTAAGAAATGATATTCAGAGAATTTGCCAAATTTTAATTAGACTGGGCTTTTGAGGAGTGTTTTGTTTTGTTGCTGAGGTTTGTTTTTGGTTTTTATTAATAATCTAGGTATTAATTCCTTAGTAGTCAAACAGTTTACAAATACTGTTCTCATAATGAAGGCTTCATTAATCCTGTTTACCTATTCATGTTCTAAAGCCAGCATTTTTAGGGGTGTGTGGGTGTGGGTGTACACGTGCATGTGCACATTTTACTGATTCCAAGTTATTTAAAGACTTTTCTTAAATCTTCTGGTAGTGCTAATAGTTTTGTAGTTTTGTATTTTTGTATTTCGGCCCTTGATCCAATTTGAGTTAATTTTTTATGGTGAGAGACAGGAAACTAGTTTCATTCACATATGTACATCTCCAATTTCACTTATTATATATCCTCTTGAATTTTTTGTTGATCCTGAGATAACCCAAAAAAGCAAAGGGAGATGAAATATTGTCTATCTACACTAGACAATGGGTAGAAACTATGTTATAGAATGATATTTTTTCTTTCATCCAAGGAAGTCTTATTTTCATCACTATGTGTTCATTCCATTTAAATGAAAGCTGATCAAGTGCTTTTAGGCATCAAAGGTATACAGATTAATTAAGTGCTGCCCTTCCCAAGAAAATGACAGTTTAATAACTGAATGTATTAGTAATCAGTAACACTATAGCACAGTAAGTCACAAAATGAAACAAAAGAATTAGAACAATGTATGCAAAGAAGCAATATCACAAAGTCTGTGAAATATGCAAGGACCAAAATGGCCTTAAAGAAAAAAGAGAGTAATTTGACATGGATGCTGGTGCTCCATATTTGACCACCTCCCCTTGGTGGGGAGGCCTGGTGGCACTCAAAGAAAGAATAAGCAGGTTACCAAGATGAGACTTGATAGCCTACAACCCTATAGAGGGGGAGGAGGTCCCCCTAGGTCATGGACCTAGAGGAGGGGAATAGGGTAAAAGCAGGAGGGAGGGAGGAATGGGAGGATAGAAGTAATGGGATAACAATTGAGTTGTAATGTGAATAAATTTTTAAAAATTAAAATTAAAAAAATAACAAAATGTTATCCTAACTTTTTAGTTTTTCTTAGCTTCTAGAGAAAAGCTGGAACACAGTAGGCAGTTGTTCCAGTTCTTATTTCTGCAATAAAATGTTCTGACTAAACGTGACTTAGGGTTTATGGTTAATTTCAATTCACAAGGACCGGATATAGTCCATCATGCAGGGAACACAAACCCAAAAGAACATGGGGGAACTGGTCACATCCACAATGAAAAGCAGAGAAAAAAAATGAGCACACCGTGATTGCTTGTTTTCTCAGCTCCTCTCCTTTCTTATACAGTTTAGGATAAGCTGCTCAGGGAATGGCCCCATCTGCAATGAGCATGGCCTTCCCACACTGTAATCAAGGCAACCTTCCGTAGGTCAACGTGATCTAGAGTCATGGAGACTCTCTTCCCAAAGGATTATAGATTGTATCAAGTTGACAATTAAAACCAACCATCACGACAGTGAAAAATGCTTGCAACACTGGGCGTGGAGGCACACGCCTTTAATCCCAGCACTCGGGAGGCAGAGGCAGGCAGATTTCTGTGAGTTCAAGGCCAGCCTGTCTACAAAGTTGAGTCCAGGACAGCCAAGGCTTCACAAAAAAACCCTGTCTTGAGAAAAAGAAAGAAAGAAAGAAAGAAAGAAAGAAAGAAAGAAAGAAAGAAAGAAAGAAAATAATAATTACTACATATAAGAATTCCAAAGTAAAAGAATAGGGAATAGCAATAAAAAGAAACAGCATGGCCCAATATTAATGTATAGCACATATTAAATGCCTACTCTATGTCAAATATTTTTGCTAACAATTATAGATTTACTTCATCATGGCTCAGTTTCTCCTAGGGGAGGGGAAGAGAATGAAAAAGGGAGGCAGTGGGGGGGCGGAGGGGACAGGAAGATCCAAGTGAGGGGATAACAATTAGGATGTAATCTGAACAAATCACTTAAATAAAAAAAAATATTTCAAGCAAACTCATTTTAAGTTCAATATACTACTAACAATTGAACAAAGCTACAAAAAATTAACAATGAGTTTGACAACTCCTTGTAACTCCTGTTCAATTTAGTTTAGCAGTTAAAAGTCTATTTAAAATATAACAGCAAGCTAGATCTTAGAGCTGAAGAAGTGACTCAGCTGCAAAGAATACTGGCTGCTCTACCAGGACCTAAGTCTCGTTCCCAGCACCCAAGTCAGACAGCTCATGGCCATCTGTAAATCCAGTCCAGAGGGATCTGTCATCTTCTGTCCTCCTCAGGTACTGCACGTACTACAATCATGTGGTGCACAGAAGTACGTTCTGACAAACACTCATATACATAAACTAAAAACAGAATATCCATATTTTTAAATATCCAGATCTCTGTGTGTTGGAAGACAGCCTGGTCTACAAAGAAAGTTGCAGGCCAGCCAGGGCTTCATAGTGAGACCCTGTCTATATACAGATGATAGATGATAGATGATAGATAGATAGATAGATAGATAGATAGATAGATAGATAGATAGACAGACAGACAGACAAATGAACTAACAGAGGCTGGAAAAATGGGTCAGTAATTAAGAGCACAGGCTGCTCTTCCAGAGGACCCAAGTTCAGTTCTCATAATCTACATCAAACAGCTTACAATTGTCTGTAACTCAAGTTCCAGAAAGTCCAAAGCCCTCTTATGGCGTCTGAGTAAACTTGTACATTCACATACATGCACCTGCGTGCATGCGCGCGCGCACACACACACACACACACACACACACACACACACACACACACACACACACACACACCAAGAATATATAAAATATTAACAATGAAATAAAAACAGTGGTATCATGCAAGAGTTTGTGCCCATTTTCCCAACATGGCAACACTTGATCTGGGCTGACTGGTCAGTGCCCCATTTTGAGACGTCCTCTAATTTTCAACAGTGTTCACCACTTCCACTCCCTGTTGCTTTTGCGCATAAGGGAAGTGTGCTGTTGGACAAATGCTACATTCTAGGCTCTATTGTAATTAAATCCAGGCTACTTCACATTGCACTGTCATCCTCACATATGGTGTGAGCATTTCAATTTGTCACCTTTGTCTCGCATGTCGAGGTCATGGACTAAACTGTCAACTGATTCTCATACCATCCTCGTTATGTTTCTCCAAATTTTCCATGCTGATAAGAGTCTAGTTTTGCAGTCAGGTAAACTAGGGTATTAATTCTGCTTTTAAACTTGATGAACTCTCCCTGTACAGGTGTCTCTGGGACTGCAAGCGATTACTCAAGTTTAATGATTTAAAACAACACAAATTCCCACTGTATTTCTGGAGGTGAGAAGTCCAAAGTTATCGACTGTGGGCTGTCTTCTTTCTCTAGCTAAGAATCTATTGCCTGAACATTTTCAGTTTCTAGGGACTGTCCATCACCTCTTGAGTGTACGACCTTGCAATTGTTTTGACTTCCGTGTCTGTCTTTGCATTTTCTCTCATGCTTTCTCTACTTCCTTTTCTTTTTTTAAGATACTGGGCATGGTGGCACATGCACGCCTTTAATACCAGCATGCTGGGAGGCAAAGGCAGGTAAATCTCTGTGAGTTCAAGGTTAGCCTGGTCTGCAAAACGAGTTCAGGACAGCCAAGGCTACACAATGAAACCTTGTCTCAAAAACAACAACAAAAGATACTCGGGATGGAACCCAAGGTCGGCACATGTCAGATAAGATCTCTTCTCTGAGTTACACCCCATTCCTCTCTCTTTTGATACTGAAGATCCTTTGGTGATACAAGCCCCACCTTGGAAATTTTGGATAATCTCTCAATCTCAAGATTTTTTTTTTTTTTTTTGATTATCAAAGATAGGGTCTCCTCACTGTGAAAATCCACCTGATACTTTCTCAGAAAATTAGAAATAGCTCTGTCTCAAGGCCCAGCTATACCACTCCTAGGCACACACCCAAAAGATGCTCTACCTTACCACAAGGACATTTGTTCAACTATGTTCACAGCAGCTTTATTCATAATAGCCAGAATCTGGAAACAACCTAGACGTCCCTCAACCAAAGAATGGATAAAGAAACTGTGGTACATTTACATAATGGAATACTACTCAGCCATTAAAAATAAGGAAATCATGAAATTTGCAGGAAAATGGATTGAACTAGAAATGATCATCCCGAGTGAGGTAACCCAGACCCAGAAAGACACACATGGTATATACTCACTTATAGGTGGATATTAGCCCAACATGGATGTCCTCTGAGAGACTCCACTCAGCAGGGAACCAGGACAGGATCTGGGATTCACTATTGGACTCCAGGTGAGAGTGGTATGGAAGAATGGGGAGATAGAAGGACTCAAAGGGTCCAGGAGCCCCATAAGAAGACCATCAAGGCTGGCAGATATGATCCTACGGGGGCTTACACAAACTGCTATACCAACCAAGGATAATGCATACAATAAACCTAGACCCCTATTCAGATCTAGCCAACGGACAGCTTGTTCTCTCCATGGTTGTGGGAGAACAGGGACTGCCTCTGGTGCCACCGATTTGACCACTTCCCCTTGGTGGGGAGGCCCGGTGACATTCAGAGGAAGGATAAGCAGGCTATCTGGATGAGACCTGATAGGCTGTGATCATATGGTGGGGGAGGAGGTCCCCTTCTGTCACAGACCCAGAGGAGGGGAATAGGCAGAAGAGGGAAGGAGGGTGGGAACAGAAAGATACAAGCGAGGGGATAACAACTGGGATGTAATCTGAATAAATCACTTGAATTTTTTTCAATTAAAAAATGAATTAGCACAATGTTTTAATAATGTTCACTGTGTGTGTGAGTCTCAGAAGAAACATTTAATAAATACTGATTGACACTCCTACCCTTGCATGCTTAAGGCTTTGAGAAGTACTGAAAAATCTTTTAACATATATCTGCTCTCTATATATCTTTTGTTTGGTTGCTTATTTGTTAAATAGTATATGTGCTGGGAATTTACAGTGCATGCATAAGGTCTTGAGATCATTCCTCAGCATCATAAACAACAAAAATATCATATGAAAAAAAGAGGGTCTCTGAGAAGGATTCGCGTAAGGCTGTAGATTTATTTCTTTACAGGACAGTTTGTTCAAGGCTGATTAAGACTATGTGACTAAGATTGAAAACTCAATGTACTTGATCTCCATGTGAACACAGTGTGAACATAGAAGCTATAGCTAATGCATAGACACGGTCTGAACTGCATGCTTCTATTCCATAAAATAAATGGCTGATAAATCAGGTGAACGATTTGACACAACTCACTTGTTGAATAGCTGCATAGCTATTGACTTCAAGCATCTACTAAATTTGAGACAAGCTTTTGAGTTAGCATAATATCTACAAAGATAATTTCGGAATCATTCTACAGCAAAAAGCACTGCAAGTGTAACTCTATAGGCAATAAAGGAACCACTCATGCTTTGATGGGACAGTTTCCTTTAAAATGATGTCTCTGAAGTTTTTCTCCCTCCGCACTATATTAAAAAAAAAAATCCTAAGGAGAACCACGCTTTTCAAATCCTCAGTAATTATTGGACACCAAAAAGACATTTGGACAAGAATAAATTAATAAAAAAAAAAACTTAAAAAAAAAAGACATTTGGAACCAGTGTTTAGAATAGTTAAGTAGAGAGAATGGTTTCTCAAATGAAAGGAGGAGTAACTGAAAAATGTTGCCTTCAGGGAATTGACAGTTAGACAGCCATCCTAACTTAGGTCTATTTCTTTGCTTATTTTATATTGTATGTGTATGTTTGAATGTGTCTGTGCATGTGTGTGTGTGTGTGCGTGCGCGCACGTGCGCGTGTGTGCATTCTAACATATATTCAGAAGCCCAAAGAGACCAAAAGAGGATGTCAGATTCCCTGGAACTGGAGTTACAGATGGTTGTGAGCCTCCTGATATGGTTGCTAGGAAAGGAACTCAGGTCCTCCACAAAATCAAAAGAGTGCTCTTAATGACTGAGCCATCTCTCTCTAGCCCCTAATTTATGGCTATTTCTCATCATAATTTATTCATTGATTTAATATCACATTCTTCATTTATCTTTCTGAGAACTTAAATGTTTGTGGATTTTTATAAGTATAAGATTGAATGCTCCTAAGTTGTATCGGGTATGGCGGCTCATGTCTGGAACACTAGCATGCAGGAGCTTGTCCCAACCTCACAGTCTAGGCCAGCCTGGGCTGCTTACTAAAACTGTATCAAAAACAGCTGGTTGTAAGTAACTTTGCTTTAAGGATCTAGGTTTTATGGTGGGTTTTGTTTGTTGATTGGTTGCTTGGTTGGTTGGTTTCTTTTTACTGTGTCTCTCCTAACTAAACTAGAACTGGTCTCAAATTCACAGAGCTCATCTGCCTGTCTCGGCCTCTTATGTACTGGGATTAAAGGTGTGCAGCACCATGCTCAGCAAAACCCATAGTTTTAAAGAGAAACGGCTGGTAACTTTTTGAAAACACTGTACAGTATAAACAAAATACATCTGTGGGCTACAACTGCTGAATGAGAATCTTCATATATCTGAACGTGGGGCCAATATGAAATATATATACTATACATATGTTATATATGATATACATGTTATAACACACACACACACACACACACACACACACACACATATATATATATATATATACATATATATATATATATATATATATATATATTACTCTCCTCTCTGTGCTTGATATGAGAATCTAGATAGAGAAAAGTTAAATTGGTAGGCCACTCAGATTAAGATAAATTTGTCCATGTCCATGTGGGTATATATATAGGAAGGTAGCAAAAGTGCTTTATTTCTCTATATACAGAAATGCTTATAACTATGAGTTTCAAGACAATATATTTTAAATGAGCATTTTCATGAAAAATCAAACAGCAATCATAACAGATATGCACAGCACAGCAATCACAGACACCATTGACCACTGAGCTGTGATGCTTCACTTTAGTGATACAGCATTTGCAAATGCCTTAAGAATATCTAATCTGTGTGGTTACATAAACATGAGAAGGCACAATTTGTACCTTCTCCAAAATTAAACTCTACATTCTAAATCCATAAATCATTTTTAAGAACTTTCCAAAACAGCTAAGAGAAGCAGTCATAGATCAGTCTTCTTTTATTTTCTTTCTTCTTAGAAAAAAAAAAAAAAACACACACACACACACAAAGAGAAAAACTGTATGAGAAGAATCAGCACTGGTTTGAGTTTCTTGCAGACATTTTTATCTTTTGAGGTTCCAACATGCGGCTACTTAAAGGCACAGGAACATGCTGCCCACTGTCACGGGGCTTGGTCCCATGAGCCCAATCACTGCTCTAGTGCCAACCCAGCTATCTGCAATAGTTCTTCTTGGTTCTTCAGAGAAACAGACTCAAAACACGTTCTCTACTATCTTTCTCTCCTAGGAAACAGATTCTCTTGCCTTTGACTCATACCAAGCCCAAGACTACCCAAGTAGATGCTCTTTCAGTAAGGCATAAGCCTGATGCACCATTTAAATAACTGCTAAAGCCATGAAAGTAATATAATTTAATATTGTTCTGTCTGATACTTTTAGAGAGACAATTCACTCATCCTATCAAGGTGATAGCTATTTCTTTAAAAAAAAAAATCATAAGGGTATTTTGCCAGCAAGTATGTCTGTGTACCATGTGCATGCCTGTTGTCTGCAAAAGCTAGACGAGGGCATAGGATTGCCCAGGACTAGAATTACAAATGGCTGTGAAGTTCCCTGTAGGTGCCGGAAAGCAAATCTGGGTGCACCCTGGAAGAGCAGCCAGCAGTCTTACCCATTGAACCAGCTCTCCAGCCTCTCTCATTATTTCTTTGGAAATATTCAAACTGTGTTATACAACATAAAGCGTTGCTTAATGACTATTTTAGAAAGCAGTTTCTATTCCTACAGCATATCATTCTTAACCTTTCAGGCAAAGAAAGACAACAATATTAAGGACCCTTGAGTGAAAGGCATTACCTACATTCTAGGTTTGTTAGATACGCTGTTCACAGTAGGTATTATCCCTTCTTACAGATGTACCAAGTGAAGCACAGTGGGTAAACAGCGGTGCTAAAGCCTATCTGAATCATAAATAGCTTCTTACAGACACTTAACCTTTCATGTACACACAGATTTACTCTTTGAAATTTAGAAATGAATTCATTTGACTCTACAAAATGGGAACGGAAACAATTTTTTAAGTTCTAAAAAACAATTTACCATGATGTAGCCCACGGAATGAAAACTACTATAATCTAATATCGTGACAGAATACAATGTCATGGGAAAACTCTATGACTTAAAGCTACAAAGAGGAGTTTTCTACTGTAAAAGCCACTTCAGTTATCTCTCCCACCCTACTCTGCAAGAGTACAGAACATATGAGTTACTTCAAGTGTTGCCAAGAGCTTCTAATTCCATCCTCACCACTCAGCTGCTCACTCCATTTCCACCAGGTAATCATTTTAATCCTTTCTTGATTCTTCACATTCTACTAGGCCACATTGGTCAGCCGACCATAGCCTCCAGAATCAGCCCAAATCAAAAAAAAAAAAAAAAAAAAAAACCCTCCCAAGTAAGCCATTTTGTCACTAACTGGAGAGCCCAAATATTTTCACTCTTGTCAAACAAAGCAAAATTTTCTACCACTGTACCTCTAGTCTTCAGAATCAATCCAATCGATTACATTTTAAGATACCTGTTCTAAGGGGCCACTTAAATTAATTTGATGAAAATAAATTTTATGGGGAAAAAAAATCAGGGAAAAGTAAGAGAAACACATATAGTGACTTAAAGTGTAAACAAATGAACACATCTTCTATGGAAGGCCTTCCTCACTCCCAGCTTGAAGTTCTTTTGAAGTAGATATTTACAAATATACTTTACCTCTCTACTACACTGAGAGCACCTTTAGCCAGTAGCTATTACATATTTACCATTGAAACTGGTGTCATAGGTAGGACAGTGAAGACACACCTATACAATTGACATCTGTGTGCTGTAATTATGTGTATACTAAGGCATGTATACATAATACTAAGTTTATTATGGAAAAGTATGTATGTACAGAAAAGGATTAGGAACTTTCAAAAAGGTGAAGGCAAGGCCCCTTTGATGATAAAACTGCTGATGTCAGTTCCGCACAATATTCCAAAAACACATACATAGACATTTTACACACATCATAAATTGTCCATTAAATGTCTGAAGCTATTATTCTCATAACATAAAATCATGTGTATGGCTGAATACATAACTTTATCAAAATAGACATAATTAAAATAATTCTGTGCTAAAAACCTTATTAGAAAAATAATTCACTCAACTATTGCCATTGGCTGCCACTCAGCAACAATGTAATTCTTTACTTTCCTTGTCCTGAGCTGAATTTTATTTTAGTTAGGTTTTTTCTATAAGGAAATTTTTACTTTTTATTTTTGTGTATGTTGAGCAGACAAGTTTGTACCTTAAACCATCACAACAATAACATGAAGTTTTTTTAGGTGATATTTAAGGACATGTGGATGACTAGTTTGTTATTAAATTAGCTAGAATTATTTCAATGTTTCTCTAAAACAAATTGTAAGATCATGTTAGAAATTTCCTGAGGAAATTAGGATATGAATATATGAATGAATGAATGAATGAATGAATGAAGAAAATGCAGGTAGAAAAGTTTCTGGAAAGTAAATGAAGGAGGGACTTGAAATTTTTGGCTTAGGTTGGAAAACAAGTCACTTTCTTGTCCCTTAAAACAATTGTCAATAGGCTGGAATTTTGCCCCTTGAAAGTGCACATTTCTAACAGAACTGAAACTACACAAATTTCCTCTGGTTACAGATGTTTAAATGTTTCCACTTTTAAAGTGACAGCTAAGCAGCGCTGCCTTTTTAAGTGCTGATGAAATCACCTCTAGACACATCCAGGATATCACACTCTACTTGACCGTTGTCCAAAACCAAATATAAATCCTTTTGTTAAATGTTCTTTTAACTAGTGATTTAAAGCTACGCAGGCAAACAATTCCATATTGTTAATACACTCTTAAACAAATGACATGACCAACAATACTCTCTGATAAACTTGATGACATTCAGATTTTGAAGCGATATTCTACCTCCTCCACTTCCTTAAATTACCCTAGGCCAGTCTCACTGTAATCACATCAATGCAATTCACGAAAATACAAGCCTCCATTCTCCCCATCTGTCCTTAAAAGCCCCACTCAGCAATATTTGTGCTGTAGCACCATGCTGCAGCATCCCTGCACTTGAACTTGGGAATAGGCTTTCCAGGACTGCAGGCAGAGCCCTTACCGCATTCCTTCTGAACCTCATCTTGCCTCTCGGGGGATTTGCTTCTGCCATCTCGCCTATACACAATTACACTCTTCTTTTCCGATTGTCAACGCAACATTGATGAAATACGAGCTGCTTCTTGGGTGGTATTTAAAACCAGCAGCCAAAAATCTCTATCAAACAAAGCTACGGCTGCTTCCATTGCCACTGCCGCGGCAGAGCTGCAAAAAAAATTCACTATCCCTGATTAGTCAGCTGACAGATCCTTCCCTGCTGCTCATTGTAATTCAGAGTTGACACAGTCCCCCAACTACTTCGCCTGACTGAACCTTGTGGATTAGCTTGTGCTGGACTATTCAAGAAGATCAGGCACGTCCTAAGAGCGGAGGAAGAAGGGGAAAAACCCACTCTCCTCCTTAGGAACAGGCTGGATAGGACTGGCTTGCCTCTGCGCAGTTCGATTTTTTTTTAAGGTGGAATGTGAAGATTCTTTGTGAAGGTAGTACTCACTGATACCTTGTGCTCTTGTCCTGCCCTATTCTGAGACTTAAACTTCAATTCTGTATTGTTTTACTACATTCTGTTCTGGGTTTAAGCATTGAGAAAGGTTACAGTTTGTGAAGTTGTATCCTAATTGTAATCTAGAAAGAACAGAGCATGTGTTCCAACTTTTTAAGATGGAGAAGATTCTCCCTCAAATTAACCTTCTCCCCAAATAGCTTAAAAACAGAGCATTCTGAATGTTCTTATTTGTTTGTTTTAGGTTTTTAGAGACAGGGTTTCTCTGTGTAACAGCCCTGGCTGTCCAAGACAAAGCTTGGTCTCTTTGTAGATCAGGCTGGCCTTGAATTTACAGAGATCCACCTGCCTCTGCCTCCCCAGTGCTGGAGTTAAAAGTGTGCACCACCACGCCTGGCTCTGAATGTTCTTACCACAAAAAAAAGATAAATGTTTAATGTGATAGTTGTGTGTGTGTGTGTGTGTGTGTGTGTGTGTGTGTGTAACCATTACATTTTATCCCATTGATATATACAATTTTTGTTTCGTTGGTTTTTGGTTTTTTGAGACAGGATTTCTCTGGCTGTCTTGGAACTCTCCGTAGAACAGGCTGGCCATGAACTCAGAAATCTGCCTTCCTCTGTCTCCCAAGTGCTGGGATTACAGGTACAGCCATGCCTGGCCATGTTTTTTAATTTTAATTTTATTTTATGGATATATGTGTGAGTCTCAGTGTTTATCTGTGTACCCCATGCAGGCAGGAGCCCACAGAGGTTAGGAGGGAGGTCCAATTCCCAAGAAGTGGAGTTAGAGATATTTGTGAGCTGCCATGTGGGTGCTGGGAACTGCACCTTTGTTCTCTGGAAAACCAGCAAGTGCTGTTAGCTGCTGAATCATCTCTGCAGTCCTATATGTACAATTATTACGTGTCAGTCAGCAATAGCTTCAAATGTCTTCTCTCATTGGTTATGAAGCCTAGCCTACCAGCTGTGAGTTAAGGTCTTCAATTGAACTATATAGTGATCTTACTGAGAGTAATCGCCCACATGGGGTTTTAACTCAGTGGTAGCACATATGTGGCTCTGGGTTACATACCCAGAATCAGAAGAAGAAAAATAGCAAATGTTCAAGTGATGGACCACAAACATCCCCTGTTACACAATGGTTACTTTCACCAGAAGTCCTTACACAATGCTAACTTTAACTCATGAAATCAACTGGCATTCAATGGTCACCTTCTTCAAGAAAAATTAAGTTTAGATTTTTTTTTTTCATACAATGCTTTGATCACATCTTTATCTCATCGATAGTAACCTTTACTCCAAACATGTCTACTAGCCATTGATTGTTGAGGTATAATTAATGTGAACTTGAGCATGAGTATATAAATTATAGCAAAGGCAGAAACATTTAAAATGCTAGAAAGAGAGGCTGAAGAGATGGTTCAGTGGTTAAGGGCACTAACTTCTCTTCCAGGGAATCCAAATACAATTACTAGCATCTATGCCAGGTGGTTCAGAACCACTTATAACACCAGTTCCAAGGGATTCAACATCTACTTTTGGACTCCTGGAACACCAACACTCAAATATACACATACCCATATATAAACCTATATACATACATAAAAAGAAAATAAATCTTTTAAAAAAAAGAAATACGATAAAATATCATAAGCAAACACCATCTAACCAATGGCACCTGTAGAACATTTTTGTTTTGTTTTATTTTGTTTTGTATGAGTGTGATCCTTTGAATGAGAATGTCCCCCATAGGCTCAAGTATTTGAACAGTTGGTCCTCAGCTGGTGGCATTGTCTGGGGAGATTTAGTACATGTGGCCTTGTTGGAGGAACTAATTATGGCTCAGGCAACAAGCTTTGAGAGTTTAAAGACTCATCATTTCCAATTACTCCCTCTTCTTCATGCTTGTAGCTCATGATGTGAATTCTCAGCATACATTTCCTGCAGCCATGCCTGCCTCTTTCTGTCATGATTCCCTGCCATAATGGGCTTTCTTCCCTCTGGAACCAGAAGCCCAAGTAAACTCTTTCTTCTATAACTTGCTTTGGCTAAAGTGTTTTATCAGAGCCACAGAAACTAATACAATGAGTGTGATAATATGTGCGTTGACACATCCATGTGTGCACAGAAGCCAGATGAAGATGTTGCGTGTCCTGCTCTGTCACTCTCTGCCTTGCTCCAATGAGACAAATTCTGTCATAGAACCTAGAGCTAGGCTAGCAGTCAGTAAGCCCCACCGATTCTCCTGTTTCCACAGCATTTTATGGGGTCTGAGAATTTTAACTCAGGTCCTCATGCTTGTGTGGCGAGTGCTCTTATATACTGAACCATCTCCCCAGGCTTATATTTTGTGTTTTAGAGACAGAGTCTCAATATAGCCAATTACATGCCATAAAATCTTGTACCCCCAATCTTGCTTAATTTGGTAATTTAAGAATAAAAATCCCCTGAGCTCCAAGCTGTTTTTGAGAATAGAATTACTTCCCATCTGGGAAATGGCCTTAGGACAAGAAGAAACAAGTCATTACCCTCTACTGACCTCAAGTTTATAAAACAAGGGAAATAGCTTTTATTTCATTGTAGGCATTGATACAACTCAATAGTATATGAAGGGCAGATATATCACCACAAAAGAATTTATCTTTTTTTAAAGCATTCAATTTAGTTGTTTATCTATAATCCACGTAATGAATTATATAAAGAAACAGGTAGGAAGGACACCACTTAGAATTCATAAAATTTCAATTCCTGCTCTGACTTTTTATTTACTGCATCATATACCTTTCAACAAATTTTATATCCATATGTAATGTAAGTATATATGAGATCATTCTGGTGCTTGATGATAGTTCTTTTTTTAAGATTTTATTTATTTATTATTAAGACCACAGTGCTCTGCCTGCCTATACACATGCGTGCCAGAAGAGGGCACCAGATCACATTACAGATGGTTGTGAGGCACCATGTGGTTTCTGGGAATTGAACTCAGGACCTCTGGAAGAGCAGTCAGTGCTCTTAACCTCTGAGCCATCTCTCCAACCCACCGCTTGATGATAGTTCTTAATCAAGAAATAGAGGTAAAAATGCTACTAAATAAATACAGATGCTCTTCAGTGGGAAAATATACTCATGAAGGCTTTGCTGTAGCTTTGTTGTTTGAAACAGGGTCTCATATAGTCCAAACTGGTTTTACGGTCACTACATAGTGGAGTATGAACTTAATCGCCTGCCTCTGCCTCCTTAGGACAAAGATTATAAGCATGTACCACCATGCCTGATTCATAGAACCCAGGGCTTTGTAGGCAGGCACTTTACCAACAGAGTTACAGTCAGTGCTGTTATTTTATTTTAGTAAATTGTTTGACTTTTTGTGGTATCTTCTTTACTATGTGATAGTGATAAGTGTCAATTTGACAAAATCTAAAATCACCTGGGTGATGGGCTTCTGGATGTGTCTGTGGGGATTATTTTAACTGTGGGGAAGGCCTACCCACTGTGGAAGCACCCTTCCCAAGGCAGTGAATCCTGGATTATGTGACATTCATTTCTCCGTTGTTTTGGCTGAGGATATAATGAAATCAGCTGCTTCAAGTTCGTGCTACTATGACTTCTCTGCCTACAGCCTAGAATCATGAGCTTTCTCCCTTCTGTTGCTTTCCCAAGAGAGCTTTATTACAACAACAGAAAAGGAAATTAAGATGCACTGTTCATGATTAAATACCTGTTCTAAACAAGTAACAGGAAACTACTACCGAATGACCCCCAAATAAGTAATTCACAATGAATATAAACAGAAGATCTACTCACTTTGCTATTATTATATCTGGCTCCAGGTGTTACTATATTTTTTGTGTGTTCATCAACAAATAATATAGCAAAAAAGCACTGACTCAGAATTTCAACAACCTCAATATTTGTCATGCCTTTGCAACCAAATAAGCTTCCTCTGGTGAGAGTGGTCTTTGAGTAAGTCAGGAGAAAGAGAAGACCAAAGGAGCAAGAAGTTCTGGCGAGCTATTACACACGAGCTTATAAGAGATAACAACAATAGTATACTATCCCATTCAAAAAACCTGACAGGCACAATAAATGTTTGAAAAGGCAGATGCTTTTCTTGATTTAAGCATTATACAGTGGGTAGATGTATGAAATCTTACATGATAATCTTAAATATGAAACATATTTTTATGTAATAGCTTAAAAATAAACAATTCCTGTTGTGTTGTTTGTTGCTTAGTTCTCTGGATTTATTTTTCAAATAAAGTGACGGAAATAAAAAATTACATGGAAAAAAAGAATTTATCATGATTATACTGTAATCCCAAAGAACAAGTATACTGGGTCCCAGCAACATGGTTCTGAGAAAGAACATGGGCCACATGAATTTTCCACAGACCTCCTCATTTGCCTAATTTTTTACTAAAGGGAGGCTTCGAACAGCCACTAGCTCCTGGAGATCCTAATAATGTAAGTCTCTCATGACTGTGGGCAAGATTGTACTGTGTCTTTTAGGAAAACTGTTTTCTCTTTCTGGGTCTTTGAAAACTAAAGACTACCTTTCAGTTCGAAAGAATTTGGGAGGAATCTTCTCTGTATTCTATCCTAAGAAAAACAAATCTAGAAAGATACACACCAAAAATCTTAAAGGAGAAGCTTATCTCTAGGTGTATGGGGTACCAACTGCTGCTTGAAACTTTTTCCTTTATATTGTGCTATGTACCATAGGTATACAACAGAGCTATCTCTGTTTTCTAAAAGGTCCCATGGAATATATGCCTTCCCTGAAAGTCATATAGAACCACAAGTCTTTGCTCACGTATAACTTGAACCATCAATTGCTCATTCCTTCCCACTGGGATTTGTATTGGGGAGAGAGAGTTCTTTACTTCAGACCACAAAATCTTCTTCCTACTTTCCCTTCTCATTATATCAAGTTTACTGTACCTATACTTTCAAAAGGCTAAGTATATATAAAAGAAGAAGCTAGTACTAGAAAAGTGCATGGTACTTACTGAAATTTTCTGGAGGGAAATTTTGAGGGAAGACCATGTATCCAGTCTTCGATCCAGAATAATAGTAAATCGGGAATCAGAGCCACTTTGCCTATAGGAGAAGAAGAAATCGTTTTTGTCAGTAATAACCCTTACTTGTTAAGTGTCTTTATTTCTGATTATGTATTTTATAGTGGATGCTTAACTGAAGCCAAGTTTAGATTTGGAAGTGCTAGCTTAGCTAGGAGTAGTGCTGCATGCCTTTAATCCCAGCACTCAGGGAGGCTGAGGCACGTTGATCTCTCTGAATTTGAGGCCAGTCTGGTCTACAGAGTGAGTTCCAGAGGCTAGAGAGATGGCTCCCTGTTAAAGGCCAGACTCCAAACCAAAAATATAAGAGTGAGTTCCAGGACATCAAGAGCTACAAAGTTAGACCTTATCAAAATAAACAACAATAGCAAAAAACCCTGCTATCTTTAAAAATTATTTTTAAACTAGAGTTCAGAATGATGACTATTACTAAATATAAAACAAATTCAAGAGGTCTGGGCATAGTGGTAAATGCCTGTAATCCCAGCACTCAGGAGGCAGAGGCAGGAGGATCTCTGAGTCTGAGACCAGGCTGGTCTACAGAGTAAGTTCTAGGACAGCCAGGGCTACACAGACAACCTCAGTCACAGAGTTTTTTTTTTTTTTTTTTGGTTTTTCGAGACAGGGTTTCTCCGTGTAGCCTTGGCCATCATGGACTCGCTTTGTAGACCAGGCTGGCCTCGAACTCACAGCGATCCGCCTGCCTCTGCCTCCCGAGTGCTGGGATTAAAGGCGTGCGCCACCACGCCCGGCTCAGTCACAGAGTTTTTAAAAATTAAATTTTTATTCTCTTATTTTTTATTTAAATTTTCCTTTTCAATATTTTAAGTAGGGAAAGGAAGCATCTGCAGAGATGGCTCAGTGGTTAAGACTACTTGCTCCTCTTGCAGAGGTCCTGTGTTTGGTTCCTAGTACACAACCACCTGTAACTCCAGTTCCAAGGGATTTGTTGCCCTTTTCTGGCTTCCACAGGTACACACACAGATGTGTCATTCAAAAAAACACATATACATATGAAATAAAATAAAAATACATAACATGAAATAAGAAATTGTTTTACGATAAAGATGAGTTTGGAAAATGGATTTGGAATCCTGAAATCTTTGTGATGAGAAAATTCAACAACTACTGCCTTTCATAGCATCAAGCTTAACTTCACTTGAAAAATATATATAGTTAAATATATCATTTTTCACTGCCGGCTGCTCTTTGAGCTTGAAGGAAGGTATTATAATAGATAATATAACTTCGATTTGCCCTAAAAATACTTTTAAGCTTCAATAAGTGCACTATAAATTTGCTCTTCCTGAGCTTGATTTTTGTTCATAAGACTCTTCAAATAAATTATGTTCTCTATTCTTTGAGGGGTAATAAGTAGAAATTTCTTCCTTTAAAAATTTTATCTTGGTTGGCATGGTGGCACAGCCCTTTAATCCCAGTACTCTGGAAACAGAACTAGGTAGATCTCTGTGAATGTGAGGCCAGTCTGCTCTGCATAGGGAAAAGTGAATAAGGAAGTATAGGCCAGCCAGCCAGTACTACAAAGTACAACCCTGCGTTTAATAAATAGATAAATAAGTTATATTGAATATAACATAATCTCTGAAGTGTGTGTGTGTGTGTGTGTGTGTGTGCGCGTGCGCGCGCACGTGTGTAAGAAGAGACATTGGATGTCCTTCTCTGTCATTTTCCACCTGCTGTTTTGAGGTGAGGTCTTTCCTTATACATGGGGCTCAAATTTTCTTAGCTAAACTGGTAACCAAAAAGTCCAGAGATTGTCCTGTCTCCACCTCCTCATAGTTGGGATTACAGGTGTATATGAGACATCTGGCTTGTTATACAAATGCTGGGATCTGAGAAATGGTACTACTGATTGTGCAGCAAGCTTTCTTACTGTTGATAAATGTCTTCAGCCCCTCTAAAGAGGCCCTTAAGTTTTTCATTTTAACACACAGTAGTGCCAACTGATTTTATTACCAAGTTATCCCACCTAGTAGCTCCCAACACCACTGCTGAGTATAAAATACAGTTTTTATGTGTAATCTTTAGACAAAAGGAAAAATAGCTTTCTTCACTGTTGATTGATAAGGTGTCCTTTTATGTATGACTGTCATCCTTTGTAAGAGTCAAGACTTCTAGATTGCTATATCTGTTTACATAGATCTTTTGTATAGCCATATATTTTCTCCTCGGTGTATATTTTACAGTATATTTTTAAATAATTTTATAATCTAAATAGTTGTCATCCTCCTCTTTTGTTATGTTTATCTACTTTAGGTGAATTTACTTATTATTCACAGTAACAACAATAATAACTATACTAACAAGCAATCTTCCTGTTATAATCTTCAAGTGGATATTTGATATAAAACAACATTTTAGAATGTAGTGGAATAATACATACATTGCAATAGATGTCAAGTAATTGAGAACTTTTGAAATTACATCCTCTGGTATGCATCTGAAGTTACAGTTTTCTGGAAATGTAATGATCCAAGTGTTGTCCTTTCCCCGGCCGCCTAAAATAAACCAAATCAACAAAAGTATCAATGTATGTGACAAAAAACGAGGACTTTCATATTTAAAGAGGATGATTGGGATAACCAAGAGTTTTATGAGAATCACAAGTTCCATATAAAACAAAACAACAATAAGAACAATCTAGCAAAGTGATTCCTAAAGCAATAGCAAAACCAGAAAAACAAGCAGGATAAAATGAATAAGGAAGTAAGAAGAAAAGTTCATGTGATATGCACAAGAAATATGGCTGAAGAAACAGACGAAGATGAAGGAAGCACTGTATATGCTAAGGTTGTGACTCTAAATTCTAAATGAGAAACTGACAGTACAAAACTTCATAAACCTGAGCACATGGAAACAGAGTAATATACAAAGTAAATGATATAAAGGTTACAATTAAAGTTCAAAAATCAAGGCTAGAGCGATGGCTTAGATGGCAAAGTGCTTTCCATACAAGCATAAAGTATGGCAGTAGATCATGCAGAACCCAAATAAACATGGCAGCATGTGCTGCTTACTAGAACTGGGAAAGTGGACAGAGGCAGAAATCTACCCTGTTATACTGTCTAAGATTAGGCAAACTCGATTTTAGAGCCAGGAATATTACTAGATATGAAAAAGTTCAGGAGAGCTGGGCATAGTGGTGCACGCTTTAATCCTAACACTCAGGAGACAGAAGTAGGCAGATCTCTGTGGATTTAAGGTCAGCTTTTTTTTTTTTTTTACATAGTGAGTTTCATGATAGGCAGAGGTACACAGTGAGATTCTGTCTCAAAAAGACCAAAAATTAAAACAAAAGAAGGAAAGGAAGGAAGGAAGGAAGGAAGGAAGGAAGGAAGGAAGGAAGGAAGAAAAATTCAGGGGCTGGAGAAATGGCTCAGCAGTTAAAAGCCCTTAATGCTCTTGCAGAGAATGCAAATTTAAATCCCAGCACCCACTTTTTGAAAGTAAAATGAGTACTCTTCAAGTTGATTAGATAATGTTTAAGTTGCCAACTTAACAAGGGGACACAACCCCTAATCTTTATGCACCTAATAACAGAGCTACAAAACATACAAAATAAAACTGATGATAGAAATTTCACCACCTAGTCCTCAACATTCGACAGATCATAATCTCTCTCCCTCTCCTTCTGTGCTGGTTACTTTTTGTAAACTTGACACAAACAGGAGACATCTGGGAAGAGGGCCCCTCAATTGAGAAAGTGTCTCCATCAGATTAGCCTGTGGGCATATCTGTTGGGGCTTTTAAAAAATTAATTATCAGCACACGCCTTTAATCCCAGCACTAAGGAGGCAGAGGCAGGTGGATCGCTGTGAGTTCAAGGCCAGCCTAGTCTACAAAGCGAGTCCAGGACAGCCAAGGCTACACAGAGAAACTGTGTCTCGAAAAAAACAAAAAACAATTTTAATTATTAATGTGAGATACTCCAGCTCAATGTGGCTGTGCCACCCCAGGCAGGTGGTCCAGGTTGTTTAAGGAAGCAAGCTAAGCAAAGCCTGGAGAGCAAGCTAGTAAGCAGTTTCCCCCATAGTTAGAGGCTCTGCTCCTGCTTGAGTGACTGCCTCATCTTCCCTTAATGATAAGCCAAGATTAAGACTTGTAAACCAGGGACTGGAGAGATGGGAGTTCAATTCCCAGCAACTACATGGTGACTCACAACCATCTATACTTGGCTCTGGTGCCCTCTTCTGGCCTGCAGGTGTACATGCAGATAGAGCACTCATATACATAAAGTAAATAAAATCTTTTTTTAAGGTTTATTTATTTATTTATTTATTTATTAAGGTTTATTTATTTATTTACTTATTTATTTATTGTGTATGAGTGCATATGAGTGCATATGAGTGCATCAGATCACATTATAGATGGTTTTGAGCCACCATGTGGTTGCTGGGAATTGAACTCAGGACCTCTGAAAGAGCAGGTGGCGCTCTTAACCACTGAGCCATCTCTCCAGCCCAAAATCATTTTTTTTTTAAAGACGTGTAAGCCAAATAAAGCTCCTGTGTCAGTGAAGGGTCTCTATAGGAACAGAACTGAACCAAGAGTAGACATCGCATCTCCCCTCTTCCTTTTGGTCATGGTGTTTATCACAGCAATAGAAAGCAAACTAGGGCATCCATTTCCCTCTAATCTCTCTTCCTCTCTCTCTTTGCAGACAAGCTGGCAAGATCTAGTACTATTTAAGCAAACATCATCTATCAGTGGAAATGCTACATGGCTCCTCTACAGGCCAATTATCACTGACTGACTAACCTATTAAATTTTAATCTATTAAACTTATTACCATCGAGCAACTAGATGTACTGTACTAGATAGTACATCTGTACTAAAAGAACAAAGGAGATCTTTAAATTCTAAATTGGGGGGTTAATCATGTTTGTGTGTTGGAAACATTTTTTTTTTCAAAAGAAAGTGTAAACAAGCATTTTTAAAAAAAAAAAGCAAACACAAAAATGCTGATGACAAAAGAAAAGTGAGAAGTGTGTGAAGGGGATGGATGCAACAAGCTCTAAGGATGGTTCGATTCAGAACACAAGTTAGGAAACACAGAGGTCTGGAAGTGCTAGAGCACTTGAGTAAAGCAAAAGCACTTAAGACATGAGAAGCCTGCTACTGTCTGGGAAACACTAACAATTTTTTTAAATGTGCATCAGTGTTTTGCCTGCATTTATGTGTATGTGAGGGTGTCGGATCCCCCTGGAACTGGAGTTATAGACAGCTGTGAGCTGCCATGTGGGTGCGTGGGGTATTGAACCCAGATCCTCTGGAAAGAGCAGCCAGTGCTTCTAACTGCTGAGCCATCTCTCCAGCCCCAGCACTGACAATCCAAAAACTAGTAAACCCAGTGTGTGTGTGTGTGTGTGTGTGTGTGTGTGTGTCTGTGTGTCTGTGTGTCTGTGTCTAAAGACACTTTGGGATTGTACACACTACCAGAGTTAGTCTGACTTCCCTTGTTTTATACCTTAGGGTCTCACTTAGATCATTCTTTCTTTCTTTTCTTTTCTTTTTTCTTTTTTTCAGTACTGGGTAAAGACTGAACTCAGTTCCAACATGACCCAATTCTTAGGTTTTAGTTAGGGCACCATTATTTTAAAAAGGATTAGGGCCTGGAGAGATGGCTCAGCAGTTAAGAGCAATGGTAGCTCTTGCAGAGGACCCCGGACTACTTTTCAGAACTTGTGTGGCAGCTCAAAACCAGTTCCAGAGAATCTGATACCCTGCTCTGCAGACACCTCATGCATGTGGCACACAGACATATATACAGACAAAACACTTGTATATACATACATATAAATATATACACATACATACACACATATATACATATATAATATAAAAAGATAAAAGCCTGGGTATGGTAGAGTGAACCTTTAATCCCAGAAATTAGTAGGCAGAGGTAGATGGTTCTTTATGAACTTGAGGTCAGCCTTGTTTAAAGAGCAAGTTCCAGATCAGCTAAGGCTACATAATGAGACTCTGTCTATAAATGAAGGAAGGAAGGAAGGAAAGAAGGGAGGGAGGGAGGAAGGAAGGAATCCAGCCCACACCCTTGTGAGACACATACATTCTTCCACTGTGGGTGTCTAAAGATTTAGTCTAAAAGTCAAAAAATGTACACAAATAGTAAGGTTGGTTTTAATTGCATATTTAAAACTGTCTAAAAGTCATGAATTATTCTGAGTGTCCTTTTGTTTTGTAACTAGATCCACAACATATAAATGATTATTAAAACATTTTATCATCTAACATATATATGTATATGTATATAGGTATATATATATATATGGATAGCAAGCTATATAAGTTTCAAATGAACTCTGCTGACCAGTTCAGATATTTATCTGCCCTTAAATACATAATAAAGTTCGCTTACCAGACAGGAAGGCAATGTTTTGCATTAAGAAATGATTGATGTCCTTTAACTGGAGGAACAGGCCAGTTTCTATGAGAAACAAGAGAAGAAACAACAGCAATGTTAAAGCGTAGTTAGAACCATACAGAAATCCTCACTCTGCCCAAAAGAACTCTGGGGCTCATAACAGATTTGTGTATATGGACACACCAACCATCATCTCCTGTTTCTGCCCTTAGCAACAGGGAAAGGCGGCCATGCTCTTCTTGACATCACTGGGTAAATAGAACCAATGACTCACTTTTTAAAATCTATGTCTAGAACAGAAACTACTCTCACTCATGAGAAGACTAAGAAGAAGGTACAAAGCACCCTGGTTTTTTGAATAGCCATACGCACACTGTAGCATACTGTCTTCCACTTCTTATAGTGACTCATTTCAAAGAATTTTATCAACAATTACAAAGCACATTTAGGGTTTTTATAAAAATTTTGGGGGATTCTTAAAATAAACCATGGTAACTATTATTACCCCCAAGTTACTAAAATACATGGTATAATCGTTCATCACATGTTTCTAAATTCGAAAGACCTGGATTCAAATCCAGTTTACTAAACTATATAAGCTATACAAACTCAGACATGCCAGTCACATAGACTCAGTGAGGCTCCGTGTTCTTATCTGTAGCCTGGGCATCATTCATACCCATTTAACAAGGCGCTGTTGTAATGTGAAACAGCTCGCTTACAGTAGTAAATTCCTAATAAACAATGGTGTTTTAAGTCACTGTCCCTGCATTATTTCATGTTTTAGTTGCTCTAGATCCTAACTGATAGCTTGCAATGTTCAAATCTGCCAAACACTACAGGGATCAAAACGAAAACTCCATTATTTGCCTCCAGTACATGAACAAGGATAACTTTTTGAAAGAAAATAGGTCATCGAACTAGGGTATTTGGGACTGCTGTTTTAATGCCTGTGGTTTCACATCTCTTATTGAAGCCATATTTTCCACTTGCTCTCTGGTACAAAGTACCTTCAAAGTCCTCACATTTGGTGGTGTCAGGCTAATGACACACCCTTGGTCCTGAAACTGTCTCCCATAGATGTGCTGTATCAAGGACAAGCGTCCTCAAAATATTAAAACAAAAGCCTCAGAATATCATATCTTCTAGACCTACCCAGTTGGAAACATAGAGTAGTCAACTGGTATTTTCATAAAGACATAATGGGGGCCCACAAAATGGCTTAACAGTGAGCCTGACAACCTGAGTTTGGTCCCTGAGACCCACATGGTAGAAGGGGAGAACTGACTCCTGTAAGTTGCAAGTTCTCTTCTGACCTCTGCACATGCGCAGTGCACAAAGTAAATATATCAACACGTAAGAACCTTTTTTTAAAAAAAATATGGTTGGCCAGACCATAAAAATTAATTCTTATAATTGTCTTATAATTAATATGTGTATGTATATACACATATATTTACATATGCTTAGTTTCCTGGTATGTTCCAAACCAAAGTATACACATTAGCATATGTTAAAATAAATTCTTCCACATATAGTGCCTCAAATATAAAATAATGTTTATAAAATTCAAAAATGTATCACACATTGGCATTTTTAGACATGGAGATATGGTAGAAGGATCACAGAATAAAAGACTAGATTTTTCTCTGTCCTCACATGCTTCCAAAAGTAGTAATGGCCTAGGGTTTGAATGAAAAGGCATTAGAAGCAGATGTGGTGGCACATGCTTATAATCCCAGCACTTAGGAGGCAGAGGCAGGTGAGTCTCTAAGTTCAAAGACAGCCTGGTCTACATAGTTCCAGGACAGCCAGGGCTCCATAGGGAGACCCTGTCTCAAAACAAACAGCATTAGAACATAAAGGCACCCCTACAAAAGAAACCCAGATTTCTCTCTTGATTTGAATAGTAAGAATATTTATTAAAATAAATTGATTAATTTTATGTCAGATGACAAACTGGAAATCACGCACATGCAGCCTGATTATTCCTGTACCATCAGAATATTGCAGAACTATAAAAATTATTACTCCACGATCTAGACACCAACATAATAAAAGTGGCCTTGTGCATAAAGCAAAAGGCTGTGAACTGACATAAGAAGAAGAAGGAAGGTTTCATTTTATTTCTGCCACTGAGTAGCTCTGTAATCTTGACCAAATCGCTCAGGCACCCTTCCCCTCATTAATAAAGCAGATACTCTAATACAGGTACATATATTCTAGGAGAGCCAACAATGGGGAAAATCACATACATAAGGAAAATATAGTCAGATTTCTGAGACCTAAATGCCTCCTACAACCATCCCACTAAAATAACATTGCTATACTAATGAAACGGGAGGAAATGAGGGTTAAGTGAGATGCTATCACTTTTAAACATAGTCTAGGGGCTAGAGACATGGTTCAGCAGTTTTGAACACTGGCTGCTCTTCCAGAGGACTGGAGTTCAATTCCCAGCACCCACATGGCAGCTCACAATTGTCTGAAACTCCAGCTCCAGGGGATCCAACACCCTCACACAGAAATACATAGCAGCAAATTACTGATCCACATAAAATAAGTAAAATAAAGAAAAGAATAGTCTAACAATTAATTAAATCGATGGGAATTAGCAATGGAAAGGGAAAAGAAGACAGATGGCTGACACTGAGTATTCACAGAGGACAAGGTGAAGTGGAAAACACTAAATTATTACATTCAGAGAAAGCAACGATGTTGAGTTACACCCCGTTTGAATCTGAGGCGCTTGCATTCCCATACGGATTTTCTCCTGTGATGTAAAAATGAAAAGGAGTATGATTCGTGATGTTTCTCTTGCAGACTCCTTAAACTCTTACATCTCAAAGTATAAGAAATAAAAAAAGTTGGAGATGCAGTTGACTTAGCAGCATGCTTGAAGCCCTGGGATCCACCCCAGCAACAGACAACTACACATCTTGGCATACATTTGTAATTGCACATAGCACTCACTCAGGAAGAGCATACAGGAGTATAGAAAACATTTGAGGTCAATCCCTGAGTACATCAAGTTTGAGGCCAACCTTGGCTACATAAAATCTTGGTTCCAAAAAACAAACAAACAAACAAAACCTTTAAAAAAAAATCTTGATCACAATGCTGGACCGAATTCACATTACAGCATCTTCCTTGCTGAGCAAAAAAAAAAAAACCTTTGACAGGAAGCTGGCCATGCAGCTCTATAACAGACAAATAAAAGAATAAAAGGCATGCATTCTCCTTACTTGAAATATAGGGCAACCCCCAGAAGGGATGGCTGGGACCTAGAGAAAAGGCTCAGTGGTTAAGAGCATGCAGTGCCCTAGCAGATGACTTAAGCTTGGTTCCCAGCTCCCAACTGCCTGTAACTCCAGCTCCAAGGGATCCAGGGTCTCTGAGACCTTATGGGCACTGCACTGGCATGTACATACCTACGTAGAGATACACTTAATGAAAAATAGTAAATTTCTGCTGGAAACCTGGTGGGTATAGAATCAAACAATCAGATAAAAACTGAAAACCAAAGATGAAAATTATTTCCTGCAGTTCATTCACATAAAAGTTTCAGATTCTTAGTCTATTTTCTTAATATGCATGAATGTTTTGCCTGCCTGTGTGTATGGGCACTGTGTGTACATAGTACCGGCAGAAACCAGAAGAAGGCATCAGATGCCCTGGAATTATATAACTGGAGTCATAGATGGTTATGAACCACCATATGGGTACTAGGACCTAAACCCAGTCATCTACAAGAGCAGTAAGGGTTCTTAACCACTGAGCCATTTCTCCAGTGCCTATTAATTTTCCATAAAGTTGTAGATAATCACAGCTTCTTTTATCCCAAATGAGGAAATAAGGTTAGAATTCAAAGGTTTTTTAAGTGCTACAAAGGCACAGAAATTAATGTATTTGGAAAGAAATATAAAAGGGGGTTATATCCATCTAATTAGATGCTCTATTTTCAGTGTCACTTGCAGAAGTCCAGAGTGTATATCAACTTACTACACAATAGCTGTGGAAATCATAAAGATGTATTTCATATTCGTTCTAATTAAAGATAAGGTTTTCTATAGCCTAGGTTTGTCTCAAACTCACTATGTAGTCCAAGCTGGCCTTAAGTTCCTTATTTTTCTGCTTCTACTTTCCAAATGTTGGAATGACACATGTGTGCCACCACAGTGGGCTTTCTTTTTTCCTGGTTTTTTTTTTTTTTTTTTTGAGGGGGCAGGAGTGGTGGTGTTCTTTTTGTTTTTCCCAGTCAGGGTTTCTCTGTGTAGCCTTGGCTATTCTGGAACTCACTCTGTAGACCAAGCTGGCTTTGAACTCAGAGATCTGCCTGCCTCTGCCTCCCAAGTGTTGGAATTAAAGATGTGTGTACCACTGCTTCTAACTTTTTTCTTTTTTTTAAAGAAAATATTGCTTAAAAATTACTATAGGCCAAATAATATCCTAGGCCACTTTCTAGGAAAACATACTCAAATAAATTTATGAAACTTTGATGATTAAATGTATTGTCACATTCCTACCAAAATATACATAACTCCTTGGATACTAGCTATGTGTAAAATATTTCCCATAGCTATCTGATCAAGAATTCCTTTGGCTGTTTGGTTGTCTGGTTGGCTATTCCCCGGAGGAAAAAAGACAGAAAGAGTATTGTGCAGACATACTTTGTTCAAAATATTAGAACAGAGCTAGAGAGATAGCTCAGAGGTTAAGAGCACTGGCTGCTCTTCCAGAGGTTCTGAGTTCAATTCCCAGCAACCACAAGGTGGCTCACAGGCATCAATAATGAGATCTGGTGCCCTCTTCTGGCCTGCAGGTGTACCTGTAGGCAGAACACTGTATACACAATAATAAATTTTAAAAAAATTTTAATGTCAAAACTATCTATAGGCAAAATGGCTGCTGGCAAGGTAGAGAAGATAATTCCCCTAATCTCACTATTTGCAGTTTTCAAAGCCCAAACAGCTCTGTGCTGCGTTGCTGCAGAGGACACTCAATCATCTAGCTGGATAACAATGCTCCTATGGGTCTTATTTCAGATTGTGTGCCTCAATAGTGGGAGCATAGATTACTGTTCCAGAGATTTCAGTTCTACTGAGCTGAGTAACAGCGCCTATAGAGAAAATGATCGTTTAAAAAGTAAGTAATTGGTATGTACAAGCTTTCTCGTTTTATAAAAAGAATTATTTCAGATCCCAAAATGTAATAGCAATAATTTTCAGCCCTGGGACTTTTATTTTACATTGGCACTCTTTTGTGTCCATTTTTGCTCCAACTGGGGTTGCTGTTCATATATGATTGAAGAAAACTGGTTCTGAACCCACTGCACACACATGCCATTTAGCCCACACTAAAGGGTCATCGCAAATAAACTGCTTTAAGGGGCAAATGCTTCCATTCTCCTGCTTTCTTAAATAGAAACAGGAGGCAAAAGCCATGCACATATAAAAACAGAAAAGAAAAGAAATGTCAACCAGGAAGAACATAGCAACCAACTCCTTGCCTGCCACCTAGGGAAGAAATGGACTCAATGGGTAATGATAGCTATCATCGTGGAGCTCTTACCGTTTGCCAGGCATGCTGCACAAGACATTTAAATGCATTTCTAGTCTTCAAAACAAACCTCCAAAGTTGCTATTACATGCAGGAAATTTCAAACCCCTACCCAGATCTAGTCAATGGACAGGACATTCTCCACAATTGAGTGGAGAGTGGGGACTGACTTTCACACGAACTCTGGTGCCCCATATTTGACCATGTCCCCTGGATGGGGAGACCTGGTGGCACTCAGAGAAAGGATAGCAGGCTACCAAGAAGAGACTTGATACCCTATGAGCATATACAGGGGGAGGAGGTCCCCCTCAGTCACAGTCATAGGGGAGGGGAGTAAGGGGAAAATGGGAGGGATGGAGGAATGGGAGGATACAAGGGAGGGGATAACAACTGAGATGTAATATGAATAAATTAATAAAATATATTTTTTAAAGTCTCATCTTTTAAATAATGTATTAATTTATTAACTTTATGTGTACTGATATTATGTCTGCATGTCCAACACCTGAAGTATGCCTGGTGCACATGAAGGCCAGAAGAGGGCATCAGATCGCCTGGGATTATAATTACACATGGTTATGAGGTGCCACTTGAGAGCTGGAGATCCAACCAGGGTCCTCTGGAAGAACAGCCAGTGCTCTCAAGTGCTGAGCCATCTCTCCATCCCCCAAAGCCTCATTTTAAGATAAAGAAATAAGCTGAAGGTAATAAGCAGGCAGGCATGCTTTCCTTCAAGAATCCCCTATTAAATATCCACCAGGTGCCAGGCACTGTCTCACTCTGAAGCAGAGTCTAGCATAGATTCAGAAAAGGTTCCAGAGCACAGCGATCTGGTCTGCTACCCTTCAGATAGGACATGTGACACTTGTGCTACGAAAACCATACTCAAATAGCTCGCATGCAATTATTAGCTAGACATAGCTTGACAGTCTCCACTCTTCCCAAGCCACAGCAAGAACATTCATAATCTTTTGGGGAAAAAAAAGTTTTGTTTTTACAGTCTGAAATTTTGTTCAATTCTTATTTTATTTTATGTGTATTTGTATGTCTGACTGTGTATATGGGCACCAAATGCATGCAGGCGCCTGCAGAGGTTTGAAGTGGTGTCAGACTTCCTGGTCCTGGAGTTAAAAGTGGCTGTGAGTCTTTTGACATGGTCATCTGCAAGAGCAGCCAGGGCTCATAAGTGCTGAGCAATCTGTCTAGCCTCTATGGTCTGCACTTAACAGCAATGCTTCCTTTTTAGCAATTATCTCATTGAGAGTTTCCTATGGCTGGTGTGTGGGACAGACAAAATAATGTTTTGTTGTGAGTCTCAGGTCCAGCCACAAGATGGATGGAACTCTATGAGTGTAATTTTTCCCTTTCAGTCTGAAAGCCAGATATGCCATACCATCTATAAACAGCAATGGCTTAGGACATTCAAATGATTGATGTGCTTCCTTGAAAATGTTATGATTTAAAAGGTAAAGCTAATGAAAGGGTAATTCTGAAATCATCAGAAAGAAAATTCCTATTAGACTACAGCAGAACAATATAGTATATTGTTCTTCAATAAAGGTACAGTATGAAAACCTCACATATACCAAGACTAATAAATACAAAATCCTTCTTTTGCTAACACATATTGGAGCCTTTTTCCAATCCATTGCAATGCACCAAACATCTAGTGAATTCCTATTTGGATCCTCTCTGCATGGGAACATACAGCTCCTTACCTTACTTTTTTAAAAAAGAAAACGGAAAAGCAGTACGCCCTTGAAATCACAGCAATAGAAGGCTGAGGCTAGAGAATACCAAGTTTGAACCCAGCATTAGCTACACAGAGAGACCTTGCCTTTAAAAATAAAACATGTAAGCCGGGCGTGGTGGCGCACGCCTTTAATCCCAGCACTCGGGAGGCAGAGGCAGGCGGATCGCTGTGAGTTAGAGACCAGCCTGGTCTACAAAGTGAGTCCAGGATGGCCAAGGCTACACAGAGAAACCCTGTCTCGAGAAAAAAAAGAAAAAAATTTAAAGAAAAATAAAACATGTACTCCTCCATTGCTGGTGGGAGTGCAAACTTATACAACCAATTTGGAAATCTATCTGGTGCTTTCTCAGAAAATTGGGAATAGCTCTACTTCAAGACCCAGCTATAGCACTCCTGGACATATACCTGAAAGATGTTCAACCATACAACAAAGATATTGGCTCAACTATGTTCATAGATGCTTTATTCTTAATAGCCAGAAACTGGAAACAACCTAGATGTCCATCAACCAAAGAATGGACAAAGAAAACGTGGTTCATTTACACATTAAAGGATAATCATGCTACAATCCATGAACCCTGAGGTACACAGGTTGGTGTTCTTGTGAGACTTCCAACAGTGGGAGGGGGCCTGTCCCTAACCTTTTTACCTACTTATCGGGCACTCTTTTCCTCCTACTGGGTTTCCTCATCCAGCCTTGATATGAAGGCTTGTGTCCCATCTTATTATATCTTGTTAGCCCATATTAGGTGGTGGGCATGCCTGGGAAGTCTTTTGGGGGGTGTGGATCTGGAGGAAAAAGGAGGTGGGGGAGGGACTGGAAGGAGTGGAGAGAGGGGAAACTGTGGTTGGAATTTAATGTATGGGAGAAGAATAAAAGTTTTTTTTTTTTTTTTTAAGAAGAAGACAGATGTGGTGGCACACAATTTTAATCCCAGTACTTGGGAGCCAGAGGCAGGCAGATCTCTGTGAGTTCAAGGGCGGCCTGGTCTTCAAAGCAAGTCCAGGACAGCCAAGATAACACAGAGAACCCATATCTCAAAAAATTTAAAAGAGAAAGAAAGAAAAATGAGTAAGAATAAAATAGGCCTTGTATAGTGTCATACACCTTTAGTTCCAGCACTTAGGAGACAGCTGCAGGCCAATCTCTATGGGTTCCAGAGAGAGACAGAGAGAGAGACAGAGAGAGAGGGAGAAAGAGAGAGAGAGAGAGAGAGAGAGAGAGAGAGAGAGAGAGAGAGAGAGAGAGAGAGAGAGATTATGCTTTTAAGGAAAGAAGCAAAACGGCAAGACACTAAAGGTTATATATTCTAAGTTTCCATTGATAAGAAATACAAGGAAAAGTGAATATATTCTAAGAAAATAATTTCTTTGAACAATGGATGCACTTTGCCCACTCTACTTTCAAAGAACTTGCCTAGTATGCATGAGGCCCTGGGTTCCACCTTCATTAGCCCTGCTAATAATTTTTAAGGGGGTAAGGGTGTATATTTTGAAGTGTGACGAACGTGGAAGAGCTCGCTTGATTGGTCATGTGGGAGAATAAAATCTTCCTGCTGGAAAACAATAAAATCAAATCCTTTTGAATGCATAGCAGAGCTGGTAGGAAACTGAAGGAATTCTGGAAGCTGAAACTGCTAAGGGCAAATATACTGAGGGAGAAGCCGGTTGCGCATAGCTCTTGCACCCTGGCAATCTGTCAATTTCCAAGTAACTGAGAGTTGTGTTGCTGTTTGTGTTTACAGTGCTGTAGAACAAACCCAGGTGAAACACTGTACTGCTGAGCTACACTTCCATTCCAAAAGCTTGGTGTTAACGGACACACACTCCAAAGGATTTAAATCCTACAGCTTTGGGAACTAGAGCAGAGAAAATATAGAACATCATATGCAAAATATACTGGAAAACAGTGGGTTTTTTTTCTTATAGAATGTAAAACACACAACATGTAAAGGAAATTTCTTTCACCAAAGACCTGACTTAAAAAAAAAAAAGTGATGAGTGGTTTGAGAGTGTAGCTCCTTAGCAGAGGACAAGATCCTAGGTTTAATTCCCCAGCACTAACATTTTTTTAAAAGCAATTAGGCAAGCCACAGGTGAAGATATAAAACTAACATAAAATTAATAAGTATGTAAAAGATATAATAAAGGAGTATAAGTCACTACAAAAAAGACAAACCTTACAAATAAGAAAAAATAACAAAAAGCAGCCATTAAAGAAAAGAAATAAAAGCTG
This sequence comes from Acomys russatus, assembly GCF_903995435.1. Lineage (NCBI taxonomy): Eukaryota > Metazoa > Chordata > Mammalia > Rodentia > Muridae > Acomys > Acomys russatus. The sequence goes on from NC_067169.1 coordinate 111,458,557, forward strand.
GTGACACACACTTTAATCCCAGCCCTTAAGAAGCAGAGGCAAGTGGATCTCTGTGAGTTCGAGGCCAGCCTGGTCTACAAAATGAGTTCCTGGACAGTCAGGGCTACACTACATGGAGAAACTCTGTCTCATAAAGACAAAAGAAATAAAATAATCAATAACTATTTTAAAAGATGCTGTACTGCATTTGCAATGTAAATTTTAAAGGCAGTTCAACGACCACTTTACTGTACCTTTTTTCAAGATAGGGTCTCTTCAAGGCAGGTCATGCCCAGCAGTAGTTGATGAACAGAATATGATGTTTTGTCTCTTTTGTTCTGTTTGCTCTGGTTTTTATTTTGGGCTGGAGGGTCGTATTGGTCTTCTACTTGTTTATAGTAATTTCTGTTTTGATTTGTGGAGAGTTTTTTGTGTGGGTTATGTATTTGTTTTCTTTGTTTTTAGAGAGTGTTAGAAAGAACACAAAGTTGGATAGGGAGGTGAGGAGGATCTGGGAGGATTGGAGAAGGGGAAAACATGATCAAAATAATTGTATAAAATTTCTTTAAAATATTGTATTAGTATTTATTTACATGAACATGTGTGCATGTCTGTATATATGCATGTGCCTGAGGTTAGGGGCACCTGCTGGAGCTGGAGTTACGAGCAGTTATGAGCTGCCTCATGTGGGTGCTGGGTATTGAACCCAGGTCCTCTGCCGAGACAATACATGTTCTCCAGCCCCAAACAGACATTTGTGTGTTTGTTTTATTTTTGGTCTTTTGAGAAAGGTTTTTTGTTTTGTGGTGTTTTGAGACATGAGATTAAAGGCATGTGCCACCAGCACTGGGATGGAATTCTTTTAAATTCAAAAAAGAGGGCAGCCGGGAAAGGTGGCTCAGAGATCAAGAGCACTGGTTGCTCTTCCAATGGACCTGAGTTCAATTCCCAGCAACCACATGGTGGTTCACAATCTTTCATAATGAGATTTGGTGCCCTCTTCTGATGTGCAGGCACACATGCAGCTGCCTGTATAATACACTGTATGTATAATAAATAAATACCTCTTAAAAAAAAACAAGATAGGGCCTCTTGTAGCTCCAGTTTGCTTTGAACGTACTATGCAGCTAGGGGTGGCTTTGAACATCTGACTGTCCCACCTCCACCTTCAGTTTGGCTTATGTAGTGCTGAGGAATGAACATAGAACTTTGGGCCAGCACTCTCCCGACTGAGCTTGCTTCAATCAACCTATCGTTTGAAGATTTAAACAGCATTTTAAGATTTTTTTTAAGTATGTGGGAGAGGGGAGAGTGCCCCTGGAACTTTAGATCCCCTGGAACTGGAATCATAGGTGTTTATTAGCTGCAGATATGGGTGGGGAAAATAATACTCAGTTGTACTCAGGTCCTCTAGAAGAGCAACAAGGGCTCTCAACCATTGAGAGAGAGAGAGAAAAAAGACCGTAAACAGTATTTTTCTTTAATCTGGCATTAGCCAGTGCCTATATATGCAATATGATCATTGCAGGTGAGGTTTAGGCTTAGATTTGACTCTTACCACAGGATTACTTTGCACTTTTCAGAAAGCATGTATTTTGAAAGACAAAATTATTTCAGCAGTTACCACAAGATGAAATAGAGCTAAACAATAATCAACATTAAGAATCAATATGAGAAACTGGGCGTGGTGGGACCCGCCTGTGATCCCAGCACTCGGGAGGCAGAGGCAGGGGCATTTCTGTGAGTTTGAGGCCAGCTTGATCTACAAAATGACTCTAAGGCAACCAGGACTACTGGGATTACAGGCATGCACTAAGCCCGGCCCCAATAAATCTTTTTTTTTTTTAATGCTTCCTTTTCTTTTTTTATTTGTTATAATTTATTCATATTACATTCTAATTTTTATCTCCTCGCTCTTACCTTCCCATTCGCACCCTCCCTCCATTTTCTGCCCTATTCCCCTTCCCTAGACTTCTGACTCTGGCAGGAAGGGATGCCCTCCTCCCCGACCTTCTGATTACAGTCTATCAGGCCTCATCAGGATAGCCTGCACCCCCAATCTTTTAAAGAAAAAAAAGACTCAATATGAGTTACATAATATAAATAGTATAAAATAAGATACAAATTATTAAATGTGACAAGTAAAAGATCAGAGAAATTCTGAGATGGCCTTCAAGCCTCTAGCTGGAAAGAGGGGTGCGTCCCATTAATTTCAGCAGTACATGAGAGGAGGAGGCAAGCTGAAGCAGGATTGTCACAAGTCTGCAAACAGTCTAGGCTACAGTGAGTGCCAGGCCAGACTGAGATACTGAGAGCTTGTCTTTTAAAAAGGGAAGAAAAGAGTCATGCACCATATCAAAACAAATGGCTATGCAGTTGTCATCACTGTACCAAAACACCGAGGCTTACACAGCATACAATAAGGAAGAACTTCCAAGGTTGAGAAGAAGAGATGGATATGAGACCTTCAGATGCTCAGCCTTCATGTGTGCTTTGGAATGAACCAAGGGATGAAGTGGAATTGTAGAGGACGTTGAGGAATAGAAGGAATGAGATGATAGAAGAATCCATCTTTCAACACAATTTCATTGTTGTTTAGTGTATCCATCGGCCACTCTAATAATTCATGTGTCCAATCTAAAAGCCAGGTCCCATTAATGTCAGCTACAGAAGCCAGTTAGGCATTAACACAGATATTGGGGCAGGAGGCAGGGAAGTGTTCTTTATCTAGAAGCAGAAGGCAATTCCGGCCCAGAGTGGTGAATGTTACAATTGTAACACTGTGGGAGCAATGAGCATGCAGTAAAAAGACATCCAGAACTAACTGATAAAAAAAAAAAAAATTCACGCAGAAGAAATGAGAAGCAAGCAGCGTTTCTAGCCTCGTCCTTGAACACTACCTCTGGGGAAGGACCCTTCTGGAAACAGCTCAGGGCTCTAAAGGATTTGAAGGTGGTCCAGTCAGCTCAGTCAGTCCTGGACCAGACACATTTGCATGGGCTGCAAGTGAAAAGGTAGTCTTTGTAAGCACTGATATTCTCATGCATGTGTGTGTGCATGTAGTGCAATGACATGCAAAAAAAGCATTGTGATGCAAATGAAAGGTCTTTAAAACCTAGAAAAAGGTAAAAACCTGCGCTGGCACCCAGCTTTTTATACTCCTCCAGTTCTAAATTGATCAAATCTTTAAAATTTACAAATGATAAAGGTCTTTGCTAAATGCAAAAGCTATGTTAAAGAAGCATTGTTCTTTCGGAAATGTGTTTGCATCATCTTCAAAATGATTGTCAGGGAAAAGCTATTTATAGTCAAAGAATTTTCTTCTTTGGATAATTCTGAAAGCATGCCTTGAAAACAAAACAAGTTGGACATGGTGGCACCTATTCCAGCACTCTTGAAGGCTGAAGTGGGAGGATTTTCCATAAGATCAAGGTTAGTCTGCACTATAGTGATTACCAGGTCAGCCTGGGTTAGACTGAGACCCTGTCCCAAAACACAAAAGCACTGAGGAGGGAAAAAGGAAAGGGAAGGGAAGGAAAGGAAGGAAGGAAGGAAGGAAGGAAGGAAGGAAGGAAGGAAAAGAAATGAAACCAAGATAACTCTCTCTAGCACACAATTTTATTTGATTTATTTACTTTTGATTTTTTTTTTTTTTTTAGAATGGGTCTCTACGTAGCCCCAGATGTCCTGGAACTCACTTTATAGACCAGGCTGACCTCAAACTCACAGAAATCCACCCAGTTGCTTCTTAAGTGCTGGGATTAAACATGTGTGTCACCATGCCCTCCTACCTTTATATTGTTTCTAGGCTTGAATCTGCTCAGGCCAGATTTGCAGGTTTGCAAGCAACAACGCCTTTACCTTCTGAACCACCTGGCTGGTAGTTTTTGTTCTCCTTCTCAACTTATATTGCTGAAGAATAGTTGGTGGCATGAAGTTAGAAATTGTGTGCTACTATGACTGTAACATTTATATAATTCCTGATTGTTTTGTGGTTCTTCTTGCTATATGTAGTTTATTGTATATATGTGTAATGATATAAATGTATATGTAAAAAAAAGAAAAAATAATAAAAATATGTTCTAAAAAAAAGAAATTGTGTGCTAGTAAAAGAACATATCTAACGCAATAAAGCAGTTTTCTCATCTCCATCAGCATTCGCAACCGCGCGCACACACACACACACACACAGATACTCTTTTTATTTTATGTCTATGACTGTTTTAGCTGCATGTCTGTGAGCCATGTGCATGCTATACCTAGTGTCTGTGGAAGCCAGAAGAGGTCATCAGATTCCCTTCGAAGTGAAGCGATAGGCCACTGTGGGCAGTCAGGTGGGTGCTGGTAATTGAAGCTGGTTCCTCCAGAAGAACAAGTGCGCTGAACCACTGACCAACCTCTCCAGCCCAGGGATTGCTTTTTTATTCATCTGAATCATCACCACTCAGTATCCACAGTGTAAACGAGTCCAGCCATGCTTGGCCATGAGCTTAAAGATGTAAGCATAGGGGCTGGAGAGATGGCTCAGAGGTTAAGAACACTGACTGCTCCTCCAAAGGTCCAGAGTTCAACTCCCAGCAAGCGCATGGTGGCTCACAACCATCCAGAATGAGATCTGGTGCCCTCTTCTGGCTTGCAGGTGTACATGCAGGCAGAGCTCTCTCTCTCTCTCTCTCTCTCTCTCTATCTATCTATCTATCTATATATCTATCTATATATATACTAATAAATAAATCTTTAAAAAAACAAAATTTGAAAAAAAAAAAGATGTAAGGATAATCAAAAGCATAATAGTTACAGCCACCAACTAAACATTCAAAACATATTAAGTATTAATTACAGTCACCTATCTTAAAGTTTTCATTATAACATCTGACCTTTTGAGGACAGCTATTTCAAGCACAAGCTATAAAAGTATGCAAGATGGCCCACTAAAGTCAAAACCCACACTACCCATGCACTCTGTGGCTATTCATTGCTTTTTGGGTTTAGAGAATGTAATTTTGAAATGCAGAGCATCTGCAACAGCAAATCCAATTAAGATGGTTTACTCTGGTTTATAATGCATGTGGGAGAACACACAATATCAGTTAGTGGTACTTCCAAGATTACAACAGAGGACGCAAAACTGACCTTCTTTTTTAAACTAACAGTGTGAAATGACATAATCAAATGATGAGACTTGCAAATGCAAATTCAAAAATGCCCCAACATACGCATAGTCCCTCTAAATGGCGTCAAGAAAGCTAAGAATAACTATGCCTCATCACACCAGTTCATTTTTTAATAGAAGAAGTATTTTTTAAATAACTCTGAGGTTTTCCTTGTCAACAGACTGGGCACTCAATAGCTAAGGTGTCACCTAATTAGCCAACAGGCACAGGACTGCACATGAAGACCCTAAGGAGCAAAGAACTTGCAGTAGCCCTGAATCTAAACACAAGACCTAATGCTGACTTAGCTGAACTATGTTTTGAAGAAGCAGGCACAACTCAATGTCTATCAGACTTCCCAACCACAAAGATATTCAAAATTCATGTTGTAGCAGCAGGTGAACTTTCTCCTTCACCTAGAAACTTTACAAAGAATCATCAATAACTTTTTTAAGGGGGGGGGGGTTTCAAGACAGGGTTTCTCTGTGTAGCCCTCACTGTCCTGGACTTGCTTTGTAGGCCAGGCTGGCCTCGAACTCACAGCGATCCGCCTGCCTCCGCCTCCCAAGTACTGGGATTAAAGACGTGTACCATCACGCTAGGCCATCAACAACTTATTAAGAATAACCTCTGATTCAGGAAGATAGGACACACTTGGGATGCCAGAATTCAGGAAGGCTGATAAGAAGATCATGAGCTGCTTTTTGAGATCCTTCCTCAAATAATGAGGAAAAGAGTATATGAAATCCCTGTTTTATATAAAGCATAGCTCAGTGGTAGACTACATGCCCTGGCCTCTGATTCCACTACCCATCACACAATAAATAAAGAAATTCATGCCCAAAAAAATTACAGAAAAATATTCACAGCTTGAGCCACAAAAGAAGTTTTAGGCCAGCCTATAAAATATACTTTAAGCCGGGTATGGTAGTGCAGGCCTTTAATCCCAGTACTCAGGAGGCAGAGGCAGCCTCTGAGTTCAAGGCCAGCCTGGTCTACAAAGAGAGTTCCAGGCCATCTCAAGAAACTTATATATATATATATATATAAAGATCCTATCCCAAATAAGTAAACAAACTCCCTAAATTGACCTATAGGTTCTAAGTAATTCCTAGCATATTCTAACTAGATTTTTATACACAAATTTAAGCTAATGATAAAAGATAAAATTCTGAAGATTGGTAAAGGACCCAGAAGAGGCGAAATAATCATTTTATTACTTTTATTTTTATTTATTTTGAGTGGAACTAGAAAGATGACTCAACAATTAAGAGCACTTCCTGTGGCCAGAGACAGAGGCAGGCAAATCTCAGAGAATTCCAGGGCTGCCTGGACTAGAGGCTCCAGATTTAGGGATTCAGTGAGAGACCCTGTCTCAAAAAACAAGGTGGAGAGCTATGGCAGAAGATATCCAGAATCAACATCTGACCTCCATCTGTACACACATGCGCACCCATGCAAACACACACAATTCATATGCATTAATAAAAAGGAAGACTTCCCAGACTAATTATTTCTATTTTTCAGGTAATTTTGCAGATTTGGGTTACAATGATCCATTGTTTACAGTATATCAAAATGAATAGTAAAGGATAGAGCCTGGAGCAAGAGACAGTAAATGATAGTAAAAAAAAAAACTGACAGGAACAAGAAGTGACAGCTAACAGAGAAAGGATATATGAAAAGATTAGACAAAGCAGACGTTATAAATTAAAAGGCAGAGAGATCTGTACCCATTTGCTATAGAGACAAAGAGCCTCCAGTGAAACTCCTGAGCACTGTATACATCATATTAAAGTAACTGATGCTGTCCTAAAGACAGTCTTGAGTCATCAGAAAAGGATGCAATTATTTCCAGGTTCAGGAGTCTGGAAGGTGAGTATTCATTTTGAAAAACGGTTAGAATTTTGAGAAGAAAAATAAGCCAGTCACTAAAAGTGCTGAGTCTTGGTTTCCCAGAGACTACTTGGTTTCTCAGAGAAGTTTGGCATGGGAAACATTCAACAAAGTGGTCTAGAGGTGAGGATGTAGTGGGAAATATTCAACAAAGTGATTTAGAGGTAAGGATGTAATGCAATTGGCAAAGCACTTCCCTTGCATGCATGAAAGCTTGGGTTTGGTCCACAGCACCACATTAAAAACAGCAATGGTGCCCTATACATGTATTCCCAGCAATGGGGAAGTGAGGGTAAGAAGATTATGAATTCAGGGTCATCCTCAACTACATAGAACTTTTCAGGGCAGCCTGGGCTACATGAGGCCTGGTTTCAAAAAAGAAAATATTTAGCCTCATAAAACACCCATTTTCCTTAGAATACATTTTACAACATTGTGCAATGTATGCAAATAAATGTTGTCATTTATACGTTATTTGAACTAAAACTTAATGATGCCAAATTGCAGTTGAAAGAAAACTGTACATATGAACAGGTTTCCACAGCTCTTAAAATCTTAGTTGGGTGAGGTTCTGTTAGATTAATAGTTTATATTCTTCACTGAGTGTAAAATATTTTTCCTCTTCATAATTAGATAGGGTAGCATATGAGAAAGGAAAACCATAAAAGCAAGTTCAAGAGAAAAGGTTGTAATAAACATGTTGCTGTTTATTATTCAGGCTGAGCTTTCAAGATAGCCCATAGAAAAGTAGATTTAATTAATGAACTTCAGTTAAGAGAAGACAGGAAAAGATTAGGTTTACTTCTCCCTACTTCTTCCCAGATCTGGGCCTCTTAATCATTTCCACCTGAATGTTCCTCAAAAATCCCACACTCAGTACTGAACTCCATGGTCTGGCATATGATCTCAGCTGTAGGTAGCATGTACTTAGCATGTGTGGGGCTCTGAGTTCCACTCTAAACACTGAAATTAAATGATAAAATACCTGGCACCCCAACTTGCCCTTCCTCTTCCACTCCGAGTCTTCGCTTTGTTTAGTTGGTGTTAGTCTTTTTCTATCTGTCTCAAACTCTTAGAGATCTCCCTGCTTGTTCCTTCCCAGTTACCACACCTGGCTTCCATTCCCAGTCAGCGTGTCTCTCTCTCTCTCTCTCTCTCTCTCTCTCTCTCTCTCTGAGATAAGGTTTCTCTGTGTAGCCCTGGCTGTCCTGTCTGTCTCTGTCTTCCAAGGTGCCACCACCATCTGGCCCCTTTGGTTTTTCGAGACAGGGTTTCTCTGTGTAACCAAGGCTGTCCTGGAACTAGCATTGTAGAGCAGGCAGCCTCAAACTTTGTAGACCAAGATAGCCTCAAACTTACAGAGGTCCATGTGCCTGTGCCTTCCTATCGCTGAGACTGAAGACATGTGCCACCATACCAACCTGCTCTAGTCATTTTTAAAATCATGTATAATTCTGTAAACAAACCATAGTCTCCCTTTCTGCTTTGTTTTTGTCCATGTTATTTTCTATGTCTAGAACACCTTCTCTGCCTCTGCCACACTCCATTCCCATGCCTTGGCCACTTGGAAACTGTTTAATTAACTCTTGTACATCCCTCTTATCTTGAGACCTTCCCACTCCAGAAACAAAACTCTATCAGTCATCTCTAGGCTGCCTCACAAGAGAACCTGTGCACACACATAACCATGTAATAAGTGATCTTTCAAAGAGTTCTTCGTGGCAACAAAAATTTTTCTGAGCACACTTGTAGATATGTCAATAGTTTAAGTATATAATATCTTTTTTGCATTTAAAATTATAAGCTATGTGGGATAGTATACACCTTAACCCAAACACTTAGAAAGAGGAGGCAGGAGGATCCAGAATTTGAGGTCAGCCTTGAGACTCTGTCAAAAAGCCAAAGGAGTGAGTTGGCTCATCAGGTAAGAGTGCATGATGGCAAGCCTGGCTACCTGAGTAGCCACATGGTGGAAGGAAAGAACAGATTCTTGTAAATTACCCTTTACCTTCCACATATGTGCTAAGGCACATGGTCCCACCCATACACACACAAAAGACAAAAAAAGTATAATTTTGAAAAAATAAAATTATAATACAAGCTGTGCATGGTATTACAAATCTGCAGTTTCAGTTACTCTGGAGGTTGAAGCAGATCATTTAAGCCAGGAGTTCAAAAGCAACCTGGGCAATTTAAAAAATGCCTATATCAAAAACAAAAAATAATAAAGTTATAAAATCCTAGAATGTGTGCTCCAGCCACAGATATACTTATCTTCATGGGCAGCTAACTGCTGAAAACACTGAAAGACAAGTAAGAGCTGCCAGTCCCTCCACCCCCTACTCTGCATCCCTACCCCCACCCCCACCCCCACCCCCACTAAAGCACAGCACAGTGAGTGGTATCATTTAAGTGCTAGGATGTATGGACATGTTGCAATGCCAGAGAGACTGGGGAATGGTAGTGTTAAAGCAACCTGGGCTTTTAGAAACTTCCAAGGATCAAGAAAAATAACCTAGAACAAAGAGAAATGCCTGGCAATAGATACATCTCCTTGTATTTCTTTTCTTGTCTCTGTCTCTGTCTCTCTGTCTTTCTCTCTCTCTCTCTCTCTCTCTCTCTCTCTCTCTCTCTCTCTCTCTCTCTCTCTCTCTCTCTCTCTCTCTGTGTGTGTGTGTGTGTGTGTGTGTGTGTGTGTGTGTGTGTGTGAGATGAAATGGGTATTTGTCCACTAGGATTGTAGCTCAGAAGTAAAGCATTGCCTTTAATCCCAGCACTCAGGAGGCAGAGGCAGGCGGATCACTGTGAGTTCAAGGTCAGCCTGGTCTACAAAGCGAGTCCAGGACAGCCAAGGCTACACAGAGAAACCCTGTCTCGGAAAACAAAAACAAAAACAAAAAAGAAAGAAAGAAAGAAAAGAAGTAAAGCATTTGCCTAGCATCATGCATCCACAGGCCCTGGAGGTTCAATCCCCAGTACCTCTTTCTCTCATATCTATACGTGTGTGTGTGTGTGTGTGTGTGTGTGTGTGTGTGTGTGTGTGTGTGTACAGGCATGCGTGTGGGTGTGTTAGGAGTGGGTACACATGGGAATGTCCTAATCCTGCACTGAGGATTATTTCGAGGCCATGCTAAGCTACAAAGCAAGCCTCTATTTCATTTGTAAGTGTTTTTTTCTATGCCATTCGTTTTTAACTCTCACTGCACACAGCCTGTGCATAGGTTTCCCATTAGTCTCTTTTGTGGCCTCCTAAATCCATTTAGATTGCTCTTAACCCCTGAAGGAGTGTGTGCCCCACTGCCACACTTCCCTTAATGATTTATTATTACATGCAGAAAATAACATTGACCACTTCCAAACAAAATACTCAAGACCAAAGAGTTCTTTGTTACCAAGCTTTAGATTGAGCCCTGAGCTTCCTGTGGTTTAATCAAAGACGGCACGACCTCCTTCCAATTCGTGGACAGCTTCGAACTAGAAGTGGAATTTGGAACACGCACTGTAGCTACCAGATTTGAGAAAAGAAAAGGTACACCAAGTCTAATTTTTAATTCCCAAGTTCCCATTACAAGGAACATCATTGGATAAGCATTCGTGGGCAGCAGCAGCAGCACCTGGCAGATATTCCGGGACTCCCAGTGGTCCTATTGGAACATTAAAGTCCTTGGACCCTCCGAATGCTCTGTGATAACACCAAGCCCAGCAATTCCAACTTGCTCAACATCAACCCCACCCCCCCCCCCCCCCCCCACCTCACCCCCTGCTTTGCACCACGTTTAAGCCTTTACCAAAATACAGTGGAAGCAGTGAGAGATTTGTTAGCTTTGGGTTTGTCCCTCCAAGACAACTAAAAAAGAACTTTTTGCCTTTGTAGTAAGAGCCGCAGAGAGGCAGGAAACTCATGAGACCAAGCTGGAAAGATGTGGCGGTCCTGGTGAAAAAGTCCAAATCCTTGGCAGCAGTTGCCTACAAACTCCTCCTCCAACAGCAGGCCCGCGACTTTCAGAATCCGAGTGCCTTTTTGACTTGGTCCTAGCACGTGTTAATGAAACAAACAACAACTGCCCACAGAAGTAAATAAACCCCGCTTTTTAAACTACAGGGAATGTTTAAGGGAAGTGCATCCTCACCCTCAGGGAGGCTAGTAGGAAGGCCCCTTGTGTTCCCAACTTCACCAGGAAGGCGCCTATGTGAGTGGAAAGTGGGTAGGGGGCATGAGACGGTATCACCTTACCTGGTGGGACTTCTGGAGGTCCGCCCGCGGAACTTGAGCGGAGTTGAGAGACACACACACCCTCCGCACGGCAGCTGGCCAGAGGAACCAAGGAAAACAGCCTACAAGCTAGGAGCACCACCGCAGGGGGTGGTGATTAGAGGATGATGTAGGGAAGAAAATAAGAGGTAGGGGGGAGAGCAGGAAAACACTCAGAGCCTGGGGAGGACAAAGTGCACCAACTCCCCCCACCCCCAGCAGGCTGGGGAGGGATCCTGGAAGAGGGGAGAAAGAGCTCAGCTTCCCAGGCCACCGGGTGGGAGTGCACCGGGAAATGATACTCACCTGCAAGGAAGACTGCCTGCAGCAAGCCGAGGTAGTTCTTCCCGTACTTCTCCGCGATCCTAACGCGATGCAGAGCCATGGCCATGTCCACCTGTACTGGGACCGCCTGCGTGAAAGGCACAAAAGTGCAGTTCCTGGTCCGGGGAACCTGGGCAATAGCCCTAGGCAAGTTCCTGAACCGCAGACACCGCGAGGCCACGGCCAGAGAGGGAGATAGAGAGGACTCCGCACGGGCTGGCCCTGCTTCTGCCATCCTCAAGCCCGACTCGCCGGTTGGGGACCCCAACCTCAACCGGTCCCTGCGGGACTCTGGCCCTCAAGCCGCCCGCCTGTTCCAACAGAGACGCGGCCGGCCGGAAGGGTCGCAGCCAGCGCAGCTCAGAGGCTCAGAAGACTAGAGCCCCCTAGCTGGAACCAACAAGCCCCAGGACAGAGAGCGCAGCGCGTCTGAAGCCCAAAAACTTGGAAAGACTTTGGGATTCTGGCAGCAGAGCGCTTCTGCCCTCAGCCACTGAGAGTTGAGAGCAAATCCACTCCCCGTGGGTGTACACCCACGTCTCCGCCTAGTTTCCAGAAGGATGAACAGGGGCAGGACATCAGGATCAGAAGGGACAGCCCCTGCAGAGACGCCCACTGAGTAGGAAAGGCTGGCGCACGTGGTGGGAGGGACGGCCTGACCTCGTACTGGCAGTGGGAGCTGGAGCCAGAGTTCCGTCGCATCCTGCTTCCCTGGGTGGAGTAGAGATGAACAGTGTAGGCACCTGCAGATAACACTGTTGGAGCAATTTGTTGATGCCAAGAAAGCAGTCCTCGATAGTCGGACAGGGCGGGGCCTGAATGGGCCTTCTCTGACCCTGCCCCCTCACCAGCCTGCAGGGGCTCAAGCGCACTCACTCAATTGTCGACCCTTGTTTCCCAAGGGCTAGGGTCCTGGGAGGCCCTGTATAATACACTGGGCTGCCATCTTTTATAGGTTTGAGTAGTTTGACTGGCTCTGGAAAGGACACAAGAAAACAGAAATAGGCTAGCAGTGAGACGGCACTTGCTTGGCCAACCTTACCATTAAGATAAAAAGTAAGAGAAAAGAACTGACTCCTTAAAAGCGTCCCCTGACCATTCCATGTCCTGTGCACATACATTATACACAACTAAGAATAACCAAAGTAGGGTCTGGAGACACAGATCAGTTGGTAGATAGAGTGCTTTCTTACTATGCACAAGCCCCTGGGTTGCATCCCTGAGGAGATGGTGGCCTCTGGAGGATCAAGGTTATCCACAGCTACATAGCCCATTCCAGGCCAGCCTGGGCCTATTTACAAAAGACTCTGCCTCAAAAACACTCACATATGCATTTAAAACCAACAACAACAAAACAACCAAAAACAGGGACCAGCAAAAGAAGGCATCCTCTTGAAGAACCAGGTAGGAAAGGATAGGAGGTCTCAGCTCTTTCCTTATTCTGAGCCCAAGTTTCCAAGAAAAAAAAAAAAAAAAAAAAAAAAAAGCTTAGGGGCTACAGTAGGAAGAATGAGGAGAAGCTCTTAAAGTTATAGCACCATGAATTTGAAGGCCAGGAGGGAGGAGTGGATGGGAGAAACTGGAGGGATAAAAGGGAAGAGAGAAATGTGGTAATTAATGGGAGGCAGAGGCAGGCAGATTGCTGTGAGTTCAGGGCTAGTCTGGTCTACAAAGTGAGTCTAGAAGAGTCAGGGCTACACAGAGAAACCCAGAAACCCGGTCCTGAAAAAAAACAAAACAAAACAAAACAAAAAAACAAAAAGAAATAGATAAATAAGAATAAAAGCTATGGCAACTGAGGATAGGCCAGGGGTGTCAAATTAGAAACATTGGAAGTGTGATCCAGTGTTCCTGTCCTAGGATTTGCCCCAGCTTTAATACTGGCAACCTTTATGGGAATTGCAAGCATCACTCTTTTCTTTAACCATCATCCTTTTCAAAAATTTCTGACCACGCCAAGCAGGGCAAGTAGGCTTTAAAAAGCACTTTGTGTATGGGGAACCACCGATTTGTACCTGAGGAGAGTCGCTACAGGCAAGTACACAATTTGGAATCATAACTCCTGACTCATGTTAGCCTAGGATTGGCCATGGAAAGTTTGGGCAGCAACAGTGAGGTGGGAGTGCAATCTTGATTACTAAATTTCTGTCTTTAGTGTTTATATCATTCACCCAAGTCTATAAATATTACTTCTTTTAGGTAGGACAGAGGAAATTAAAATAAGAAACTCTTACTCTATGTATTATAGTAAATTAGATTCAAGTTTTGAGAAAACAACTCCAACATGCTGAACTTGTAAATAGACAATAAAGTAAAAAGAATCCTTACTACCTTGACTTTGGAGAGGTTCTACAGAATTCAGAAAGTCTCAGAGTTATCAAATGAAAACTCATTTTAGAAAGGAATGTCCTTTGATAGTCTTCATTTAGCGGAGGATTGGGATAGATGCTGGAACTTCCTATTGGGACTCCAGGTGAGAGAGGTATGGGAGAATGGGGTAATGGAAGGACCCAGAGGGTTCTGGAACCCTTCAAGAAGCCCATCAAGCCTGGCGGATCTGGACCCAGGGGTGTCTGCTCAAACTACAGTAACCAACCAAGGACAATGCCTAGGCCCCCTACTCAGATCTACCCAATGGACAGCACATTCTCCACAGTTGTGTGAAGATTGGGGACTGACTCTGACATAAACTCTGGTGCCCCATATTTGACCACTTCCCCTTGGTGGGGAGGCCTGGTGGCACTCAGGGAAAGAATAAGTAGGTTACCAAGATGAGACTTGATAGGCTGTGACCATATGGTTGGGGAGGAGGTCCCCCTCTGTCTTAGACCTAGGGGAGGGGAATAGGGTGAAAATGGGAGGGAGGGAGGAACGGGAGGATACAAGTGATGGGATAACCATTGAGTTGTCATTTGAAAAAAAAAACTATTAATTAAAAAAAAGAATAGAAAAAAAGAAAAAACAAAACAAAAAAAGAATAAAGATAAGAGCAACTTTAAAATTTGTGTAATTAAAATTGAATAATTTTTAAAGCCACATGAAATTTTTGAGCTGGCCTTTCTGCTATAGATGTAGGGGACATCATTCACTTTTGTTTGTCTATTTAGCATCTTCATACCACAATGTTCTTATAGAGAACCCATTTATCCCACTTTAGGTACTTGCGATACAGCCAAGACTGCTAGCAAATTCTAGATTCAGGGTGGGACTGTAGCCATGGCTTACTAAATTATTGTAGTCTGCCTCCTAGGTCACTGAATAATTTTAAGCCAAAGAGATATAATTCTATAACTTTCTGGAACCAGTTGTAAAACTTTCCCTCTATAGAATGGTTATAAAGTAAGCCTGAGGCTGCAAAGATATCCTGCCTGAGAAGAAAACCTAAAGATGAAAGCAGAGCTAAGATAGACAAAGAAATTGATTCCTAATGAATTTTTATTTAAACATTTCTGTCCAGCCATGCCTGAAGAAATTATTCACCTCTTTCCTAGATTTTTCAGTTATGTAGATTGCTACATTTTCTTTTGTGTTTAAATCCACTTGCATTTGGAGTTCTATCATTGGCAATCAAAAGATTCCCAACTTTTACACTATGACTAATGCCAACATATAACTTCATTTAATTCTACATTCGTAGAACCTGGTTGGGGGGTGGACACAGTTGTTATGTGCAGGGAAGTCACCTTGATACCATGTGCTAGACATGCCCAAAAAAGTGAATGAACCAGGCTTTCAGACACAGACACAATATTTCCTTTTCAGAAACATATTCGCATTTGGTTCCGTCTTTCAGTTCCATCTTTTGTCACTTAAAAGCCAAAACTTTTATTTCAGTAGAAAGCACTGTTTCATACATAGGTCAATGGTTTTTTTTTTTTTTTTTTTTTTCTGATGTTCCTTAAAAGAAATGGGTCCTTCAAAAAACTTGCTGTTCTTATGGTCACATGCTTTAAGACAATTTCCACTTCGAGGGAACAAATAAATGTCTTCTATAAACGGCAGCAGTCCTTTCACAAAATGCTTCGAGTACTTGCTCCCAGGATGAGGATGTATCTGAAATGGATGTTTACTGTTTGAGGAAAGGTTGACTCTAGAATATCGTTTGAGATCATAACTCCCTACTCCCTCAGTTTTTAGCTAGAACTAGTCATGAAGCACTTAGGTGCAAACAGTGAAGTGAAAATACAGTTTAATTGCTGAATTTCTGTGCTGCTCAACTAATTAGTTACTAGAGCGAATGAGAACTCAAGACTAGCATTGGTTAAGCAGTGTGATCTAAGAAAAACAGTGTCCCCATACTGGTTTTATTGTTACTTGGCGATGAAAAAAAAAACCGTACAGTTGATAGATCTAAAGAAAGTGCTATCACGATGCATATCGCAAAGGTTATTTATCATAACGCACACACACACACACACACACACACACATACACACACACAGCTGAACATCATGGTGCAGGCTTTTCACTCCAGCACTGGGAAAGCAGAGGCAGGCTGATATCTATCAGTTCAAGGACATCCTGGCCAACATAGGACGTTCTAGGCAAGCCAAGGATACATAGGTAGTGTGTGTTTGTGTGTGTGTGTGTGTGTGTGTGTGTGTTTGCGTAGATATACCAAAATATTCTGAAACACATTTCCCAGTAATTTTTCTGCCTAAATATACTGAATGCTGGAATGACAAGGGTGAGCCACCCTGCCCGGCTCTGATTTCTTTACTTGGGAGCCACTCCTCTTTCCCTATGATAGTTCCTTTGACCCAGAACCTTGTTTTTCATTCATCCTACCTATCTACAGACTATTCAGACCGGACAAACAAAACAGTTTCAGTTAAGCCTCCTCCAGCCGGAGCTGTACACTGTCATATCAAGAATATGATAACCATATCTTGTTTCAGTAGAACACTGATTTGGCAAGACTTGAGATGACTTTGTAAATGAATGAGAATTTCACCACAGCTACCAAAAATTGAGAGCAAGCCTGGAGTCAGAGGCCAGGTGTACTCACCTGAGTTCCTCAGCATGGGGCTTAATGTCAAACTCAGTAGCAAATTCCTCCTAGTTCACTGTGGTTCTCCAGAGTGCAAAGAAAGACATCCTCTTTCCCCCAAGTGTTTCTGTATAAAACTTAGCTCAAGGCCAGGCATGGTGGCGCCCGCCTTTAATCCCAGCACTCAGGGAGGCAGAGGCAAGCAGATCTCTGAGTTCCCGGACAGCCCTGGTCTACAAACAAAGTGAATCCAGGACAGACAGGGCTACACAGAGAAATTCTGTCTCCAGAAACCAAAACCAAAACCAAAGCAAAGCAAAACAAGACAAGACAAAAACAAAACAAAACAAACAACAGAAACCCCTTAGCCTAGATGGTGTGAAATCACAAAGAGAACACATAGCATTTCCATTGTCTTCTTTTAAATTTTTAAACCCAGGGCTGGAGAGATGGCTCAGCAGTTAAGAGCAGGTACTGCTCTTGCAGAGGACTTGAATTTGGTCCTCAGCATCCAAACTGGGTGGCTCAAAACCACCTGTAACTACAGCTCCAGGGTGATCTGATGCTCCAGTCTTCCTGTGCACCTGCACTTAAGTCCATTCATACATGGACATACATACATACAATTTTTAAAAATACATACATGTATAAACCCACAAGGAAAATTCTTGGAAAGTCACAAGGGAATAAAGGCCACTGTAGGAGGCTCCAGCTTGGGCTGAGTGAGAGAAAGCCTGATGAAAAGGCACATGGATCAAAGGGAGCTGCTGTGAAGTCAAGGAGCGGGCAGGAGGGAGACTTCCACCGAAAGATAATGGCATCACTGACTACTAACACGGAGGAAGACTTTTGCTTCCCCAGCCATACTTCTTACAGAGGGACCGCAGCACATTCCCCTTGCAAGAGACCAGAGACTTCCGCAGGGGGTGGGGGTGGGGTGATTGAAGCGCTCCCAGAGGAGGCATCTGAAATTCTAGTATTTGTTGGTGTCTCTTGCCATCCAGGGATTTCCCCCACATTAGCTTCCTAACACTAAAATAAAGGCCAGCAGTGGAGAAGTCTTGCCTGTGAGTTCCCCAGTCAGCAGTTCTGGGCCTCATTTTTAAATATGAACAGACAGGCAAATCACTTTCCTCGGCCTCCCCCAGCTAGGCCATAGTTATTCAAACACTTAATCTGACCGCCATGGAGAGTTTTTTCTCAACTGTGGTTAACATCTGCAAATCAGTTGACTTTAAGCGAAGAAGATAATCCTTGAAAGCCTGGGTGGCCACATTCAATCATCTGTAAGGCCTTAACAGCAAAACTGAAGTTTCCCTGAGGAAGAAGTTCCGAGGTAAATCTCAAAGAAGCTTTGGCCTGAGTTTTGCTGCCCATCAAGCAGCCCATTAACTGAGGCAAATCCTTTAAAAAATTCCTCCTGTCTCCTACTATTGCCTCTTCTGCTTTGAAGAGTACCAATCAATCTCTTTCTCTCTCTCTCTCTCTCTCTCTCTCTCTCTCTCTCTCTCTCTCTCTCTCTCTCTCTCTCTCTCTCCTCTCCTCTTATTAGTAGATTATAAGGGTGTGTGTGTGTGTGTGTGTGTGTGTGTAAGTAGACACACACATAACATTCTTGGTTTTGGGGGGTTGTTTGTTGTTTGTTTGTTTGTCAGATACAGCTAAGACCGACACAAAACACCAAAGGCAAATGGTGGCCAACACAAACAGCATAAGTGATCTTTTCACCATGCCACACATCTCTCCCACAGCTCCTTTGTGCAGTTTGCTCCAGCGACCCTAGTGACCTTGACAGTCCTGCACCCTAGTCCTGCTGCCTTCTCAGAGGCGTGACCCTCTGCCTCCATGTGCCAGCTTCTTCCTGTGCTGAGTTTCTGTTTAAATGCTGCTTCCTCGGCTACCTTCCCTGATCACTCTATTGAAAAGGCACTACCACCTACTCTCATATGCTGCCCCCATCATATGGAATTATATTCACTTTATGTCTCCTGTCATTCAAATCAAGGATGACTTCAAGATATTTTATTATTTGTTGGTGCAATGACTGAGAGTCTTTTCTTCTATGAATATTTTTGGAGGGATTGTTTTGGGTTTTGAGGCAGAGTTTCACTGTGTAGACCAGGCTGGCCTCAAACTCAGTTCTTCCTGTCTCTGCCTCCTAAATTGTGAACCTTGATCACGGTTGGATTACCATCAAATAAAGAAGTGTCTGCTCCTTTAAGAATTTGATATATGGGCCGGGTGTGGTGGCGCACGCCTTTAATCCCAGCACTCGGGAGGCAGGCGGATCGCTGTGAGTTCGAGGCCAGCCTGGTCTACAAAGTGAGTCCAGGATGGCCAAGGCTACACAGAGAAACCCTGTCTCGAAAAACAAAAAAAACAAAAAAAACAAAAAAAACAAAAAAAAACAAAAAAGAATTTGATATATGGATAGATGAGTAAGTGGGGAGAGGGAAGTCATGGAAAAAACAAACATAATTCAGGAACAGGAGGATTTGAAAAATAAAATAATGGCTATATGCTGAAAGATTCAAATCAGTATCATAATCTATATACAATAATGGGTTACTATAACCAAATACCAATTGAAAAATAGTAAATAAAACTCCTATGCCTAGGGGCATGATTGATAACGTTTTAAACATTCCATGGTGTTGAGAATGTGGTCAATTGGAAAAGTGGATACCTAGCATGCAAGAAGCCCTGGGTGTAATCCCCAGAACTAAATAAAGCTGAACATGCTGCATGCCTGTAATCCCAGCAGGAGAATCCAAAGTTTTCCTCAGTAGCATAGAGAGTTTGAGGCCAAGCTTGCTTAGAGATGACTCCAGTCTCAAAAATACATACATATATACATACATACATACATACATACATACATACACACATACACTTCTACAACAGTGTCAAGTTTAAATTACCAAATCATTGTCCACAAATATTGTATTGGGAAGAAAGGTGAAGGATTTGCTTTCTAGCTGATCTGAGCCAGTCCTATCACATCACTGATAGACACAGAGCTTACTAGGTAGAAGCTGCGCACTGTCTTTCAGATCCTCCCTCAAAAACCTAAAGATTACTGTCCCATCCTTTGAGGAGCCTGAGGTCCTTGGCTCCCATCAAAGACTGAAGGAGCTGCCTAGCTCAAGGTCACCATCCTTTGGATTTATACAATGGGTTTCAGGGCTCAACATCCTTGCCTCTACTCAGAACCACTCTGAAATATTATCCAGTCTGTAGAACTTCTTGAAGTTGCTAATGGGGTTTTTATTAGTATCACCTTAGAATAGGACTTCTTCGAGTCAACCTTCTTCCCTCTTCCTTATCTAGCTGCAAAATTTCATCTCAAAAACATGCCTCGGATAATCTTCTGTATCTATTTCCATGAATTGGAGTGATTAAATAGTGAGGAGGAGAAGAGGAGTGGCTGTGGGATATTTGAGGAGAGAAGGGGGTGAATTCATCATTTCACAATAAGAAAGAATTTTTAGAAAAGCATAGTGGGACTGTCTGTGTTATGAAAGAAATGGTGATAGACAGGGTGTTAGGTTTAAAGGTGAGATGGCATGCAACAGACATGGATATGGAGAGATTTATTTGGGAAGAAGGGAAATGGAGAGTTGGGACCTGAGTTGGACCATGAGGGTAGGGAGAGAGAGAGAGAGAGAGAGAGAGAGAGAGAGAGAGAGAGAGAGAGAGAGAGAGAGAGAGACAGAGACAGAGACAGAGACAGAGACACAGAGAGAAGAGGGAGTCTTCTTAGAGAAAGTACAAGAGTAAGAGAGGAAAATAAGACACACACACACACACACACACACACACACACACACACACACACACACACACACGGTAAGTTTGTCCTTTTATCCTGGGCCCCTGGTGCATACCTAATGGTGGGCAGATGATGATGTCACAGGTTGCTAAGCAACCTAGAAGGCAGAGAGAGAGAGAGAGAGAGAGAGAGAGAGAGAGAGAGAGAGAGAGAGAGAGAGAGAGAGAGAGAGAGAAGAAAAGGAAGGAACAAAAAGAATTGTTTTCCCAGTCTGGTGATGGGGAAATGTATTTAAACTCAGTTTAGGAGGCAGAGACATGTGAGCCCCTGTAAGTTCAAGGCCAGCCTGGTCTTCAGAGTTGGGTTCAGGACAGCCAGGGATACACATAGAGAAACCCTGTCTCAGAAAACAAAACAAAACGAAACAAAAACAAAAACAAAAACAAAAACAAAAAAACAGAAATAATATTTGTGGGAGATTGTCCTAGTTTGTTTTTTGTTGTTGTGATAAACACCATGACCAAAAGCAACTTGGGGAAAAAGATGTTATTTGGCTTACATTTCTGTGCCATAGGCCACCATCAAGAAGAGCGGGGCTAAGAGCTCAGGAGCTCAGGATGAGAATCAGGATGCAGGTACTGAAGCAGAGCCCATGGAGGACAGTTGATTGATGGCTTATCCTCCATAGCTTACTCCATTTGCTTTCTTATACAATCCAGAACCACCTGCCTGGCGCAGCACTGCCCACCGTGGCCTTCGGTCTCCCCCATCAATCACCAATCAAGAAAATGACCCTTAGACTTGCCAACAAGCCAATCTGATGGAAGCATTTTCTTTTTATTTCCCTCATCCATAAGCTCAGGAACAAAAACTAACCAGAAGAGAGATGTGAATAGTAATAAAGTCCATCACTCAGAAAACTTCTAAAGAATGTAGTCTCCCTAAAATGAAGCATTAAGTTAACTAAGAGAAAGATACAGATTCTAGGAAAAGAACAATGGCAACATAGACAAAGGAAATTCTAGAAAGGGATGTCCCTGGAGAAAAGCCAACTCAGATCTAAGGACAGGAAGCTAACCTTGAGAGGGCCTGCTCCCATTCCTTTTTATAATTTTCTAAGCAATGAACTTTCATTAAAACCCTTTAGGTCCTTGCATACACTCTTGTAGAACTTTGCAAAACCAGAAAAGGAAATAGTGGAAATCTGTACTTTCCTCATCGTTAGAAACTTCTATACAAAATGTTCACATTCTTTCCCCCAGAAACTACCTGCCTCCTCAGATCCATGCTAAAGAAGATCTGCCTCAAGAGATACCCTGTCCAGAGCGGGTGGGTGTGATGGCTCACACCTTTAATCTCAGCACTCGGGAGGCAGAGGCAGGCAGATTGCTGTGAATTCAAGGCCAGCCTGGTGTACAAAGCGAATCTAGGACAGTCAAGGCTACACAAAAAAACTCTGTCTCAAAAACTGAGAGAGAGAGAGAGAGAGAGAGAGAGAGAGAGAGAGAGAGAGAGAGAGGGAGAGAGAGAGAGAGAGAGAGAGAAAGAGAGAGAGAGAGAGAGACCTTGTCCAAATATATGAGAGATGAGCTGGGTGTGGTGGCTCAGGTCTGTTTATGCCAAGTACTTGAGAGGCTGAAGTAGGAAACTGACATGTTTGAGGTTAGTCTGAAGTGAAATATAATGAAAAAAAAAAAAAGGTCAGAGATGTCACCATATTCTATTAGAAGATTGTCTTCAAGACCTACTTGCATTTATTCTTTGGACCTGCCTCGCAGTCACCTTATGGGGACCAAAAAGAATGGAAACTCCCAAGAACTTAGCATAAATAGTAGAAAGGCTCTTTCTTCATTAAAAATATATATACTCTGGCCACAACATGTACAATTTAGTCTTATACAAATTTAGGTGACACAGAGCACTTTCTCATTCTATAATCATGACAAAGTGCAGAGACAGACACTTGGGGTCCTCAGAAAGGTTCAGGCGTCCACGTGTATCTATCCATGAGCGTGTGTGGGATGTGTATGGGGGGAATGTGTGTTTGATATGGCATGCTTGTCAGGAGCAGAGAACAACGTTCAGGAATTGGTCCCCTCCTTCTACCATGTGGATCCAAGGTTCAACTCATGTCAAGAGCCAGAAGTGCCTTTATCCACTTGAGCTGTCATACCAGCATGGGAAAGGACTCTGTCGTGGAGATAGAGCTAATCAAGTATGGAGGACACTGTCCTAAATAGGAATACACCAATATAAGGATATTCCAGTCATGCCTCCATCCTTCCCTTACATTAATCTATGGTACTCTTACCACAAATGTCTGTCCTTAAAACAGTTGTAGCTCATTTTGTGTCCTCAGCTAAAAGAAACCACAGGATGCCACATCTTGTCCCACTAGGCTTCAATTGGGACACATTCTTGCTCCTACCTTCCTATTTTCATGCAAAATGTTTCAAAGCCACATCATAACCTTGAGTTGCAGCACAACCTAGAAACAAATTTGACAAAAAGCATACACTGTATCATAGTAAAGGAAGAGGACAGAAAAATCTTTTATCTACAAGGCCAAATCTGGAGGAAACCAACTAGCTCTGAAAAGAGTTAGACTGCCAAACTGAATGTATTTATGCACTGAATACATAAAGGAGTTTTAACTTTAAAAGAAAAATCCCAGGCCAAGAAAGGTATGAAATCTTGGAAACTGCCTGGAAAATAGAGAAGAAAAAGAATAAAAAGTCTTGTCTGTTTGGCACTTGACAGATAAGCAGCCTCCCACCCCCCCACCCCACCCCAACCCCCCGCAGTGAGGAAGGGAAGGGAGTTTTAGAGAAAGAGTGGAAAATCCCAAAGTAACAGAGAAAGCATACTTAGGTGCTGGCCAGCATCTGAGAGAAAAGAAATAGGAGAGAAGAAAAGAGGAACAACATTACACGTTTTGAGAAAGAGCAGTAATAGTACTGTTAATTAAGACTCAGAAAGGTAGGGTGACCCAAACAACTTCATTTAGCAGACTGTAAAATACGTTTTATTTAATTAAAAAAGATTATAGTCAGGCATAGTGCATGCCTTCAATTTCAGCACCCCTGAGACAGAGGTAGGTGGATTTTTGTGAATTCAAGGCCAACCTGCTATGAGAGTTCCAGGCCAGCTAAGGCTACAGAGGCCTTGTTTCAAAAGACAAAACAAAACAAAACAAAGAAAGAAAATATTATACATACTCATAATTTACAGTGATAGTTTAACATATGCATACCTAGTGGAATGGTTAATTCAAACTACCTCGTATGTATATACATATACACTATATACATATATACACACATATATGTATGTATGTGTGTGTGTGTGTGTGTGTGTGTGTGTGTGTGTGTGTGTGTATTTTGACAATGATAGGGATCAATTCCAGGGCCTTATGCTTACAAGGCAATATATTCAATTGTACTCTTTCTTTTTTTTTTCCTTTTTTTCTCATTAATTTATTTATTCATTTTATATCCTCATTGCAGCTCCTCCCTCCTCTCCTACCAGTCCCACCCTCCAACCTCTTCCCCTTTTCTCTGCTCCCCTTCTTCTCAGAAAAGGGAAGGAACACACACACATACACACACATACACACACACACACACCAACTCACCTTAGCACACCAAGCTGCATCAAGACTAAGTGCATCTTCTTCCACTGAGGCCCAACAAATGCAAATCAAAACCACTGAGATTCCATCTTACACCTGTCACAATGGCTACTATCAAAAACGCAAGTGGCAGCACATGCTGGTGAGTATGTGGAGAAAGGGAAACACTCCTCCATTGCTGGAGGGAATTCAAACTTGGACAATCACTTTGGAAATTAATTTGGTGCTTTCTCAGAAAACTGGGAATAGTGCTACCTCAAGACCCAGCTATACCACTCCCGGGCATATGCTCAAAAATGCTCCACCATACCACAAGGGCACTTGCTCATTATGTTCATAGCAGCCGTACTCATAACTGTCAGAAATTGAAAACAATCTAGATGGTCCTCAACCAAAGAATGGATAAAGAAATCGTAGTACATCTACACAATGGAATACTGTTCAGCTTTTACGAACAAGGGAATCATGCAATTTGTAGGCAACTGACTGGAACTAGAAAAGATCATCCTAAATAAAGTAATCCAGACCCAGAAAGACTCACGTGGTATACACTCACTTACAAGTAGAGATTAACCACATAATACAGGAGAACCACACTACATTACACAGACCCAAAGAAGCTAAATAACAAGGAGGGATCAATGGGGAACACATTAATCTCCCTTTGAAGAGGAAATAGAATAGACATCTGGGTGGACAGTGGGTCATGGTGGAGGCAGGAGGGGAGTGGGTATGGAAATAGGAGATATCAGGTTGGGGTAGGATGGAGGGAGAGAATATTGTAAGAGATAAGTAGAATCAGGTGGTGGGCATCTCTGGCATAAGCTAGAAACCCAGGAATATACTATGAGGCTCACACTAGCTATGCCCTCTAGGGGCCTGAACAGAGCCTGAATTGGCCATCTCCTGTAGCCAGGCAAGACTTCTAGTGGAAGGATTGGGACACCAATTCAGCCACAATACCTTTGATCTACAATGTGTCCTGACTACAATATGTGCTGCGTTGCTGGGCATGGTCGCACACGCCCCTAATCCTAGCACTCAGGAGGCAGATGCTGACAGATCACTGTGAGTTCGAGGCCAGCCTGGTCTACAAAGTGAGTCCAGGACAGCCAAGACTACACAGAGAAGCCCTGTTTCAAAAAATAAACAAACAAAAGATGTGCTGGGGTAAAAGTAGTGTAGAAATTGTGGGAGTGACCAACCAATGACTGGTCCAGCTTGAGAACCATGCTATCAGAGGGAGCCAACATCTGACACTGTTTTGAGGGCCAGGACCCAGAGACTGGACAACTCAGAAACCTAGCATAGAAAATGATTACTACTGATACTCTGCTGTACTCATATATGGGTGCCTAGCTTAATTGTCATCAGAGAGCTTTCACCCAGCAACTGATAGAAACAAATGCAGAGATCCACAGGCAAACGTTAGGAGTTTGGGGGAGCAAATCCCGTGGAAGAGGGCAAGGAAGGATTGTAGGAGCCAAAGGGGTCAAGGACACCACAAGAAAATCCACAGAATCAACTAACCTGGGTCCATAGGGCTCACAGAGACTGAACCACCAACTGGGGAGCCCTCATGGGAGTGACCTACACCCTGTGCACATATGTTACAGTTGTGTAACTTGGTCTTCTTGTGTGACTCCTAACAGTGGGAGCAGGGCCTGTCTCTGACTTTTCTTCCTGTTTTTGGGAACCTTTCCGCCTTCTGGGTTGCCTCATCCAGCCTTAATACAGGGGAGGTGGCTAGTCTTACTGCAGCTTGATATGCCATGTTTGGTTGATATCCATGGGATATCTAAAGAGAAGTGGTGGAGTGGAGGGAGCCAGCAGAGGGTAGGTGGTGGGGAGGGACTGGAAAGAGAGGAGGGATGGGAAACTGCGGTCAGGATGTGAAAGAAAGAAAGAAAGAAAAAGAAAGAAAGAAAGAAAGAAGGAAGGAAGGAAGAAAGGTGCCCCCCCCCCACTTTACAGTCCAGATCCTTTATTCCTTTTGTACATTAGGCCATGAATTCCTATGGAATGGGATCCATCAGTCCTTCCCATTAGTCCTCACAAAGTGTGCTCTCTGGGTGGTGCAGGCTGGCACTTCAGCTGCCCTTCTCCTTCGCTTCCTTCTTCTTCTGGTCGTTCCCTTCACGCGCTTCAGGAAGCTGTCCCTGCTCTTAGAGCGCTCGATGTGCTCGATGCACACGTTGATGCTCTTGGCGAGAATCTTGCCCTTAACCTGCTTGTTCACAATGATGCCCACAGCATGCTAGGTGACATTGTAGACTCTTCCGGTTTTGCCATGGTAACACTTATGGGGCATTCTTTTTTGAGCAGTGCCCATTCCCTTGATGTCGACATTATCACCCTTCTTATAGAGTCGCATGTGTGTCGCCAAAGGAACAACTCCATGCTTCCTAAAAGGCCTAGAGAACATACAGTGAGTGCCCATCTGTTTTCCCTTGGCGCGTTACTGGAAGATGGCTGCCAAGGCCCAGGAAAAGTGTTTTTATATAAATACTGTAATTGATACTTAGATCCTAGTGGTATGAAATGGAAAGCAAAGCTCCATAGTTTCGCAATGTCTATTGTAACTGTACAGAAATTCTCTGAGGTGTATGGACTTGGGTCTGGGCAAGTAATTGTACCAGTGCCTATGTTAGTGAAGCTGTGTGATGTTTTCTATCTGTAAGTTCTTTATAATGAAGTGAGTTTATTCAACAAACAATAGCAAAAATAAATAAAAGAGGGTAATGATTGTAAACATTTTAAAAAGGAAATTTACAAGGGTCACTGAGTTTTGGGAGGTGGCATTATTATTAATAATTATAAAATAAAGATTTAAAAGATCTCAGCAAGCTGTGGTGTTGGGTTAAAGACCAGTATAGCCAGAACTTTAGCTCAGACATAAAATTGTGCTTTTCCCCAGGACTCTTCAGAGTGGGAAAATGTATGGAACGGCTGTAAGAAGATCTTTCAGTAGCTGTAAGGAAGGCTAGGGAATGTAGCTCAGATGGTAGAGTGCTTGCTTAGAATGCAAGAAGCTCTGGGATCTTCAGTGACACAGGAACTGGATGTGGAGGGCAAGAAGTTCAAAGTCATCCTTGCCTTGATGAGTTGAAAGCAAGCCTGGGCTACCTGAGACCCTAATTCAAAGACAGACAGAGGAGTACCAAGGAAATAAGGTGTATCAGAGAAAAGTCACTTAATAAAAGTGGGAAAATGTAGGAACAGTAGGATAGTGACTAGGGGAGAGATTTTGAGTACAATCAGTAAATGAGTTAATGTGTTCACTCATTCAATAGTGAGCCCATACCATTTTCCACTGAAGCATATGTAGAGATCAAAACCAGACAGGGGTTCAGTCCTCAGATTTTAAGCAGGGGGAAATAGTAAAGTGAGTAAAATATGGCATCATTTTGTAGTGGCTGTTTTGGTTTCTTTAAAAACCCACTTATATTATGTTTTTGCTTTAATCCCAAGTGTGGGCTATGGGGCTGCTTTTAGTTTCTCCACAGCTGATGTGTCTCATGTGGGCTTGGAGAGTGGCATGGTTTTTGCTAGCTGATGAGCTCCTGTGGCTCAGAGGGAGTATGGTCTTTGCCAGCTGAGATAGTTGAGCTCTGAGGACTCTGAGAGGCTAGAAATACCAAAGCCCAGATACAGAGAGAATATTTCAAGGAGATGCTCTCAGGAGGAAGAAGGCTGCTGCTGGTTCTTCCTGCAGCTGTCTTTGCAGTTAGCTAGACAGCTGGATATACTGATTACGAAGATTGGAATTGCTCCAAAAAACTAAATCTAAACAAATCTAGGTCCCCTGTCCTTTCTTTCTTTCTTCTTCTTCTTTTTGGTTGTTGTTGTTTGTTTTTTGAGACAGAGTTTCTCTGTGTAGCCTTGACTGTCCTAGACTCATTTTGTAGACCAGGCTGGACTCAAACTCACAGTGATTTGCCTGCCTCTGCCTCCCAAGTGCTGGGATTAAAAGCGTGCCTCACCACATCCAGCCCTCCCGTTCTTTCTAACATTCTTTCTCTCCTACCCAGTGATGGGGAGTTTGAAAGGAGGTAGAGGTATAAGGAATTCCATTAAAATAGTTAAAATAAAAAGTGTGCCTACATTATTTGATCAACTTTATATAGAACCTGTTTTTGGCACCACCATTCCAAGTACTTTGCATGAACGGTAGACTTACTCTGTTATCTCAGTTAACAGATGAGGTGCTTGCTGTGCAGAGGTGACATGCTCAAGGTCACCCTAGTTATAAACTAACTAATTCCACCTGCTTAACTCTTGTGTTTGATGCCATCTTGGGGTGAAGATGGCTGGTACCAGGTGAGAGACTGTGACTGTCACAACTTCCCTTAGATGATCTGGAGCTACATTCATTCAGCACTTGTTGATCTGAAAGTATTCATTGTTATTGTCATTATTATTATTGTCATCATCATCATCATCATTATTATTAATTATTGTTGTTTTTATTATTGAGAATCTCTTTATGTAGCCCTGGTTGTCCTGGAACTCACTGTACAGACCAGGCTAGCCTCAAACTCACAGAGATCTGCTTGCCTCTGCCTCCTGAGTGCTCAGATTAAAGATGTGCACTGCCATGCCAGGTTTCTAAAAGTATTTATTGAGGGCAAGATAGCTCAGTAGGTAAACATGGTTGCTGCCAAGCTTGATGTCTTGAGTTTGATGCCCAGAACGCACATGGTAGAAGGAGGGAGACAACTCCTTCAAATTATCTCTGAACTTCCACGCATGGCATGCATATCTGCCTCCCCCAATAAATATATAAATGGAAACAATGTATTTATTACCGATCTTACTTTGTGGCCAGTATTGGACTGGGCTAAGAGGATATAGAAATAAGACAAATTTAATCACTGCTCTTAATAAAGACCATTTACTATCAGGGAAGGAAGATGGTGAATAAGTAAACAAATAGGGGACTAGAGAGATGGCTTTGGGGGTTAAGAGCACTTGTCGTTCTTGCAGAGAACTTGGGTTTGGTACTCAGCCCGCACATGGTATCTCATACATCACTGTAAGTCCAGTTCCAGGAAGATTTTCTGCCCTCAGTGGGCACTGCATGCATGTGGTGCACAAACATACATATATATAGACAAAACAAGTACATACCAGGGCTATCTAGAGAGACTTTGTCTCAAAAAACAAAACAAATTTTTTAAAATTTTATTAGTTTATTCAGATTACAAGTCAATTGTTATCTCATCACTTGTATCCTCCCATTCCTCCCTCCCTCCCACTTTCACTCTATTCCCCTCCCCTAGGTCTATGACCGAGGGGGACCTCCTCCCCCACTATATGGTCATGAAGGCTATCAAGTCTCATCTTGGTAGCCTGCTTATTCTTTCTTTGAGTGCCACCAGGCCTCCCCACCGAGGGGAGGTGGTCAAATACAGAGCACCAGATTTCATGTCAATGTCAGTTCCCACTCTTCACATAACTGTGGAGAATGTCCTGTCCATTGGCTAGATCAGAGCAGGGGTTCAATGTTTACTATTGTATTGTCCTTGGCTAGTGCAATAGTTTGAGCAGACCCCCCTGAGCCCCGATCCACCCATCATGATGTTCTTCTTGTAGGTTTCTAGGACCCTCTGGGACCTTCTATTTCCCCATCTTCTATATTTCTCTTACCTAGAGTCTCAGTAGGATGTCCTCACATGTATCCTAATCTCCTGGTAAGTGAAGACTTTGGGCTAGTGCCCAATTATAAGTGAGTATATACCATGTGAGTCTTTCTGCTTCTGGGTTAACTCACTCAGTATGATCATTTCTAGTCCCATCCATTTTTCCACAAATTTTGGGATTTCCACGTTTTTAATAGTATTTAATAGTATTATGGAATAATAGTATTCCATAGTGTAAATGTACCATAGTTTCTTTATCCATTCTTCAACTGAGGAATATTTAGGCTGTTTCCAGGTTCTGGCTAGTATGAATAAGGCTGCTATGAACATAGTTGAGCATATGTCCTTGTGTGGTGGAGCATTTTCTGGATATCAAAAATTTCTTAAGAATAATAAAAGTAAATAGTTTTAATATTAAAAATAGACTGACATTAAGCCAGGTGTGGTGGCACATGCCTATAATCCCAGCACTTGGGAGGCAGAGGCCGGTGGATCTCTGTGATTTTGAGGTCAGCCTGTTCTATAAAGTGAGTCCAAGCCAGCCAAAACTGCACAGAGAAACCCTGTCTTGAAAAACCATAAATAAATAATCAAACAAACAAACAGCAATAAATAAAACATAGTTAAATATAAAAGTTCTGATTCTGCTTCAAAGTACAATTATATGGTTGTGATACATGTACTAAGTGAAAAAATTATCTCCCTTGTTATAGTTTGACTATGAATTGTTTCATACAGGCCCAAGTTTTGAATTAGTTGATTCACAGCTAATGCTGTTATTTTGGGAGGTTGTTGAAATTTAGGCAAGTGGGATATAGCTGGAAGAAGCAGGCCACTGGAAGCAGGACCATGAAGGTAATACCAGGTTCTAGTGCTCTCCTTTATCTCTGCTTTCTGTCTCTCATGATATGAAGTGTTTCTGCAACAGGCCCAGAAACACAAAGCCAGGTGACTTAGTAAGCCAAAATAAAAACTGTTGAATGATTATTAATAATTAATATTGATTCATGTAATTTTTAAGGCAGCAGTTACTCCTTAACTGGCTATTATATAAATTAAGGTCACAGAAACCTTTTAACCCAGGTCTTGCCTCTGAATATAGCACATTTCTCACAACAACAACAAAGGAAATATAGACTAAAGAGAAAACTAACAGAATTGAAAGGTGACCCAAATAAAATGACTGAAGTGTAAAATGCAACACAATCACATTTAGGTGGAAGAACTGATTTATTGGCAGCTAAGCATTTTTCCAGAAAGAGGTCTTTCTCAAGTACTGAGTATAGCCTGAGCAATATAAGGAAGCAAGGAGGGAGATGTGAATATGGCCATCTTTGAACTAGCTTTCAAGCAAGAGTAAAACTTCATCTTTGGTTACTTCAGAATCAAATAGTTTCATCCAGGTGGTGGTGGTAGCACACACCTTTAATCCTAGCACTCAGGAAGCAGAGGCAGTTTGAAGCCTGCCTGGTCTACAGAGTGAGTTCCAGGACAGCCAGGGCTCCACAGAGAAACCCTGTCTTCAAAACAAAAAACAAAACAAAACAAAACAAACAAGTAAAAAAAAATCAAATAGTTTCAAAGAGTTGAAAATGTAGGTACATGGAATGTACATCACAGCCACTACAGTATGTACGTAGCATACTGTGCACATTTAATATGCATTTATCAAGCTGGCTGTGTTTCATTCCAGAGCGGGAATGCTAGGAATCAAACTTGAGACTGTGTGTATGCTTAATCCACACAGTATCATAGCTACATCCTGGCTAGATCTTTATGCAGTTATAACACATGGTCTTATTAAAAACTCTCACATGTATCTTATCCACCCCAAATTAGGTATTGCCATAAATCGTCAACTGAACTCATGGAGATGTTGTAGCAACCTTTTGTGAACTGTACATAAATGCAAACAGGAAATTACAAACTTACTTCCCATCACTAAACTGCATCTGTAACATTTTGATATCAAATTAATACTTTGCAAAAAAAGAGGCTCAAATAGCAATCATATCATACCAAAGTTTATTGATTACATCAAACAAAAATTTCTGTAATGAAAAAGGCAAATTGCATTCATAAAAGATGGCATTCACGTTCATTTTAGAAAGCAACAAAGTAGATGTAAAAAAATTGCTTAAGTGAAAAATGTAATATTGCAGTTCCATCTTACAAGCTGAAAAATGATTTTATCAACATTTGCATAAAATCTGCACATTAATATACTGCATGTTATTAAAAATTCCATCACTAAATTATGACTTTTGCAAATTTAGGCTTACATTTATACTGTTGCTGGTGTATATGTAGTAGATATGGAATGAATATTTAGTAGGCAACATCCTTAAACAATAGACAACAGTTTTGAAAATTGCAGACATTTTGATAGTTCAAAAATTATTCAAATTATGGTAATATGGTCCTACTGTTAGATTTCTTGCCCTCTTCTGACATAAAAAGTAGTGCTATGAATACTGGATGGATCATTTCAAATTATTTCATCTGCTAATCCCATGCTAGCCATGTTTTAGATCATTAATAAAATCTTTCAAAATTCACACCCATGTTCCTCTGCAGTATACAATGTGCTGTGTAACTGAGGTATGACTCTAAATACCCCTTACTTGCTTATCTAGATTTCTCTCTGCTCCAACATGTCACAAATACTCTGCTTTATTTCATCCATCCTAAATATTCTGATTTTATCACCTCCTCAACCATTCCACACTAACTAAGCCTCTCTATTTGGCTCTTATATTTATTCACAGTCCTTATAGTTCTTATGTAAAATAATAACAATACAGCAGCAACAACAATGATGACAACAATAACAAATAGCAAAGCTTTCCTGGGTTAGATGTTTTGGCTCTTTGGAATAGGAAAAGAATGGAAAGACTTTGCTTTCAGCTGATTACCTCAAATACAGGCTACAAGAGCACACACAACACACTTAAACTGTGAATGACACCTAAAAAATACTCAAAAATAATACTGATAGGTGAGAACAAATTAAATTAAGTAAGTATGGAATGGTTTCTGATAACTAAAATTATGACCTTTTTAGAATTTAAGAAAAATTACACCTATATATCAACACAAATATATGGAAGAATCAAATGTGCCATATGGACTATATAAATATACTGGAATACAAATCGAATATTTTCCTATATCAAGGTAAAATACAGACATTAAATAGTACAGGCATATCAGGAAGCAAAAAAAAAAAAAAAAAAAAAAAAAAAAAAAAAAAAAGAGAAAGAAAGAAAGAAGAAAAAAAAAACCAAAAAAACTTGGAAACTGATAGAAAAATATTTTCTAAATATATTTTAGCCTAGCTGTCAAATGTGGTCCCTCTATCAAATAAAGACATTACACACTTATTTCATGTCTTAAGTGAACTTATTAGGGGATAAGACCTCTTTCTTGTTCAGCAGTTGGAGGATTTTACCAAGATTCATCTCATAGTTAAGAATTAGAACACTCCCCTGGCCCAGTTAGCTACAGTAGACAACATTCATGTTCAAAGAATCATGGCTCTACAGGCTGAACTGTTTTCAAATGGATCTCCTCTTTCAAAATTGGTACCCAAAAAAAGTGCTGTTTAAATGCACAAACATAAACTCTTTCCAATAAAAACCGTTAGTAGTTTAAAATAAGGTAGTCTTCCCCTCTTTGCCACATAAAAATTATAAAATGCCAATGTTAAGAATAGTGTTTATTCTTATATAAATATTTATCCCACTTTACCTCATTACCCAGCAAAATTGACAGTGGAAATCTTTTTATTGCTTAAACTGTTTTGAAGTGCTACTACCAAGAGACCAAAATGTTTTACTTTTTTGTTCAGTAGTCTTAAATACATAAGTGGTGTGTAATTCAGAAGAAAACACACCAAATAACCTTTCCACCCCTGTTTCTACAATAATACCCAGAACTAACAGTATCACACAAGTATTCAAGGTATTTTTGGAAAAGATATTAGACCAAGACAATTAACCTATGACAGAAAAGGAGATGAACTACTTTGTCTGATACAATAATATCGCTTAGTTCTTCTATATTTTCAAGTATTCCTTTTGTATGTGGAAAAAATTAAGATAATCATTCAGCAGGAATGAGAAATGTCATACAAACAGTCTATGTCTTCTGCCAGGCAAAAAGCAACACTGTATTAGCAAAATCTGCTTATTTCCATTGTATGACTTCTACTTTATACTACTATTGAAATCCATTCACAAAGTCAATGGGTTACAAGAGCACTCATTTTGTAGTTACATTATTCTATCTAAATCCAGAATTCTAAGTATGCTTACTTTAAACTTTCATCTAATTCTTAACTTTGGGCATAATGGCTACTTACAATAACTGTAAATGGTTAGGAGAGTTATTTGGTATTTTAATGGACATTTATTCTGAATCCTACACATGAGAGTGGTTTTTGTTGCATATTGAGTATCCTGAGTTAATATCTTTTGTAGTTTTTCCTTCATACTTTCTTTCTTTAGCTGCAACCACGATCAATACGCTTGTAGGACAATAACATAGGCAGTTCAAGATTCGGATTCTGAAAAGGTTAAAATATAGAGAGAGTTACAAAGTTTATTTTGTTAACAATATATAGCCATCTGTTTAACATTTTCAAGAATGAACCAAGTAGTAAATTTTGTTATGAGAGAAAAGCAACTGTTTTAACA
Organism: Acomys russatus; assembly: GCF_903995435.1. Lineage (NCBI taxonomy): Eukaryota > Metazoa > Chordata > Mammalia > Rodentia > Muridae > Acomys > Acomys russatus. The sequence goes on from NC_067169.1 coordinate 111,492,893, forward strand.
AAAGTGCCAAGTTTTATTCACATGCAGGAGGGGGAAAACAGAGTCACACAATAACCAGATTTCTAATCTTTTCGTTATCTGTCAGCTGAATAGCTCAGGCTTGCTCTTTGCTTTTGGATTGCTCCAGGGTTCTCCTAGTAGGTTTTCCCACTGTGACTACCTATTAAGCTAAGAGCTGCTTACATGCAGAAATGTGACAGTTTTATCTCTAGCCTCTAGTAAAATGATGTGTAAGTTTATTTGGGAGTATATATGTATGCGAGTATGAATGCATTTGTGTGTACAAACACATAGAGGGCAGAGGTTAACCTCTGGTGTCATGCCTGGGTGCTATTCATCTTTTTGAATTATTTTTGAGATAGGAATTCACTATGTAGCCCCGACTGTAGCTCAGAGATCCAACTACCTTTGCCTCCTAAGTGCTGAGATTAAATGTGTGTGGCATTACAGTAGGCCCACACATTATTTTTTTTGAGATAGGGTTTTTCAATGGAACCTGGAGTTTGCTAATGAGTTAAGGCAGACCAGCCAGTAAGCTCCAGGAATCCCCTTGCTTCTGTTTTCTAAGGGATCCTCTTATCTCTGCCTTCCCAGCACTAGAATTCCAAGTTCACCATCATACCTAGCTTTTTATGTGGCTGCTGGGGATTGAACCCAGGTCACTATGCCTGCACAGCCAATACTTTACCAACCCAGGCCCCTGGATTTGTGAATTTTGAGATGTTCAGTTTTGGCAATTTTCTGTGAAAATACTCCTTTCCTAAGAGAACCACCTCCCACATTATCACAGATTTTTGAACTACAGTAGTAGAAGGTCTTAAAGAGGGTACTATTTTGTTCCCATTCTGGGACACCTTTCTTTCTATTCATGCTCCCCAGTCTTCAGGTCAATAGCGATTTTAAGCAAATAAGGTTGCCACTCACAATGACAATATGTGAAAGAAATCAGGTTGTTCCCTTACCAACCAAGGAACAAATTCAGTGGCTAAGTTGCCAAATATTTTCCTTGGAGAAGAAATAGTGCCACATTAAAATCAATTCCTGGAACAACATTAAAAATGAAATATTTCTTTTTAAACTTCTTAAGTTCTAGATATTGAAGGAGTTGAGGCCCTGGAGAGGCCAAAAGCAGTAGCAGTGTCTGCTACCCAGCAGACTTCCCCAACCACACATGAAGCTAAAGAAAGCAATCCAGGGGGATACAATATCAAATACAAACACTATTGCTGAAATGCATCTCATGGCCTACTTAGGACAAAGCAATCTGGAGCAAAAGACTCAAAAGAATTTGAAGGCTACTAAGAAGTAAACTCATTCCTAAGGAGAAACACATGCAGGTGAGTGTAACAGATTCAAAGTACATTGTATAACTTTATGTATAACCTTATGATCACAGTTTTTATGTGTACTTAAAAATCAGCCCTACTATAAACTGCACTAAGTTGGTCATAAGTAGACAAGCTTCTAAGTTAATTACTTATGAATTACTCCAAATTTCCTTGAATGGATAAAAGACTTTCAGGACCTGAAGTATCAGAGTCTTCTGCAGCAGAAAACAGAGTGCACATGAAAGGAGTCATTCTGAGTTCTAGAATCCTTCTCATGTTATATTAATTCCTCTAAAATATTTCTGAGATAAATGAAACAATGTTATAAAATAAATTTGTTTTAGAAAGTTGAACTAGGAAACATTTTGTCATTAAGCATGCATCCCCCTGAATGGCTACGAAAGATTTTATCTCTGAGAGTTCAAACATTTAGCTTGAATAAAACTTGACATTAAAAATGTTATATAAATAGAGAAGAGTGGCTCATTAACATATATTTAGGGATTAGACAATTACAAGACCATTAAAAGTATATACCTACAAACACACAGACACAGCACATGAAGGTACAAACACATTTGATTATTTTCACAGACTTCCCAGAAAAACATGCATTGCTAAACTGATTTGGTATTATACAGATGCAATTTTGGAATATTTCGAACTTTCCAAATGATCCTTATAAGTCAAAATTATATAATTTCTAGATGAGTATCAGGGAATTTTTCATGATGGCACCACCATGACAATTTATCTTTCACAAATTACATATATTGTATTAACAGCCCTGAAAATACCAAAAATTTCATCAGGGGTTTGAGCAATTTTAAAGTATAAATTTCCCCATATTCCAAGCAGTGCATCTTTATATATATATATATATATATTTTTTATACAAAGAATAGTATAAAGTTCACCACACCAACAGCAGAGAAAATTTAAAGAGTGATGTTTTCATTTTTTCTTTATAATGCTGTTAATCTGTTTCTTTAAAGCCAGCCCACGTGTTTAACACTAGGTACCTGTTACAATATATTAGATTCGTCTGAGAATGTTCGTAAAAGAAGAGGTCTGACTGAAGGTCTGGCGGATAATGAGTCAGATGCCCTTCTACAGCTCAGATTTCTCTGTAATAGTGAGGCAAAGATACTTAAAGCATTTGAAGATAGGTTAACCTACCTGGTGATAAAAATGTAGGAGATAAAAGATATCATTTCCTACAGACTATTTTCCTGGCCCCAAAGTACAAATTATTTTATTATACAGCAAATGCATAACATTCAAATGAATACATTTAAAGGACCAAGAACTTCTCTAACTCAAACTGATTTTTTTTTTTTTTTTTTTGGTAGTAGAAGTAAATAGACATTAGCGGTATGTGGCACACTTGGGTTTCTGGAATGGCACTGGTAGGTTATATGGTAAGATGAATCAATATGGCTTGATTAGTGAAGCTTACCATCCTTTTGGTGAACACCTCTGAGAGTTGTGCTGGTGCTCTGAGTATGTCAAAAAGGAGAAATCTGTGCAAAATACTCTTGTCCTGGTAAACAGGCTCGTTCTAACATCATGGCTACCATATGGCATACCTCAACTTACAAAGTTATAATTTAAGTTCTTGAAAATTACTCCTCCAGTAAGACAATTTAAAAGGTGAATACATGATTAAAAGAAAATGACAAAAAAATTAAGTATCAATAGAAAATATAAAAATGAATAATGAGAAATAACACTTTAATGAAGAATCAGAAATGGTGTCAGGCAATGAGAATGCAAGCAAGTCGGTACATTAAGAAAAGAAATCACCTTATTCACTCCAAGAGAAACTGTGATTGCTGGAAGTTTGAGAAAGCATGAAGATAGTAGATGTTCCTGAGGAAGGGAGGCGTTTCGTTACCTTGTTCACAATTGCACAAAAGGTGGAAAATTGCAGTAGAAAAGAGAGAAATGCAGAAACCATAGAAAAAGAAGAAAAAAGGAAAGAAAAGAAAAAGTAAATATTCTCTCAGATGTAAAACATTTAAAAAGAAACCTTGAGAACTGGAAGTAGAAATGACATGTTAGTTTTAAAGACGTTACTAAAGTAAAAGTAGAGTTAGTCAGAAATAGTCTATTATATGTGCTAGCTGCTGTTTTCCTGTATATCAACTTCAAATTATTTTGTTAATGGGAATGTACTATTTTAAATCAAATAATTCTAAAATATGCCTCTTACTGAAAAAAGTTAATATCTAATCACTAATTTACTACCTTGTGCTTGTTCAAAACCCACTGGTCAGAGAGCTTTGTTCGGGGTCCATTGCCAATCACTAATGTTCCTGAAGTAACTATCTTTCCTATCCAATTGTATAGGCACATTATGAAAGGATTGACTGCTCCATGGGCAGCTACAGGTTAAAGACCTAACAAAAACCAATAATGAGAAAACATTCGGTGGTGCCACCATCCTACCATTTTCCTCTGAATTAATGGCAATTTCCTTCTTTTCTAACATAATTTGCTCAGTTTCACTATTTCTCACAGTACACATTTTTCAAACTAAAAATGTCAAAGTTATATAAAAATTAATTAGAAAATCTAGGAGATTCCTTTTCCATATGTGAATTAATGATATAATTTGCAGAGTTGGCTTTGGCATTGCCCATGCAAGACAGAAGATGGAAGTTAGCTATGGATCAGGATGAACTCAACAACTCTGCTAATCAAGATTACCCAGGTTAAATAGCCAGGTGTGGGGGTACACACTACAGTCCTAGCACTTAGAAGGCTGAGGCAGTAGGATCACTATAAACCTGACTCTCTCAAAAAACAAAAGTCAACTAAATACCCACCCATCCAACCACAAGATTACCGTTATCTTTTTTTTTTTCCACTAAAGTAAATAGGCTTAGGAAAAGAAAGCAGCTCAAGTAATGTGCATATCCAACAAAGTTTAATAACAAAAACTTTAAATACACATACTTCCACTTATATGTGCTTTAATATGATCATACTTCTTCCCATTTATATTTTACTTTAAACAAAGAAGTTTGGGACAGGTTGGCAGCATAAAACTAAAATATTTTAGATTCTGAGGGAAAAATTGCTTCCATCTTCTGTTTTGTGGGCAAAAACTTTCCAAGATTAACATGATACGATGTCCCCATTCCGAATTTTGATGTGCAAACCTATCTATTTAGAGACTGCAACTATAAGAATAGTCTATTGTCTTCTACTACTTGTATCCAACCACCAGAGATAAAAGTAGTACAGTAAAGAAGCAGAAATTTTAGGGGCCAATAGATTAGGTATTTGGAGACTTTATAAAGAAAAGAAAAAGTAAATCTGATCATACAGAAAGCAGTTGAAAGCATGACATGAGAAAAAAGAGTATTCAAAATAATAAAAAAAAATAGAGCTAGGAACTGTTAGTAGTAGGTGAGGATAGGAGATGATGAGCTAAAACACTGAAATGTCCACATTCCTTTACAGTTTGACACCAGCTCAAGTAGTAGTATGCCAAAGAGGCCATCAATAAAGACCCATCCCAACAACCATGACATTAGGATTTTTAAAAATAAGATCATTACTTTCTTAAAATACCATTTAATTTTATTTTTACTAATATATTCTTTTCAGGAGTACTGCCCTCTGAATCCACGGTTGTACATGAGTCGTGACATGACTCATCACTATTACCATTTATTATTAAAATGATGTTGTATTTTCCAAAATGCATTCTTTGGGAACTTCACTCAAATAGCTGACATTTTTTTTTTGTTTCCCTGTTCTTACCTCTTGAACAGCTTTATATCTATACATTGGCATGTTATTTCATATTTGTGTAGACATCTCACCCTAGGCAAGGGATGTTACTGGGTCACTTTCTACAAATTAGAAGACTCTTCTCATGTCTAGGAGACAGTGCAACCTCCCTATTGATTGAAGTGGACTACCATGAGAAAACATTACTTAAGGAAAGGTGGAAATTTTTCCTAGTGGAAATATAAAGTAGTACTTGATACTTGCTTAGATGATTTTACAATGATTTATAGGCAGGCCACAGTTGTGTTTATATGAGACATAGCTTTCCAAAATACCTCAACTCTTGAACCTTAAATTTGTGTTCAGGTGTTAATCTTGCTGCTCCACTGTTCAGTGCTCAATGACAGTGTTGTCAAACACTGCCTGACTCTGCCTCCCAGAGAGCTGGGATTACAGGCCAAATCTTTATAATTCTTAAAGATGGGACTTTAGCACAAAAATTTACCTCCTTGCTGAAAGTAAACTGAGAGGTAAATGATTGAATCATAACCCTTGAATTAAGTTACTTACATAAGCTTATTTTCAAATACTTATTTTTTAAAATTCTAAATTGAAATTTAACCTTTATACTTTGCTTAGCTTACTCATTAACGTGCTTTACTTTTTAATTTTTATGAAACATAAATATTATAAAAGGCTATTTTTATCTCAAGGCCATTAAAATTATATTTATTCTTTGGTAATTTTATGCATGAATATAATATATTTAGATCACATCCATCTTCCAGCTCCTCTCACTCTTATTATTTATATATTTTATCATTGTTAAAATTTATTTTATGAGTAAGAGTATTTGCCTGCATGTTGGTAAACCATGAACATGCATGGCAGCTGTGCAAGTCAGAAAAAAGCATCAGACCTCCTAGAACTGTAGTTATAGATGGTAGTGAGATACCATGTAGACTTGGGTCCTCTGCAAGACATATACTCTTAACTTCTGAGCCATCTTTCCATTCCTGTGAGCATTATTTATAATGCAAACATCATAAGAGATTTCAGTAATGCTCGAGTCTGCCATATTAGTCTTTCTACTGGAGATTTTAGGAGGGAGTTATTCCAATCTTTTTATGCTATGAAAAACCATACAATTGATTGTATTATGTTTTATATCTGCTTACTTAAGGTTTCAGAATGAACATCTTTATAAGGAAAGGTCCAATGAGCTGGGGCCATGTTTGATTCATCTCTGAATTATCACTACCAACTATAGTAGCTAATGCATCATGGATCCTCATCCAATATAAATTAAACTGATAGGAACCCAAAATAAAGATGCCTTTATAATTATTAAATATAATTGTTAGCTTCTTTTTCAAACATCACAGAGGAATGTTCATTTCCTATTGTTAAGCCTCTTTTTCAAAACAGCTGCTGAGACCTACTTGTAAATAGCACTGACAGGCTACCTGCTACAGAAAATTCTAGAGTATGTAGAGAATGTCTAGTATGCTTATTGAAGCCAGGGATATCTTTTACTCTAGATAGGCATACACATTTCATCCCATTACAGAATCTGCTAGGCTCTGAGGATAACCCAGTGTAAAGTAATCTTCTGTTTCACTTAAAGTAAGTCTACTCTCTTGTTAACAAGGAATACTGAGCAAAATAGGAAATCACTCATGATATCAGAGTATCAGAGTATTGCTCACTAAATATAATGTATTTTAGTGATAATAAGATAGCCATTCCCTTTTATTTAAAAGTTTGCTTCTGTTTGTTTTTCAATGGCTGTTTAGAGCATAATGGAAACTGATGTGACCTGTGGTTGCCATGTTTCTGTTGGCCTGTGTACATTCGTACCCACCTCACACACACAGACACACACACACACAGATACCTACACATAGACACACACACACACACACACACAGAGTGCAGTTTAGTATCCACAAGTGTTCTAACTCATTTGTAAGTCTCAAAATCCTCAAAATCCTACAGAGTCTGAAAAACAATTCAGCTTTTCAGACACTGGATATATAGAGAGATGTTCATCAGCAGGTGGTTCAACAAATGTTTACTGGTTCAAAAAAGGTAGGAATAAATGAATGAATGATTGAATGAATGAAAGTGATTATGGAACATTTCCTGCTCGCTCTAGCATATTAGAATGCCAAGCTATAGCACAGACATTAGAATTCCTCCTGTCATAGATATACCTCATGATGACCCACTGGCAACATTCTATGTTTTCAATTGAATTTGGAATCTTCTGTCTACATAGAACAAAAAATTATCTGAGTCTATGAATATATAGCTTCCCAGCAGCATCCCTCCATTTAATGGCCTATACAAACATCACTGGATATTCCAGCTGGTTTCTCCTTTTTAGAGAGTACCTAAGTAAGATTGGGATGATTGATACATATGAAATTCCTGACTTCTGAGATTTCTTACCCTCTTAACATGGAGCTTGAGTGTGAGCCATTTTGCACACGAGCTCCATTATACCAAAGAGAAACACTTAGAACCTTCCCAAACATACTTTTCAGATAAAGAAAATAGAAGAGTAATGCAAAAGATCATCCTTGTAAATTCTGTATTGAAAAAAAGTAGTATTTATTTCCTTCCCTTCTTCCCTTCCAGAGGGTCTCTGGGTGTAGCCAAAGATGACCTTGAGCTACGATCCTTTTGTTGGATATTACAGGCATGGGCCACTATATCCACTTAGGTAATATCGAGATGGGATCCAGGGCTTTGTGCATAATAGGAAAGTACTCTACCAACTGACCTATATTCCCAGGTCCTGAATTATTTTTCTTCTTTCCTTGTTTTACATTGCCACTTGAGCCAGTCTGGAAGAAAACACTTCCCATCCTAAAACTAAAACCAAGACTGGATGAAGTTAGTCAAAGGCAACTGGAAGGATTAACCAGTAAACTAATTCAGCCTTAGCTATACTAAAATTGTGGTCAATTCTATTCCATAAGCCATATAGAAACAGGGAGCTTGGAGCAATTCTGGTCACTTAGCTATATACTAATTTTTCCTCAGCACTGAGGACTAAACCTAGGGTCTCATGAATGTTTTCAAAGCTCTACACCTGAAGTTGTATTCCTAGTCCCTTTTAAAACTTTGTTAAAGACTTTTTCTACTGTAATAATTTCACATCTTTATTTCTACATAATATCAACCAACTGGGTTCTGTAAAGACCCCCATGATATACAGGTTTTGTGGTTCAATTAGTTGATAAATTTATTAAATACAACAGGTAGTCATGACAAGACTATTTCCCTAAAATACGGCCTTGGAGGTATTATAACATTTAGTGGATATCAGTTTAACAGAAGTAGGACTTCATTTTAACACACTGACTGAGTGACTAACACGAGTATGATATATTTAATTAATCTGCTGGTAAAATTTGCCAGTGGTTTCATTTTTCAGGAAATTATAACCCTTCAGTCTAAAAGCTTTTAAAGAAATATTCAAAAACTATCAGATAATGTGTCAGAGGGAAGTAACTTCTCTTCACAGAAATACTATTTAATAGTAAAAAGACCCCACACTTATAAGCTATCATGAATTTTTATAAGTGTGTCTTGAAGAGTAAGGATGTTAAAACCACATCCACAGAATTCTCTTTGGTTGAAATACACTGCTAGGAGACAGGGCTAGAAGCAACACAGAGATTAAGCAGCACTATAATTAAAGGAAAGGGAAGGTTTGGAAGAGGCAAATTAGGATTGTCAACTGAAAAAATGTCTGCAAACAGTCCACAGGGAAATTTCTAAGGTCAAAGCTGAAATGTTGGTGTGGAAATTCCTGGTGTGAAAATTCTGAGATAAATGCAAAATAAAATATCTTTCCTTTAAAAAATTCCATATGGAGCATATGAGATACTCCATATGGATTGCTAAAGATCACATAGAACACTATTAAGGAATCTACTTACCACCTGCATTGGATAACGAAGTTTTTACTATACTTTTTATGCAGAAGAGGAAATTAAGTGATGAACCTGCAAGGAGGGGTTTAACATGCTGTAACTAATGCAGTTCTCTAACATGGTAGACAGTGAAGCCTCTTCCAAATATTAGGCTAGAAAATAAATTGAGTTCTTACCCTGGCACTTCTTCTCCGTACATTCTTTACTACAATTAGAAGAATCTCAGGGAAAAGGCTGATAAATATTAGAAGAATTATAGCCAACCATATGGATACAGAAGAGAGCATTTGAGCAAACACAAAATACATTCTCTGTTGTTTCAGAAAAGGCCTGGTATGGAAAGAAAACACAAAATGGAAAAATAAATCAGTTCCTGGCAAGTAAACAGAAGTTTAATTGAAACTGTCTTTTTCATTTGAAAGGAATCTTCCACACCCACATTAATAAAAATAACTTTGTCTAGAATATCCCAAAAGTATAAGCAAATTTCATTTACCAAAAGAATAAAATCTATCAGACTTGGAAACAATCATGCAATCAACTAGAAAGCACCCAAATGGTGAATATTTATGTGCATTGGAAAATGCTAGAGCTTAAAGATGTTTAAGAGAAATGAAGTTAATTTCCATGCTAATAAGCATTTTTATTTCTTTTTATGTCTTATTAAAATGAGGAAAGATTTTTACTCTACATTCAGACATTTAGCTTTTTAAAAACTTCTATATAATGTAAAAAAGAACTGTATAGTGCTATATGAATGAGAGGAATCTACTCTTCTTGTCTGCAAACATATATCAAATAACAGCTTGTACCCAGGAGATGAACAGATAGATGGCAGGCTACTGTTAGTAAGACAGTAATCCAAGGGAATCCTACATCTGACATTGGATTTCACTTCAAATCATCCACTGAATTGTGTAAATGGCACTGAGAAACACAAACTGAATTCATTCATCCTCTAAACTGTATTAACACAAATTCTTGCTTTCTAAAGTATTGTTCCAAACTGCAAGGAAGACAGTAGCTATGCATAGTTAGAATGCGTATCAGACCTTCATAAATGATTTGGAACTCAGGAACTCTAGGTTGATAACTACTTGGTTCTATTTACTAGATCATAGATCATGCATTACATTTTCTGAACTAGTTTCTTTTCTGATCTCTATAGGCATTGTACTTACATTAACAAACCCACACTCTCATACACACACACACACATACATGCACACACACACACACATCATATCACATAATAACTTTTAAAAAAATTTTAAAAATGAGGCATCTCAATGTCTCTGTGTAAAACATATCCAGAGCACTTGCTTACAATTCAGTTAAGGTTTTGTATAATTTCTAGTCACATTCTGTTGTTTGTTTTAGAATTTTAACCTTGTGTCTAGCTTAGCCTGAACAATAATGTATGTTCTGGCCAATGTTATCAGGTAGAAACTTCATAGGATGAGCATTTCTATTGGAAATCACATGCAAGGTCAGACTACTAATTGTTTTATTTCACAGAGAGCTGCTTATATATCTACATTATAGATTAGCCATCTTATATATCATATATAATCAAAACTTTAAGAGTATGTCTTAATATATACATATATTGTTATTTAATATTGCTCTCATATATACAGCTGCTTACCAAATAATTCCTCCCCAGAAGAAAGAGAAAAAAACATAAAAGGCTAGAGAACCCCAAATCACAAAATGATTTATCCATGTCCAGAATCGAGTATCCAAGGCGAGCTGAAAAGATACAACACAAACACTGTTTTCTAATAAGCACAAAATATGCCAGGTTATACATTATGATATCTGATAATTTATAAAGATACAATACCTATGGGAGGATTTAGCTTTAGCCATTTCTTTAAAAAGGAGGGTATAACGAAAAGAGCAGAAGCCAGGTTTTTCAAAGTACCAAAGTAAAAGTTGAGCGCTGCCTGAGATCTCTAAATTCTACAGTACAGGTGTGGAAGTACAGTTAAGTCAAGCAATTTGTAGGTAGAGTGGATACCATTTGAAGCACACATGCTGCAAGAAGGATGACTTTAATTGTGAAGTGAAGGACTAGGGCCGTAAGCTGGAGGAAGCAGGATACTTCCATCTAAAGTCATGACTTTATGAAGCATAATAGTAAGAATTGGCACTGATTATAATGTGTACATTCTAGATACCTTCATTCAAATATTGTTTTCATTAGGTGACCTATCACACAAACCCCTAAAATGGGGGATGCACTGCTTTTAGATCTATTTTTATAGAAACTGAAATACAGAGAAGCGGACTTACTTGCCTAAGGACACGCAGTCATGAGATGAATTGCAGTACTTTTTAAAAATCCTACAAAAATGCTGGCAAGATGGTTTGGTAGGTAACGTGTTTTCTGGCAAGCCTGAGAGCCTAAGTTTGGTGGACGTACAAATTGTCCTCTGACCTTCACAGGCATGCTATGGAATGAACACACACACACACATACACACACACACACACACACACATACACGTACAAAAAGTAAAGTTCTATATTACTGAATTAGCAGATGAATAATGAATATATTAGGATGAAAATCCATAAAGAAAATAGAGAAGGCCTATGACAATGATACTTCTGAATTCTGATTCAACCTTAGACTTCATGTAAAATATTAGTAGAAGAGGTATTTGTTGTTTTTTTTAAATTATTAACTCCAGTCCCTGGAGATCCACTGCCTTCTTCTGACCTGAGTGGGCATTTTATACATATGATGTGTAGACATACATGCAAGCAAAACACATAAAATGAAAACACATAAAAATAAATAAAAATTTAGATTTCTTGCTTTAGGATCTTTCTTGCTAGGAATTAAAAGCTGCAACCAAAAGAACAAGAAAGACTTTATTTTTAAAATAATAAAAATTTAGATTAAAATGTATTATATTTTTATGTGTATGTGCAAAATGTATGCTGATACCCAAAAAGGGTGCTGGATGACCTGCAGCTGATATTACAAGCAGTTGTGAACCTTACAACATAGGAACAGACCTCCAATCCTCTGCAAAACTAAGCAAGTGCTATGCTGAGCATCTCTTCAGCCCTAAGAAATAAGTTCTTAATATGGAAATATTATAAATATATATTCATAAACTTTCAGTCTGTTTATATGTAATTCAACATAATACCTTAAAACAAGTTAATTTTTTCTTTGCAAGCAGATATCAATGACAGCTTTTTGGATAGGGGTGGGTCTATAGGCCCACTCCCCTTTCTGGTTTCCAATGTAGTATTTTTAAGGTATTTTGTTTTGTTTTGTTTGCCTATTTGTGTTTTGAGAGAGAGCGGGGACATGGAGTTAGGTGGGTAAAGGATCTGGCAGGAATAAGGAAAGGGAAAAGCATGATCAGAATATATTGAATAATTTTTTTTCAATATTATAACAAAACAATCCAGTAATTAGGAAGGAATGGGTTTTCAATAAGTATGGTGCCTAAATTTCTTTTTTTTCCTTTTTTATTATTAATTTATTCAAATTACATCTCAGTTGTTAGCCCATCCCTTGTATCCTCCCATTCCTCCGTCCCTCCCGCTTCCCCCCCTATTCCCCTCCCCTGTGTCTGTGACTGAGGGGGACCTCCTCCCCCTGTATATGCTCATAGGGTATCGAGTCTCTTCTTGATGACCTATCATCCTTCCTCTGAGTGCCTCGAGGTCTCCCCATCCAAGGGACATGGTCAAATATGGGGTGCCTAAATTTCTTAACACTAAAATATGCACTAGACAAAAAATGATAAATAGTATACAAATGCTAAAACTTTTTAGTAAGCATTCAGACAAGGGCTTGGATAACAGATAGTAACACAAAGATTAAGAAACAAAGGTTATACAAAATATATTTGAAGAAATAAAAAAATCTAACCTTCAGAGTTACAGTGAATACTAAGACTGTAAAAACAATAGTTCCAAATGTCCAGTTTCCATATATCTGAAAAACATTTAACAATTATATGTATCATGAATACACAAGCCTGCTGAAGAAATAAAACGTTTAATCCTGAATGTAACTGATAAAGATCTTTTTATGCATTATTTGGGAAAATAGCTTCTCACTAAGATTAAGTCACAACGCTAGACTTTCACGGATAGATACAGGACACCTGTGCTTGGTTGGGATTATTACCATATAGCATCAAATGGGGAGCTCATTAGTTTGATAAAGAAGAGGAAAAAACTCTATTCCACTAGAAGCAACATTCATCAAAATTAGTCATCTGGATGACTCATGTCACTAGTGAGTTTGATGTTTTGTCCTAAAAAATAAAGAAAGCTCTCACATAAACATAAATGGATTTAAAATTTTAAAGTATGTCTAATTTTCTGACTATAAATACTATGTCTGTTAGCATGTGCACACCAGAGAAGCAGTACCACTTATAAATCCAAATGATGACAATGAATGGCACATATGCTTACCAAACGCTGTCAAGATCTGAATGCATAACATTGAAACAGAAAATGAGATGTAAAACGTTTTACAAAATAAAAACAAAATAAGGTTAATAGGAGAAAAAAAAAGGAGTCAACCAAATCATACATGGGTTTAGCTGCTGATTATAATTCTTATGCAATTTTAGCAAACACTTAAAAAGGATGGTGACACATACAATAAAATCTTAATTTGGACTTCATGAATTTAAAATGCATAATAAATCAGAAAAGGCTGGACTATTGATTCTTATGTACCACCTAGAGTGTTGGCTAAGCCAATGAATGTCAACATAAAGCAAATCTGAAGCAAATTCTTTTTAAGTAGTAGCAAGCTGTATACAAATTTTGTGTCAAAAATAAAAAGTAAAAATCACAGAACTACTCATAGATGAAGGATCTGAGAAGTCACAAAATTGAATCTCTACTTATTAGAAGACAAAATTTGACTTGGTAAGCTAACATGACTTTCCCAAGGATACCCAAAACTAAGCAGGACGTTCTGTGGCAAGCTAGTGCTTGGTATATGTATTCTAAGGCCAATTAATATTTTCCTAATAGTTATATTATGATTAATAATTAGAAAGAATTCATACTAAACTAACTTCTTAGTCCAAATTAAAGAGGGCTGACTATAGTATCTCATTTGATAAAAGTATCATTCAAATTCATTGGGCTTACACTTTTGTCGGTGATATTAGTTATATAGGTTTTAGACATGTTATATGTAATAAATTGTTTTTGAAACTTAGATCTTTGCTTCATATTTACAATTAGTAGGAATGACCATCAAAGAAGAGTAGCAAACATGGCAAAGGAGAGCATAGTAAAAGCAACATGCAAGGTAGAAGGTTCAGTTTCCAGGATGTAGCTGTAGGAAGATGACCTCCTCACCTGTCCCACTCCAATTCTCTCCTAGAGTACAAGTAGGCCAAAACTGTCCCAGTGCAGGTACTCACTGATATTGTCCTTTTCTTAGAAGGTTCTAGCAGAACCAACAGAGCTTTTAAAAAAGGAGCACTACAAGAATGTGTGTGTGATATATGCAGTGCCTAAGGAAAAAAATACATGTTTGTTTTACCTTTCCATTGTCTTCTAAAGATGTTGTCTGAAAAAGGAAGAAAGTCCCAAAGAAGAATACTGTCCCTTCAAAGGCAGCCAGAAATGTCCAATATAAGAAAGGCCCCAACTGTAACATAGCATTTCCAGTAATTTTCCTATGAAGAAATGGAGAGGGAAAATTCATAAATCTCTGTAGGCTATTGAGTTAAAGATACAAGGAGGAAGCATGAAAGGTGGGTGTTAATTTGACCTTGTTATAATGAAGGGGCTACTATAATGATCAGAAAGATTTTTTTAATGAAAGGATAGATTGTCCAAAGTTAGATCTTCATGTACTCACTACCTGCCCAAGATAGTGATGTGACCTGTAAACTATTTCTAAAAATCTGGCCACTGACCAAATAATTATTATTTATTTTGTCAATAACGGTAGGAAAGAAATTAAGATCGATCATCCATCTATCCACCAACCTATATATTTGTACATGTATATATAAATTAAGTCAGTATATATAAAGAATATATGAAAATTAGGCATAACAAATCTCAGAAGGTGTAGCATAATTGGTCACAAAATCCATATTTAATTGTGTGGGGAGGAATCTTTCAAAGCTAGGGATATATAACAAGACAAATACCACATGTTCTCGCCCATTGGTGAAAGCTAAAAGACTGGATAACATAGAACTAGAGTAGCAAAGAGGTTGCTAGAAGCAAGGAAGGAATGGAGAAGATGGGTGATGGGTTCCAAAATACTGTTAGAGAATGAGAGGTAGTTCTAATGAGGTATAGTAGAATAAAGCAGTCACAGTTTACAAAAGTTAGGTACTTCAAGATAAGCAGAAGAGTTAGAAGGTCATCAGTACAAAGAAATGGTGGTATCTGAGAAGATGAAAATGCTAACTGCTCTGATTTTATCATTATACATTATATACATGTATTAAACTATAATACCATAATGCATAAACAACAAATATTTAAGTTAAATTGATGCCTGACTTAAATCCACATTCTGATTTTACTGGTATGGTATATAACCTGAACATCGGAGTATTTTGAAGTTCCTCAAGCGATTCTAATATATAAACATTCATTCAAGGGCTGGAGAGATGGCTCAGAGGTTAAGAGCACTGTCTGCTCTTCCAGAAGTCCTGAGTTCAATTCCCAGCAACCATACGGTGGCTCACAACCATCCAGAATGAGATCTGGTGCCCTCTTCTGGCCTGCAGGTGTACATGCAGGCAGAACACTCATACATAAAATAAACAAATCTTTAAAAAATGTAGTTTTAATAATGCTACAGAGTTTCCTAATTATATTTGTTTATATATATTCATACACACACATACACAATACTTATTAGAAATGTAACCTTTTAAAGGTAGATCTTAGGTTTCCAACAAGTCAAATCACATGTTAGCGGCTTAACAATGACATCCTGATGAATGGCAGGTAGATTAAGTAGCACACTCTTCTCAGTCAACAACAGAAAGTAAAATGAAATAAGGCTACTACTTCTAATGAAGCAGATCTGCACAAAGAAGACGGGTTTATGCATGTATCTTTTTTATTTATTTTTGTTTCTATTTCAAATTTCTCTTACCATGTATCAAGAGTGCCTAATCACTCATATAGCACACCTATTGATAATACTACAGAAATATCACTGGGCTATGTTATCACAGTTACATAATGTAAATGCAATGGTCCTTTGCTTACTTGGAACAGAGAATGAAACCATGACAAATTATACAACTTTTTAGCTAGAAGACTTTTAGGTGCAAATCTGAAATTTTGGGGATGCCATTTGTGAACAGAAAAGTGGGAGAAGAAAGATGTGGCTATTTCCCAGAAACAGGAAAAGTACCTTTCTAGCCAGTGTAGCTTTCCTAGTCACTGACTTAGAATGGAGAACAAAACTACATAGTGATTCCTGTCCTTGCAAAAATCTATGGGAAAAGACTGGCAGGGGTCTCATGTTATACTGAAATACCAGTCAAGACTTTTTAGCCATACTTAGATGAAGAAGCTGTTAGAAACTCTGAATAAGTCACCCAACATGAAGAAAAGCATAAATAAAAAACAAGAATGCGGGTCTGGAGAAAGGCTGACTAGTAACAGCTTGAGTACTTCCATATAACATGCAGCAGATGTTACCAGAATATTGTTTAAAGGCAAGAAGTCAGCTACACATAACCTGCTCTCTTCACAAAAGAATTAGTTCAGTTTTCAAAATTCTATTAGGAATATAAAATAATCAATGTTTCATATCAATATTTTTCAAAATGTCTGAGTCACTAAGTGTTAAAGGTGAACTATATAATGTCACTGCTAAAATTCAGTAGGACACTGTAGAGACCCATGTTTATAAAGGAGTTATCACGGTAACAATATTTTGTTGCTAGGTAAGTGATTATCAAATTTGATCAAAGCTGGTACCCTCTGCAATGTTAGGAAGGGAAGTTGCACTTTAGGCTGAGCCACAATTGTGTCACAGCCTTTATTTGGCACCTCTAGGCAAAACAGTGCAATTTTGAGACCTATACCTGTATCACAAATATATGCATTTAAGTACAGGACCGCTATCTAGGGAAATATACCACTCTCCTGTTGAATGATCTGTTTTAGCTGAAAATTCACAACAGAAACATTTAATGAACCAAGTTATCAATTCTGTGTCCTTCCTATCTGTAGATGAAATAAAACACATTACTTAAAGCCCAGCATGGTGGCTTATACCAATAATACAAGGAACAATACAAGAGAATTTCACAAATTCTAGATTAGCCCGAGCTACATAGTGACTTCCAAACAAATCTGGACTACAGAGTGGGAAATTATCTGAATGACAGTTCCAACTTACATATACAATCGAGGGTCTGAGGTCAGAATATCAATGTTGATGTGCTGTTCCAGTAGACTGTAAGCCAGGATGGGCAGGGATGTGAAACAGATATTATACATTGTAAGATAAGCAGCATCATAGAGTGGCTGAAAAGACAGACAAACAAACAGGAAAAAAATATACTGTAGTCATTCATCTATGAGATAATATATTTGCAAAAACCTACAGCTAAAATCTTTTTTCCCCCCAAGACAGGGTTTCCCTGGCCTCGAACTCACAGAGCTCTACCTGTCTCTGCCTCTCTGAGTGCTGGGATTACAGGCGTGCGTCACTATGCCTAACTTAACATAGTTTTTGAAAGATGCTTTTGGAGTAGCAAAGGCAACTTTGTAAATAAGGTCACTCTACCTGGTAAAGATTAAAATAGTAAACAATTCTATGTGTCATTATTAACATACTTGACCCTTTAATAGGATCTTAATATTTCCTATTAACTTTACATAGATTTTTCAGTGGCTAAAAATGTAGCTATTCAGTAGCTCTCTCAGAAAAGACCAAATAAGTACAAGGCAGGAGTCCTTACAAAAACTAAACCATAGGGAGAAGCCAACCCATCTTGGAATTTTTTTTCCTGGTTAATACTTTACATATTTTTGGATAATATTTTACAATCCCCAATTATGTAATAAAGTTCAAATCCTATAATAAGGCCATTTTTAGCACCCTTTTCCTGAAAATTCCTCTTATGTGTGTTCTTACTCCCTTAAGGCTAAGAAACATAGTTTAATCAACTATAAGTATGTGCTTAGTGATCTTAGTCTTGCGTGCTTTGACAGTATTAAACTCCCAAATATATGATGGAATCCTGAAAGCAGCCATTAAATACTGGACAAGTGAACACAGAAGTCACACCACATTTGCAAAGGATCAATTAGGAAATCACAAAGCTTTAAAAACAATATTTCTAGGGAAGTAGAGGCAGGCAGATCTCTGTGAGTTTGAAGCCAGCATGGCCTACAAAGCGAGCTGAGGACAGCCGAGGCTACACAGAGAAATCCTGTCTGGAAAAAAAATTCTTTTTCAGATTTTAACATTATGTGTATGTGTAGGTCTACGTATGGGCAAGTTTATGTGAATGCATGTGTCCAAGGAGGCCAGAAGAGGTAAAAGATCCTCATGGAGCTGGAGTTACAGGTAGTTATGAGCTATCCAACATGGGTGCTAATAACCAAACCAAATTCAGGTTCTCTGATACAGTATGTGCTTTTAAACACCACGCCATCTCTCTAGCCTATAAAACTTCTATTGAAAAAGATTTAAGTATTTTATAAACTTTGTTCAGGTCCAAGTATTTACTGAGTTCAGTATTAGATACACACTGCTAGGTACCATATAGACATTTTGTGTTGTCTGAATTAAAGACATCATATATTTACACACATATTTATATATGTAAATGTTCTCTGATTAATAAAATCCATTTAAATGTGACACTAATCAACACAACTATGTAATTTTACCTAGTGAAGTAAACACACATTATAATAAAAGTGATGTGAAACAGTTATAAACACCTTGAACAGAACTTTTTAGCTCACTCACTAGTTAGCTTCAAACTATTAGTGGAGAGCATAATAAGTCCAAGCATTGAGGACAAACATGATTCATCCTTTATTCACCAAGGAGTTCAAATTCAATACAGAGAGCAGAGTTGGGGGTAATCAGGGAAGTAGATCCAGAGGAAGGGATCTCAATATTAATTGGTTTCAACAGAAAAAAAGCAAGAGATAGAGTACATTCAACTCTCAGTGAAATTAAGAGGATGGCTCTGCATAGAACATGGAGACAACTTTCACTATTTTCTATGAACAAAGATTCAAGATTAGCAAAAAAAATTTCACTGAATTAAAAAGCATAAAAATGTGTTATACTTCTAATTTTTAAATGAAAGTACTAGTTTATGACATACAATACTAAATTTGCTTTGGAAACTACCCATTTTCACTAATGAGTAAAATAAAACAACAATTCCTCAGATCTACTTTTGCTTCAGGATGGAACTTCAAGGTTACATGAGAGTTAACTGCAGTTCTTAAGATGCATAATTAGAGGAGACAGAATGTCCTCCAAACAAGGTTAGTTGATAATATTGTCATCTTGTTGAACGTGTTACAACTGTTTCCTTTTCATGGAAAAACAGCCACATAATATCCTAGCTTTACTAAAGAAAGAGGTTTTATTTTTTTATTTTTATTTTTAATTTAATTAATTAATTTATTTGTTATGTATGCAATGCTCTGCCTGCATGTACACCTGCAGACCAGAAGAGGAAATCAGATCACATCAGAGATGGTTGTGAGCCACCATGTGGTTGCTGGGAATTGAACTCATGACCTCTGTAAGAGCACTCAGTGCTCTTAACCTCTGAGCCATCTCTCCAGCCCTAAAGAAAGAGGTTTTGTTTTAAATAGTCTCATTCCATTTCTACATTTCCATACCACACTCGGAATTCCAGAGAGTAGCTAATGAGGTTCTGGATTGAATAAAGACTACCTATATGTACTCCAATCACACAAGAAAGCATGCTGCTGCCAGCACTAATACAAGTCCAAAGTAAAAAGTAAAGATCTGCACTCCATGTCACCTCCTCAGAGACCATCCCTTTACCTGGAACAATTTTAAGATGTCTGCTTAGTTTCTTCTCTAGAGTGCTCAGGTCTATCTACATGTTACCTTATTAGAGAGATTGTTCCAGATAGCGCCTTTAAATTAATAGCCACCCACCTTGTCACAGTATATGCTTTCAGTATTACTTTATATGTTTTATTGCTTATATTCTTCCCTTTAGAACACTGAGATAGTATCCCATATCACATATTTAATTGTCTGTCTCTTCCCTATCACTATAAGACAGTTGTTTGAACGATGCCAATATCCTCAGAAAAACATGACTTTCAAGCATTTATAATTAAGACAAGGCTTGCCTCTATAGTTTGAAAATTCAGACACAGATACCTCAAAGACAGTCACAGATGTGGTTACCCAGCTTGGCAACATCATTAAATTGCTTATGGATTAACCCAATTTCTGAGCCAGTCATAATTATTGTTCCTGTATCCCCTATACTTCTACTAAGAAGGGCACATACCTGTTGTGAGAATCCACAGAAGAATTGGTACAAAAACTGTGGTAAAATGAAACACAGGTTCTGGAAAATATTAAGACAAACATTAGTATTTTCCCTTAGTCAATTTTAAAAACCAAAAGAGGGTACTGTACAAAGTCATTCTTAAATCCTTCTGATGTTGGAATGTAACAACTGTTGCAAAGATGTAAAGAAATTAGTTTCAAATGATTAATTCACAATAAGAGTAACTTTTGCCCCCTAAAAGAGGATCTCACTTCTGAGAACCTCTTGCTACTTTTGAAATTTTCCTTTGTTTTTGGAGACAAGATCTCACACTATTGTCCAAGGTAGCCTGGAATTTGCTATGTACTCCTATCTGGTCTCAAACTAACAGTTTTTCTCCTATTTTAGCCTCCTACCTGCTAGGATTGCAAGCATAAACCAACATGCCTGGCTTGCTGTATTCTTCTTATAAGAAAGAAATTAGTTCATTTGACTTGAACACCTAATGTATGTCCCTTAAATATCAATTGGATTATAAAATCATTATACTTACATAACACCCAAAGCATGTATTATTGTTGTTGTTGTTGTTGTTGTTATTATTGTTGTTGTTATTATTATTATTATTATTTGATCTTGGTGCCTGTGCTAACAGTGTTCTGTTCAGAAAGTCTTTGCATGTGCCAATGAATTCAAGGCTATTCCTCGCTTTCTCTTCTATCAGGTTCAGTGTATTTGGCTTCATGTTGAGATCTTTGATCCATTTGCAGTTAATTTTTGTGCATGGTGATAAGTATGGATCTATTTGGATTCTTCTACATGCAGCTGTTCTGTTGGACCAGCACCATTTTTGAAGACGTCTTTTTTTTTCCCCAGTAAGTATTTCTACCTTCTTTGTTCAAAAAAAAAAAAAAAAAAAAAAAAAAAAAAAAAAAGAGAGATGTCCGTCCACAGATATGTAGATTTATGTGTGGATCTTTGATTCAATTCCACTGAATATCATTCCTTTTTGTGTGTGCTAATACCAAGCTGTTTTTATTACTATAGCTCTATAGTACACATTGAAACCAGGGATGGTGATAGATCCAGCAATTCTATTTTTATTTAGGATTGTTTTTAGTTTTTCTGGGTGTTTTGTGTTTCCATATCAAGGTAAATATTGTCCTTTATAGATCTATGAAGAATCGTGTTAAAAAATTTTATGGTAATTGCTTGGAATCTGTAAATTGCTTTTGGTAAAATGACCATTTTTTACTATGTTAATCCTCTCAATCCAAGAACATAGGCGATTTCTCCATTTTCTGAAGTCTTAAATGACTTAAAGAATTTTTTTCATGGGTGGGTTTCTCTGTATAGCCCTGGCTAGCCTAGAACTCACTCTGTAGACTAAGATGGCCTCAAAATCAGCGAGATCCTTCTGCCTCTGGGATTAAAGGAATGTATTACCACCACCCAGCTAAAGTTTTTATTATTGAAGTCTTGATTAGTTAGTTACCGCAAGATATTTTATGCTATTTGAGGCTACTGTGAAAAGTGTTACTTCCCTGAATTCTTTCTCAGCATGTTTGTCATTTGTATACAGGAGAGCTACTGATTTCCCTGAGTTAATCTTGTATCTAGCCACTTCACTAAAGGTGTTTATCAGCTGTTAGAGTTTCCTGGTGGCATTTTTTAGGGTCACTTATGTCTAATATCCTATCATCTGCAAATAATTGTATCTTGACTTTTTTCTTTTCCAATTTATATCCCCTTGATCTTTATCACTTGTACTCTTGCTCCAGCTAAACCTCAAGTATTATATTGCTAAGGTCACTGCCAGTCATGTTCTAGTTCAATACTAGACAGTGCCCAGCACACCACCACAACAAAACAACCGAAAAGGGATTACCTTAAAAAATAGATTAATACTAAGACAACAAACAGTAAAACTTCTAAGAGTTGAAAAGCATTATATTCTAAAGTAACCTGGTTAGATTATGTAAGACAGATTGAATGAAAAAACAGACTTGTAACTAAAGTATTCCATTAATGAGGAAACAATTTGAAAATGTAATGATAATAAAAGAGGTAGGGGAATGAAAAGGCTGAAAATATGGCTCAGCAGTTAAGAGTATATACATCAGAGATGATGGAGTTTTGCTACCATTATCCACATGGACAATTTACAGTACCCTTAATTCCAGCTCCAGGGTCATATGATGCCATAGGCACCTTCAATCATGTGCACATACCCAGACACATATATTATTACATATATTTTTTAAAGGAAGAGGGAATGTATTTTTTTAATGCTAAGCCAAAAGTGGTTAAAAGATTAGAAATCCTTTTTGAGCAAAAGACAGGTGTATAAAAGGAATAGTGTTGAGTCAGTAATGTAGATGAAGATGGATACAGAAGCCATCATCTACATAATTAGTCTCTAATACCCTTTGTTGTAAATAGGGCTCATAACAATTTCTAACCACTGGTTAACATTGGATAAGTTAAGCCTTGTTTTCTTCTTTTAACAGATAATTCATTCCATCTGGTGG
The DNA here is from genome assembly GCF_903995435.1 of Acomys russatus. Classification (NCBI taxonomy): domain Eukaryota; kingdom Metazoa; phylum Chordata; class Mammalia; order Rodentia; family Muridae; genus Acomys; species Acomys russatus. The sequence continues at coordinate 111,515,947 of NC_067169.1, forward strand.
CAGATGCTTGAATTGCAGGCCAAAACCCAACTGGAGGCAAACAAGCTCTTTGGGAAGAGTCAGATTACCAGACAAATCTACATGACAAATCTTCATAGAGACCTCCTATCAGGGAAAGGTCAAAAGAAATAATCAGTGATGCAAGCCCAACAGACCCTAACTCTGAAGTAGATTTCTGGATTTAACCTACTGTGAGAATATACAGTTCTCAAAATTCCTAGCTGTAGAACCAAGACCAGTTATAACACTTTCCTGATATATATATATACACACATACATACACACATACATACACACACACATTTGAAAATGATACTATAATTTGCCTCATAGGAGACTTGTGAGGATTCAGTAATAAATGAAGTACTTCTGTCAAACAACAATCTATTTTACACACACTGAGTTCATTATCATCATCAAAGTTATACTCTTTCTCAATGTTTGGTCCAACAACCAGTTAATGAGGCTCGCTGGCAAATCTGGCAACCTAGTATATACACATAATCACATACTATCTGTACATTTTCCCTTCTATAAACACATATACACGTTTCCTTTTCCTTCCTTGTCTTTCTTGTTTTGGAGACAAGGTCCCCATCATGTTCTCAAACTCATGTAACAAGGCCGGCCTACAACTCACAAGAGATCCACCTGTCTCTACTTCCCGAATGCCAGGATTAAAGGTGTATCTGGCTCATTTTTAATGTTTTTATTTAACAAATGCACATATAGGAGCCTTATCATCTGGTGCTATTCATAGCAAGAGTGATCACTGATGATAACTCATTTGAGTCATAGATGAGAGCATGAATGAAAGACTGAAACAGGAGGTGTTAGACAAGATGGTGGACATCATATAGGCTTGGTCCAATAGACTAGGGAATAACCTGGAGAAGGCTAGGTAACCACTACCAGAAGAGATGGGTGATAGCCACAAAAAAATGCCTAGTCTATTTCAAAGTAAAATAGGAAACCTTGAAATCAGAACAGAAAAAATACTGAATCTGACCTGAAGGAATAGCATAGTCTGGGGAACTCCCTTCTCTCTGTGAAGTCATCACTGAAACCCTCAAAAATCGGAATACTCTCAGTAAAAACAAAGAAGGAAGAAAGGAGACAAAAGTTATGCATGGTGGCTGCAGAGAAAAGATTTTCTGAAAAACACCTTTTCCTTGGCATTGAACTGGTACAGCTGTAGAACACCATTTTAAAAGACCCCTGCTGAGTTAATGGCTTGGCAGGCTCCAAACAATACATGGTCTGTCTGCACTTTTTCACTCGAAGGGAACTATAGAGTGAACCTGCACAGCAGAATTCCTCTACACTATGGTGAAGAAACACTGCATCAAACCTCACAGAGCCCAGCTAGGTGGAAACCTGGTCAGACAGTGTGAACACAAACAAAGGTTCAAAGCAGAATACCTAAGATAATATAAACAACCAAATGAAATAAGAATACAGAGGATATGAAAACAGAATTCAACAGAGTTAGAAATACTAAACTAGACAATAAATTGAAATACTGGAAACAAAAAGTTCCATAAGTCTTAATCCCAGCACTTGAGAGGCAGAGGCAGGCAGATCACTGTGAGTTCAAGGCCAGCCTGGTCTTCTACAAACTGAGTCTAGGACAGCCATGACTGCACAGTGAAATTCTGTCTTGAAAAACCAAAACCAAAACAAAACAAAACAAAATTCCATAAGTCAAATGATAAACTCCTTAAAAAGTGTCACAAAGAGAATGGATCAAAGGGAGGATAGGATATCAGGTCTCAAAGACAAGGTAGAGGAACTGAAACAGTGACAAAAATAATAATATGAAGACAGAGATGGCTCAGTGAGTAAAGTCATCTGCTGCCAAGCCTGGCAGATGTGCATGCATGCGTGTATACACAAAATAAATGTAACTTTGATAAACGTAACATAACAATATTACAATTGTAAGTCATACTTGAGATTCATGGGACACTATGGAAAGACTAAAACAATGAATCATGGGTACAGAAGAACCTTGTGTTAAAGGCACAGAAAACAGTTTCAATAAAATCACAGCAGAAAAGTTCCCAACTCTAGGGAAACAAGTGCTCATACAGGTATAGGAGTAACTTAAAACACCCAAACAGACAAGACCAGAGAAGGATGTCTCCACATTATATTATATAGTTAATACAAACAAACAGAACAAATGAACTTACTGGACACTGCAAAGAAGGAACAGAAAGTTACCTATAAAGGCAGGCTCATCAGAATAATACAAGTTTTCTAAACAAAGACTTAAAGGCTAAGAGAGCTTCTAGAATGATGCATTTCAAGCTATGAAAGACAATAACCAAGCCAGATTATTGCTTCCAACAAAATGGTCTGTCATAATTGAAGGAGAAAGAAAAATTAACTGTGATAAAAACAGGGTAGGTGAATTCATAACCACTAAGCCACCTATATAGAAAATATTTGAAGGACTCCTTTGGACTAAAGAGAAAGATAAACAAGGCTACAGAAAAGAAAAGACCATAGAAGAGCAATAGTTAAGCAAACCAGGAATAGGAATGACAGGAATTAGCATAACATCTTTCAATGATATCAATATTAATGGTCTCAATTCCCCAATCAACAGACACAGATAAGCAGATTGATTTTAAAAAATAGGATCTATCAATACATTTGTTGTCTCCAAGGAATATACTTCAGCCTCCAAGACAGATACAATCTTAGAGTGTAAGGCTGGAAAAAGGTATTGCAAGCAAATGGAATGGGGGTGGGCAAAAATTAACAGCAAAACAATAATAGGTCCCTTTAATACCCTACTCACAAACAAATAATTATCCTTATTTAAATGATACCACAGGTGAAATTAATTTAACAATTTTCTATAGAAATTCTATCTAAACACAATAGACTGTAGTCTTCTTAGCAGCTCATGGACTTTTCTCTAAAATATACAAAACCAAAAAGTACATAAAGTCTTAATACATCTAGGAAAACTAATTTCTTGTACTTTACCTGACAAAAATAGACTACAAGTAGAAACCAATAGCAAGAGAAACTATAAAACATATACAAAGTCACAGACATTGAAAAAAATATCTCTGATCCAGGAGTTAGCACATAGCTTCAACTCCAGCACCTGAGAGACAGAGGCAGAAGCATGTTGTTCTCTGCATCTCAGGCCATCCTGATCTACACAGTGAGTGGCAGGCCAGCCAGAACTACATAGTGAGACCCTGTATCAATAACAACCACCACCACAACAACAACCACAACAACAACAACCCAACCAACCAGCCAGCCAGCCAGCCAGCCAACCAAAAAACCTCTACAGAATGATGAATAGGCTACTGAAATCAAGAAGGGAGTTTTAAAAACATCAGAGAACTAAATGAATATGAAAATATAACATACCAAAACCTATGGGCTAAGTACTCCTGAGAGTGAAATTTAAACCTGTAAGTATCTGCATTAAAAACATCAGATGTGGCTGGGGACTTAGCTCATTTGGGAGGCGCAAGCTCAGCATGTGTAAAGCCCTGGGTTCATTCATCAACACCACATGAACGCAGCATGAAGGCATACACCTGTTATTCTAGTACCTGGGAAATAGAGACCAAAGAAACACAAGTTCAAGGTCATCCTCAGGTACATATTGAGTTCAAAGCCAGCCTGAGAAACAAGATACCTTGCCAAAGAGGGAAAAAAATCAGAGCTCTCAAATAATTAACAATGTACCTTTGGGCCTTGGAAAATCAAGTACAATTACTGAAATGGTCAGGTGTGATGATATACACTTTTAATTACAGCACTTGTGAACCAGAGATAGGTGGATCTTTGTGAGTCTAGGCCAGCTTTGTCTGCATAATGAGCTCCAGACTAGCCAGGGCTATATAGTAAGAAACTGTCTCAAACAAACAAACAAGCAAACAAGCACACCAACAAAACCAGTGCTCACATCAGCAGTACAGATATTAAAATTGGAAGGCTACATAGAAAATTAACATGGATGACATGCAAACTCTTTTGGGGGGGGGGTCTGGCGAGGGTTCGAGACAGGGTTTCTCTGTGTCTCCTTGGCTGTCCTGGACTCACTTTTTAGACCAGGCTGGTCTTTGCCTCCCGAGTGCTAGGCTTAAAGGCATGTGCCACCATGGCCTGGCTCAACATGCGAGTTCATAAAATGTTCTGTGTTCTCATAAAACTTGCTCATTGTTGGTGGGATTGCAAATTGGCATAGTCATTATGAAAGCAGTGTGGAGAGTTTTTAAAAATGTAAAAATACGTCTACCATATGACGCAGCTATACCATTCCTTGGGACATGTCCAAGGGCAAGGACAAGAAAACCTACCCCACAGATACTTGCTCAGCCATGTTTATTGCTGCCTCTACTTACAATAGCCAGGAAATAGAAACAACCTAACTTAAATGTTCTTCAACTAACTGATCAATGGGTGGTGGATACATTTATACTATGGAACACTATTTAGCTGCAAAGAAAAATGAAATCAGTTTTGCAGGTAAAGGGAGTTAGAAAAAGATCATATTGAGGTGAAATAACCCAGACCCAGAAAGACATCTGTCACATGTTCTCTCTCATGGTAGGTTCTTGGCTCCAAATCCTCAGACATGAGTATGCATCCTGGATTAACTGTAGAAACCAGGAAAGTAAAGAGGGATCACTGCTGGTATAGGGGAGTTGGGGAGAAATAGAAAGGGGGACACAGTACAAATGATTTCGTCTGAAAATGAGGAAAATGGGGGGGGCACTTTAATTTGGAGGGAAGGAGAGATATATACAGGAGGAAGAAGAAGGGTGAAGTTACAGTAAGGATATTTGGAAAAAGTCATAAGGAATCATACTGTTAACAATATGCCAAAAACAAAACAAAACAAAAACAAAAACAAAAAAGCAAGCCTATGAAACATGTAACTCTATGTATAAATGGGCATATATAGTTTAAATGAAATTTTCTTTTCTGGGCTGACAATGCTCCCTCCAAAAGCCAAAGACCACCTAATAAAAAACACCAACGATAGGCATGAAAAGCCTTCTTTTACGTTGCTGGCAAGCATTGTCCAAGAGACTCCAAAAACATACACTCCGTTGCTATTACCCGTGGTTGCCCCTGAGAGGTGCAAGGTTTAAGTCCTTATTGCTAAAAATATCATGTACTTCAGACAAAGGACCTGGAGGCTCCTGTGCTGGAACTGACCTGAATGTCTCATTCCTGAGAAATTGTATTCAGAGGACACCAAGCAAACTTTCAAATGAGGGAGACAACCTACAGTCCTACCAGCTATGATCCCTAGACTGAGCAGGTTATATTCAGGAATGTATGTATGCATGCATGTAGGTATGTATATATGTATATGTTTATACATATGTACATATAACAGAAATTAATGAAAAGAGAGGCCATGGAAGTGGGCAAGAAGAGGTATATGAGAGGGTATGGAGGAAGGAAAGGGAAGGGAGAAATGATGTAATCACATTACAATCTCAAAAATAATAAAAAGAAAAGTTGAAATGAAAAGATACATACATATACAAAATCAATGAAACAAGCATTTGATTCTTTGAAAGGATGACAAAGATCCATAAACCCTTAGCTAAACAATTTATCTCTTAGGCCTGGATCTATATGTTCTTAATGGATAAAGTATTATTATATTTAACTTATACTTTAGTAAAGCTGACTGTGGGACTCTTTCTGGATAAGGCTGAAGTCTGACTTCTCCAGATAGCTGTTTTGCACTTGGTCTATAATGGTGGAGTCCCTTTTCTTAGTGGCATTCTCACTCCACCTGATCTGGTAACCTAGATCTTGTAAAGAGTATCCTACAACCCTCAGGGAAGATTAGAAGCCAGGCCCAGGCAATGGGCCTCATCCTAAAGAGTTCTAGCTGCCCCTGAGTGAGAAACAGGGCCTTCAGACCTTTGATTCCAATGTCCGTCCATTCTTGTCTAGAGGCCAGCAGTTCCTGGACCTTCCCATGGGATGTGGAACCCAGGCCAGCCTGCCACATGCTGACTTCAAACTTAACTTCAAATCTTTTATTTAGACTCACAGAAATTAAATTGCAGAGCTCAGTACCGTGATACACATCTGTAATTCTAGCACCTGGGAGGCAGAGGCAGGAGTATGTGCCAGGCCAGTTACAGAACAAGTTTGATTCAAATCTATGTTACAAAGATCCCATTTCAAAAACAGTGTCCTGCAAAAGAGCTAAATTATAAATATTTGATCACATACCTTATAGAAGAAATATTGTACAAGATGTGCTATTCTCACATAGTATAGATGTCCATGAGCCAATAGCAGTTTCTTTAAATGTTTAAACTTTGGAACAGAATAATCACTATTCCTGGCTGCTTGGCGACCTTCTTTTCCTTTAATACCTAGGGAGAGAGAGTATTTCCAGATGGTGATAATTTCATAGAATGACCCAACGCCTGATTTGTTTTTATATTTTAAGTTGCTTAAATATTACAATGAAGTGTGTACCCTCGGTTTATTTTTTAAAATGGCTTTAAGAATGATACTGAGACTTACCAAATAAAAGTATTTTTAATTGATGATAAGCTATTTGTTAGCATAATATAAAACAACTAAGTAGAGTCATTATTTTAAGTACAAAGCAAAAAGTATCTGGAGGGAAAATTATTTAAGGCCTTTAATATGTGCTTAATTGTGTGCAACACTAAATCAGATGTGATATTAAGGCAACTTAGAGGCCTATGGTTTATGGCTTAGGAAACCAATGAGAAGACAGTGAGAAACTGAATGAAATTGAATAGCTATTCATGGATTTTATGAGCCATAGGTCATTTCCACATTGGGTAATCAATAAGCAAAATATAAAATTCCATGCTAAATCATTCTACTTCTGAATGGGAGAAGAAATTTGGGGATCTAATTTCTTCACTATAATAATTTTCAAGGTATTAATTCTATATGTGCTCCCAATCCATTGTCCAATGTTGTTGGAGTGTTAGGTTGGGTGCTTAATAGCAATTGGGTGAATGAAAACGTGCTGAAGGTGGCAGAAGAACTGTTGGTGTGTATCAACATAAGACTTCAACACCAGAGCCTTCGGTACTCATAGGTACCACTGTGTGGAAAATGAACCAATCAGTGAGAATTTCTAATAGTTGATAATCTCAAAAGAAAGAGAGCAGTAAATAGAATAGGCAGTCTGGCTAGGGGTGTAAAAATTAATAAAATACTATTCATGCTGTTAAAATAAGAACTGCACAATCAATAGTGGCACAAATAGGTTTGAAAAATCCACTTTGTTATTGGGCGGTGGTGGCACACAACTTTAATCCCAGCACGTGGGAGACAGAGGCAAGTAGATCTCTGAGTTCTAGCCTGGTCTACAGAGGGAGTTCCAGGACTCCCAGGGCTACAGAGAGAGACCCTGTCTCCAAAAACCATTAAAAGAAAAAGAAAAGGAAAAATCCACTTTGTTTGGCAAATATAAAAATACGCTCTAGTTACACATCACTGTTAGAAAAAAGTCTTTCATCAGATTAGCAATTATTCCCAAGGTCAAATTCCAGATGAATAACCAAAATAAATCTAGAATAAAAGTGATTCAACCTAAAGAACAATACTGATGATGATACTTTATAGAAGGCATCACATTAAATGTTTCTTACCTATTCCCACATGGGATTCCAAAATCATACTGACATCATTTGCACCATCGCCTATTGACAGTGTTATGGGGCTGCCTTTCAAGTTCTTCACCATTCTGACAATCTAAACATTAAATACAAAAGAGACAGAAAAGTCAAAAGCAGAATGTATAAAATTTACTGGGTTCATTGTTATTTATAAGTAAACAGAAAGGTAGTTTGTATGTATGTGTTATATAAAATAAACTCTTAATTCTCAGCTGTAAAGTAACACAGTTCTAGCACTATAGCACTAACACCCCCATTTGTTTCTAGATCTGTATATGTAGAAATGCTTAAAACCTTTCCTGCCATACTTACTAAAGGCTGGCATGTTTCCTTCTTTTGTCATCATTTCATGTGACCTTTTTAGATTATATTGTGAATGTGTGAGAGTAGAGGCCATATATTGGATTTGAGGTAACATGTACAAAGCTACTAGAACAAGAATGGAAAAATCAGAACACTGCTTTTGTTACCTCTTACTCCCTCCTCTGACTATATTCATATCTCCCTTAAGAATGCTCCAATGAGGCTGGGCATGATGGTACATGCCTGTAATCTCAGCACTTGGGAGGCAGAGGCAGTTAGATCTCTCTGAGTTCAAGGCCAGTCTGGTTTACAAAGTGAGTCCAGGCCCAGCTTTCAAGTTGTTTTCTTTAAAAAAAAAAAAAAATTTTTTTATTATGTATAAGGTGTTCTGCCTACATATCTACATGCAGGCCACAAGAGGGCACCAGATCTCATTATAGATGGTTGTGAGCCACCATGTGGTTGCTGAGACCTTTGAAAGAGCAACCAATGCTCTTAACCTCTGAGCCATCTCTCCAGCCCTAAAGTTGTTTTCTTATCTCCACATGTATACCAAGGTACATGGATCACATAATATGTAAGTAAATGTAAGAAAAAATTTCCATATATGAAAGCTTATGATATCAATGAAGAAGAAAGTATTTGCTAATTAGGAATTATTTTACAGAAGAAAGCATGATTTAAATCATGAAATACTAGTAAAATTTGTGTGTGTACAGAAATAGGGTATTCCTAGAGAAACAGAATGACATTCAAAAGGCACACAGTGAAGTGAAAATAGAAAACACTTAAAAAATAGGTCTGGTGTGAGCAGATCAATGAATTTTCACATATAGATAATGGATTCAGATCAATATGAAAAAATGTACAAGTAGTAGCAGAGTACAGAAGCCGCTGGTAGAAAATGCAATGAGGAAACAGGGAAGCTAGGAGGCTAGTTACAGATGAAGGTTAATGAGCTCTGGAAAGAAGTGAAAAGAAAGAATTGGGCAGAAAACTCTAGGAAAATGTACTAGAAAACATACTTTGATAGTTAAAGCCACATGAAAAAGTAAAGTATGAGAGAATTGAATAATATATAAAGGTTTTGAGTTTAGAGGATTAAAACTATAGTAAGCTTGGCTACAGAAATAATAGGAGATGTCAAGGGAAATGATGGTTAATCTGCAGAGAAGGCAGAGTTGAAACAATAACGGCAAACTTAAGATGGGTTTGTAAGAAACTAATGAAGTAGAATCCCAAAGATTTAGACAGAAGGTAATGAGTTAAACTATATGTACACACGCGATGAGGAAGTAATAATCTAGAAAACATTAAGTATAGTGACAAAGATAAAATACACTGAGGCAGTCAGGAGGCAGGGGCAGGTATCTGTGAGTTTGAGGCCAGTTTGGTCTACACAGTGAATCCAGGACAGCCAAGGCTATACAGAAAAACCTGTGTTAAAAAAACAAACAAACATAACCCCGCCAAACAAAAACAGACAACAACAACAAAAACCCACTAAGGCTACTCCATGTTCTGGAAAGGAGAAAAAATATGGGCAATACCAAAAAGGTTTCATAAAAATAGATAGACAAAAAATACATAAACAGATTATAATATGAGACTTAGGGAGTAAAAGAAAAATGGCTCCGGTAACAGGAATAAAATAAGACAAAGGAAGAAACAAACTGTTCAAGAAAATTATAATATCTGCCTGAAGATACTAGAATTAATTATGATAGTAGGGAATCCAAATGGAGATGTCTAGCAGACAGCTAGAAACGGGATACTTAATCTTAAGAAAAAGCCAGGACTGTAGCCGTATCCATGGAAGGCAGAAAAATGAAAGAGTTAATCCAGAGAGTGTGAGTCCATAAAGTGAAAAGCAAAGAAAAACTGCCATAGGGAAAAAACTATTAAGCAAGTAGAAAATCAGGATAAATGGGCCAGAAAGAAGTTCAGTAGTAAAGAACATTGGCTGCTTTGCAGAGGACCCAAGTTTAATTCTCAGTACCCAGATGGCAGCTCACAAATGCCTGTACCTTTAGTTCCAGGGGTTCTGATGACCTTTTCTGGCCTCCGTAAATACCAGGAACCCAAGTTGTGCAGATATACATGCAGGCAAAATACTCCCATATGTAAAATTAAAATAAAAAAGTAAAAATACCGGATAAAACAAAATGAAAAGATACAATGTCAAAGAGGAGGAACATATTGCATTTTGGGCAGGCACAGAAATCTAGGAAGATTTTTAAGGAGAAGGTCAATGAACAAGGAAAAGAATAGTGCTCAAGGAACTGGGCCAGGTTTATCTGTAACCAAGCCAGTGGAGTAGTACTAAGAGAAGAAATAACAGGATACACAGGGCTAATAATGTCATGAGGAGGAAAGAACACTAAGTAGGGGCAGTAGGAACTACATACTCATTTGAGAAGTCTAGAAGGTAAAGAACTGGTCAGCAAGCTTGAGAGTACAAGGTACAGTATAGGTTTAAAATACTTTGAAAGGGACTAAGAGTTTGTTCACAAAGAAGAAAAAGCCAAGGAGAGATATGAGATGTGTATAGAACAGAAAATGAACTACTATCCAGTTACCTGGGCTTTTTGTAATGGTGCCATCCGGCAGCAGAGCACTGCAGTGCATTTCATACAGATCTGTAGGAAAATGCTTTTATAGTTGTTTGAACTAGAGTCTTGACTAGAATTCAGTATGAGTGACAATGTGGAGCCATCAATGATTAATCCATATTCCTGATGTTCTGTCCACGCTCTGAAAAAGATTTTAAAAATGTGTTTATATCTTGTATACAATTAGAATTAAGACCTTGACTTTTATTTTGTTTTGAGACAGATCTCGCATGGCTCATGCTGGCCTTCAACTCTCTCTGTAGCTGAGGATGTCCTTTAACTCTGATCCTCCTGTCTCCACTTCTCAAGTTCTAGGACTACAGGCATGCACCACCATACCCTGCTTTATTCTGAGCTTCTTAATCACAGATGGGAGTATTCCAGATGAGACAAGTCACCAGTTCCAGTTTCCTTTATCTATCTATCTAGTAACAGCACAACAGTAAATTTTGGTTTAAAAAAAAAAAGCTACTTAGGGAGAAAATGAAAATATTAGAGCAGAAAAGAGGGAGGAAATGTCAGCACCGTGGTAGACATTGCAGAAATTAAGAAACAGAGCTGGTGTTTTTAAATTTTTATTGTGTGTGTGTGTGTGTGTGTGTGTGTGTGTGTGTGTGTGTGTGCGTATGCACATGCATGGTACATGTGTGGCGGTCAGAGGGCAAATTAGCTGGAATTGGTTATGGAGATCAAACTCAGGTCATACGGCTTGTGCAGCAAGTACTTTTAGCTGATGAGCTATTGCACTGGCCTAAGAAGGAGAATTTTAGGGAGGATATAATTAATAATGTCAACTTCAGTAGAGAAATGAGGAAGAAAACAAAAAGAACAAAATAGATTGCACCAAGTTTGCCTATTAAGAAGCCTGTAGAGTAATATGAACAGAAATAACAGGGAAAGGCAGCTAATAGTGTCATGGGGAGCAAGGACTGTGCACACAGTTGATTTTAAGCTCTGAAAATGATAAAAAATGAAAGTGGTTGTGCAGTCTGACTGTATAAGGAAAGAGAAAAAAATAAAATGACTTAAGAGCAAACAAATATAGCATCTTTGCCTGAATGACAAAAGTAATCCATAGAATATGGTTTTCAAACACGGCAGAACATCAAGAAGATATAGTGCTCATTAAAGAACATCATATAAATGCACACATATATCATTTAAATAAATACCATTTTTATATCACGTGGTGGTTCTTAACCCTAGTTTACCTATATTAAAAAAAAAACTGTCCATGCCTGGCTCCCATTTGTAGACCAATTAAATCTGAAAGTATTAGGCAAAGCTTCGTACTGCACAATTATATTTTAAAGATTCCTTAGGCTGTTCTCACACTTAACTCCAACTAAGATGCTTTGGTGCCAAGAAAGCAAATGTAAAGAGAGATGGAAGTAGGAGGATCAAGAGTTCAAGGCCAGTGTAGGCTACATGAGCTCTTGTCTAAAAAAAAATCAGTTGCAAAACCATGATCACACAGTATCTTACAAACCAACCAACCAACCAACCAACCCACAGTCATAAATATGAGAAGGGGATTTGTAGGTAGAGGAAGGGGTAATAGAGGTGGTAGAGAGAGTTGGGTGGATCACAATAATCTGAATGCACATTGTGGTAGTTTAAACAAGAGTGCCTCTCATAGGCTTTGACATTTGAATACTTGGTTTCAGGTTGGTGGCACTGTCTGAAGAGGTCTAGGAGATGTGGCATTGCTAGAGGAAGCACAACATTGGTTTCAAAGCCTCATGCCATTTCTAGTTAGTTCTCTATCCTTTGTGATTGCAACAGAAGATGTAAACTCAGCTGGGCACAGTGGCGCATGCCTGTAATCCCAGCAGAGAGGCAAAGGCAGGCAGATCACAGAGTACATGGCCTGGCTAGTCTACAAAGCTAGTCCAGGACAGCCAAGGCCACAAAGAGAAACCCTGTCTCGAAAAACCAAAGGGGAGTGTGTGAGTTCTTAGCTTTATGCTCCTGCTGCTATGCCTCTGACCTGCCACCACAGATTCTTATTCCTCTTATTCAACTTCTATAAGTTGCCTTGGTAGTGAGTGGTGTTTTACCATATCAATAGTAAAGTAACTAATATACATACAAGTGTGTGTGTGTGTGGGTGTGCATATGAAAAAATTTACAACAGATCAAATTCATAAATTTTCTGTTGCAATGAAAGGAACAAAACAGCATCCATTTAATTTCTGCTCAAGTAATCTTGGGTGCCCTTTGAGAATCACTCCAATAGAAGCAGTAAATACAGGAAATTTTCGGTTATAGATTTAGTTGTCTACTTTAATGCTACTCAAAGTTTACTGTGCAGAGGGGTTATTTGACTATATTATTAAAGTGCAGATTCTGATTCAATAAGTCTTGGTGAGATTTTAAATTCTGCATTTTAACCACCTGCCCAGTGACACTTTTATAAATCAAACTTTGAATAGCAAAAATTTAATGTATTCAATGATCTTTTATTCTGTATTTCTATCATATTTTGTATTCATTCACATTTTGTTCCATAAGTTTTGAGGCACATTTTATTTAGTAATTAAAGGGCCATCAATCATGCATATTTAGCAAGTCAGATAGCTCAATGTTTATAATAAAGGCATTAGCTGCCAGGTTGATGACCTAACTTTGATCCCTGAGTCCTAGACAGCTGGAGAGAACTAACTCACATAAATTGTTCTGACCTCTGCACAAACATACAGCGGCATATGTGCGTCCCTCCTGCAACCAACCAAACAAATGCAATGAAACTGTCTTTTTTCTTTGCTTATTTAATCAGGGCTCACTGAACAGAAAACAATAAATGAAGAAATACTTGTAAATACCAGTTACAAGTAGGCCACATGGAAGAGTTTATAATAATAATAATAATTACTACTACTACTACTACTGAGGGTTGGAGCTACAGTTCAGTAAGGGTGTTTGCCCAGCATATTAGTGATGGTTCAATCTCCATTGTAAAATTAAAAAGAACTATTGTCTAACCTTTTCTTGGAGAACGGAAAATTCCCACAGAATAGAAGAAGTACATATAAGGGAACATATACAAACAAACAAGATAATAAATGGTACACACTCAGTTATTGAGACACTAAGTCCACCCAGGAGGTCAATTCTTTCTGAGGTGAGATACCTGGAAGTTACATTAAAAGTAGAGAAGAAAGAAGTGAAGGAAGAATATATGTGGTTGGCACATTTGAGAGCAAATTAATTCTACTTCAGGCCTTTGGTATGACCAAAGGGTCTGTGGCTAATGGAGACTTACCAAAGGTTTCAGGGTGAGGTGAGATGGACAGTGCTTTATTTAAAGAGCTTATCAGCCAGAAAGGCTTAAGGGGTTGAACACATATGATGCTACGTGTATGATCTGAAATACCAGTGGTAACTAGAGCATGACTAAGGCTTTTTGGATAATGTGAACTGGAAAAAGGAAAGGAACAAAGTGGGTAAAGGGAATTCTGGAACTGAACTCTATGGTGTGCTATGGCAGGCTAAGAAAAACTGACAAGGAGCATGCATTGTAATTTGGACCAACCATATATGTTATTTGACTAAAGAAAGGAAATTTTCTCATAGGTGAATGATATAAATATGCAGTCTCACTGGCTATCAGGTATCAGAATTACAGCTGTTTTAGAATGAGCCACAATCTTATGAATGTGGTTTATTAATTTTTAAGATTGTTTAAACATGAGAGATATAGATAGAGTATTTATAAGCTTAGCTGTAAAAAGAACAGGTTCTGAAATCATACAGACTTGTTCAATTCCTTAACAGCTGTATGATTTTGAGGAAGTTACTTCATGTTAATGAGCCTCAGTTTCTCTTTATCTATAAAGAGATTTAAAATTGCCTAATTGCGTTGTTAATAAAGCTTAGGTGAGAATAATCATCTAAAGCACTTAATGGTATTCCATTAGGAAATGGAATATGTGGCTGGAGAGATGGTTCACTGATTAAGAGCACTTGATGCTCCTGCAGAGCATGTGGGTTCATTGTCCAGTACCCACATCAGGCAGCTTGCCGCCTTCTGACCTCCATGGGCACAAGGCACACAGACAGTGCATAATACATAGACAAAAACACTCCTACACATAAAATGTCAATAAATACATTTTTTAAAGGTTTGTTTTATTCTTTATTATAGGTGTATGTGCACGTGAGTGCAGGTACCCACAGAGGTCAAAAGAGGTTGGTCACCAGATCCCCTGTAGCTTGAGTTATAAGTGATTGTGAGCCAGTCAATGTAGGTGATGGGAACTGAACTTGGGCCCTCTGGCACAGCAGTATTTGCTCTTAACCACTGATTCATCTCTTCATCCCCCTAAAAAAAGTCTTGGGGGAAAGGGGAAACAGTTTTTCCTATGGGAGGTCTCTGCAATTACTACAGGTATAACTGGTGGTATTCCAGAAAAGGAATTCGACTTACTTATAGCCACGCTAAATTCAAGCAACTAACTTAGGCAATGAAAAGAATAAAGAATGTCTTTCTTATCTCTAGGCACTGAGTTACTGTGCATCAGAAGCTTTTCTTGAGACTCTTAAGCTCCATAAATCTTTTCACTTTGGCTAGTTGAAGACAGAATCAAAGTTTGCTTATTTGGTTCCTGCTGGAGTAATGAGAATCCACATGGAAAATGGACTAGTTCTTCGAAATTTATGGAAACAATTATGGAGACTGGTGCTATTGTATGCCCAGACTCTAAAAAGTTAGAAATTGAGCTATTTTTTAAAAATTTAGAAAATAAATACTACTGTTATCATCCAGAAATCTCACTATTGAGTATACACAAGAGCAAAATGAGTAGCATAGAGATGTTATGGACTCTAGTGTTCCTTCCACACTATTCATAATAGCCCAAAGATGGAAATAACTTAGGTGTCTTTCAACTAATGAATAGGTGAAAAAATATGGTACATACATAACATAAAGTACTATTTAGCTGCATAAATGAAATTCTGTCATTTGCAACTATACAGATGAAATGAAGCTCATTTACACTATGTATGGTATGGAAGTGAAGTAATCCAGGTATAAAAGGACAGTGTATGATTTTATTCATATGAATCTCAGATCATTGATCTCATGGAAGTTGAGACTACAAGGGTGGTTACCAAAGTCTGGCAGAGTATGCAGGTATAAGAATGGAGAAACATTGATCAATGAGCTTAAGTAATATTTAGACAGGATGAAGATATTTTTAGTATATTACCTGTACAATGGGGTGACTATAGGCAAAAATAATTTCCAATAAATTTCAAAATGTTAGAAGTAATGATTCTGGAAGTTTTTACTCTAAAGAAGAGTGCTGGAGGAGGTCTGGAGAGATGGCTCAGAGGTTAAGAGCACTCTCTGCTCTTCCTAGAGGTCCTGAGTTCAATTCCCAGCAACTACATGATGGCTCACAACCATCTATTCTAGGATCTGATACCCTCTTCTGGCCTGCAGGTATACATGCAGATAGAGCTTTGTATACATAATAAATAAATAAATAAATAAATAAATATTTTACAAAAGAAAGTGCTTTGGGGAAAATGCGTTTAGCTTCAACTTAAACACTATACAGTGTATGCGTGCATCAAAATATCATGTTAACCTATTAGTATGTAGAATTTATGCTTTTGGATACATGTGAATTATACGTTTGTCTAAAAATAAGAAACTGAGAGCTGCAGATATCTCAGTGGTAGAGAGCTTGCCTAGAATGTATAAGGGCCTAGGTTCAATTCACAGCACTGACTCTCCAATTGAGCTTTCACACTAAATTTGAGAAATCCAATTGTCTTTTACATTAAGAAAGATATAAAGTGACAAATGATCTCAAATGGACCATTAACTAAGTCCTCAGGGAAGGTTTTAACTTACAAGAATAAAAAAACAGAGAATGATAAATTACAGCAAATAGAGCCTTCTACAAAAGCATCTGTTATTTACATTTGTATCAATGTATAAATATAAGAAATAGATGCATTTTCTTACTTTTTAAGGCTTCTAGTGCTTTTAGGAAATTCATGCAGCAACTTCTTACGATATTCTATTAACAATTCATGCAATCGATCTTCTTTCCTTTCACTTTCTTCAATGGTTTTTGTGGTCAATTCCAAGAGCTCAGTATTGGTTTGAAAAAGGCGACAAGCATAGCAGGTGGATTTGGCTGTTTCCATCTTGTCCCCAGTAAGTACCCACACTTTCAAGCCAGCTGCATGCAGGGCTTCAATGGTCTCTGCAGCCTGATCTTGCAGCCTACAAACACAAAGAAACTTTGTTGAAGCAAGCATTCTTACAGCTTACTAGCAATACAGTTCTAGAATCCTGACTCCTTATCAGAGTTGTGTTGTATCTGACAAAGCTTTTCTTACTGAAGTGAATTTCAAACAATGAAGTTCAGAAAATTTCTTATCTCTTGAGGTAACTGGTAGGCTAAAAATTGAAATTAAGCAAAAGTCTTCAGAAACTCCAAATGTTTACATCCGCTGTGACTTTAGTGTATTTTTTTATAATGCCACATCTCACCACACAATTTTTTTTTTTTGAGACATAGTCTATGTAGCCCTCGCAGTCCTGGAACTCACTATGTAGACCAGGTCAACGCCTCTCTTTACCAAGTGTTGGCATAAAAGGCATGAGCCACCATGCCTGGTGAACAACATAACGTCTTAACATGTTCCTAAATGGAAAGAGCTAAAACATTCTTTAGATATGGGGGATATTAGTAAATTCTTATCCTTGAGGAAATTTTAAGATTAGGAAAGCTGCTGACTGTGGTAGCTTGTCTTTAATAGGAGGTAGCTGCAAGCAGATCTCTGTGAGTTTGAAGCTAAAACAGTCTCTATACTGTGTTCCAGGCAAGCCAGGGCTACACAGTTGATATCCTATCTCATAAAAAGCTTCCTTCCTGCTTGCTAGCATTCAGTGTACTTGAAGGTGCTGTGTAGGCTGCTGGGGGAAAATAGCTATCAGGAGTCTTATCTACCTATGAATTCTTTTAAGTTACAATATCAACATGCTAGGCAAGATAAGCCTACTGGTGAAATAAAGTGTGAATGTGATTGATAGGAGTAGCCAACTGCTTTTACAAAGTTGTATTTGACGAGGCTAGAAACTGGCCCAGTGACTAAAAAACCACTTGCTACTCTTTCAGAGGACCTGGTCAAGGAAAGGAACTCATGCCTTGTTCTGAAAACTAGCCAAAAGTCTATAGCTGGTAAGGTTCTAGGCCCTAAGAGGTAACCTACTATTTTGGTTTGTTTGTTTATGCTTTTTACTAAATGGAAATGGCATCAAACTGCGTTCTAAATATGTTTGCTTATACCCATAGATTAGCATTGCTCTCAACCTTGGTTAGAGAACATTGTTTTTGCAGTGGGTGATAGCTAATTGGTGTTTCATAACTGGTTAAAGTAGTGAGAATATGTGGACAGCTCAGACTTAAATGGGAAATTTATATTATTTATATTATTCTTACAAGGTTTAGGAAACATCATGAAAGAGGGGGTAGAAAAGAATTTAAGGTCTGGAACAAGGGGAGGAATGCTTTTAACTGTTACCTTCTGGGCTTGGCATGGCCACTACACTCATGTATCCATAGCAGATGTGTTTACTTACACAAGATGGGACCCCAGTGACTCTTATTATGAAGGAAAAAGGAGCTCATAGTTACTCTCTGAGGAACTATTGGCTATTATGGTTGCTGAGGTAGGATAATAATTTTCTTTAGTGGCACAATCACCACTAAGTTGCCCATGCTCAGGTAAATGACCATAATATTCATGCTCATACAAACAACCTTAATTGAACTCAGTGGGTTACAAAAATCAAAACAAAGCCAAAACCAAAACCAAAAATATGAACAGAACAGCAGTTAGACAAAGAAACAGACAAGAAAATAGGAGGGGACCTTGTTGGTAAGAAATTGTTCGATGGCAGCAGGACTAGGATGAGAGAGGTTAATGGGGATGAAATGACTAAATTATATACATGTTACATATATGAAAATATCAAAGACTAATTAATAAATATTAACATAAAATAAAACAATAAAACTTTAATACTTTCAATTGGTTGAATATATGTTTATAACTTTGAGTAATTAAAATTTTGTTAATTTATTATATGTATATTTGTGTTTTTTTCCGACATATATATTTGTGTACCATGTGCATGCCTACTATTAAAGAGTAGGAGGGGAAGGCATGAGGTCCCTCAGGGCTAGAGATACAGATGATTGTGGATACCATGTAGATTCTGAGAATTGATCCCAGGTTCTCTGGAAGAACAACCAGTATACTAAACCATGCAGCCATCTCTCTAGTGCCTTTGCCATAATTTACAATTCTTTGAAAACTTTAAAATATTTAAAAATCAAAACATTATTTTAAGCAGATCACTGACCAAGTCCTACAATAATGTCTAGAAGAGCTCACCCTATAGATTTAAGTCTTATTCTTATTCTTATTTTAAAGTACTCAAAAATATATTCTGGCTTGTAGAAACAGGTTAGATTAAATTTTTGTACTGTTTACTGTGAATTTCCTTTCTGCCCATTTACCAATATCTTACCCATTCATTCTTCTAGGCACCAGTTCAAATAATGGTTCTATAATCCTGTCTTATATGCTGTAAGGCTATTTCATAAAAGTTACATAAACAATTAGATGATTTAGCAAATATTCAAAAGATTACATTGATAATGGATTCATTTTTAAGTTATATGTATTTAATTTAAAATTATTTCTAGGTTTCAAAATCTACTATATTTTCCATACTTGGTAAAATAAACCAATTTTTAGATTTACAACACTAAATGAAATATTTCAAAATATGTGAATAAATTACTAATCTGGGGCATACCTACAGACTGGTCATTAAAATTGCAAGAGTACATCTGAGTAAAGA
The DNA here is from genome assembly GCF_903995435.1 of Acomys russatus. Classification (NCBI taxonomy): domain Eukaryota; kingdom Metazoa; phylum Chordata; class Mammalia; order Rodentia; family Muridae; genus Acomys; species Acomys russatus. The sequence goes on from NC_067169.1 coordinate 111,535,437, forward strand.
TAATACCAGGCTAATGTGGACTGGGAAAGCTTAGGAAGAGATAAAGAACTACAGGTAATTAAGTAACGATGGCTAAGGGAAGAGAAACACTTCCCAGGGAAGTGAACACCAATTGGTTATCCAATACCAAATGATCAGCCCTGAAAACAAACATATAATTAACTAATTAACAGGCATTTATATATTGAGGATTGATTACATACATACATACATACACACACACACACACACACGGCCACGAATGTGAAAGAGAATAAAGTGGGGTTGGACATGGGAGGTTTTTGAGGTAGGAAAGGGAAGGGGGAAATAATGTAATTATATTATAATTTCAAAAAACAAAACGAGTATCTAGTTACTTGTCTTCCACAGCAGTGGCTCCAATTAAATTCATATTTGTCTCAATCTCATCAAAAAGTTTTTCCAGCTTTTCTTCTCTATCTTGTAGGGCCATTTTTGCCTCTGTTAGTTGTGTATTAATTCTTGCAAAATCATCTGGAGCAATTTCTTTGAAGGCTACACAGAGAGTCCGATACCCATCCTAGAAGCAAAGCAGAAGGTCTATAGTTACCTCTTTAATAGTTGAAAGAATGTCATACTCTTTTAAAGATTTATTTTTAATTATGTGAGGAGTATGTGTCAGTATGTGTTGTGTATGGTTATGTTTACATGAGTGCAGATGACTATGGAGGCCATGGACATGAGAGGTCCTGGAGCTGGAGTTATAAGTAGTTATGAGCTATTCAATGTGGGTCCTGGGAACAAAACTTGGGTCTTTTGTTAAGACCAGTACATGCTCTTAACTGCTGAGCCACCTCCCTAACCCCAGTCATATTCTTGAAATGTATTTGCTTTACCCATCTGTGCAAAAGAGAAATTTTGAAACATTTAATTTTTTAAAATGAACAGAATGCAACTAAAAACTCAACATTTAGTTAAGTTCAAAACAACTAATAGCTAGTTTGAAAAGATACTTGAAAAATCTTCACCAAGTACTAGTTCTAATGACAATATTGATTGGGCTGGGTTAATAATTCATGTTAAAATAAAGAATATGGGAATATAACCAAATAGAATAAACTGAAATTAACTTCAACATTATTTAATTTTGTTGATGGACATTATTTATGTCCATCTAGCATATCTCCATTTACTTATTGAAAGGAAGGGCAAAGGCTTACCATTGCATTACGTTCTACATGGGCTTTGGTTAACTCAATTTCATGGTTAGGCACCCTGGGAAAAATTGATGAATCTGCTCCTTTACAAAAAAGTAGAATATCTCCTAAAATAAAGAACCAAAGTACTCAACTTAGAATTTGACTGATAATAGGATATACAGAAGAGGTAACTGTTAAGATAGCCTCTCTCATGCAGCTGCTATATATTTTGAATCTCTTTTACAATGTTTAAACAAATAGAATAAAATATCTAGAGATTTAAGTTTGTCAGAACAATCACCATCTCTCCAGAACATTATAGACACAATAAATAAACCAGATCTACTACATGTACCCCTGCTATAGTTCCTCCCAGTAAATCATGGAGTACTAGGCTGTATGTATCAAGGAACTCCAGGTGACTTATTGTTGAAAATGTAGCCAGTCATGACACAGAGCCAAAACCCAAGCTCAAGCTCTAACAGCCTAAATTCATTTTGAATAAATTAGAAGACCACTTGCTTGATGGGGTATACTGGGAACTTTAAAATATCTTTGTAGAATAATGATATTATAAGTAACGTTTTAGATCATGCACTGTTGATCACTAAAAGACACTATCCTTTTGAGGCCAATAACTGCTCAACAAACCAAAAAGTGAAGTTTTGGGATCAGTGACTTTTGCATGTCATTTTTTCAGGCATTTCACCACTTGCAGAACAATATATAGGCATAGATGTACACACATTAAAGTAGTATTGAAATGCTAAGTGTTTCATTTCTAATCATATACTGAAGTCTGTTTAAAAGTCATAAACAAATTTCATGGTTATATACAAAAGCCAATCTCATGACTTTGCAGTGATCCCAGAAAGGGTGAGTAAAGTGAACCATGGTTCTCCATGGCTTTTTCCACATTCTCATATTCTCATTAAAGAATTGGCAGCAGATTTAATACCAAATTAAACCAAGGATATTTTGAAAATAAACTTCTCGGACCAAAGAAACACAAGTGCACACGTATATATACCTCTGAGAGCTTGTGAATAAAGTAGGAGTACTCTCCCCTGGTTCTTTCAGAAATCGAACAGACGGCAAACTGCCATAGCGCCTTCCAAATATATGAAGGAGCCTACAGATGATGGTATTCATTTATCTGAAAAGGCATGTTTTATTTTTTCAGAGTCCTTAGCTCTGGAATGAAACAACAATGTCCTTTCCCAGAAACTCAGGTTAATCATACATCTCTATTTTATTTGCTTCCAAGGAGTGTAAAACAGTACGAGAATAAGAGAGGTCAGAGAAGGATAGAAAGCCAGCAACTCTGAATGCCAGGCTTCTATAATTAGTAATTACAAATCATTCTGTGATACAGAGGCCCTGTTTCAGTAAAAATTACAAGACTTATACTACAGAAAACACTTCTTTCCTCAAAAAGGTTATAAACAAATCTTACAAGTAGAAAAAGATAATAAGTCAAATTTTAAAGATGCATACCTTCTTGGGTCTTTACAATAACACTCATACGTCGACGGACAGAATCAAAATTTAAGGTGTGGAGAAGTTCATACCTTTAGGGGAGTAAAGACGAAAAGTTCAATGCCTCAACTGAAATAAGAAAAAGTACATGACTAAGACATCTTAAAACAAACTTTTCTCTTTGGATGTGGACAACTACTTTTGTGTACAACTGATACTTTCCATTTTGTTTGAAATTTCTCTGCATGTAAAACATGCTAATAAGATAATAACAGTAAAATTTATTTTTATTTTCTTACTGTATAACTTAAAAAAGAGTGTCTACATAGCAATGGAAAACAAAGAACTGGCCCACCAAGGCAGATATAGAGGGGGTCTAGTGGGATTGCAATTTTGGAGTACTTATTAGGGGGTCAGACACTGTGCTAGGTATTGAGGAATTGAGATGATGTACCGAACACTCTTTCATCTAAGAACTTAACCATATTATAGAGGAGACAAAGGAAAATGAAAATAACTACCCTCTGAGTCCATTAACTACTTCCTTCAACCAACATACACAAAAGGAAGAGACTAGAGCAGAGAAAAAAGTCAACTGAAAGAATATTTCCTGGAAAAGGCTGTATGCTAGATTCTACAAAGAATAATATGATGAAGAAAGGGGGCTATGATTTTAGAGCACAGGGGAGAACATGTATAAAAGCATGCATGGCAGCACATGGTCAATAAGAGAGCTTAAATTTCCAATGTCTGGAAAACTTAACAATAGGAGAAAAGCAAGAGATGAAGTACTCAATGTAAGCAGCCGCTGAGAACTGGGACTTTGGTGCTGTTTCAGAAACATGGCATTTTAGCCTAAAACAGTGAGAAGCCAGAAAGTATAATGACATTATGAGATATCTTAGAACTGTCTATGTATAGATGAACTATTAATTAGATTAAATCATGCAGAGTTAAAAAAAAGGGACCTGTGAATGAACATACCTACATTTCACAAATAGTTCACCCAAGGCTCATTCTGTCTATTGGACAATATGTAAACCAAATTACAACTTTTACTTCAAATCCCTATTTTTGACATTCTATGAAAGATAGCTTTTCCTGATCCAACTATCTTTATTTAAAACTATGAAATGGGAGGATATAGCTCAACATTTATAGGTACATAAGTTTTTCTTTCTTTCTGATTCTATTTAATGTTCACAATTGGGTTAAAAATGACAAACATCAAAACACAGGGCTACTTACTCTTCTATTTCTTTTCTTTGGTTCTCTACTCTTATATGTCCATTCCAATTTCCCAAAAATGTGAACCCAAACCTACAAAAAACAATAAAAAGATTTATATGTCTTCAAGAAACAATTTTCTCTTGTCATGGCATTATTTATCCTTACAAACTCTTTTCTTCTTTTAAACGATCTCAATCTCCAATTGTATTTCCCTTTTCAATATGTGTTGATAACAAAGAGTAAGCCAATGACTGGCTACTACTGTATTCAATTTATAGTTCTAATTTGTAGCAAACACAGTATGTGTTGTTTTTTTGGTACTTAGTCATCTTAAATTTCATGGGTAAACTGGATTGTCAGTTACCAAATGGCATCAAAATTTCTGGCAGCACTCAGAAATACTATGTGGTGTAGAAAAGTTGTCACTGTTACATGATTTACAAAATATAATATGACTTTTTTTGTTGTTTCTTGAGACAGAGTTTCTCTGTGTAGCCTTGACTGTCCTGGATTCACTTTGTAGACGAGGCTGGCCTGGAACTCACCGCAGTAGGCCTGTCTCTGCCTCCCTGAGTGCTGAGATTTAAACTGTGTGCCACCATGCCTGGCTTCATGATTTACAAAACACAGTATGACTATTTGGACTGGTGACTGGGATGTATAAATAAGGCAAGCTACACCAATGCTTCAGAATTTTCTTTTTGAACTTACATTATAGGATAGGCACATGATAGAGTTACTAAAGCAAATGGAAAAACACCAAATGAACTCTTACCCCTTTTGTGGTTTCCACTTTTTTAGAAATACAAGAAATACTTACTTTTTAGCTCCTTTCACCAAAGCTATTTCATCTGGTGAGGAGGAGATATATGTGAATTCAGCTTCTTCTGTAGGTCCATCAATAGCATCATTTGTTTTAATTTCTACAGTGTGACATAAGCACAGGGCTCGTAGAAATAGCTCTTCTCGGTTCTGTGTAGCAGAAACATAAAAAGTACTATTATTTTTATTTCTAATACTAGGTAACCAGTGAACTAAGAAAGAATATTAAGGTAACAGAACGTTATCTTAATTAATAACATATCTAGAAAACCAAGTAATGGAAATTTATAAATTTCTTATACTCAAATGACTATATCATAACTACTAGAATTAGTGGTTCCTAGTCAGTATTCCTGGAATATTTATTAACTCTTTCAGGTCGATGTAGTACCACCTATACCTAAGGCAGTGACTTCTTCATTGCCTAAGATGTAGCTAGGCTTCTAAATCACAATGTAGCAATTGTTCATGTGTAGAGAGACTTTGATTCCCTTACCATGTAAATACTAGAAATTTAATGATTTGAAGAGACAACTTTCTTAAAGTAGCTAATAGTAAAAAAAGAAAAAGTGAATCCACACATAGCCAAGTTAATGTTTTGTTCAAATTCCATTTCCCATAATTCTACTTGTAAGTTCTAGTTGTTTACAAATGTTAAAGGCGTTAATAAAAGAAAGGGGAAGTCAAAAGAAAAAAATGAATATTCAAAGCCCTATATTATGCAACCATTGGAAAATTCTGTATTTTAATTATAAAGGGATAAAGCATGCCTACAAAGATTAATTTCTGAGGCAAAATATTAAGAGGGAAAATGTCACCTTATCTGCTTTATCAAAATAGGTTAAGGGCCCATCAGTCTGAGATAATCCATCAACTTCCTGAGTTGTGCCTTTGTATTTGTGCCCATCTATGCAGCATTCAATGAATTCCATGCTATTTTCAGTAAGTGTTCCAGTCTTATCTGTAAATACATACTCCACCTAAAAACAAGGACATAGACATAAACATTTTCTATAGTATTTGTTAAATCTTAGCCAGCTATAAGAAAGCAGTCCTATTTACACAGCCACGGAAATGACCTCTTCTAAGAAGTGTCCAATGTTAGAATTATTGATGCAGTAGTATCAAATGAATAAGAAAGTTCTGAGCATTTTCAAAGACACTGAAACTTACTTAAATATAGAAGACTAATAGGACAGAAAACCATGACTATTTAATTATGTTAGGCACCTTTAGTTTAACCATTTAATGGTTTTAAATGGTAAAATAAAGTCAATTTTCCAAGGAGGAAAACAATATAGTGACCACCCCAACTGCCATGCCCATAAACCAATGGTGAGGATAAATGTAATAGAAATGTACCTGGAATATGATAAAATAAAAGTTGCTTGAAAAGCACAATTAAAATTTTATTTCATTTTTATAAATTCATTGGGTGCATGTGTGTGTGTGTGCATGTGTGTACATGCCATACACATAACATGTATGCCAATACACAAGAGGCTGGAGGACAACTTGGAGAAGACAGCTGTCTTCTTCTATCATGTAAGGTCCCAAGATCCATCTTAGCTCATCAAGCTTGTTGATAAGCATCTTCATCTGGGGAACAATTTTGTCAGGACAATTTTCAAAAAAAAAAAAAAATACAGCAATGAAGTAAAAAGTATTACAACTATAGAACATATAATAGAGATGAAAAAGAAATATTAACAGTTAACTAGCTAGGAGATACAACAGGTAAAAGGTGATAAGAAATTATAAAATTTTTCCCATGCCTATTTCTCAGATATCCTAAAAATGTTTCCAAATTGAAAGCTTAAAATATAATAGGTATCTATATTTTTATAAATAATAAAAATATGTTAATGAAATAAAATTTTCCATTATAATAAATCATTTTGAGTACTTCCATTTTATCTCAGTCTTTATCTACTCTATTTATAACATCTGGCTTTTAGAAACCCATAATTTTATCTTCCTTTTTGATAATTTATGCTTAAATAGTTAAAATTATGGGCTGACAGGAACAAGTGTAAGCACAAGATTAAGGTTTTTATTATGTAAGGAAAAAGAGATGAACTCCAGTAGTAGCTGCTAATTATTTTGCAAGGCTTTCCATGGCAGCAGTACTGACACAATAAAGCATTCTACTCTTCTTTTTCCCTTTTAGGCAGCCAAGTTTGAATTCTCTTTTTAAATTAATCCCAGTGGTATTACTTGTGTATCATTTAGATCTTTCTAAATAAACTAAAATTCTTTGGGGCTTTGCAAAAATGTTCACTTTCATTTTTCCATGAATCCTGAGGTTTTTTTTATATCATGCATTTAGATTAGAATTAGCCCATTCAGAATCTCTTTTGTGTGTGCATGTATGTGAAGGCCAGAGGAGAAGTTAGGATGTGGTTCTCCAGGAGCTGTCCTTCTCTCTTTTTAGCTAAGGATCTCTTACTGACCCCAAGGAACGTAGGCTAGCCAGTCACTGAGCCTATGGGATCTGCCTATCCTCATGTCCCTGGAGTTTGAGTTATAGTGCATGCCACCATGCTGGCCTTTTGTAGGTTGTTCCCATGGATAGAACTTATGTTCTTGTGCTTCTAAGGGAAACATTTTATACTAACTGAGCTATCTTCCAAGACCCCTTTTAGAATCTCTTAGCATTAGTGTTAAAGGTGGTAACTTCAAAATAAAATGTACAATTCCTTTGACTCTGTGGAAATAGTTGGGAGAGTAGAGGTCTACAAACACCAAATCTCATAGGTATAGGCCAACAAACTATCAACTAAAACACGTATGCTATTTTCAGTTCAAATTCCTAGGTAATGTTGATTCTGTTGGCCCTAGAATTAAAATACTTACAGAACCATTCTCATAGGTCATGCATTCAGGAAAAGTGGACGGGGGGCTAGTTGTGACTTATATTACAAAGTATTTTCATATTTAAAGGACAGGGATAAAAGGAGAGACTACTGTTTGGCTCTGCCTCACAAACAGATTCTTCTTTAATGGTAGCTTTGAGCTGGATGAAAAGGCTCCTTTATACCAGCAAATTCAAGTTCATCATTTTATTGATGGAAAGCCTACATTAGTTATAAAATATACATTTGATCTGTTTCTTTGTTTTCTGAAATAACTTCAAACACACATGAGATTTCCAGAATGGTAAGAATGTCATTTTGAGATGACAGGTCACTGAGTATGCTGCTCATATTCAACATGCTGTGACAAAAGGACTAGATATTCCTTTGTATTTCTGGTGGATGTAGCAAGAAAGGTGGATGAAAATAGAGGGCTCTGCAATACCTGCTAACACAGGATGTTTCTATATCCCCGTTCTCCTATCCCAGATTGCCTCATCTTTTTTTCTTTCTTTTTAAAATCTGATGCCAATGGTTATAGGACCAGGGTGAAACTACTGAGTGATGTGCCTGGTGGTACAGGCCTATGATCTCGGCTACTAAAAAGGATATAGTTGGGTATTGCCAAAGTCAAGGTATGTCTGAGGTACAGAGTGAGTTCAAGAACAGCATGGGTGAGATCCTATAGAATGATGCCTTTCATTGGTATTAAAGTAACTACAAACTTGGCCCCTATGTGCAAATATGAGGTGTAAAAAGGCTGGTATCAGCTAGGCACAGTAGTGCACGCCTGTAATCCCAGCACTCAGAGAGGCAGAGGCAGGTTCAAGGCCAGCCCAGTCTGTAAAGCAAGTCCAGGACCGCCACAGAGAAACCTTGTCTTGAAAAACTTTAACGTGTATAATTTCCTTGAGGAAAATCTCATTTTTTTCTTTAAAGTAAAATACCTGATGTGTAAGAATGACCATAATGACTAAACATAAAGCTTAACACTAAATATATCCAACATATACTATATGTGTGTTGATGAATACTATGATTCAGCTGACCAAAATTAGTTTTAAGAGTCTTCTTATTGTCCTTTACCTCCTAATTTTTCTGACTAATTATAACCATACTAATATAGTTAGGTCTATTATGGCTGCTCAAGGAGGTAGTGGATAATTTGAGTTCTTTTTAACTTGATAATAGTAACTTCTGTACACAGACCACATCCCAGGTACTTTGTTAGGACTTCAAAATAACAACTATATTTGATTAGTGGAATTAATTTATAACTTAAGAATGATAATGTCATATAATTAAAAATAGCCACAAGATTGGAGGGATATAAAAGAGAAAGCTAGTCCCACAACTTTTCAAGATCCATTAAAAGCATTCAGCTTTATGAGATACTGGTACCTTATCATAAAATATCTTATAATCTTCTAATTGAATTAAGTACTCTGTATTCTTTTGTTTCTTACACCAAGCACTGTCCCAATAATATATTTCTATACATTTTTAATACCAATGGGTTACTAAAGTAAATATTTACTATGGCCTTGATGGCTATAAACTAATACTACCTTTAGTAACATAAAAAGCTCTACAGTTTGAATTATGACTAATACAACAGAAAATTTGTCACACTTAATTTTGTGTATAACAGTCCACTGAATGCTAAATAGACTAAAGAAACTATTTCAAGACTTTGCACTTTCATTCAAGTAATTTCTAGACATACAAGATAATAATGATTCTAAGTTTAGACTCTGTATTAATTAAAGGAGTGATCTGCCATTAACTTTGTGATTTGAAGAAATGATGACCACCACATCCAGAAATGCAGAGTTTGGCTGGGGAACTGAATGGTAATTGAAATAAAAGCTGTAGCTTCTTTGCACGGATCAAACTTAGCAGATCATTACCCAAACCTCTATTTTACTTCCTATGGTCTTAATTCAATCTAGACGGTAAGAGCCAGACTAGACTATAGGTAATATGGATACTGGTGAAGAGGGAAATCTGAAAGAATGAGGTAGGGGTCCTATCAAGCGGAACCTGCCCTAGACATCCTGTAGCTATTATATTTGCTGTAGTAGCTGAGGCTTACTTGACTTCTGCCTCTGGATAGGTAAATCCCTATAATTAGGCAACAATCATGACACACATTTACTTGACATCCAGCTGATAGCTTGTGCATTCAAGTGTTTTCTTATGCCAAAAGCCTATAGAATGGTACCTTTCATTGTTATTAAAGTAACTCTACAAACTTGGCCCCTATGTGTAAATATGAGGTGTAAAAAGGCTGGTATCAGCCAGGCACAGTGGTACACGCCTGTAATCCCAGCACTCAGGGAGGCAGAGGCAGGTAGATCTCTGTGAGTTCAAGGCCAGCCCGGTCTACAATGCAAGTCCAGGACAGGCAAGGGTACACAGAGAGAAATTCTGTCTTGAAAACCTAAAAAGGGCTGGTATCAACTTAATTAATCAATACCTTAATTAATCAATGAAAGACTCTTCTGGAAATATCTAAGGGAAATACCATTGGTTCACGTATTTCTTCTACTGTGTCAGCAGTTCTAGAATTTCTGAGGAATGTAGACTCCAAGGTCTAAGCTACTACTTTACTGAAGTCAGTTCTAAACAGAATATGTGCAAAGTCCTTTTGCCATTTCACTTCCAATTGTGAAATGGTACTTTGGCTTAGGCAAAGGTTGTGTCAAGAGTGGAAAAGGGGACTGGAGAGATGGCTCAGTGGTAAAGAACAGTGGCTGGTCTTCCAGGGGACACAGGTTCAATTCCCAGCACCCACGTGGCAGCTTATAACCATTTATATCTCTAATCTTTAGAGTATCTGATGCCCTCTTCTGGCTTCCCAAGGTACTATATACACATGGTCCAGAAACATACATGCATCCAGGACACTCATACACATAAAATAGAAATAAAGGTTAAAAAATGAAATTTTTAAAAGGGCCGATATAGAGAGTATGAGAAGTAGAGGGGCTATATTCAGGGAGAGTTTTGAGGTAAAGATACAAGTCAGCACCATTTCAAACAAGTGAGAAGCATTGCTCTAGCCATAGTTTCACTGCCTGAATTTGCATTTTCTAGTCACAGAAATGACATTTATACCAATCTAACATAACTATCATGAGAATTAATTGAAAGCCAAAAATTTCCTTCAATTATCAACACCATTACATAATAGACAGTAAATTTAGACAAAGGGAACATCTTTCTCAATACTAATAAGAAAGCCAGGTCATGTGGCACAAGTCCGTATGGATTGACTTGGGATGCTAAGGCAGGAAGATCACAAATTGAAGACTTGCCTGGGCTACAAGGTGAGCTCAAAGCCTACCTGTGCAATTTAAGCAAGTCCCTGTATCAAAATTAAAAGTAAAACACAGGTGAGTATATTATAACCCAGTAATAGAATATTTGCCTATCATTCTTGATATCTTAGGTTCAGTTTACAAGAGGAATGAAAACAAAACACTAATGAGAAAAGCATCTAAGAAGTCATTGTTTGAGCTGGGTGGAGGTAGCACATGTCTTTAACCTCAGCATTTGGGAGGCAGAGACAGGAGGATCTCTGTGAGCTCAAGGCCAGCCTGATCTACAGAGATTCCAGGACAGCCAGGGCTACACAGAGAAACCCTACCTCAAAAACAAAACAGAAATTCATTGTTTGAATCACAGGTTACACTACATTAGAAAATAAATGCACCTATGTTAGAAACAAGGGCAGTGTCTTGGTCATACTGTTATATGTAACAAGTATGGTATTGTGGAGGAAGAACATAACTTTAATCTTTTCCTTTCATTTAAATTTTTATACTAGAATAAACATAGCATGCTAGATCTTGTTCAGTGTCCTAAGAAAGTACCATAGAAACTGTCAATATAGGATAACTATGGTTAACAATATGCATGTGTAAAATGGCTGTATTTTATTACACTGTATTCTGTTCATAAATAATTATAGGCAGTAATGAAAACTACCGTTACTCTTTATAATCTAACAGCATCACTTGGTGAATTTTTATATGGATTTCTATAACACTCATGTTTAATATATAAATTTTATACTTTGTAAAAATACTAAAAATCTGAAGTAACATTATGAAAATATTGCAAACCTTTAATTATGTGTCTACATTAAAGTTTTTTCTTTGAATTACTTGTCAAAAGAAGTAATGGTCACATATATTTCAGCAAAAATTGTGTTCTCACCTGACCAAGTTCTTCATTAAGGTCTGATGTGTTAACCAAGGCTCCTTCATTAATTTCTTCATCAAAAAAGTCTTTATCCCATGAAATAAAGAATGAGCCTAAAAATTTCTGCATTTCTACTGTGACATACATGGAGACAGGGATAATAAAGTTGAACAGAACCATGAAAGATAAAAAGTCGGTGAACATTTTCAAAACCTAAATAAAATAAGAGATGATTCGTGTTAATTAGATTCACAACTTCTTTAGATATATACAATATAAAGCAGCAGCTTTCTATTTGAATGCTTAACATACTATTAACATAAAGAAACTTCCTAATAACACTCTATCATCATTATACATAAAATTATTAGTATTAAGAACATTTTAGGGGGCTGGAGAGATGGCTCAGAGGTTAAGAGCAGTGCCTGCTCTTTCAGAGGTCCTGAGTTCAATTCCTAGCAACTACATGGTGGTTCACAACCATCTAGAATTTGAGCTGATGCCCTCTTCTACAGATAAAGCACTCATAGACAATAAATAAATAACTCTTTTTTAAAAAGAACATTTTAGAACACTCTGAATTTTGTCTTTATTCTTCCATGTATATACTTTCTACTTTATTTTTTCTTAACCTCATTAAGTCCTAAGTTCCTCCCACCCACAGACAGGGACATTCAAAGTTGACATGTAGATACTGTACAAATTAATATTGAATTAAAATGCCAGAAAGCTCATTATTTTTCCAACCTCTTAACAAGAGTTAAAACAAGCATAGATATATGTAAAGTTTAAAAAAAAAACTAAATCAGAAGTTATCATTTTTCTAAGAAGTGCTTCAGTAAAAGGTAGCCTAGTCACAAAAAAAAAGTTACCGTATTTTCGGCATATAAGATGGCTTTTTAACCACGAAAAAATCTGTGCCAAAGTTCAGGGTTGTCTTATACACCAGGTACTTACCTGGAGCTTGCTTCCCCTTGCTTCATATGTCCAGTACATATAGTGTGGTGGTGGTGGAGGTGCAGCCGTTTCCCCCGGCTCTGTGCAGGGAGTATGAAGCAGGGAGGAGCAAGCTGCACATGTCTTCCTGTACCTTGAGGAGGACAACATGAGCGTATATTGGCTCTCCACCAGAACCTGCCCATTCGACTTGGAGGACTGTATCTTCAGGTTGAGTGTGGAGTGCGCCTTAAATGGGCAATGTAGGCTAGCATAGGCTGTCTGTTGGCATTTAATAAAGCACCTAGCTGTCTGTGCCCTGCCTACAAATAGACACATGCCCAAGTCTGTTGCACAGAGTATGAGTTGGAAGAGGGGTAGTCTTATAAGGCAAATATATTCCAAATTCTGTATTTTAACTGGAAAAATTTGGGGGTCGTCTTATAACCTGGAAAATATGGTAATACTTCTCATAGCAAATGAATTACCTTAAAAGTTTCCCGTTCCTTTTGAGTCTTTTGGTTGTACCAAGGCTCATCACTGGAAATGGTACTTGGCCAAACATACTTTAGAGTTGTGCATACAGCAGCTTTGGTCAGTAAGATAAATAAATAAACAATCAAGAAGGCATTAATGGATCTGAAAAATGAGATAGTATGTCTAATTACTTAAGACATAAACAAAACGTAAGTTAAAAATTTTCAATTTTAATTTAGTGTGGTCTTAACAAATCTAAAGCTTCTCCTGTGTATGTTATATAATCATAGCCCAAATTTTTATGTAACAACCCTAATTATCACAGATGAAGAATCACTGCTAAGTGGTAAAATGAAAAAACCAGCCCTCAACTATTTATTGATCATGCTCCCCAAGGTACAATGTCTATCCAGTCAAACATACCTCTAGTAAGGTTTCCGTAAAATAACTAGAAACAGACATATCTATTTGTATTTGTACCTACGTAACCTCTATGGAAAGAGTAGCTTGCTTCTCCTCTCCAAAAGGTTAAAGGTTAAATATTTCAAACTAGCAAATGTGAACCTTAAGATCAGTATAAATTCTTTTAGCATGGCAATCTGGATCAGGCACAATGAATCATATCCATGCTTACAAAGAGAGAAGTGTGTCTGGCATGTTGGTGCCTATAATCTCAGTACTTGGGAGGCAGAAGCAAGATTACAAAACCAAGGTTATGCTCAGTTTATGTAGCCATTTTAAAACCAGATAGGGCTGCATGAGACTGTCAAACACACAAAAATAAAAAAATAAAAGATTTAATTAAAAAAGAGAAACCTTGGAGAGATGCCTCAGTGGTTAAGAGCACTGTCTGCTCTTCCAGAGGTCCTGAGTTCAATTCCCAGCAACCACATGGTGGTTTACAGCCATCTGTAATGAGATCTGATGCCCTCTTCTACAGATAAAGCACTCATATGTAATAAATAAAATAAATAACTCTTTTTTAAAAAAAGAGAGAAACCTTTGCTAGCGGCACCTACCTATCTTAACGATTTACCACTCCTATGTCTACTTGAACAATATTGTAGAACCAACTTGTACACATCAACTAAAAGACCCCAAATCCAGCAACAAAAGGAAATGAATTTACATTTTAGGTAAATGATGCCATTTAAAAACTAGGTAAGCTTAATTTATTCATTTATTATCTTGGAGTTTAACATAAATTATTTCACAGGATTGAATCAAATCAGACAAAATTCACTGAGGATCACTTATGGAACAAAAAGTGGTCAAAATGGTAGCTCTTATTACTGTAGGTGTTGAATTTATGCTATTTTTCTTTAGAGTTACTGAAGAAGTAACTATTTCAATCAATAAAGACTAAAATGAAGTTATGTCACATACTAACTTTTCAACAGCAGAACGTTTCTGAGATTTCCCTTGGTAGTTCAAAGCCATTTTGGTTTCCATCCCCGTGTAAACAGCAACTCCTAAACAAAAGCAGAATATAACAAAAACCTGGTTATAGGTAAATGTTAGCCAACCTCCTACGTGCTTAGTTCTGTAAATTTTTGAGTCTAGAATGGTGAGAATTCTGTCTTCTTTCTACTCATCTTCTGATGTCACTTATGTTAAAATTCAAAAAGTATAAAGTATCATATTCATGTTAGCTTATTATCTGGTAAATTCTCAACACATAAATATACACTGAGAATAAAAGGCAGGTATCTGCCATGTTCACTTTTAAACATGCACTATCTATTCATAGGCTTTATGAAACACATTTTTAAAGTTGTTCACCATATATCTTCTTGGTATTTTTAAGTGTAGCTCCTTTCAGCAAAAGATTTTCAGGTCCCAAAGACCTAAAAAAAAAAAAAGCAAAAAAAGCATACTTTATTGAAACGTCATTAACACTGGGACAAATTTTTGCCCTGACACATATCTATCTCCAAGGGGTTCAGAATTTATCTATTTCTACCATATGCTTACTCCCCAGGATGAGCAGAATAGAATGACTCCCTCCATCTGAAGTGACTTGAGGGTTCAGCACAGATGGAAGCACAGTACAGGAGTAGCCAGCAACACGCAGAGGTAAAGAAATGCACAGAAGGGTCAAAAGATTATGACTCATAGATAGCAAGACACGAGCTACAAACAAGTGAGAAATAGAGGGTCACAGATAAAAGACTGGGAAGGCAAATGCCAAGCTGCAAACACACAATGACATCTTTGTAGAGAATAAACCTGACTTTTGGAGATCAAGGCAAAGTGGAAAAGCTAAGGTAATTTATTACAAGACAAAAGAGGAAAGAAAGCATCCTGTTTGTATGAATCACCTCATAAATGATTAACTTTATATTTCATTTAAATCCAAGTAATTCTTCTGGCACTTTGCTCACTGCCTAGACCAGCACTTACTCTCCTATAAACCGCTGTTCTCCAGCTTTATTTTCAAATTTGTCAGCAACTACACAACCAAGGAAAATATACACAATGTCTAGAACAGGTTTGGAAAAGCAGTCAACAGGTACAGTGCTCTGCTCTTTTAGTTTTTGAATTAAACCTTTTTTAAATATAATTATTTTGTTTGTGTAGATGCCACAGAACATGCATGTATAGTGGTCAGAGGATAACTTTATGGAGTCAGTTTTTTTCCTTTCACCTTTAAAGGGGGTTCTGGAAATTGAACTCAGGTAGCTATGCTTTCGTGGCAAGTATCTTTATTGGTTGAATCATTTGGCTGGTCCCATGGAGCTCTGTTCTTTTGGATACCCATACATTAATTCAATAATAATCTTCTACCCAACACAAAGAGACCCTACCATCACAAACCTGCTGATCATAAGGTTACTTGGTTATCTTCACTGTATTTAAGGAAAGGCATTTGATTATTTTAGTGGGTTTAAAAGAGAAATAGCCCTCCTTCAAAAGGATAGATAAAAGGAATAACAAACTAACCTGGCAACAGCCTCAATACTATTACTATAGATACTGATTCGCCCAACAAACCTGTTAAAACAGAACAAAACAACATAATAGGAAATTGCAAAATCCGAATACCAGCAATTGGAAATTCATGAGATTACAAATAATGAAAAAATAAAATTCTGAATAAATTAAAATTCTATTAGGCTTCTGAAAAAAAGTTACATTAAAGTTATATAATACTTACATCTAACTTTTAAAATAATATTACAAATTATAAGAGTATAAACTACGATTTTAAATTAGCTGCAGTTCTATTCAGTATTATACATATTCAATACCTTATATGATACCTTTCTATAAATCACGTGGCTTTTTTTAGATTCATGTGAATAATGATTTCTAGTACTATAAACAATTTTCAAAATGAGTATTTCAGTGGTTTTTAACACATGAGTCTGCATATGAATAACATGGGGTGTAAGGAGGTTTATTAAACCACAAGCTTCTGAGTCCTATCCTTAAACATCTATGTCAAATTCTTAAGTGATACTGGTATAACTGGCCCAGATCCAACTTTTGAGACACAGAGACAATGAGCACTTGACTACTACCTTGAAAATGTTGACTTTGTATCTGGCAATTGATTTGATCTGTGCAGTTGATATGGCTAGACATAAAAGTAACCTAGACATAAAAGTAACCTAGATTTCTATAAAATATGATAAAAAAAAAGCCCAACCCCTCCATAATGAGACTGTTACATTTTGTAATTTACATTATAGTATTTTCTTTATAAAAATAGTTTTATCACTGTAATATATTCTATGGTTGAAATACTTTTAAAACATTTTGATTTTCAAAATATTTTTAATTATTTGAGAAATTCAGAAATTGCATTCTATTTTGATCGTATTTAACCCCTGCAACTTCTAGATTCACATCCACATTCCTACCAACCCAAATTACATGCTTTCTTTTAAAAACACATTTTAATTGTGTGATTGTGTGTGTGTGTGTGTGCGCGCGCGCGCACGCACGCGTGGGTCCAAAGAAGACAGAGGCATCAGATCTCCTGGAGCTGGAATTATAGTTGATTAGGAGCAGTCTATTTTGCATGTTTTAGCCACTGAGTTACCTCTGTAGTGTCTTGAATGAAATACTTTTATATATAAAATTTGAAGATCTATCCATTCACCCATTCTATGCTAACTGTGTGAGTACTGTACTAGATAGATGCTAAAGATACAGTAAACTAAAAAGGCATATTCTTTGCCCTAAGAAAGATAAGTGAATTTATAAATGCAGTAGAAATAATTGCTACTCAAATGTTAGAAATACTTGGTATTCTGAAGTCATATTGCAAGGGATTCAGCTTAGGTAAATTAGGATAGTCTTGCCTACCTTAAATTCTTCTTCATACAATTTGTGGAATTCTCTCATAAATACGCAAGTACATGTGTGAAGCATATACATATATTCTCATGTAGAATAAGCCACCCCTTTTCTGTGATTTCATTGACTGTATAAATCTCTATTGCTATACTATAAGCTTAGCTTTATTACTTGATGCTCTTTGAAGGTAGATAATTTTTTTGTTTTGTTTTTGTTTTTTCAAGAGAGGGTTTCTTTGTGTAACATTCCTGGTTGTCCTGGACTCACTCTGTAGATCAGGCTGGCCTTGAACTCAGAGAGATATACTTGCCACTATCTGCTGAGTGTTGGTATGACAGGCATGCACCACCACTGCCCAGCTGTGGCTCTAGTTCTTACTATCAAGGTGAAAATAAAAAAGAAAGAGGAAGAGTCAAAAAGGAATGAAAGAGAAAGGGAGGCAACATTCTCATAGTAGGATATTTTTCTCTACTGTTCCATATTAGAGTAAACCAAATCTAACCATTTGGTCTTCCTTTATGGTCACTAACATGAATTAACATGATGGCTTGCCTAGATTCTAATGACAAAATTTTTGACAACCCACAATGAATGATTATCCAAAAACCTACATCCAGGAGCCATAAAAAAAAAAAAACATACTATTTTACTGGTCTTTGAACTTAATGGCTTATGGTGGACAGCAAATAGCCCATCTGTAGTCTCCAGCTCATCATACTCCTTAACAGGAAAGGGTAGTGTGCTAATTACTTTCATTGTCCCATATCCACATTTTTGTTTCGGTTAAGATGCAAAAGATTTGTTTAATTAACTCTGAGTACTCCATTAGTTTAATAGAAGAGGCTTGGGTTACCATTTAAAAAAACAGATAGCCATATTTACAAGTAATAAAAAGAAAAGAACATAGGATGCCTGGGCCCATAATGATTTATCTTAGGCTGGTAGTGCGGCAAGGCTTATTTGATTCATTTCCCTTCTAGGAAGGAGAACAGCTTATAAAAACATACACAAGATTAGGCTGGTAAATAAACAATGGGTATTTTCTTTGCTATACTTGCGGGAAAAAAAAGAAAGAAAGAAAAGAAAAAAGAAAAGAGCAGAGACAATATATATTCAAGTGAAATAAAAGTGCTTCTTACTTGTAGAGGTCAGGTTGAGGCTGTTCACATTCAATTGCTGCTCGGAGGTTATCAATGGATTCCGCTGTACACAGTGCAATGGTATCTCGTACTGCATAGTGTGTCTATAGAGAAGGCACAAGATAATCAAATAGATAAAGTATTCCTTTTTTTATAACAGTATACTCAACTGATTCCAGGAATGGCATGCTTTAGAGTAAGAGGGTTCAGCAGAATATTTCAAGTGTTGATGACATTCCCCGCCAAACAAATTGCAGGATATTACTCTTAAACTATATTACAAATAACTAGATAGGTAACTTTGCCCCAAAATTACTTCAAAGGTTAAAAAAAAACTATTAAAAACTTTCCTTGACACTGAAACTTAGAGGTACTACATTTTGTATCATGCATATAATTAACTGAAATCCCCATGAAAAAATTGTTTTTAAAATATTTATTTATCATACACAGTCTTCTGCCTGCATGTACACATGCAAGCCAGAAGAGGGCACCAGATCTCAATTTAGATGGTTAGGAACAACCATGTGGTTGCTGGAAATTGAACTCAGAGCCTCTGGGAGAGCAACCAGTGCTTATTTTTCTCTTATATATAAACCAAAATTTGAAAAAATTATTACTGGTTCCATGACCCAAACAGTTTAGTAATGATTTTAATATGCTCAATGTGGGCATATTTTATATAGGTTCAGGAAAATACTGTGTCTTATGTTTAATGATTAAGATAGTCTACATATATGTATCACACTTGTAATTTATGCAAAATGCAAGACAAGTTCCAATGAGCCTATATATAAGCTATCAGCAAAAGTTAACGCAGATTCAATTATTACATCATTTATGTACAAAGGAAAGCTGTTGGCATAGTCTTTAGGCATATTAAAGCACTTCTGCTTTCTGATTTCTTCCTACTTAATGGATAAAAGAAAACTGAAATTTTTCTTCCTCTAAACAATATTTTACCACACTTGACCAGGATTACTCCTTAAAGGCATCACAGAAAGGAAAAGTCTTTATGTCCTGTGGAACACTGAATGACAAAGGCCAAAAATGTGGGTTTGCCAGAAAATACCAGCAAAGTAAATTACCACCTATTTTGATTAAATTGAATATAACATACTTAAAATTCCTTCTCCTTATAATGAATAGAATATTTACTAATATATCCTAAGGCATTAAAACATGCAAACAAATTAGTCCATATTAGACTGGCTATATCATTGGGATAACTATATTTATTTATTTAATTTTATGAGTATGGGTGTTTGGGCTGTATGTATACCTGTGCACCACTTGTGTGTCTACTGTACAAGCAGGTTAGAGAGTTGAATCCCCTAGAACTGGAATTGTAGATAGCTGAGAGGTATTATGTGGGATCTAGGAATTGAGCCTAGGACCTCTAAAAGAACAGTCAATGTTCTTAACTATGGAGCTATTTCTATAGGCCCATAACAAATCTTTTAAACAAAAATATGCAACCCTTTAAAAATAAAAATAGAGCAACTATAAAGTTATAATACTTGAAGTCATTTTTGTAGTTATGTAGTTTTAGCTCACAGTATTCTCTGTTAAAGAAGTCAAGGTTGGGGGCTGGAGAGATGGCTCAGCGGTTAAGAGCACAAACTGTTCTTCCTGAGGTCATGAGTTCAATTCCCAGCAACCACATGGTGGCTCATAACCATCCATCATGAGATCTGGTGCCCTCTTCCGGCATGCAGTACATGAAGGTATAATACTGTATACATAATAAATAAATAAATATTTAAAAAAAAGAAGTCAACGTTGGAAATGTAGTTCTGGTAATTCTATTGTCCATGTGTGAGCCAAGAGGCCTGTTCTAAGTATAACAACAAAAACATAAACAAAAATAAAATGTTAATTGAATTATATTAATAGTAAATGTAAGTGGTGCTATAAAAATTGTGATGGCTGGGCTGAAGAAACAGCTCAGAGGTTAAGAGCACTGCCTACTATTCCAAAGGTCCTGAGTTCAATTCCCAGCAACCACGTGGTGGCTCACAACCATCTATAATGAGATTTGGTGCCCTCTTCTGGCGTATAGATGTACATGCAGGCAAAACACTGTATACTTAATAACTAAATAAATCTTTTATTTATTTATTTATTTTTCTAAATAAATCTTTTAAAAAATTGTAACGGCTTTTGTTCAGGGCATGGCTCTTCTCTCAATTCCCCACAATACAACCCTATTCTCCAAGGTGAGTATTTCCTTAGAAGCTAAAAAATAATAATTATATAACAGCTGTGTACAAATACAAAAATTACATGAAATGAGGTAAGGGACTAAAAAGTGTTAGGAGAAAAGTAGTGTCTCATTAACCATTCTGAGACTAAAACGCTCAGGTCAGGTTTAATCTCCATTACCTTGCAATTAGATTCACCATCAAGACTGGCTGTAGTGACATAACAGGTTCCATCAGTTGTGCAGGATGACAAAAGAATAAGATCACAGGGAAAGGTTTCATCTGCCTGTACTTCTACTACATCACCCACCTAAAATAGCAGAATAAATACTTTAAATTCTAAACAAAGCATTCAGTATACATCATATTAAAGCTAAAACTGTATTAACAGACATCTACAGACCTGGGGCTTTGAGAGTATCTTAGCATCCTAGATCACATGCAAACAGATGAAACTATTACTGAACATGTGTTCTATGTTCTCTGATATTCCTACCATAGATAGATAGATAGATAGATAGATAGATAGATAGTTACAACTGCCACTTCAAGAATAAAGCAAGAAAATCTGTAGGTTTCAAGTTAGGCAGTTCATGACTAGAACCCTACACATTTTTACTTTGAGCCACAAATATTTCAACATATTTTGTCTGCAATTCTGATTGTTAAGTTCCTTCTTTAGTGTTCAGAAAACCTCAGCTAACTGAGAAAGCATCCGTTTTCCCCATAATTTGGAAGTTGGGAGGCTTTTCTGTAGATCACTTTTCCAAGAATTCATCCATCAGACTAATGTTAATATAGCAATAATGATCTCTTATCAACAAGAGAGGTAAAGAGAAGCAGATGATTATGACAGTAGGCAAGTACATTAAGAGAAGTCAAAGCCCATCACATAGTCCTGGATATGCTAACTGAATGCTCAACTAATACATAAAGTTCTTTTATTTTATAGTATGATTTATAAGATTATGGTGAGGATTTTAGACCCATTCAAATGGAAAAATGTTTTTTCATTAATATAAGTATCTAAGAGTACCAGAATTAACAATTATAATTAAATTCATTTTATTTCTTAGATGTTTCCTTTCTGAGGTACGTAATACTTATTTATGATAAAACCATAGTTATACTCAAATACACAGAGGAAATATCACAATGGGCTAGGCCAGGCAGGCTAAGGAATTAAGGC
Source organism: Acomys russatus (assembly GCF_903995435.1). NCBI lineage: Eukaryota > Metazoa > Chordata > Mammalia > Rodentia > Muridae > Acomys > Acomys russatus. The sequence continues at coordinate 111,557,439 of NC_067169.1, forward strand.
TTCATTCTGAAGCCAAAAGAGACCACAACTGTAAAGGAAGAGAATGTCCCAATCAACTCATTCGTTCTGCTTCTATTTACCATTTAAAAAAAACTTAAAATGTGTTTATTATTTTTTTTTATTTTTTGTTGTTTGTTTTTTTTCTTTTTTTTTTTTTAATTTATTCTTGTTACATCTCAATGTTTATCCCATCCCTTGTATCCTCCCATTCCCCCCCCCCATTTTCCCATTATTCCCCTCCCCTATGACTGTTCCTGAGGGGGATTACCTCCCCCTGTATATGCTCATAGGGTATCAGGTCTCTTCTTGGCAACCTGCTGTCCTTCCTCTGAGTGCCACCAGGTCTCCCCCTCCAGGGGACATGGTCAAATGTGAGGCACCAGAGTACGTGAGAAAGTCATATCCCACTCTCCACTCAAGTGTGGATACTGTTCTGACCATTGGCTGGCTCTGGGTAGGGGTTTAAAGTTTAGTGCCTGTATTGTCCTTGGCTGGTGCCTTAGTTTGAGCGGGACCCCTGGGCCCAAATTTGCCTATCATAATGTTCTACTTGTAGGTTTCTAGGACCCTCTGGATCCTTTTATTTTGCTATTCTCCCATGCGTCTCTCATTTAGAGTCCCAATAGGATGTCCTCTGCTCTGTCCCAGTTTCCTGGTAAGTGAAGGCTTTCGTGGGATTAAAATGTGTTTAAATGTTTTCCCTACATATATGTAAGTGCACTGCATGCATGCCTAGTGATTGTGAAGACCAGAAAAGGGTGCTAGAACATTTGAAATAAAGTTAAGGATAGTTGTGATGAGGCAAGTGGATGCTAGGAACCAAACCTAGGTCCTTTGCAAGAGCAGCAATTGCTCTTAACCTCTGAACCATCTCTCCAGTTCTTCTATCATTGTAAAATGGAGCTGGCAAGATGGCTCAGCAGGTAAAGGCACTTGCTGCCAAGCCTGATGACCTCAGTACAATCTCCAGAACCCACGTGGTAAAAGAGAACTGACACCCACAAGATTTCCTTGATCTCTATAGATGGAGACTATGACATGCATGTGTACCACATACATATGCACACAAATAAGTAACATGTAAAATAAAAAATAATAATAAATAAATTTCTGCCTCTCTTCCACAGGAACTTATTGTCCTTTGTCTTGTATAATTAGCCCTCAGATTTTATATAACTTTATATATTTTTATATAAATCATATATATATAAAATCTCATACAATAGATTATTTGTTTTGCCTGCATTGATGGCTACAAAAAGCATGTGTGCAGTGTCCTCAAGCCAGAATAGGGCATTAAATACCATGGCCGGAGTTATAGATGGTTGTGAGCTACCATGTGAGTGATAAAAATCAAACTTGGGTCCTCTGGAAGAGCAGCCAGTGCTCTTAACCATTGTGCAACCTCTCCAGTCCCAGATGATCTATGTCATAACACCAAGGGAACATGTGAGGGAAAGTGACTATCATAAAAGTCTGTAGAGGAATTTTAATTCAGAACATGGCTGCTGTGGCAAGAAATCATATCCAAAGGTCTGTGTGATCTCACTGGAATGCAGACATGCTGGGTGCTAATGGCACAAGCCTTTAATCCCAGGAGACAGAGGCAAGCAGATCTCTGAGTTCAAGGCCGACCAAGTTTCAGGTAAAGAGAAGCTTAGATCCAGACATGGTAGTATATATCTTTAATCCCAAACAATGAAGGTATAAAAGTTTGTAGAAGGAAGCACCAATGTTTGAAAGTGATGTGTAATTGAATGGCAAAAAAGGTGACAGAGGAAGATTTGAAAAAATAGGATATGCCCAACTCTCATGAGAAGAGAAAAATGAAAAGGGATACTACTTAAGGGAGCAGAACAGAGAATGAGGGAGAAGAGGCAGTTTTAAAAAGAGGTTGAAAAGAGAACAAGCTACACACAGGTGAAGACAGAATGAACAAGAGAATAAAAATGAGCTAGAAGACTAGAATATACTGTCAAAGTTAGTATGAGACCAACCAGAATAATTTAGTCAGAAACTAAGAGAAGTTAGTTTGAATCAGGCAGCTGGGAGGAGAGTTTGAGCCAGAACAAGTGAGTTGAACTAGCCAGCCCAGAATTTAGTAAGAACAAGTAAGAGTGAGCTTATTCACCAGTAAGTTTCAGAGGCTGAAAACATTCTAGGCTTAAATAGGTTAAATTTTATGGAGGCTAGAAGCTTCCAGAGCTAGGCCTAGATTAGCAGATGGAGAAAGTAATCCTCAGAGATAATTAAATCAGGTGAATAAAAGTTACTTTTATAAAAGTGATTAATAAGAAAACAAACAAACAAACCAGGTAGAACAGTAAAAACTGCATATTCAGTAGGGCTTTATGTATTCTAGGCAAGTGCTCTCCAAATAAACTATAAGCAAGAGATTAAGGGATCACGAATTTACCCAAGCTGTCCTTGAACTTGCTCCGTGTAGGGTACGCAGGCCTCAGCCTCCTGAGAAGCTGGATTACACTAGGACCAGCAACAATTAGAATTTTAAGTAATTTTTTTTAATTTTAACTAACTTATTGTGCATGTGTGATGTGTGTGAGCACATGGACCACAGTATTTGACCACAGTGAGTATTTGGAGGTCAGATAAAATCTTGTAGGAGTCAGATCTCTTCTTTTACCACGCAGGTCCTCAATGAACTTGGTAGCAGATGTCTTTACTCACTGAGCCATTTCAGTGGCCCTTCAAGGAATTCTTAAGGACTAGGTATAAGCTAATGACAGTTTAGAATATCTACAAGCTTGAGGGTTAAGAGTGGAGCTCTTCTCAGCTCTTCTCCACAGGTTCCAACTGTGCTCATGAGAAAGCATGAACATGTAAAAGGACCATTCTTACTGATAGAGCCACAAGAGTGATCAGCTGCTATGGCTTCACAGGCACAAGGCATGCCAGTATCATGGACTCCTCTCATAGGCAGCAAAAAGCTTGTTTACATCTAGCACAAAGGCAGGGGAAGCAGTAGAAGAAAGAAAATGCAACGTGCTGCATGAGATGAGATAGGAAGCCCATTTATATCAAAGATCTGACTACCACGAGAGATAGGACTAGATAACTTGAAAACTATGTTATAGCTCGGGTGCATAGGGCTTGGCTAACATTGAGATTGGTACAGGAAGACAAATAAGTTATTCTGTTCCTATCTTGTATCTCATGATGACTAACAAGTAAAAACAGCAGTATACTATGAGAGGGAAGCAAGGGAAAGAGATATCTACTGCTAGTCAGGCATCTAGAATATGTTAAAGGAAGATGGTGGAAAAATTACATTAGGAAAAACACTTCAGCACCCCAGGCCCAGCATAAAATTCAGGATAGCTGCAATCTTTCAAAAGAGTTTAAAGTTCAGTAGTGTAGTAAAAGTAATAATTACAATAAAAGAAACAATGGCAGCCCAACTCCTGCCTAGACTGACCCAAATACCTAACACTAAAGGTCTGACAGAAACAGAAGCCCTTTTCAGAAAACATACACTAACTAATCACCATATAAAGATACTACGTCCAATGAAGTTAAGAACTTATATCTACATAAAAACTTATACTTAAATGTTTGTAGCAACTTTATTCAAAATTGACAAGATTTGGAAGCAGTGAAATATATTCACTCTGTAGGAGGTAGATAATCAAGTAAAATGATATATTCAGAGAAATTAATATTATTCATCACTACAAAGAAATGAACTAGCAAGCCATGAAAAGACATGGAGGAAACTCAAATGTGTACTAAATGAAAGAAGTCAATCTTCTGAAAAATGGCTATATATGGTATGGTTTCCATAATATAATATTCTGGAAAATGCAAAAAAAACAACTCCAAAACAAACAAACAAACAAAAAACCATGTAGTAGTAAAAGGACCAGTGATCTCAGAGACTAAGGGGGGATGAGGAATAATGAAGCAGAACACAGACTGTTAGGGACAGTGAAATTATCCTGCATGTTATAATGTTAAATACATGTCAAATCTCATAGAATGCCTAGCATTAAAGAGTGAATGCTAACATAAACAAATCTTTATGTGCTAAAGGAGGTTTATTGACATTCATAATAGAAAAGGGTGCTTGTGTGGTACAGCATTGACTATATAGCTATACTTTCTGTTAAACTTTGCTGGGAACAAAAACCTGTTCTGAACAGCAAGGTTTACTGCTTTAAAAACACTATTTGGCAATGAAAAATGTTTGATGTGGTCAAATCTAGATGTCATTTAGTAGAAGTAAGCAATGATTAATTTGAAGAAAAAAAAAAAAAAAAGAATAGCACCATGCCCTGAATATATAAAGAGTACACCCTCTAGGCAAAACCAGTTTTGTAGCTCATTAAAAATTATCGTAACACTAGTAATTCTGAACCCAGGCATGAACCCCAAAGAATTGAAAACTGATACTGAAACAAAAACTTGTCCTTGAATGTTCTTAGCCACAATATCTTTAGCAGCCCCAACTGAAACATTAGCTAGTGAATAAAGAAAATGTGGTATACAAATAGAATATATTATCATCCAGCCATCAGAAGGAATGAATTATTGACACACACTACAACACAAATAGATTTTAAAATATTCTAAAAGATAGCAAACATGAAACTCATGCAGTGTATTATTTCATTCATATAAAATATTAAAACTGTAAATTCACTGAGAAACAAAAGTTAGTGCTGACAAGGCTTGAGTTGAGGAAATAATACACAATGAGTATGGAGTTTCCTTTTATGTTGATATAAATAGTGATGCAGGATACTGATTTGTATACTTTCTTTCTTTGGTGGGGAGCGGTTTGAGACAGTTTCTCTGTGAAGCCTTGGCTGTCCTGGATCTCCTTACATAGACTTGGCTGACCTCGAACTCACAGAGATCCTCCTGCCTCTGCCTCCAGAGTACTGGGATTAAAGGCGTGTGCTGCTGCTGCCGCCGCTGCTGCCGCCACCACCACCAGGACACTGATTTGTATACTTTCAAGTATGCATTTTTACCATGCATGACTGCAGTTATCCTGAGCAGGGGCTGGTGAAATGACTTGATTCTGAAGCACAGATCTCATGCCAAAAGGAGAGAACTGACTCCAGAAAGTTGTCCTCTGAACCACACACATGCTATGACGCACATATAGACACACAAATAAACACACACACACACACACACCAGTAAGAAGAGTGATTTTAAAGAGTGATCTAGTAAAATAGTACCTTGATTTTTTCACTTTCTTTTCTCACTCGCTTTGCATTTTCAATAATATAAACGGTGCTTTTGTTAACTTCATTATCAGCTCTGTGTCTAAGCCAATCTTCATAACCCTATAACGATAACAATATAACTTTATAATGTTAATTTCAATATAGAATGCCACAGATACAACGATGAACATATTATTAGAAAAGTTGATGCACATTTTAAATATATTCTTTAGGCAAACAGCTTTTTTTGTACTGTAAGGTTCCTTAATTCTTCAGATGTACATTAAGGACAACACAGGCATTAGAGCCATAACACTCTTCATTATGAAGAACTATGATTTATTCCTGTAGTGCTCTAATGAATGCCTGTGTTGTCCTCAATATCTGTGAATAATTAAAGAATGTAATAATTACTTCTACTTTGTTGGAAATATTTATTTACTTTTATTTTATGTGTATCGGATTTTTGCCTTCATGTACCATATGTGTGCAGTGCCTGGGAAGCAAGAAAAGGATGTCAGATCTTCTGGAACTAGAGTCACAGATGCTTGTGAGCCATCATGTGGGATCTGGGGCTAGAACCTGGGTCCTCTGCAAGAGCACTCAGTGCTCTTAAACACTGAGTCGTATCTCCACTACCTCTTTCTTTTAATTTAAAAAATAAATGTTTTGACTTATTTTCTGATAAACCTAATGACTTAGAAATGTAATTCTTTTTATGCAGAAAGTAGGAAAATTTGAAATTGTTTTGCCAGAGAATTTATGTATTATAGAGATAACAATTTTAAAAGTTTTCTACTGACTTGATTAAAGAAAATAGACGGTGGTGTTTGTTTTTAGAATTAAACAATAATCACAGAAATATTTAATGGTTCGCTTTCCTTTAGGCTTTTCATGTGGAATAGATTTATGCTAAAAGAGCAAAGGTAACAGGATGTTCATATGAACATGACTTCCTCTCTTTTATATCCAATCATTTTCCCTAATTGTAATAATATCTGCTCCTTTTCAAATGTATCTGTTTGGGAAAAAAATATATTCATCACTTTTTTCTCATTCCTATTCTGTCCCTCTTTATGAAAATACTAGGCTATCATTTTATTGGGTACATTCTCTGATACTGATAAGAAAAGAAGGATATAACATGAACTAGTACTGGGAGTAGTAGACTGAATCCGTACAGCCCTTTGAAAATCATGCATGCAGGGCTGGAGAGATGGCTCAGCAGTTAAGAGCACTGGCTGCTCTTCCAAAGGTCCTGAGTTCAATTCCCAGCAACCACATGGTGGCTCACAGCCATCTATAATGAGATCTGGTGCCCTCTTCTGGCCTGCAGGTGCACATGCAGGTAAAACACTGTAAAATAAATAAATAAATAAATAAATCTTAAAAAATAAAATGATGCACGCTACTCATAGAACTAAAAATTTATTATAAGAAAAATAATTTTAACAGCCAAAGGAAAAGAACATTCCAAGTCTTTATTTAGCAATGAAATATATGATAAAATATTTATTCAATTCCTGGTAGACAAGAGAGAAGATCAGATAACCCCAGGAGGAAAGGTAACCCTGTTCCCTCAGTTTACAAGTTTCCTTTAAGGTTCTTTCAGAAAGCATGTTGGTTAATAAGTACTAGCGAAAAATGTGTCTGCAAATAAACAGATCCTGTGGTCTGTCCCTATATAGCTAACACACCCTTCACTTAAGATTTTCTATTTAAGTTTTCAATTTTATTTGGACAATTTTAAAGGGACTAAAACACAAAATGCTCAAAATACTTCAAAGACAACGACATCATAATTTGGTGGCAGTTTACCAGCTCTGACATGAAAGAGAGATAAAGCCTCCCCAATCATTATCCTCTTTGACACTAGATAAGTTCAAGAATTTGTGGGTTTTTTTTTTACTTTTTATTTATTCTTTATGAAATTCACATCATGCAACCCAATCCTGATCATCTCCCTGTCCCCTCATAACCATCCTTTGCACTGGCAACCTTCCGCCCAAAATAAAAACAGACAAACAACAAACAACAAAGTATCTTATCATGGGAGCTATAGTATGTTGGAATGTATCTCACAGTCTATCCCCTCTGTCCACCTATCTTCACTTGTAAATGTTTATTGCAAAGAGTGGTTGGTCTGTTTTGAGATTTCTGGCTCTGTGACACCATCAATATTGGATCCTCATTGGGACCCCTCCTGGGTATTCTGTTGCTTCCCTGTGTCATGGAGATCCTGCAGCTTTGGATCAGCAGGACTGGCCCTTTCATGCATACCAACTGTTCTCAGTTGATATAGATTTTGGGGTGGGCCAGCACTGCACCAGCTCTCTTTTTTCCAAATGCCAGCAGGGTGAGCTCCCAAGTGTTGCAGCCTAGGAGAGGCTGGGCCAGCTCTCCTCCTCTCACATTCTCTGGGCTGTTTCACCTGTGATTTCACCAGCAGGGCTAGCTCCACTGTGTTGCCCAAGTGAAGAGCAAGGCTTGCTTTCCTGAGTGCTACAACCAATTAGGGACAGGGCTCTGGGCCACCTCTCCTGACTACCAACTACTCCAGGTAGCAAGGGTGGGTGGGGAGAGCATCACCTTCAACACCTCATGAAAAACAAGTGTAAAATGATAATTAATATGGATATAAATGCATAAAATTACAGTGGCAGCAGTTTATCTTTAGTCAGCTCTCTACCCAAATAACAACACAGGGAAACTATGATTTATTTAATGAGCCTTGAGCAATTCTTACTTGATCCTAAACCCCCAAGACAGTTTAGCTTCCTCCCAGCCAAAATCCTCATATTTGCAATACTTGTGTGGCCCCAATTCTCCTCTCCCGATTCTTCTTGGACCTATCCTCATAGCCCAATTCCTCTTTCTCCTCCTCTCGCTGGACCCAGATGTCCCACCCTATTCTCTCTATAGCTCAGTATTGGCTAGTTGGTTTTTATTGGCAAGGTGGAAAACAAATGGTGAGCATGTTAACAGAAACTTGAGACAGTAGATACTTAGAATAAACAGAATAAATCTATGTCTTGGATTGAAATCAGACAGTGGGATAAAGAAATCAGCATTTGAATATTACAAGGGTAAACTATACATAGTGCACAATTACATTTTGCCAACATTTGGCCAGCTCTCCTGTGCTCTCTCCATTCAGGCCAGCTCACCTAAAATTATTTCTTTGTTTGTTTGACTGCATGTATGCCTGTACGAGAGTGTCAGGGCCTCTGGAACTGAAGTTACAAACAATTTTGAGCTGCCATGTAGGTGTTGAGAAGTGAACCCCAGTCCTTTGGAAGAGCAGCCAGTGTTCTTAACATATGGCCATCTCTCCAGTCCCAATTATTTGTGTTCTTAAGTTCTGTGCTATAGGTAATAATCAACTAAAATTCACTGGAATGAGAAATTTTAAGACATATCACATTAGAATATCTAATGAACAGTAAAATCCCAGTTCTCATTCCCCTACTGCGCTGAACTTTCTACTGTCCTTTCTATTACACTTACACCACATCACATTGTCAGAGGTTGCTCTGATGTATTTTGATTCTAATTACTGCTTGCTGTCTCTGTCCCACCTGTACCTTGCCTAAGAGCCTAACCTGTTTGACCAATAAAAGGCCATCACACCTGGGTAGGGCAAATGGGACAGGTGTGGCTAAGGTTCCAGGGCTTGGGGAGACAGAGAGAATCTTGGGAGGAGGAGCGACTGGAAGAGAGGAGATCAGAAGGAGGCTGTGCCATCATGGGTTAGGTGGAAGAGAAGCACATGGCTGGCACGGATAGAGATTTGGTCCAGATGAAAAACATTAGCAAGTATTTGGGATTATGGATGGAAGGTAGCTTGACAGAAATTACTAGAAGCAGATGGCATGGGATTGGGACATGTATCCCATACCTGCCTCACTATGGGAAGTAGTTTAGGGGATTAATATCTGCCCTGCCCCAGGTTAACTAAAGCATACTTAAAAATATAACAGGTGTCTGTGCTTTGATTGATTGCTAGCAAGTTAGAAAATACTGCTGTAATAACAATTATAGGCCTAATAATAAACATTATTAGGCCATACTGGTAAATTAACTACAACATCACATACAAACAGATATTGAGGAGAAAAAAAATTAATATGTCATTAGCAGTTTAATGGGTTTTCAGTGAGAACCAGATATAAACTAAATCCATCAAAGTTACTATAACATATAAATATGAAAAAGAGCATTTATAAGAAAACTCAAAATAGCTTGCATTAAAGGACAGGCATAGTTTAAGTAAGAAATGTACCTGCTTAATTGCTGTAACAGTTATAACGAAGAAAAGTGGAAGTCCACTGGTAACTGGGCTTGTTGGTGTGTCTACTGTGACCTAGGTAAAGAAATTAAATTGAAATAAAATTAGCTATTAGCTCATATGTAGCATTTACATGTTGCAAATATTTTGGACAAAATACATTCTGCTAGTGAGATGAATATTAACTCTAATTACAACAAAAACAACCTACATAACAGCACTAATTTTTACCCCAGCTTTGATGATCACCTTTACAACAATACACACATTGGTTTACCAGCTAATGCTTGAAAAGCATTCTGCCAGCCCCTGTACTGTTACCATCCAGACGCTACAGAGATCTTGCTTAAACAAGATGGAGAGAAGTCTTTGCCTTCACATAGCTGAAAGCTTACAAGGAAAAAAAGGTACTAAAACCAGTGTGTAGATGCTAAGATCTATGGGGTAGTTAGGAGTTAACTAGCTCAAAGGAAGTTTTCCAGTGGACAATATACACAAAGTCTCTCTTCTAAAAGGGAAAGTGACATGTGTTCAAGAAAAAAAAAAAAAAAAAAAAAACAGTGCCCCAAAAATGTGGTGTGAGATAGCGCTGGAAAGGTAGGCATGAGTCAAACTGTGCAGAGAAAGCTGTTGGCTATTGTTTATTCATTCCACAGTGGGAAATCTTTGAAGATTTTACACAAGGAAAGGTAACATGAAATTTTACACTCAATGGTTTGTAAAAGATAGACTGGAAGAGAGTAAGAATGGAAACCAGGAGTCTACTCGGGGGGCTACTGCTCTAATCCAAGTGAAAGATGATGGCTTGGATCAGGGTAGAAATAGGAGTTGTGGAAAGAAGTATTGAAGATATTCAGGAAGAAAAAATGACAGGGCTGGTTAAGTAATGGGCTTTAACTATTGATGGCAGATGTCTTGCAAGTGTTTGGTTAACATGCCTGGGTGAATGTGTCTTTACAAAAATAAGAAATAGGGTTGGAGAGATGGCTCAGAGGTTAAGAGCACTGCCTGCTTTTCCAAAGGTCCTGAGTTCAAGTCCCAGCAACCACATGGTGGCTCCCAACCATCTATAATGAGATCTGGTGCCCTCTTCTGGAGTGCAGTTGTATGTGCAGGCAAAACACTGTCTGTGTATGTATGTATGTATATGTGTGTGTGTGTGTGTGTGTGTGTGTGTGTGTGTGTGTGTGTGTGTGTGTGTGATCTTTAAAAAAAAAAAGAAACATGGAAGGAGTAAAATTTGTGTGTGTGTGAGAGAGGGGGGCGGTGGTTGTGGCTACAATCTCTCTTTTACATCTCACTATCATCTCCAAACTCCACCCAGGCCTATCCTTGACACAAAGAAGTATACACATAAGACTTTTACAAGGCAACTGTTCTTTATGCAACCTCATCTCTATCCCTGAGATATGTAGCACAGAGTGCTTCTTCTAAACGTTCTAAGATCAGTCCAACTATCATGTACTTTTAAAGTCTTTTCAAGCTCTTCTTGTGTTAAGAAATTTTTTGTAACTTTCACTGAATAGTCTTAGTAGTTTGCTGAATCTTTAATGAGTTTTACTATATTAAACTAAGTGAATACCTGACTCTTCACAACTTTAATATAAATTCCTGATGGGCAGAGAAAATTTTGATATTTTGTTTTGATATCCAGTGTGTGTACAACACACGGTAAGCAGTCCGCATATATTTTTGCTTAAATAAATGTAATTAAATACACAGTTTAATAAACTGAATGACTGATGCAAACAGAATTCATGGTGTAGTTTATGTTTCTAATACATCTGACCATGGATAGAAGAATGTCTTTCTAAACATTTCATCATTCACTACTGACACTGACTCTTATTTGTATTCTGTCCCAAACTGGTTTTAAGGAGAAGGCCTAAAATTGAGTTATAGTAACATTTAGTCAAAGCCTCAGAGTATACAAACAAAAGCACTCAACATCAACAAAGCATTTGAGTAATTTCAGAGGCATTTTTCTGCTTCATTTAAAATGATGAGGAGTATCATTAAAATAGTAAGTGAAGGAAAAATTAAAGATGTAAGATAAGAATTAAAATGACTAAAATTTAAAGTATAAAACAATAGAAAGAACAATGAGAAGCAAATTGATTTACTAAACTTTCAAACTTCCAGGAAGTAAATGAATATAAGACACAGAGACAGGAGTAATAAGGAAGAAAAGAGTAAGTGTTCAAGTAAACTAAAACATGTTTAACAAAGTAAAACTGTTAAACTATTTTTAATTTTTGATATACACCAAATCATTAGCTTATTATACAATGTACAATCTAAGACAAATATATAAAATCTGTAAAAAAAAATTAAGGTACAAATAATATAGAATCTTAATACGTTTTCTAATATACCTTTAGAAACCTGTATCATACAATTTTTGAAGTACAATTATATTTCTACTTAAAAATAATAATCAAATATATATGTATTATTTTAATAATTAGAGAAAGCAGTTTATTTCGGTTATGAGAACAAAAAACAGAGAGGAATCATGGGAACTGGGGCCATCATAGTTATAGTTTTTAACTGAGTGTATTTTCTTGTTTCTGTTACAAATACTGTTGTTCTTTTTTTAACATACTTCTTTTTGAGGTAAGTGAGAGTGGCATAGTTTTTGGTTGGTGTATTGGTCTTGTGCTACTTGCTACCCAGTACAGTACAGCAATTGGATGAAATTCACTGGATTTATGCATCTGGTTTTATGTATTTCATTCATATCTGACTAATAAATTCTAACATTCACATAAGCACATATTTATATTATGTTTTAATATTTTATTTTTTAAAGAATTATACCATGTTAATTTAACATTTAGAATTCACTTATTACATTTTTGCTTGTTTTTAAGTATTTTCATTCTCAAGGTTGCTACAAAAATAACAGAAATTGAACTCATGGTAGAATTCAGTTTTAAGAAAATTTCAACTTTCCATGATATGGAATTGAAGTGGAATGGTTAGAAATACAGAGAGATGGATTTTTGTTCAATATAACCTGAAAGAATTACCTACAAGTAAAATTGGCCTCTCCAGTCCACACAAAAATCCTGCTAAGGCTAACATGCCCATTTCAGAGACAGGAGAGACTAGATGCAATGAATTCAAGTTGTCAGTGTTGTAGAGCTTCAAGAATAGGAGTTATTGATCCAGTCTTGAGCTTTCTCATCCTGTCTATAAAGCCAAACAGTTAAAGAATACCATTCATAAACAAACACTAAATGTATCAATAACAAATGCATGAATGAACCACATGATATATAAAACACTGATGATAAACTTTATGGAGTTTTCCACAAAAATTTAGTTAACACTGCCATGCATCCTCTTGAAAAGCAAACTTTCACTGTTGAACAAGTGAATCTATACAACAAGCTCAAATTTCTTAAATAATATTACAGCTATGAAAGTGCTAAGATGATATTATTTTAATGGGTAAAAAGTCACAGGACAACTTAAGACTACAAATTGTTTTAAACAACCAATTTTCTCCATGTTGAAGTAGTAGTTCATGGAGTTCTTACCTGTACAAGAAAAATGATGAGAAAATAAAAATTTGCGATTCTTCTAAACTGTTCAAATAAATTCTTAGGGAGGAAATTCCAAAGTGTATACTATAAAAGACAGAACCAAAAACATTATTAAAAAAGAAACTTGAAAAATTGTACTTATGATATAAACTAGTACTTAGCATATCCAACAATTCAAAACATACACCACACGTTATAGCAGCATATATTTAGAAGCATAGAATACAAATTTTTTTCAGAAGTGAAGCTTCATTGAGAATTTTACTGGCCATTTAGTCCTACATGTTACATTTTTCTAACCCAAACTAAAACAGATTCTTTCCTATAGGCTCTCATATCATACTACATATGATAGCATTCATTACTATAAAAACATTAATTACCCTTTTCCTGAAAACATTGTAAACCCTTTGTTTACCAATAAAGAGTTCCAATCATCTTATCTTCTCCACTTTACAAAACCTTTCTACAAATGTTTTAATCTCTCAACCTGACTTGGTAAAACTTGTTTGCAGAATTGTAACCCCTTTATTTAAATGAGCCCAGCCCAACCAATGGGAAAAAGACACAGTCACCATCTGCATTAGAAGAAAAGCCAAGTGAACATACTGTCCTCGTGTTCTTGTTCTACTTTTGTGAGTAGCTTATCTTTCTGGTCAAGAGTAAGGTTTTACTTTGTTAAGACACTTTATAGTGATTGTCTCCTTTTTTTTAAGATCCTAAATTTATTTTTAACAATTACTATAAGTTGTAAATGTGTCTGTGTTTTTAAAAAGGGTTCTACCTTATGGGCACTTACTTTTATGGAGGTAGCTTGTTTAATTTTCTTCCTTAATATTCTTCCTAACAATTCCTGGTAGTATCGATAAAAAAAAAAAAAAAAAAAAAAAACTATGTGGACGAATGAATGAGCATATTAGTTCTCTTGCCTTGAGCTGATCCCTGGAGTTCAAATCATTGTCTCCATCAGTACCACCTATCTTCATGTACATCTGAGAATGTGTAGACAGTTAAAAGGCATACACACAATCTGAGTGCATATACACATGTAATTTTTTATTAGTGCCTTAAGTTCAATGACTGAGCCATTTAAAATTTAACAGAAGTAGGACATATCATAATATAGAAGACTTGAAACCACAATGAAAAAAATCCTTTTAAGGGGCTGGAGAGATGGCTCAGAGGTTAAGAACACTGGCTGCTCATCCAAAGGTCCTAAGTTCAGTTCCCAGCAACCTCACGGTGGCTCACAACCATCTATATGAGATCTGGTGCCCTCTTCTGGCCTACAGGTGTACATGCAGGCAGAACACTATATATATAATAAATAAATAGTTTTTTTTTTTAATCTTTTAAGGCAGAAGGCTAAAATTATACTTGGGAAGTCTGTATTCCAATCATTTGCATGTCATGATAATATATCTACTAATATAACAACTAGAAAGCCAAAGTGTTAGAACATGACAGGGTATATGAAAAATTAGTGCTAATAGCTTTAAAACTTTAAATTTTTTATTTTAAACAATTTTATGTATTTATTTTGTGGGTGGGAGGGGTGAATGTGCTACGGTATGGATATGGAGGTTAGATTATAATTTTGTGGCATAAATATTCTCCTTCCAAACCTTCATGTGGGTCCCAGGTATCAAACTTGGGTTGTTAGACTTACATGGCAAGCCCCTTTATATCTGGGCCATTTTGTTGGCCCTAAAACCTCCTTTAAACAAGGCTTAGGAGCTCTCAAGATTTAGAGAACCTCAAGAGAAAAAAGACAAGTGGAAGTAAATAGCTACAGGACAACTAAGGTTTAGGTGTGTTTAGGTGTGTGTGTGTGTGTGAGTGTGTGTGTGTGTGTGTGTGTGTATGTATGTATGTATGTATGTATGTATGTATGTATTGACACAGAGCTAAAGTCACCTGGTAAGAAGTGGTCCTGTGATGTATACTAAAGCAAACTGAGTAAAGCCAGGTGTAACAAGCCAGTAAGCAGCACTCCTCCAAGGTTTTGAGTTTCTACCTTGACTTCCATCCATGATGATAAACTGCAAGGTGAAGTAAATTATTTCCTCCCCAAATTGCTTTGGTGATGGTGTTTTAATACAGTAATAAAAAGAAACTAAGATAACAAATAATAATTAACTGAAGATTATTTCTTAGGTTCAAAATAGGTACCTCTCAGAAAAGATCAGAGTGGTGGGAGATGCTCACTTATAAAATTAATAAATTATTTTTAAAAAGCAATGCACAAATGTCAGGAACACCTTAAAGTCCAGCACTGAGGGACAGAGGCAGGCATATTTCTATGCGTTTCCAGTTTGCTTGCACTACATAATGAGGCTCTGCCACAAACCAACCAACCAACTTAAAGTGCTGAGTATGGATGTGTATTATTTAGGAGAAAGAATCCACACATTTTTCATGATACTCTCAGAGTGGCTGGTGATAAAAGAGGATAAGCACTTTAAACCATTGATATAGTCACTTTGAAAACCAATATAATCCAAAACCAGCATTTAACTGCCCCATCAATTTCAAGTATATAAATAAGTAAAATATAAACTCCAATAAACTGCTAACAGCCAGAACTTCTGGGACACTGACCCTCTGTTCTCAAACTGAACATTTTTTTAATTAAACAAATAAGCATAAGGCCACTTGAAGTCCTTAATAGAGGTAGTACTAACAGATCAAAGGAAACCTTTTTTTGGATCTCGTCCTGTTAAGACTGCTGTTTTGCAGTGCTACTGACTCAAATCAGAGCTTTACAATGATATACCACTACCAGTATCACTAAAGTACATACACTCCTTGCCCTACTACTGTGTTACTTTACCAGTTTAACTTCTTTCCTTAAGAACTTTGGTTAGTCCTTTCATTGGAAACTACTCCTATTTTCTCCATGGGGCATGAGCTAAGACCTCGGGGTATCATAACTTCCCTTACCATAAGCGCTTGGCATGGTATTTGGCAAGAAACATGAGAATGTTTGTTTTGAGCAAGGGTCTCATACTACAGCTCAGGTTAATCTGAGGGCAATCCTGCTTTGGCCTACCAAGTCTTAGAACTACACTTGTTAAGCCACCACTGAGTTATTTAAAGCAAAACATCCTGAGTAAAAATTGTGCATTGGCCACTTAAATCACTGATTTAATTAAAAGGTAAATTAAGATACAATCATCTATTTTATATACTAAAACCAATATTTTAGCACAGATTAAGAGAAACCTTTTTAAGGAGTTTTCTAATTAGAAGCAAAATGAAACTATAGGCATATATGAAGTTATTAAGGTTCACTTGCTTATCTAAAAACTGGACTCTCAGACTTGGTCTGCTGCTACAAGCCAAAACTAATGCCAAACATAAGAAGAAAGTGTATTCAGCAGTTGCTTTAAATATAGTAATAAAATGAATTTTCTGTCCTAAGTTCTTGCCTAGAGGACTGAGTAAATGGATCTTTACGCTATTTAAAGAGTAATTTATTATATTTTATGTATTTTGCCCACATGTATGTTTATATACCATGTGTGTGCCTGGTGCCAGTGGAGGCCAGAAGAGGCCTTTGAAGCCCCTGGAACTGGAGTTACGAGGCTCCATGTGGGTGCTAAGAAAAGCAAGGGCAGGCTGGGCGTGGTGGCACACACCTTTAATCCCAGCACTTGGGAGGCAGAGGCAGGTGGATCACTATGAGTTCAAGGCCAGCCTGGTCTACAAAGCGAGTCTAGGATAGCCAAGAGAAATGCTGTCTCAAACAAAACAAAACAAAACAAAAAGAAAGAAAAGAAAAGCAAGTGCTCTTAACTATTGAGCTATTTCTCCAGCCCACCCCATTTATAGTATGTTAATATGGAACTATAAAGTTAAAAGTCAGTCCAAATATTTAAGAACATGTTTAAAACTGTTTCTACACAAAATACTAGCACTGCAAGTATTTATTAGAGTATTTTCATTCATTAAATAATTGGTACATACACACATGCTTTCTAAAACTGATACTATATGAAAAAGTGGTGTTACTGCCTCAAATATTTACCATCTAAATATAATTAAAACCATTTTTCTAACTATCAAATAAATCTCCAAATGCAGAGAAGTTGAAATTACTATGAACTAAGAGTGAATGCTTTGAGCTTTATTTGATTTGTGCCTGGAGTAAGGGGCATAGCATGTTTGATCCCAGGTACCAGGGATGGGAAAGGAAAAGGCTGTTTTTATCTTAAGTCCACCAAGCTTCTCATTTAGCATTAAAAATGCTGATGGGGAGGATAAAGCTCTAGGTGATGTGTTTCTGTATCACACAAGCAAAAAGCAAACAAAGTCAGATGTGGCAACACATTTCTGCAATCTTAATACTTCGAAAGATGAGACAGGAGGATTGCCAGGAGTTCAAGGAGAGCCTGAACTACATAGGCAAGCCAAAATGGACAAAATAACAAAACCTTGTCTAAAACAAACAAACAAACAAAAAATTACAGAGTCATAGGTTAAAAATGAAATAGTAACTATTTAAAAAGTAACTGATAAAGTTACCAGCAGACTAAACTGCACAAAGGACACAACCTTCTCTAACTACTGGAATCATCAGGATGCAATAGAATAATAAAGTAAAATCAATTATCAGTCAGTTCTATACTGGTAACTGTTCACTTTTTAAAATTAATATATTCAACTTACTATCAACTCTCTTTTATGTAGACATTAAATGTAATTTTGAGCTTCATAGTCCACTTTCATTTTCATTACAGAACTTTCATTTTTCACATTGTTCTAGCCACTGTAAATTCTAGTCTCTGAAAAGCAATAGTCACTGACTAAAACTGAATCAGAACTTAGTAAAATTTAAAGGTTATTGTTAATGAATTAGACAAAACTGAAAGAAGTCCTGTAAGTTTTAAGAAATTCCACCACTAATGACTGGTTTTAATCATTTTGTTTGTTTGTTTGTTTGTTAATTGTGTATGTATGCAAGAGTACAGATGTGCCACAGTGCGCATGTGGAGGTCAAGGAACAACTTACGGAAATCAGTACTCTTCTTTATTCCATATAGAAACCAAAATCGTCAGGTTTGGTGGTAGGTGCCTTTACCCACGGAACCATCTTACAGGCCTCAATTCAAGTTATTTTAACTAATGGAAAATTGTAGTGCAATTTTAGACCAAATTCTAATCCAAGATACCAGTTTAACATAAATGAAGTATGTATAGCCCACTGATTCATATTTCACTGAAGAGACACTGGAGCTCACAATTTGTAAAAGAAACTAAAGAACTTAAAAATAATAGCACTGTGCAATTAATGCTCCTTTTGTTAAGGAAAAGAATTTCCAATTTTGTGCCTGCTACAAAATTCTAAGACCTCATTTTTCCCCAAGGAAGTATTTGCTCCTAGAAGCAAAAGGGACACCAATTTTTACATAAATAAAATTTAAAGGTCAACGTGTTTGTCTTTAGTGCTCCCTGTACTTATAACATACATTTCCTAATACACTGACTTTACAGTTGGTTATTTGTAAAGAAAAAGCACCAAAAAAAGCAAGACTTATTTTTATGACAAAGTAGAGAAAACAAAAACATGCACCATCATTATCATTTATTATACTAAGGTTCCGGTATTAACATTCCCTTCTAAACCTGTTATAGTGACTCATGTATATAATATTAGCTTGAGAGGTAGTGGCAACACACACACACACACACACACACACACACACACACACACACACACACACACAGGAGTTTGAGGCCAGCCTGAGCTACACAGCAGGTACAAGGTCAGCCTGGGCTACATATTAAGATTCTGTCTCAATGAGAACAAACCATAAAAACATTTCCTTTTTTTTCTAAAATTATTGTATTTTCAATTCCTCTTTGTTTGGCTCAACAGTGTTTATTAAAAACCAATCAACTAATTAGAAAAACTATAATCATGGTCTTCAGAGGAGGGGGAATAGAGGTAGCTCATTCTTTATCTGTACAAAAATGTGCAGGTTTTGTTTAGAAATAGAATTTTAGTTGTGTCAAGCACTCTTTAAAACAGAAAAGTGTACTATTGCACTGTTTTAGATGCTGGCAAAAATGGGAGTTACATAAAATATGAAAAAGCATTTCATTAAATATATAAGCAACAAAATGATTATCACTAATTTAATGAAAAGTCACTGTCAGCCTATTATTTTATTGTCTTCCATATGAGACAATATATGGAAAATCATAATTCTCTCATTTTGATGTAAAAGAGAAAAAAGTGTGGAAGATGTGCAAATAGCATAATGTGAAAAGGGCTCTTCAAAGTTATTGGGCTTTATACAGTAGTTCTACTCCTGGCTTTAACACAAGTGCTTGCTTATCATGCTGGGGGCTTTCTCTGGGTTTAGTTTCTCTATCCCTAAGTCAGCAAGATGAACCTCACAGGATCTTTTACTTCCATGTTTCTATGATTCTGAGCCAAAGGTCGATAATTGATTACTTAGTTGGGTAACACAAAGTAAAAATCTCTTCTATTTACTACCCCAGATACAAGAACATAAGCCCCTGACTGGGAATAAAATATCTGTGACAGAGTCTAAGAGTAAAAGACAATCAATATTTTATCTGAAATGTCACAATGTTCTACAGGCCTACATTACCTATTTGTTCAGTGGGATACTCAGTTTTCACACTCATATTTTACATAAAATTTTTTTCTTCCTGTTTTCTTTTTTGTAGACACAAAGTCTCACACAACACAATCCTGGCTGTCTTGGAACTCACAGAGATCCATGGGCTCCTGCCTCTATTTTACATCGTAATCTTTGACCTGAACAAAATCTCCATTATACCATAACCTAAAGGAGAAACCAAAGGAATATTTGAATACCCAAAATGTGGTATACTATTCTAGGAAGAATTTCAGGTTCTAAGTGGCTGCAAACGTACACTGAATTAAATGTCACTAATGTTTTAGCTCTCCTTGCCAGGCTGCATTTGGAAGTCAAGAACATTATCAAAATATGGTTCATGCTATGAGAAATGGTAGTCAACCAGCCATCTACTACCCAGCACCGTATCTGGTTGGCCAGCAATAAAGATTAGTAAATTAACACTAGCATAATGATGACTACTGGGTACTAGGAGCTGTGAAAAGTGTTTTCATATATGAAGTGTTAGCAAGTTCATAAATTGTATTCATTAATTTGACAAAGGTGATATAGCTAGTGAATAGTTTATCAATATTTAAATGTAGGTGTTCAAACTTGCAGGCCACTGCTCTTAACTTATACCACACTGAAGTAATACCTTTATTCAGTTCATAGCTCAGGCAGTATACAGTCCAAATGTACCCTTTAGGACCCAGAAACACAAGTCAAAAACAAGATAGGGGAGAAATGAAATGAAAGTCACTAAGTACCCTCCAAAAGAATGTAAATCATGTACAGCCTATTCAGGGAAATTCAGAAAGCTTTACACAAGTAAATAATTACTAAGTCCCCACAAACTCGCAAAATGTTGGCAAATGTTCTACTACTGAGAAACACCCCTCCACAGCACAATAACTATTACTTTTAGCACATCTTAAGGCCTGAAGTAATATACAGAATCAACAGGCACTGTGAATCATAATGGAAAGCAAGTGAAAGTTGTAACCAGAAAGTAAACTACCTTTCAGAGTAATAATTACCATAGTTAGTATTATGATTTGTATAAGTATATGACCATGTGTCTATACATATATATGTGCATCAGCTTCATTAGAAGCATAAGTAAAAACACCCAGCTTTATCTAAACATCTGGTCAGTCAAAAAAAAAAAAAAACACAACTTACCTTAGATGAGACTATTCTATTATCACAAAATCTTTGTGCAATGTAAGCTTCTGTTCCTGAAATGGGATGGTTGCCAACAAATACTGTGCGTGTACCAACTCGTTTCTCCTCTCCAGCGCACTAAACCAAGAGAAAGAAGGAAAAGGTCAGCTTTTCACCGTATTTCTCCATGTTTTTACAAAGCTTAGAATTCTGGCGAATCAGAGTAGCAAGGACAGGTGAAAGTCTTGTCAAGAAATTGAAATCCACAAATCTCTTAGTTGTCGACTAAGCAAAACTGTTGTTTGAATGAACTGGCCTAAAGCCAAAAGTATAATTCTAAAATAATTAAAGAAAGTATCTAAAGGAATCAAAAGAGCTTCACCTCAAAATATGGCACCCTAATATGCTGATAATTTAATAATGAAGGTTCTTGGAAAGATGTAATAGTATTTACTCTTGATCCTGTGCTGGAAACCGCAAAGAAGAAAGTAATTGCATTTACTCTTTTTCTTTAACTAATCTCATATCTTCTGGAAGGAAAACTGAATAAATAACTATACCTAGACAGATTCTGATACATTTTTGTCTATCACTTACTCGGGCCCATTCAATTACCAAAATAATTTCCTGATCACTATGTAAGCTCTAGACCCATCCATCTATCTAAACGTATTTGTTACATTCTTCCTCTTCTCATCCCCTATAAAGTAGGTTTGTAATAGGCTGAATGGTAGCTCACACTTGTACATAAGTTTGTAGGAATTTAAGGCCAGTCTAATCTCAAAACACCTTAAAACAAAACCAACCACACACATAAAAAGGGTTTTTAGATATCTAGATCCCATTTGATTAGTTAAGCTAGTAATTGCAACTTTTTGGATCTCCTAAAATACATGGTAAAATTAACCAATCTACTGTCAACTCGTTTTAATAAAATTTTGGAGAACATCTTATAGAAACAACACTACATTTTTTATTCCCAGCCATATTATTTCAACCATAGTCCAAATGCAATTCAACTATTAGCTTTACAACAACATACTAACTTAGAAAAAGTTAGTCTGGGAATATTTTATTTATTATACAACTTCTGAGGACCATTTCATCAACTAACATAGAACAGAAAGCACAATGCAAAGTATTTCTAAATATGAAATAATTACTTATAACCATAAGCAGAAATCGTCTTAACAGGATGATCACCTTTTTCTACAGACACTGTATGAGTCTTTGCCTTTATAGGAAAGTTTCCTTGTGATCTCCTGGAGTCTACAGTTTTACAGTCTCACTTCAGCCAATATATTTCTAATTTGTCTTTTAAATTTTTTAAAAGTAGAGTCACCGAATCTAGAAGACCCAAAGTAATGCTCTAGTGTATGTAAAACTTGCTGGGACTTCACTGTTCTATTAAAAATTAAAATTGTTTATTTTATGTATTATGGGTGTTTTGTCTGCATGCATTGTCTGTGCAGAGTGCCCAAGGAGGCCAGAATAGGACAAGGGCCACTGTAACTAGAATTATGGATGGCTGTGAGCTGCCATGCCAGTGCTAGAAAGCAGACATGGGTCTTCTGGAAGATCAGCAGTGCTCTTAACCAATGAACCATCTCTCTGGTCTTCTCTCCTTAGAATAGAAAACCTTTTCTTTTATATTCAAGAGATTCTTTGTTATAAACAGTTTCTAACTATACTGGTTAGAAACCAGTATTTAGAGATCCTCATTCTTATTTTTTAATAACAATTCCTCAATTGCACTTTTTTGACATACTAGCCACAAAGACTTTTGGTGAGTTATTCAGATGTCAAAAATGTAAGTCTTTAAAATAACGTTAAAAGCAAGACTCCTTAAAATTTTCAGTTTCCCCAATGTCTGTTTGTATATATTAATGTCTGCATTTGTGTGTATCTTGTGAAGATATTATTTGTAAATATACTTTAAAAGTAACAACCACACCAAGTATAAATGATCTGTTTTGCTATTTTTAACAAGCTTATGAAATAATAACTCATTGTATTAAAAATTTGTACAGAATCATCCAAACACAACTGGAAAACACTAACAGAGAAATTGAGGTTTAGCGTTTATCTCCCTGCTTAGCTTGTTGAGTGCTAGCCTATCACATACAAAGCCCTGGCTTTTATCTCCACCACCACAAATATAAGCCCATTTTTAAAAAGTAAGTGAAGATTAATTGTGGAAAATAGAAGAAGCCCTGAGTGAACGTGTGTTGTTTAAGTGAGCATGAATGTTAAGTGCCTCAATGCCTCAGACCAACGGGACTGGCCATAGCCTTCCCTAGATCAGGCTCAGAGAAATTGCAATGCCTTCCCTTGCTTCATGTGCGGATGTTGATAGTCTGGGCAGAAAATTCTACTGTAGCTTCTTCCTCCTGGTTGCTTGCAACTCAAGACTGCTTCCCTATAGTATACCTGCTTCCTCAGTCAGCTGTATACAACAAACCCACCTCCTCAATTCAGATGTATTAAAAAATGTGATGGGTTTCCCAGTGGCTGTTGGTGTGTCTTCACCTCCCAGTCCCAGGGCTTCTGTATGTGTAGCTGTTGTTTCTTCATTCCCTGCCCTGTTGCTCCAGATTGTGCACATGGTGTATGGATATACATGCAGACAGTACACCCATACAAGGAAAATAATAATAAATAAAAAATATTTAAAGTAGAAAGAGAGATAAGAAACAGGAAAGCGCCAGTGGAGCAGGATGTTTCTTGTACTGCCAATATAGCTTCTCCTCTCAATTACAGTGGCTACTAATTAACTTAAGATGAAAATGAACTAGCACTTTCCCAATTTTAAATTGTCTTCAATGTTTTTGGTCCTAGGGAAAAAATAATTTCCGACACATGTTTTTATGAATCCTCTACAGCTAAATAACATTTACAATTTTACTGGAAGTTTCCCCATACATATTACCTCTCTTTCAAATGAGGCTTAAGTGATTTCTATCTTTATAAATTTGAAAAAATCGATTGAAATTATGTGCAAGTAGGTGTGTGTTTACATACAGATCCTAAAAGTGGCTGTTAGATGGCAATATAGAGCATGAGAGAAGCTGTATAACATCCATTTTCCAATTTTTTCAAAGTAGGTCTTTTAATGTAGGGAAGGTTTAGATTTGAAGCTGCCCGAGGATTGGAAATGGGGTGCTATGAAGAAGGTGTCGTTTCCATTCTTGTTTTACCCTAATTCTGATGAAACTGGAATCACTGGTGGCATTTCCTGCAACTGTGCAATGTAGTTTAGTTCACATAAAATGACACCTCTGAATTTGTGTACATTCACTGTAACTTCACACCTGCTACCAATGTAGAGTGTTAAAACAGTAGTGTTAGTTCCTCTGATTTTGAATAATATAGGTGCTTTTGCCAAAGCAGAGAAATCCAAGAAGACTGTTAAAAAAACCAATTCTATTCAGATGATAGACAGTGTTGTTTTGGTGTAGGAGTATGTAATTCCTGTCACTGGCAATGCCTTTAAGTTCATCAGGAGTCCATCTGTGTAGCACTGAGTTCCATCCAAGTAGCCCTAGGAACATTATTTTTTAACCTGAAATAGGTTAGCACCAACTCTATTTTACTGACACATCACATACCATTGAAAAAGTATTCTTATAATTGTTAAAGCATTAAAATTATACTTAAAACGTATGTAGAACAGAGAATTAAGCTTAAATTCTTTCTTAAAATAAAAATCACCCGCTGCCTGAGCCAGCACTTGGGAGGGAAAAGGACTAGGAAGTCTAGGCCAGGTGGGCAACACAGAAATCCCATCTCAACAAATAACAAAATCACTTTCCTATGCCTAAATATCTTTTTAAACACACACACACACACACACACACACACACACACACACACACTCACACACACACACCTCACACATTTTATACCAAAAATAATCACTCAATAAAATCCAGAGCAAAATGCTATTCTTAATAATGACCATCTTTGGCCCACGGATTTGATACTCATTTTAAAAAAGGAAACCTGTTGGGGGTATAATTGATTTCTTCATTGCATCCAGACCTCTGATTAGGCAATAACTAGGAACCTCAATACAAACTATCACTATAAAAGCTAACAATGGAGTGGAGGCAAAGCCTGCCTCTCCACCCTTTTCAGGATTAGCAAACTTAAATGCATCACCTAGCCATATATATTTGTGATTATTAATCTTGACCATGTATCACCTTTACATTCACAGTGATATATGAGCCTATTGTTTAATTTAGATGCATTACAGGTGAAAAACAAAATACACAACCAGGTCTGAAAATTAGTACTAACAGACTATATTGAAATTATATTTATTGTCAACTATTATTATCCTACAAAATTTCATCATAGTAGTCATAATCCTGCCTATATTTTCCCTCAGGTTATAATACTTTGAGCAATTTGCTTTTACATGGAAACCCCCCAAAAATCATCATCAAGTAATGCCTCTTCAGACAATTTTAAACTGCTCAAAAATAAAAGATACTTCATTCTGTATGTTTCTAGTCTTCCATTTAAATCATTAATGGTATAACACAAAGCTATCTGTATAATCAGCAATCTTAGCAGATGTTATCCCTGATAATTACTTTATTGTTTTGATTGATCAGACTCCTCTCTTTGAGTTCCTATAGTTAAAAAAAATGCTAATAAAAATACTAAAACTTGAAAGGAGCTGGAGAGATGGCTTAGTAGTTAAGAAAACACTGGCTGCTCTTCCAGAGGAATTAGGTTTGGCTTCAATACCCACAGGGCAGCTCGCAACTGTTTATAACTCCTTTCAGGAAATCTGACATCCTCTTTTGACTTCCCCTGGCACTGGATGTACAGATATATAGGCAGCCAAAACACCCATACTCAAAAATAATAAATATTTATAAATTAAAAAACTGAAGATCTAGAAATAATTTTAAATTATTCACACCCCAACACAAAGCTATTGTCTTCTTTGAAATATTAGTAATTTTTAACTGCACAATCAGGCTGAAAATGGAAAAATTACCACAAAGCTGAAAAAAAAAAAACCCATTTGATTAAAAGTTCCGATGCCTATTTTAAAGTGCCCCCTTTCAAAGTCAGATTACTATCCCAGGATTTGTGGGGAACAGTGCAGGGAAGAGAAGAGTACAGTGCCCGGAGAAATTACTACAATGTGTTCAGTGGTTAATTATCTGAGGTTTCCAAACTCATTCTGTTGTAACAAACCAAGGTAGATAATCCTGATATTAATTTACCATCATAGCACAGAAATGAATCTTAAGAATGTACATTTCATATTTTGCTTTTACTGGAACTATTTAAGTGATCAAGTTGTTTCTTCCGCCTTTAACAGAGGAAGTAAAGCAAAGAGGAAATTTTGTTTGGCTTTGCCTTTAGAGCTTAATTATGGTCACATTTACTGAAATTTGTAAACATGTGATCAAAACACAATCAAGTGCGTGAAATTCTTCTATAGACACAAACTTAGGTATTACCTACTGGCAGCATATGTAACCAAATAAAAACTGCTATAGGTAATAATATTTATCTCTACACAAACAGATCAAAATATGCAAGCACAATACTTAAGAAAAAAAACCGACCTGAGAACCTAGATAACAAAACCTTGTTGGAAGCTTTCAGTTGTACTTTCATTATAACACTGTGATTTACTGAACAGTTTAATTTCACCAGAAACACCAAATCTTAAGTGTTCCCACACCATACACACCAAGTCCTCACCCTACGTAATTCAGAGCTTAACACAGTAAGCATTTTGTGACTCACAATTTTATCAGGCAATTAAAAAAATTTAGAAGTTGCTTTATTTAAAGAATGTAATCTGAGTCTCCCAAAGTTTCTAAGGGTACACAGCAACTTAGCTTTATTAGTAGTATATTTCATAACCTGCTTATAGCCTTACAAAACTCATACATAACTAGAGATTAATACATCTTTACAAGGTGGCACATTTCCCTTTTGTTCTTGCTACTCTTATCTGTATACTGCCCTTCATTCCAAACATTTAAAAACCCTTAATACACTAAACAGAAAGGTAGTTAAGTTCTAAAAATCAGAGAAAGAGAGCCTGGCAATCCAGCTAAGCACTGAGGAATACCCTCAGGAAATGGACAAATACACTTACAAAGAGAAAGTAAGAAGGCTCCTGGACAAAGCAAACCTGGATAACAATAAAATAAAATAATATACAGATTACAAACCTCAGAGGCATCAGAAAAAGATGGGGCCATCTGCATACTGACATGAAATTTTCTAACACAAAAACAGCTACAATGCCGAGAGAAGACTGCAAATCATCAAGAAATTGTACCAATCCCTGTGATCCTTGCAAAGTTTTCTGGAATTTAGGATGAAAGCCAACTTCGGTTTGAGGAGTTTATGTACCTCTGTGGGAGGTGGCAAAGGAAACATTAGAGAACCTAAAAGAGTTGGTTTAGAAGCAGCACTCTGGCGGCCTGGCCTCTGTAACTGTGCCACTTCACATCTGTCTGCTATTATTTTCTAAAGATTCAAATTTGCCTTATCAATGTCAATTCAAGCACCTTCAATATTATTACCCAGAAGAGATAAATTCTCAAACACTTTCTAGATTAGAAAAGAAAAAGTATTACAGTATAAGAAAAGTTCTGGTGAAAGCATGGAAAAACAAAGAATGAAGAGGTATATGATAGCATGAACAGTGTTTTATTTTATATTGCACGGGCAGTGTCATTATTGCAAAAGTGGTACAAAATTTCCTAGAAAGGTCTATTGATATATATGATATATATATGTGTGTGTGTGTGTATGTACATATATATACATATATATGAGTGTATATATACATATATATATATGAGCGTTTCCAATAAACCATAGAGATATTTTGTGTTCAGCGCTAAATATTCAAAAAGCAAATCAGCTAGAAAAAAAGTAGTTTATAAATGTAATTAACAAAATAAAACAACCTGCTCTATTATCACTATTTTTAAACAAGTTAGATGTAATGCTCCTGAGTGAGGAAATAGTTCAGTGGCTCTCTCTGTAAAACTGCTTCTTAAGTAGCTTCCTTTTCCTCTCTCTTCTTGCGAGTGTTAGGCATATCTTATTCTGTCAAATCTTCTCTGATTTGTCACCTTTTCTGCCACTAAATTAGACGTCACCTTGAAACATGGGTACTTCCTTCTACAATGTAACCTCACCTACATTCTTTGGGGATTACAAATACATCCCACCACACCTGGACCAACAACAAGCCCTAGTTGTCCTGGACTTCCTTTGTAGACCAAGCTGGCCACCAAATCACAGAGATCTGCCTGCCTCTGGGATTAAAGGCATGCACCAACATGCCAGGCCTAAAAGATTTTTTTTTTAAACTAGAGGATGAAATGATTCCTAATGATATTCTGCTATACTCATAGACTGGAGCCTAGTCCAATCAATCAATCATCATCATCATCATCATCCCATCTAACAACTGATGGGAATAGATGCAGAGACCCACAGCCAAACATTAGGCGGAGCTCAGGGAATCCTGCAGAAGAGAGGGAGGAGGAAGGATTGTAGGACCAAGATGGGTAGAGGACACCAAAAACACAGTGGTATTTTGGGGGGAGGGAGAAGTCATACATTTTGACTATATCCTCTTAAATTTTTTTATTCTAACCTCATATATTATATCCCTACCACAATTTCCCCTCCCCTCACCCCTCTTCATCCCCTGCCTGCCCCCCACCCCCCAGATCTTTTCCCTTCAGAAAAGAGCAGACCTCTCAGGGATAGCAACCAAACATGGAACATCACATTGCAATGAGACTAGACCTCATATTAAAGCTGGAAAAGGTAACCCAATAGGAGCAAAAGGGTCCCAAAAGCACGCAAAAGAGGCAGCCCCTGCTCCCACTGTCAGGAGTCTCATAAGAATACCAAGCTACGCAATCATAATATATATACAAAGGACCTTACATATCAGACCCATACAGGCTCCATGATGGTCACTCCAGTCTCTGTGAGAATCTATGAGCTGTTTCTACAGGCTGTGTATATATGGTGTCCTCTACCCCCTGGGTCCTACAATCCTTCCTCCTCCCCCTCTTCCTCAGGATTCCCTGATCTCTGCCTTATGTTTGGCTGTGAGTCTCTACATCTGCTCCCATTAGTTGCTGGATTAAGCAACTGCAATGGGGGGGGGGGGGCATTTTGGAGGTAAGGTAGAAACCTAGTGCAATAAAAACTCCTAAGAACCTATGAAAGTGACCCTAGTAACGGGGAGAATAGAGCCTGAGCCTGGCAGCTTCTGTAACCAAGCAAGGCTTCCAGTAGAGGGATTGGTAGACCAACTGCCACAAAACCTTAGACGTACAATTTGTCCTGCCTGCAAGATGTGCTGGGGTAATGGTGGCACAGAACTTGTAGGAGTGGCCAACCAAAGACTAGTCCAACTTGAGACCTGTACCACAAGAGGGAGCACATGTCGGACACTGCTTGAGGGCTAGGAATCAGAAACCAGGAACTACAGGCACATAAAAGAAAATATAAAAATAAAATTTAACAGTCAATGAAATTATTTCTAATGATGATCTGCTATACCTGTAGACTAGTGCCTAGAAAAGAGATTTTTTTCCATACAATATATTTTAATTAGTTTCTCCTCCCTTGCCACCTACCCCTGTTCTTCTCTACCTTCTCTCTCATCTGGATCCACCCCTATCTCCTTAGACAACAAATAGGCATCTAAGGGATAATAATAAAATATAACATAATATAAATAAGAAAAAACAAAAGCCAATCAGAATAGGATAAAACAAATAGAAAAGAGCCAAAGAAAAAGCACAAGAAAAACATATAGATGGATGGACACAGAGGGGGGAGGGAGAGGGAGGGAGGGAGGGGGGGAGGGGGGGAATCCCATAAAAACAAAGCCAGAAGCTCTAATATATAATAAAGGACCTGTAAGATTAAAAACAAAAGGAGCCATTTGACATTATGAGACAAAGACCCTCCAAAGATGTTGCTGAGTTCATTTTCTGTTGGCCATCTACTGCTGAAAATGCAGCCTGCCTTTAAGAGTAGTTGGGTTTCGCCACAGAGACTCTGTTGGAGAAAACTATTTCAAGGGGTTATTAATTGGAAATTGCTTCTGGGTTAGGGGCAGGAGCACGAGTCCAGGATTCCTTTCAGTGTCTCCTTTTAGCTCTAAGACCCAATATGCTGGATTTCTTGATTCCCAGATAGCAAGGGTCTTCAACAGACTCTGGGGTGAGGGGTTTCTTTCAATTGCTAAGTTCTAATTTTCTCTTTTATCGTGCCTCAGTTTTTGATTCTGCTTTGATTCTCTGTGCAGCATTTTTCCTCTATGATATAACAGGATCACCTCTGAAATTGGGGTCTTATAAGCTACTGTCAAACAAGATAGCTAAGAGAATTTCTTTAGTGCTATCTCCAAGACATAAAGGTGGGGGAAGATTAATTTCTCTTACTTGCTTCGGAGAGAAAAAGTCAGGAAACATGAAGGAAAAAACCAAAAGACATATACCCTAACCTCGTACTACTAAATAAAGTGTTTGTCTTAAAATAGTTAATTCTGGGCTGGTGAGATGGCTTATCATATAAAGGGATTGATGCCAAGCTGACGATCTAATTTCAGTTCCCAGAACCCACATGGTAGGAGAGAACAGACTCCCACAAATTGTCCTCTGACCTCCATATGTACTGTGGCTTACACATACAAGCAAATGTAACAAAAATGGTTAATTCTGTATTGTGTAAATTCCACCTCAATTTTTAAAAAAGTAATCATTTTGTCTACTAGCTGGGAATTGAATTCAAGAACTCATGTGTAGTAGGCACCCATTCTATTACTGGGGATATATATATCCCCAGCTAACAAGATAAATTTACTAATGTTGCTAATAAATTCAATAACCTGTATTAATTGATTTCCTACTATATACAGGACACTGGACACAAAGCAATGGATTTTACACAGTGACTTCATACAGCTTATCATTCTGGGAGAGACTGAACATTAATCAAATGGTCACACACACAAAAAAATTAGGTAAATGTTAACAGTGAAAACAGCCAGTAACAGACAATAGTCACATAATAAAAGCCTGATCCCATCAGTCCTCCAATCCTACTTTAATAATGGTTTCATGTTGCTCTGAAAACACCTGATCTATCCTGCAAGTTCTTACACACAGTCTAGTTCTCTCCTTGTCTAATCTCATATCTTACCCTATACCTACCGACATCACCTTTTTATTTCTCTGTTACAACCCATTAGCCTTCTTCTTTCCATTTCAAGTGAGCCTTAGGCTTTTTCCTGCCCCAGAGCTTCTGTTTCATTGTTTCTCCCAGCATAGAATATTCCTTTCACTTCTTTACCTACTTAATTTCCCCCTTTTTAAAATTTTATTTACTTTAATAAATTCTTTTTTACATATACATTTATATTATTACACACACACAATAAACTAAATACAGGAAGAAGAACCACAAAACAATCAGAAATTATATAAATGTTACACTCATAGTGTTTACCTACCTATAATCATTCTTCAGATCTCACCAGCCATCACTTTTTTTATTCTTTTATAAGAGCCTTATGTAAGCCAGGTTGGCCTTTAACTTGCTAGGAAGCAGAGAATGGCATTGAGTTCCTCCTGATCCTCCTGATTGCACTTTTGAAGTGGTGGGGTTACAGGTATGTGCTACCATACTCAGCTCACCATTACTTTCTCTAAGGACAATCAAGCCAAGACTAATTACCTGTTCTATAAAACTTGTGGCGGGGTGGGGGGCGGGGGGAGGATTGTAGGGGTTGAGGCAGGATTTCTCTGTATAGTCCTGGCCATCCTGGAACTCACTATGTATACCTTGAACTCAGAGATCCTCCTGCCTTTGCCTGGGAATGCCTAGCTTTGTTCTATAAAATCTTCCCTACAGAGAATTTACAATTAACAAAGTCAAGTATCAAAACTCAGCAAATTTCTCCTGAAGTCTTTTTTTTTTTTTAACCCTTTATGCTGGCCATAGTGGCGCATGTCTTTAATCCCAGCACTCAGGAGGCAGAGGCAGGAGGATCTCGGTGAGTTCGAAGTCAGCCTAGTCTACAAAGTGAGTCCAGTACAGCCAGGGTGACATAGAGAATCCCTGTCTCGAAAAACAAAACAAAGTTTTGATTAAAGAGCCAGAGACGGCTCAGACTTTAAGAGAGCATACAGCTCTTGCAGGGCCTGAGTTCAGTTCCCAGAACTACCACCAGGGAGCTCACAACTACCTATAAGTCTAACTTCAGGGGAATTCAATACTTCTAGCCTCTGCGGGCACCTGCACAGATATCCACACACTGACATGCTATCCACACACTGACATGCCCAGTAAATAACATTATAAGACACCCATTTTGATTCATTTCAGAAAAACAAGACAGTGATTATGACAATGGCAACATGGTATAGTGATTTTTAGTGCTTTAAACATATTTTCACATGGTTGGTTATTGTTATTTGATTTATATAAATTTTAAACAATTTTATCCTGAGCAGTTTTCAGATTAATCATATCCAGCTGATTAAACAGCTGATTAAAAATGGCAGCTAAGTCTGTTTCTATTTAGAAAGCCAAGAATTAAACTAGAAATAATCCTTAATATAATGCTATTTTTATGAAGAAAATCAGATTAGGTTTGTATTACTTAGACTTATAGGAAATGGAAAACAAGACCAGTATGTTTGTTTTAGTGGTTTTTATCCTAAATCCTGAATGCTTATAAATACAAAATATTTGCTCATGATGTAAGTCAAGCCCAACTAAAATTCAAGTATTATTTCTATTTGGTCACAGCAATTATTTGCTCCTATGATACTACACAGGGTGGTACAGGATAGGGAAGAAAGACAGTAAACTGAAATGACTACTATAGTGAGCCAGGAAAGATGGCTATCTGTTCACATAACATTCTAAATAAGGCAGAGGCTAGCATGACCATAAAACTGGTCACTTTACTGAAGCACTGCACCAAGATTTCTGTTCTTCTGCCATTTTTTTTTTTTTTACATCTAACGCCTGCCATTTTCTTCCATTCTTTTTTTAACTGTTTTTTTTTTTAGATTTATTCACTTTATTATATGTGCAAGTCTTTTGCTTATACGCACGATGTATGTGTTCAGTGACTAGAGGAGGTCAGAAGATGGCATCAGATGCCCTGGAATTAAGAGTTATAGGTTGTTGTGAGTTATGGATCACCGTGAGCCCCCTTGAAGGTGCTGGGAATTAAACTCAGGCCCTCTGCAAAAAGAAGTACTTTTAAACGCTAAGCCTGCCCCTTCTCCCACTCTTCTGCTGAGCCTTTTGTCTCCTGTTTGGGCCTGTCAGAAAAGGCCTGTTGTATGTAGTTACCTGTACAGACACTATGTACCTAAGACCCTGTGAGACAGTCAGTAAATTCCCATGTAAGAACAACAATGTGCGGGAAAGAATAAAGAAGGTAAAAACAAGAGGCAACACCCTGTAATATGCAAGCCCTTTTCTCAAAATCACTTTTAGAAACATAGTAAAGAACCTTCTAAATAATAATGTTAGAATTCAGATTTTGTATGCTGCTCCACCCCACCCAGTATCCTAACTCTCAGGAGGCTAAGGCAAGAAGTCACTGTAAATTCAAGACCAATTTGAACTAGGGAGAAGGTTCAGCCAGTAATGTTTGCCTCACAAGCATGCAGATCTGAGCTTGACTCCCAGAAAGTGCCAAGTATGGTAATATTTGCTTGTCATCCCAGTGCTGAAAAGTCATAAAAAGATCCCTGAGGTATACTGGCCAGCCAGTCTTGCCTAACTGGTGAGCTTCAGAATAAGACAGCCTGTATCAAACATGGTGGATAGCATTGCTGAGGATGATACCCAAGGTTGCTCACATATACACATGCATAACCAGAGACAGACAGATACACACACAGGAAAAAAAAACATGAATGATGAGTAAAATCCTAAAATTAAACATAGAAAGGATATTTGGCTGTAAGAAAAACTTTTCATTGATAATCTCAAAACAAATTAGTGAATTTTCCTCCTTATCTCTTGATATTCCTAAGATCTTATGTGAAAAACTACTCAGACACTTAACTAGTACACTTAAATCACAAAATGTCTATCATTAATTTTTAAACAATCTGTTTTAAGTAAAAGAGGTTACAATGAAAGTTTATAAAATTGCCAATCTCCTTACACACACACATTAATAAAGACATACTTTCTTGCTCTAGGGATGCAAACAGACCCTATAAAGATTTTTTTTAAAGATTACTTTTTAATGAAGTGGTGACTTTCTTAGCAAAGTCGTTTTAGTGTCCTTAGCTAACCATATTATCATTACTAAGAAAATTCCAGGTTATAACTCAAGGACGACATGTCCCCGTTGTTCTTTAAGCTCTCACCTTGCTTCAGTCCTCAGAGTACATGAGCAGGTTTTGAATTCTATGACTTCTACATGCACTCTGCAGTTACCTACAGTTCCTGGGGATACTCAGCTATCTAGGAATTCTTATCGTTTTTTACTCATTCACCTTTAGTCATTCTGAAGGTTATCAACCGGCAAATAAGAGCAAATCTGAGGCAAAGCTTGACCCCTTCATTATTTCTGCATATTCTCTAGACTCACTTTATTTAGGACTATATCAGTTCCTGCCATGCAGGAGTTTTTAACACTATGAGTAGACTAAATATCCAA
This sequence comes from Acomys russatus, assembly GCF_903995435.1. NCBI lineage: Eukaryota > Metazoa > Chordata > Mammalia > Rodentia > Muridae > Acomys > Acomys russatus. Next base: position 111,591,977 of record NC_067169.1, read on the forward strand.
GCAGGACTTAAATGAAACAATCATATAAATATAAACATATTTGCAGCACACTGCTAAATAAACAGAAAAAGGGTTTTTGAAAAAGACTGCTGAAAGGAAGGAGCTGACTAGGACCAGGTTTAGCTTAAAATTTCCAGGAAACTAATGAATGCATATCCAAGTCTTAGGTAATTATGGCATCTTATCTAGAACTTTATGAAATGAATTCTGAACAATGTAGTCCTCACATGTCATGCTACACAGCTAGACGTACATCTATGACAAGGGAATTTCAGCTTTGGCCATATATTGTGCTTGGGTCAGGACTAATCTAAATATACCTGACTTGTACCATCCATTCTAACTATTCTTACCACTGGAAGTCCCTATTAAAAGGCCCTGATGACACCAAAATGGTCTTCTGCCTTTTTTTTCTCTACCAGTATCTCAACTTACGTTTAACTGCTGCTTTATTAGACAGAATTACCTGGATTAGTCTCCATGTAAGGTCAACTACTGCCAAATCCAGCAACTCATTTAAAAGCCCTGGTAACAAATGGGAACTATAAATATGCAAAATAGGGGAACCTTTGCTCAGAGTAGCTTCCCCCAAGGAAATCACAACCAGTGATTCTTGGAGATCTGTTGTCTTATTCTCTCAGCACACAACTGGAATCTGCAGCATCTAAATATGTTATGAGCAGATAAAAAATGTGGATATATTAATGGAAGGATAGAGGGATGGAAGTACTATAGTCAAATATGGCTCACTTGTTTTACTAAATAAATCATAGTATCATTTGGAGTCAATCAGTGACCACTCGAGTTCTATTAGTAAGAAGAAAACGCATTTTGATCAAGGCTGTGCTGTGCACTCATGTGGAGGTCAGAAGTCAATGCTGGCTGTCTTCAATTGCTTCTTCACCTTATTATTTGAGACACAGTCTCACTGAACCTGAAACTCTAGACTGTCTAGTTGGAGTTGAAACTCTGTCTAGACTTAGCCAACAAGTCCCAGAGGTCTTCTTTCCATCTTTCCAGTGCTGGGATTACAAAAGAATGACACTACACCTGACTTACAAGGGTGCTACAGACCCAAATTCAAGGCCTCAAGCTTGCATGACAAGCACTTTACCAACTGAGCCATCTCTCTCCAGCCCTGTCTCCTATTATTTAATGGGCATAACCCTCAATGTTCAATGTTCACATATCAGAGGTACTCTGATATTTATGATAATGACCTTCTTGCAGAGGGCATGGCAATTATCATGATGTTTCAGAGTAGACATGTAAGATATGGTAAAGTAAAGGAGCATGCAGGCTAAGTATATGGATTTCTTGAGCCAAATGTCTGCGTTCAAGCAGAGTGAGTTTGCCACTTCCTAGCTATGTGACCTGCATCAAGTTCACGGACCCCATCATGTCTCAGTTCCCTCACCATCTAAATGGAAATGGTGGGGCTAGAGAGATGTGGTGAAGAGCACTTGCTTCTCTTGCAGAAGTCTTGGATTTGGTTCCCAGCATCCACATGGCAGCTCACACCTACCTATAACTTCAGTTTTAGGATCTCCACACTGTCTTCTGACCTCCACAAGCACTGCATATACATAGTACATTAACATACATGCAGACAGATACTCATATATATAAAATTTTAATTTAAATGGAAATGGTGGTGACTTTCAACGAGCACAAAATGCTGTCTCTCTTCATATAGTAAACACTGAGCAGAAGATAATTATTGTTACACAGCACAATGGAAACATTCTTTGCTTACCATCACCAGTTGTTCACAATACAGATTTGAAAAATTAACCTCCAAGTAAATGTAATCCTAATACAAATAAATGGAATACAACTGCAGGGTTAATATGCTTTAAACTCGGTGGGTACAAATGAAACGAATATGGATATTTTTCTAACAAAAGAATGTTCTAACAAAACATTCTTGTGGACTATAAGAGAAGGCTATAAGATCAAAATGACCAAGTATTTTGTTATTCTATACTAATCAGATGACAACTTATCAATTTTGTGTATGTATGTGTGTGTACAGGAAAGCATGTACATATGTGTATACCTCTGTGGAAACCAGAGGTCAATCTCAAATGTCATTCCTCAGGAACCATCTACCTTGCTTTTTGAAACTGGATCTCTCACTGGGAACTGGGGCTTTCTCACTAAGCAAGGCTGGCTGGCAAGCTCCAGGGATTCTCACGTGTCCAAACCTTCCTAAAAACTGGAATTACAAGCACATGCCATCAAACTCAGCTTTTTATATCAGTAAAATGGAACTTATGTCCTTCCTCATGCTTGCCAGATAAGTACTTTACTTACTGAGCTTTCTCTACAATGTTTTTCATTAACATTTAAACAAAGGCAGAAGGATATATTGTGACCTCACTGGACAGCAGCAAAACATTCAAAACACTTTCAAAAGAAGAAGGAAAACAAACTTTTCATGCTCCTCAGAGGATATAATAAATGACTCCACCCATGTTTGTGTGCAGTAGCAAACTGGAAGGCTCTTGGTAGGCAACAGATCACCAGGAGCAGAAATAAACAGCAAGCACAATCAAATGAACACAGTCTGGAATGTCACAATGCTTGCTATTCAGGGAAGGTCGAGTGCTGGGTATAAGAGGGAAGTAAGTATCCATACAGGCAGGCGATAGGAAGAAACCTCCCATCCTGTGCTGGTAACACCCTAACTAACAGGAAGAAGGCAGTTACAGTAGTCAATTGCTCTGCAGAGGGCCCAGGTTTAGAACTAGAAATAATTAACCTTAGACATTCACCTTCCCCTATGATCCTTTTCAAATCATATCAAATAATCTGTATATATAGACACGTATTTGTAAAATCCTACAAACCACAGGCTCCTCTCTATTAAAACCAAAATTTAAAGAACATGGCATATATAAGGCAAAATGATAAGCATCATTCTCTTGCTAAATTAGGAAGAAGCTTACTTCACCAGGAAAAAAATAAAATCAACTTTGAATCTCCATTCCTCTCTTTTGAACCTCAGTTTTCCTCTGCATAAAATGTAGGATTCAAATGAGGAGGTCTCCATGGGTATCAATTATTCAGCTATATAAAAAAAAACATGGTAGAATCCTGGAGAAGGAATATTTAAAATGTTTTAATGAACATAAGCAGTTATGTACTTAATGAAATGTAAATATTTAAAATAAAAGATTGAGATTATGACCAATGCTAGGTTCTGGAAGATACACTTGTGTGCCTCTCATCAGTTTCTTCACTATGCTTAAACATCCCCATCTATTCTGTCCTCACTATCGATAAGTCCCAGTCTTTTTGTTGTTGTTTTGTTTTATTTTGTTTTGTTTTGAGACAGTGTTTCTCTGCGTAGACTTGGCTGTCCTGGACTTGCTTTGTAGACCAGGCTGGACTCAAACTCACAGAGATCTGCCTGCCTCTGCCTGGGATTAAAGGTGTGCACCAACACACCCGGCCGATAAGCTCCATTTTAAGAGAGGCTCAACGAAAAATAAAAGAGCAAACAAGAGAGCAAGAAGGACAGCAAAATCAATGTACAGTAGACAAGTGGCATTTGAAATTCTTGAATTTTGTGAAGTAGACAGTGAGATTCTTGAAGGTTGTGACATACTCTTTTATGATGCTTATTACCCATTCTTTATTGTCATATAAATATACTTCAGTTCCCAACTGATATTTTCATAGCATGCATAGGTCCATTTCACTGGGAAATGTTATGGAATTTCTAAGCCATCTTGGTTAATGGAACACTATTTGGCTCATATCTTTTTTTTTTTTTATATTTGAAGTATTACTTTGTATTTCTCTTTCTAGAGTATGCTTATTTTATTTCATTAATCACAAGGCTTTACTTTTTCTATCCAGGCAAACTTTCTATCTGCTACCTCACTCTCCCATGTGCTCAGATTAACAGTAGTGTGTCACCACATTGAGATTGATGACTATGAATTTATACATGTTCTTTAATTTTAAATTTTTTATATGTGTATATATTCTTTGACTTTATCTATGTCTGTGCATCATGTGGATGCTTGCTATTGATGGAAATCAAAAGAGAATGTCAGATACCCTGAAACTGGGGTTACTGACAGTTGTGAGCTATCATGTAGGTTTAGGAATGGAGTCTGGTCCTCTGTAAAAGCAGCCAATGCAGGTAACCACGTATCCATCTCTCCAACAACAATTTTATTGCTTTAAGGAAGTTACTTTTTTATGTAGAGAAACAAATGTTTTCATAGAAACTTGGGTAAATCAGAGTAACCATTCAGTAAGAAAAGAAATGAAAAAAATAGAGCCGGGCGTGGTGGCACATGCCTTTAATCCCAGCACTCAGGAGGCAGAGGCAGGTGGATCACAGTTAGTTCCAGGCCAGCGAGTGAGTCTGGGACAGCCAAGGCTATACAGACAGACCTTATCTTGAAAAACCAAAACCAAAAAAGAAAAAAAGAAAAGAAAAAACAGAGAGTGCTTACTTATAGAAGCTGTTTGATTGCAGAACTTTCTAAGTATATAGTTAAAGTGTGCACAACTTAAATCTAAACTCTGAACACCAATACTAGTTCCCCAATTCAGCCTGAAAGGATTTGATCAAGGGTACTACCATGTCAGGGACCAGCATTGACGATAACTACATACCAACTTCTGTGAACTCATATGTGGGGAGATACCTGCCTTCTATAATGCTCTTTACCAGTGACTAGAGGGAGGATGGCATTTTGCTCAGTATGTTTGAAGAATAGGCCTTTCAGTTTATGTATTATACAGAGGGATAGGGCGAAACTCAAGTAAGATAACACAGTATTTTAATTTTACCAGCATGTCTCAGTTAATAGGACTATGTGCACTTTCTTTTTTGTAATTTTTTATTGTATTTCTTTTTTTACATACACATTTATATTATTACATATAAATACAATAAACTATATATAGCAAGAAGACCCACGAAACAATGAGGAATTATATAAATGCTATATTCTTAGTGTTTTGGCTATTTTTATTTGACAGCCTTGAAGAAAACATCTTTCCTATCTTGGTGTGTCTAAATTTCTGAATGAAAATCACTATCTATCTTATCTCATCTCTATCAACTTAAAACCATCTATCTAGACCTTAAAACATCTTAACCCCTAAACAGCTAAGCTTAATTGTAAGACTAAACTATCTGGTCTTCAGCTCCATCAGATACTTGAAAAGGAATAAACTTGATTACCTGAGTAAACAAGAAGTGCAAGTTAGCAGGTTCTAAAATGAAAAAAAAAGTGACAGACAGTTTGCTGCCTGAACAGTCACCCAAAACACTCTAACATTGGAGCATCATCTTCAGCCTTCTGGCCCAATATATCACACAGACATATCTGTGAGGCAGGAACTATTGAGGACTTGCTTACCCTGCCTAGGCAGAGTTTGGTCAACAACTCTGCCTGCATCCAAGCTTGCCCATTTTTAGGCAGAATTCTGTCTGTGGCAGAAACGAGGACATTTTGTCCAGTGGCTGTTTGTATGTGGACTTTCTTAATGGTGCTTTGAAGAGAGACACATTAGAGAAAGCATGTGCTGTTAGAGAAGGAGAGGGAGGAGAGGAGAGGAGAAGAGAGGAAAGGAAAGGAGAGGAGAGCAAAAATGAATGAATGAATGAATGAATGAATGTCTTTTGTGAGCCCATGTCCTTTAGTCACTAAGGTCAAAACAAAGCCTCACCTGGTAGTTCAGCAACAAGCCCTGTGGGAGTTCCACTTCTGTAAGGAACAATGGTTCTTGTGCTTGATTTTAATACCCAGAGCAACAAAACTAAACAAAGAACTCCTCCAGAACATGTGGCTATAATAAATTTAGAGAAATTACCGCAAGTATTCCAGCTTTTCCATTAATGCATTTATTAATATTAAATGTTTAAAGCAATTTAGTTTTTAGGACCAAGGTTAATCAGGGATACTTCAGAGAAAAGTATGAGTATGTCAAAGGAGGAGCAGAAATGGAAGGAATCTGAGCATAGTTCACATATTTAGGTGAGCAGAAAAATATGAACAATGAGCCCCATACATGTATTGAATCAGCATTACAATCTAAACCATAAGAACAATCTTTAGAATTACTTTTAAATCGTGTATGCTTACTGTCTCCATTTCTTTGTGATAACTGAATAAATTTGCTTTGAGAATAATTAAGTTTATGAAACTATCACAGCAAGAGGAAAACAATAGACCACTTTAAAAATTGTTCAGACTGTTGTGTAGGGTGCTCTCTCCCTCTCTCTCTCTCTCTCTCTCTCTCTCTCTCTCTCTCTCTCTCTCTCTCTCATATTAAACTACATTTATGAATTATCTGGATTTACTGTGATCCTCTAAAATAAAATTTGTATGACAAATTTATATTTACATTTATGATAGAGCACGATGTCTCACTTGACTTTAAGAAATACTTCCAGACAGGTGGCAGTGGTGTATGTCTTTAATCCCAGAACACGGGAAGCAGAGGCAGGGAAATGTCTTAAGTTTGAGGCTAGCCTGGTCTACAGAGTTAGTTCCAGGACAGCCAGGACTACAGAGGGAGGGAAGGAAGGAAGGAAGGAAGGAAGGAAGGAAGGAAGGAAGGAAGGAAGGAAGGAAGGGAGAAGGAAGGAAGGAAGGAAGGAAGGAAAGAAAGATTTCTTATATGAACCCAAGTAATATTTTATTTTTACCCAGGATGTTGTGTAATAAAATGAACTAATATTTCTTAAGGAGTTCCAATGTTACCAACAACTAGTTTTTTCTTAGCTGTTACAACATTACATTTCCTTCTTAAATACCCCCACCCTGTAGGATGAATAAATTTCTAAATAAGTTATATAGCTTTGTGGTAGTGGTGGCTATAACTCTTACTAAAAGTCACCTCTGGACTTGGATTCATATACTAGAGTCTGATAATCAGAATTAAAGAACTGATAAAAAACAGTTTTGGAAATGTTTAAATTAGATTAGGCTGAGCAACTTCTCAACAAAGGCATATAATCTACTGTTTTACTGTTTAACTCTTGGACCTACATTATTTATGCCACTGTTCTTTTCTCCCTTTTCTTTATAAATAAGTAGATAAATAGATGAATAAATACTTAATCATCTAACTGCTATACTAAAAACAGAAACTGAGCTCTAATAATGATCATTAAATACTACAAAGTAATGTTCTCATTTACTCCCAGGATCACACATTTTAATGTTTAAACTAATCCAAAAAAGGGTATCACAGCTAAGGTTTCTGGACACATCCCTAAAACACCATGTATACTGTTATAGTTGTACGTTGTGCAAAGCAGACTCATATTAGGAAGCATTTAACTTAGAACTGTAGAGAAGCTTAGACTGTTTTCTGGAGAGAAAAAAAAAACGATTGATAAAGAAATTACAGGGTATTTTATGAAGCCCTGAACTGCTCATATGGCATAGCATTTAGAGGGAAGAAAGGGGAGGGGGCCAAGGAGAGAAAGAGCAGGACAGGCAAGATGGGGGCAAAATGGAAGAACAAATTGAATGAATGAATGGATGAATGAGAATGAATAAAGGAAAAAAACATTAAGACTTAAAAGCCATTATAACTACCCATGACTGTGAGCCTGCTGCCTATCTTCATATTATTCTGTATTTCTTCCTACCCTATTTTCTTTTCTTTGTTGAGACTATAGCTTATGGAGGCCTGGAATATACTATGTAGCCCACACTGGTCTCAAACTCATGGCAATTCTCTGGTTTCAGTCTCCCAAGTGCTGGAATTACAGGCATGGGCCATGATGTTCAGCTCTTCTACCCCGCATTCATTACCTTACTGTCCCTTCTCCCTCTCCACTTTCATGACTATACTATGCCCTGCAGAACCTGCTAGCCTAGCCCTATTAACCATTTTCTCTTCAATCTTAAATTGGAAATTCTTCCCTGTAAAGTAATTACCAGTATATTCTTGACATACCTCTAGCTTCTACCACTCAGTTTCCTTTAGCCCCTGCATTGCTTATATAGTGTACCAATTCGGCCTCATCGCCTCATACCTTTAGGCTCATCGCAAGTGAAAAGAGACACCACCTTTTAATCTCATATGGCCAACTATCTACCACAAGAACATTTGACCTCCTTCACTTGGGTCATTAGCAACTCCATTTCATCTCCTTCCAGCATCTGATGCAATTGTCATGTTAATGTGCAGTCAATCCACTCCATAGTTCTTTGATGTTTTTATCTCCAGTGACCTTTAACATCCATCTCATCATCTCTATCAAAAACAGATCTTTAGTCACTTATTGACTCTTAATGAAGACTTTGAAACTTGGCTTTCAGTCTTGCTCTCTACACTAACTCTTGCTACAGTTCTTGGAAAGTCCATCATCCACACAAGACACGCTGCCCATCCACACACGCTAATCCAAAAACCTAGAATAGCCTTAGAACTCCTTTTCTAAAATCTCACTTTCCATCTAAGTAAACATTTCAAAGTTTTATAACCCTCTTAAGTTGCCTTCTATACTTCTAGCCCCGTGAGACCTTGCTCTTGCATCCCTCAGTCAATGTCATCTAGTCCCAAGAAGCCTCTCCCACTTACAGCTCTTTGTTTTAGTTTGAGAAAAAGATGTCTCCTCTACTCAAGACTGATAAAGAGCCTTCACCTACTTTCTTTTCTTTTTCTTTGTCTTTTTTAAATTTTATTTTTAAGACAGGATCTCACTATGAAGATCAGAGTGGTCTGATCTACTTGCCTCTGCCTCCCAAGGGCTGGGATTAAAGATGTGTACCATCACCAAGGCAAGCTACTTCCTTTTCTGATCTCCAACTCGCTATCTTTGTGCACCAATATTATCATATTGCCTCTGTGTTATCAAGACACTTCATTTCTATTCTAGCCCCCATTATTCCTTGCCTCAAATATGGTAAGCATGTCATTTCATTTAAAAAATTATTCTTGGCAAAAGATCCTCCCAGCCTCTTTTTCTTTCTACCAGGACTTGTATGAAGAAACAGCTTTTAAGACAGAGATCATTTTGCTTTGCTCATTTGTATATCACAATTACCTAGAGAATAACTACTATGCAGTAAGAACTCAACAAATAAATGCTAAAAGAAATAATAACCTTTCTAACAAAAATACACTCAAGATTTCTTCATGCTTTCTCTCAACCTTCTTTCTCTGTAATCTGGTTAATGCCTAGCCTTATATTCCCACAATACAGATTTGCCAAATCCAATGGAAATTTATAGTTTAAAATTTTCTTCTGATTTTGTTTTTCTGTTTTACAGCATTCTGCAAACAAATACAGAGCATTATAATTCATGCTAGGTAAGTATTCTATTACCATGCCAACCCTAGCTGCCTGCATAATAAATGCTAATGTTTCCCTAGCCTCTCTATCTTTCCCCCAGTCTACATATTCCTCGTGAATAACCAAATCCCCTATCTGGCTTTCACTACCCATCCATTGAAATTGAGTTCATCTAACCTCCCAGTCTTTGCTTCTAAGCTCTAACCAGCTGATACAGAAGATTTTAACAGTATTATTCTCACTCTACATTTGAAGAAGCCAGGATACAGCAAGGAAAGCAACTTGTCAAAGGATACACAGCCAACTACTATATTGGAGAGTAGTTATATGGTAATTTGAGTATCCCTTCAAACAGCTTTATTGACATGTCACAAACCTACTCATGTATTGTGAAATAATATATCCAAAGCATTATGCAACTATTAGCACATGCAATTTTGAATGCAATACCCTTTGGCAATCATTTACATTGGAAATTTTTAAACTTTGAGTTTAGAAATTGAACTATTGCTGGGCATGGTGGCACCTGCCTGTAATCCCAGCACTCTAGGAGGCAGAGGCAGGTGGATCTCAGTGAGTTCAAGGGCAGTCTGGTCTACAAAGCTAGTCCAGGACAGCCGGGGTACACAGAGAAACCTTGTCTTAAAAAAAAACAAAAAAAAAAGAAGAAATTGAATTATTACGATTATTTATTATAAGAAATATCCAGATGGTTATTCTACCAATTTAAACATAAGTTATAAAGAACTCCTAAGGCATTGGTTGATCGCTCCTTGTGGTTTTTTTTTAATTTTTTATTTAATTAATTTATTCAGATTACATCTAAATTATTTTCCCCTCACTTGTATCCACCCATTCCTCTTTCCCTCCCACATTCACCCTATTCCCCTCCCCTAGGTCTGTGACCAAGGGGGCTATTTTTATTTTTTATTAAGTTTCTTTATTTAACATATATATTTATATTATTACACATTAATAAAATAAACTACATACAGCGGGAAGAACCACAAGACAATCAGGAATTGTATAAATGTTACATTCATAGTGATTTGGCTATTTGTATTTGGCAAACTTGAAGTAAACGTCTTTCCTATTTTGTTAGGTCTAAATTTCCGAAAGAAAATCAATAGCTTTCATATCTCATCTCTATTAACTTAAAACATTTATCTTGATCTAAAAACATCTTAATGCCTAACCTACTAAGCTTAATTGAAAGACTAAACTATCTGGTCTTCAACCTCATCAGAGATTTGAGAAGAAATAAAACTTAAATACCTAAGTGAACAAGAAGTGCAGGTTAGCAGCTTCCATGTGTAATACATATGAACTGGCTTGAAGCACCATAAAATAAAGTAATGCAAATTATTTTATTAGGCACACATGCACAGATTCTAAGTCTGTAATTTATGATGAAATGTTTATCTCCATTTTTAACTTTTTTATATTAGTGTTGAATATACTCAGACTGCAGTTCAAATCTCAATTCTCTCAAAGTACAATTGTCTTAAAGGGAGAGATTTTTACTTCAGTGGTCCTTTTTAAATTTTCAATGACAATTAATATTCCATGTATCATGTTATAATGCTTTAGTAAATTCTTTTAGCATAGAAAGCAAAATTGAATTTAGTCACTAAAAATTGATGCTCTTCTGTTAGCAAAGTGGTTGGCGAAAATACACTTGAATATTGGATTTGAATAAAATTGGAAATAAAAAAATATCATCAAAAATATTATTTATTATAGTATTATCAATAACAGCTAAGATATTGAATCAGTCTAGGTAATCCTCAACAGATTAATGTATAAAGAAAATTAACATGTACATACACACACTAGGCTGTTGCCAGACCAAAAAAAAAAAAGAAGAAATCTTCTCTTTTAGAGAAAAGTGGATTGATAATAAGTGAAATCAGCTACACACACGTATGTTTTCACTTATACAAGGAATCTTTTGAAAGGCTAATGTAAAAATAGAATATTGATTAGTAGAGATCAAGAAAGTGGTTAGGTAAAAAAGGGAGGTTGGATGTGGTCAGTATATAAATGTGTATGTAAATATCACACTGAATTCATTAGTATGGGTAACAAATGTCAATAATTTTTAAAATTCACATAATGGCTGGGCATGGTGGCGCACGCCTTTAATCCCAGCACTCAGGAGGCAGAGGCAGGTGGATCACTGTGAGTTCAAGGCCAGCCTGGTCTACAAAGCGAGTCCAGGACAGCCAAGGCTACACAGAGAGACCCTGTCTCTAAAAACCAAAAAAAAAAAAAAAAAAAAAAATCACATAATGTCCTATTTTCTACAGTTGCATACATAATAGTTTAACAAGGCAAAATAGTATTATGTGTTTAAAAGAGTATTTCACAGGATTAAATTTATTCAATTGCTGTGTCAAATCTCAATAAGATATAAATATATTCCTATAACTAGACAAATATTGCAATCATAAAAATGTTACCAGAATGTAGATACAATCAACATCGATGTGAACAACACTAGTAAAGAGAATATCTCAATGGAACTCAATACAAAATGACCTTTCCTGAGAAGCACAATTTTCCTTTTTTAGATTTATATTATGCACATGAGGGTTTTGTTTCTATGTATATGCCTGATGTCCAGAGAGGTCAGAAGAAGGCTTTGGTTCCCCTGGAACTGGAGTTAAGGAAGGGCGTGAACCAGGATTCTCTACAATGCATATGTCTCTAGTTTCATGGAGGAAGGAAACAAATGTTTGAATTCAGAATGATATAAATGGCATCCAGAAGTAGCAATGTAATATGAATAAAAGAAAGTGGTTAGCAAAGGGAGATAGAAGATTTTATAAAACAGAAAAGTTCATTAGATTTTTAATGCCATGCCCAATGGGATAAGGCAAGAATAAAACTCCACCAAAGATACCAGCTGTCTTTGCCCAGTAATTGAAAACCACTAATGAGTTATTTCAAATCTAATTTATCTTTAGAGACAAAGGAAGAAATTAAAAAAAAAAAAAAAACAGATGTACACATAGGTTTGAAGAAGTAAAAGAATAATCACTTAAAAGTATCCACCCCCAATGAACAAAATAATTTTTCAAATGTCTTATTTCCAGTTCTTCCCTCTCATATGTACTAGGCTTATTTTTTTTAATTTATTCATTTAAGGTATATGGGTGTTTTGTCTCCATGTGTGTCTGTGCACCACATGGGTGCCTAGTACTCTTGGATCCTCTGGGACTGTAGTTAGGGTTTCATTACTATGAAGAGATACCATGACCATGGCAACTCTTATAAAGGAAAACATTTAATTGGGGCTGGCTTACAATTTCAGAGGTTTAGTCCATTGTCATCATGGTGGGAAGCATAGCACCAGGTAGACATGGTGCTGGAGAAAGAGCTTAGAATTCTACATCTTGAGCCGGGCGTGGTGGCGCACGCCTTTAATCCCAGCACTTGGGAGGCAGAGGCAGGCGGATCGCTGTGAGTTCGAGGCCAGCCAAGGCTACATAGAGAAACCCTGTCTCATAAAACCAAAAAAAAAAAAAAAAAAAAGAATTCTACATCTTGATCCACAGGCAGCAAGAAAACTAGATGTGTTTCACACTGGGTATAGCGTGAGCATTTAAGACCCCAAAGCCCTGCCTCAACAGTGACACACTTCCTCTAACAAGGCCAACACCAATGAGGCCATACCTCCTAATAATGGAATTCCCTAAGGTCAAGCATTCAAACACATGAATCTATGGGGACTATACCTATTCAAACCACCAGAATCTGAAAGAGAGCAGACAGTGACTAACCAATGAGCCATCTTCTAGCCTCTCAATTTGGGTTCTTAATGCTCCTCAATAGGAGAAAATTTATACCTGGTAGTCTACAGAAATCCACAACTGGTCAAAATGTACAATGTAAATGACTGTGAAGTGTTCAACCCTACTAATACATCTCCAATGCAACATTTACACTTAAGGCTTAGGGAAAATTGTAGAAACGGGGACAGAAAGATTATATAAGCTAGAAAACCATGGTATCTTTTCTGTGATAGTGTCTTCAATAGGAAAAGTTTACCTATGAATTACTTATTCAGTTGCATGAATGAGAAAGAAGAACATAACAACAACATCATTTGGCATGCCAACATGAATAGGGTAAATTCCATGCAGTTCCTAGATGAAGAACTACATTGACCAATGACTGCTGAGAGGAGAATCACTCTCCTCTAGAGATGAACTCCCACATACATTGTCTAATCCAAAGTGCTCAACCTTGGACACATGTACAGATGAGCAAAGCTAAAATAGACTCAGTAGGTTTTATGTAACTGTGTATATAAACACGTTACAATAATACACACATGTTACAATAATTACTAATAAATTTGGGGAAAGGTCATGGGAGGAGGTAAAGGGGAAGAATGGAAGAGTTGGGAATGAAGTGCAATTCAGTGCTAGCCAATAAACAATCATACACTAAACACTGCTATAGCCAGACTACCTGCATGCTAGAGACTAACCAGAGTAGAATAAATTAAATGATCATTTTTTGGCTGACAGCTAAAGAGAGGAGACATACATCTAATGTGATTGTGTTAATTAGTACAACCTGAACTTAACAAGCTTGTTCTATTTTTATACAAAGTGTCCTAAAGTTTTGTTTTAGAAAACATGGCTAGTATAGCTATAAACACTGAGATATGAAAGAAAACTATTAGTTTTTTTGTTGTTGTTTTTGTTTTTTTGTTCTGTTTTTTTGTTTTGTTTTGTTTTTGAGACAGGGTTTCTCTGTGTTATCTTGGCTGTCCTGGACTCACTTTGTAGACCAGGCTGGCCTCAAACTCACAGTAATTCACCTGCCTCTGCCTCCCGAGTGCTGGAATTAAAGGCGTGTGCCACCATCGCCCAGCAAGATTAGTTTTTAAAAGAAATGGGAAGGAGAAAAGGGAAGCTATGAGAAGCAGGAAGGAATTCCTTTATCCATTCCCATGGCTACTAAGGGAAGCTGCTCTGTCAAGGGATCTGTGTGATCTGGCTGGAATGCACACACTCCCTTAGTACACACCTTTAATCCCTCTGGCTGGAATTTAGAACACACTTTTAATCCCAAACAATGGCTGTTAATTGAAGGGCAGACAAAATAATGAATCAGAGAAAGATTTGACAGAATGAGTCATAGATAGGATAAACCCAACTCTCAGAATAGATAGGAAAGAGAAGCTACTAAGAGCAGTGCAGAGGGGAGCGGGGAGAGCAAGCAAGGAGAGTTCCCCTAAACAGTACAGTAGAGTTCAGAAACACAATACAGTTCGATGCAGTTTGATGTGGTTCACTTCAGTGCAGTTGAATTCCTGCAGTCCAGTTATTGGAATTCAGAGGCAGTTTTTCCAAGCAGAGGAATTCAGTGAGAAGCCGAGAGAAGTCAGTTTGAATCAGTCAGCTTGGAGAGGAATTTTGAACCAGGACAACTGAGTTGAACCAGCCAGCCAGAATTCAGAAAGAATTAGAAAGGGTGAGCTTAGTCAGCAGTGAGTCTCAAAGCTGAAAACTAGGCCTAGGTTAGCAGATGGAGGCTGGAAGATTAGATTAGATGGAGGCTAGAAGCTTCCAGGCCTAGGGATAGTTAGATAGAAATGCTCTGGCCTCAGCCCTAGCCATGTATTAGTAAAGCTTGGGTATGGCTCTTATCTCTGGGGAAATAAAAAACATTTACACACAAACATTTAAAATTAGTAGTATTATGCTAGGTTCAGAAGATATAAAGAAGACTGAAATTCTGGACAAGCTCTCAAAGAAATCTCAGTTTAGTGAGCTAGTAAGTGGACACTGATACTATATTCTGACAAGTAGAAAGATTGATAACAGCAATAATGGTTAAAGTCTACTTAAGACTAACATGGTAAGCATTAAATCATTTTGTATATATTCACTCATTTAATCCTTATAACAACTCTATGAGTTTCCCCATTTTATAGATGAAGAAACTGAAGCAAAAAGGAGTTATTTGGCTTAACCTAAATAAGTGGCTAGAAAGAAACAGAGCCAAGATTTACATTTAAAATAGACCAACTCTCAAGTCTGCATCATTAATCACAAGATTATCCTGTCTCAAGTAAAAGTATAAATCCAGTTTTATGATTCTGGATATTCATAGAAAAAGAAAGATGCAGGTGAGTTTTACTTAGTTTTTTTTAAAACAGGGTCTCAACCTACAAGAAGAACATCAAGGCTGGTGGATCTGGACCCAGGAGGGTCTGCTCAAAGTACTATACCAACCAAAGACAATGCATACGGTAAACCTAGAACCCCTATTCACATCTAGCCAATGGACAGAGCATTCTCCACAGTTGTGTGGAGAGCAGGGACTGACTTTTGACATGAACTCTGGTGCCGCCCATTTGACTATTTCCCCTTGGTGGGGAGACCTGATGGCACTCAGAGAAAGGATAAGCAGGCTACCAGGATGAGACCTGATAGGCTGTGATCATATGGTGGGGGGAGGAGGTCCCCTTCTGTCACAGACCTAGGAGAGGGGAATAGGGTGAAAGAGGGAGGGAGGGGGAACAGGAAGATACAAGTGAGGGGATAACAATGGAATGTAATCTGAATAAATTACTTAAATAAAAAAGAAGAAAGAAAGAAAAAGTGTCTCACTATGAAGCTTTCGCTGTTCTGGAATTCACTATGTAGACCAGGCTGGCTCAGTCTCAGAGATTCTCCTGCCTCAGCATCCCAAGTGCTGGGATTAAAGGATGTGACCCTACACTTGGCTAAAATGTAGGGTTTTAAAAAAAAGATTATTTACTTACTTATTTATTATATGTATATGAGTGTTCTGACTTCATGCACACTAGAATAGAGCATCAGATTCTATTACAGATGGTTGTGAGCCACCATGTGGATGCTGGGAATTGAACTCAGGACCTCTGGAAGAGCAGCCAGTGCTCTGAATGGCTGAGCTATCTTTCCAGCCCTTAAACCATATCCCCGGCCCCTACAAAGTAGGTTTTTAATCTGCAACTGAGAGTAAGGAAAATTAGGGCACAGAGAAAAATAACTAATTTGATCCAAGTATTCCACCTAAGTACTAGAATCAGAATGCAAGTTCAAAATGGCTTCAATAATCTCTATACTACAAATATCAACTCTTGGGGTTGGAGATGTAGCTTAACTGGCTTAGCTAGAATGCACAAAGTCCTAGTTTAATCACTAGCACCATATAACACATAGCACATAATGCTAGCATAAGCTTGTATTCAGAATTAAAAAGTAGAGACAGGAAGAACAAAAATTTGTCATTCTTGACTATACACAGAGTCTGAAGCCAGCCTGGGATACATGAGCCTGGTTCAATAAGAAAGGTCAGTTACAGAAATTTTGTATATAGTCCTTCCAGAGTAGAAGTAGCAGATCAAGAAATAATAGTTTTTAATAATGGCTTAGGAACTTGGTACCTTAGGAAGTAACTGGTAATGCATGTGTGTAAGTACTGCATAACATTATAACTATACTATTTTCTATAGAAGACTAGCAAAACATACTATTTTGTGATTTGCTTTCAAGAAAAATAATCACCGTAAAGAAAACAAAAGGTCCATAGAAATTACTTTACAGTTTTGTTGGTAATATACTTGGGCCTGCCCAAATTACAATATATACTATGCATGACTTGTTCAGGTAGGACTGTTATCTATGAATATCAATTTTAAAATGATTTTATTTATTAATTCTACCATTTAGAAAAACACATTTGTTTTTAACTTTCCTGAAAACCATATATGACTTCCATAGGATCACACAGCAGCCAAAGTGATATACTATTACTAAGATGCTTAATTCAAAGATAAAGAGTAATGACACACAAATTTTGCTCAGAATAGAATAGAAACCAGCAAAGCTTCATTACTGGAAAATTCAAATAAAATATTGAAGCCATAAAAAAATTATCCATTTTTAAAGAACAAAATATTAGCTGTCCAAAATGTTTAGAACAGAAACAAGATACAAATGTCAAGATGCTTAACGCACCAAAACCAACATTGTAATAAAAAATTAAGATTCTGGGGGCTGGAGACATGCCTCAGTAGCTAAGAGGCATGACTGTTCTTCCAGAGGACCAGGGTTCAATACCCAGAACCCCAAATGGCAGCTCACAACTGTCTGTAACTCCAAGATCTGACACCGTCACATAGACATACATGCAAGCAAAACACCAATGCACACAAAAATTAAGATTCTGGGTGCAGTGCCCCATCTCTGGAGGCCCATGGCAGCTACCTAGGGAAGACAGGTAAGATCTCCAGGCGCCAGTCCCCTGCTTGCACCAGGCCACTGGGCAAACACAGTAGTGGTCAGCTACTCCTGGCTCCCTGTTGGCCCTCACCCTTACCTGCATTCCTGGAGGCACCAAGGACCACCAGCAAACCTAACAGGAGACCTGCCCCATCCACTGTGCATCCCATTCCAGATCCAGTGCCCCATCCCTGGAGGCCTTCACCAGCTACCTGGGGAAGACAGGTAGGAGACTAGCATAGCTGTCCTCTGAAAGGCCCTACTCAGCAACCAATGGAAATAGACAGAGATTCACACAGAACGCAGAAAGCTTTGTGGAAGATAGAAGGACCTGGAGGGAATAGGAGCTCCACAAGAAGACCAACAGAACCAACAAATCTGTGCCAAGAGGGGCCTGTGAAGACTGATGCTCCAAACAAGGCCCATCCATGGAGAGGACTTAGGCTCCCTGCTCAGAGGTAGTCAATAGGCAGCTTAGTCTCCATATGGGTCCCCTAGTAACAGAAGCACGGGCTGTACCTGCCATGGACTCTCTCACCTGCTCTTTGATCACTTCTTCCTGGTGGGGAGGCCTTACCAGCCCCCAGAGGAAGAGGATGCAGGCAGTTCTGATGAAACTTGATAGGCTGGGGTCAGTTGGTAGGGGAGAAGGGCTCCCCTTCTCTGAGGACTAGGGAGGGGCATGTGGGCAAAAGGGAGGGAAGGAGGGTGGGGCAAGGAGGAGGCAAGGGAAGGGGCTATAATTGGAATGTAAAGTGAATACACTTTAAAAAATAATAAATTGAAACTGAAATTTTAAAAAAGTTAAAAAGATGCTTTGGACACACTGTTATATATGAGGGGCACAGAAAAACATAAAAGGCCTCTTTAGTGTTCGGCTCCAAATACAGTTCTAGAGCTTAGCAGAAAAGATTGTACAAGAGGAGAGATTTGTTCCACATCAATCTAAATTTAGCAGCTGTGGCAATGACACTGAACCAGACCACACATAAATGGTTATCAAGGGAGAATTCTATAGTCAATGATAAAGTATGAATGTGTCCTCTTAAGTTTACTCATTGAAAAATCATGATCCAGCTATTCTGCTTCAGATTATACAACCAAAAAACTAAAGTGAGGGTCTTGAAGGGTATCTGTAGTTCCCTAATTCACTGAATCATTATTCGTAATAAGCTCAGGTTAAAAAATACAAATGTCCATTAAATAAATAAACACAAAAAATGTGTTCAAATACAGTGACATACACCTATAATCCCAGCATTTGGAGACTGAGGAGACAGGAAGATCTCGAATTTAAAGCCAGCCTGGGCTACAGACTGAGGCTTTCTCAAACGAAAGGGAAGGAAGAGAAGATATGTCTGCTCGTAGAATGAAGTCTTCCACTGGTCATTGTGACACACTTTATTACAGTACTAGGGAGGCAAAGGCAGATGGATTGCTGTGAGTATGAGGCTAGCCTTAAAAGAAAAATACCACCTGATTTCATTTATATGAAACATTTTAACTTGGTAAATTCAGAGAATCAGAGAAAAGAATAAAATGGTGATTGCTAAGAAATGGAGGAAAGGAGAAATGAGAAACTGTTTCCAATGGTTAGCATTTAACTTCTACAATATGAATATGGTCTAAAGATAGGATGCACTATGTTCTGGGATTACAGACATGCACCACCACGCTCAGTCTTAAAGAACTTTCTTTGCAATAACCCTAACCCAGGGGTTCTTTTGAGAAAATTTGGAGAGCACTTCTCTAGTGTGGAATATTTTTTTGAGACACTAGAGGATAAGAATAGAAAGGAAAAAAAAAAAACCAAACTCTGAAGTTATCTCTGATTAGTTTTTGTTTTTAGTTCATTTCAGAAAAAAAAAATATTACATCATCTGCAGCATGAGAAACAGCGAAACAAAAGAGCCAAACTACTGACCATCAGTCACTAAGTCTTTCCATAGTACCTAGACTATAACAGAAAAGAAACACAACAAGCATATATTGTAGTCTAGTTGAATGCTTTGCCTGTTAGAGCTGCCAGGCTTTACATATGACATAGACATGGCAGTGCCTTTCTGCTATTCTTTTTCTCAATTATCTTACACCATTTTGGGCTCTAATGTCAACTTTCCATTTCTGTATGCTGCCAAGGTCTGTAGCCCATCTCCCAAAAAAACTTACTAAGAAAGTTGTTGCCACATGTCAAGAGAAACAAAGTGGTATTGATACTTTAATAAGACCAGTAATAAAAAAAATGAGGGGATTTTCACAAAAATGATTATTACAACCAACCTTAGAGAAAAGTTACTATTTCTAGAAGAATCTTCCCAACCTCAACATTTTTCAAGTGTCCTTCCCAACAATCCAGTACCTGAGGTGGAAGGTTAGTTTGAAAGCCTCATACAGATCATTCCTTTACATCTTATTATTTACAAGTGATATTTCTATTCTAAGATAGAAAGAAAGGATAACAATATTACCTATGTCAAATGACTTTTGAGAAGGATATTAAGTGTGTAAAGTATTTTAAGTAGCACTTGGCATTTGTTAGCTGAACAACAAAAATAAAATTAATACTACTGCTATAGGAACATGAAATACAGTAAAATTTTATACACAAAAAAAATTGTAGATAGACATTGGCAGCATACAGGAATGGAAAATTCACTTTAGAGCCCAAAACTGTGTAAGATAATTGAAAAAAAGAATAGCAGAAAGGCACTGCCATGTCTATGTCATATGTAAAGCGTGGTAGCTCTAACAGGCAAAGGATTCAACTAGACTACAATATATGCCCTTAATTGGCTGTTCTTCCAAAGGTCCTGAGTTCAATTTCCAGCTACTACACAGTGGCTCATAAGCATCTATAATGAGATCTGGTGCCCTATTCTGGCCTGATAGCTCATATGCAGGTGGAATGCTAAATAAATAAACAAACAGTTTTAGAAAGACAAAAGATAGGGGAGAGAGGGGGGAGGGGAGACAGAGACAGACAGAGAGAGAGAGAGAGAGAGAGAGAGAGAGAGAGAGAGAGAGAGAGAGAGAGAGAGAGCGAGCGCTAGCTGACAGACTAGAGCCAGGTGTGGTGATGCACGTCTGTAATCCCAAACTCACAGAGGCAGGTAGATCTCGAGTTTGAGACCAGCCTGGCCTACAAAGTGAGTTCCTGGACAGCCAGGGCTACACACAGAGAAACTCTGTCTGAAAAAAAAAGAAAAGAAAAAAAAGAAAAAAGCTGATACACTAAAGAAGAAATAGGACAGCTACTGTCATTGCCATATACATATATGTAAGATTAGACACCATCACCATGTTACTCAGCATCTACCTACTACTAATCTACCTACCTAATAAATCCTCAAACAGCTGAGTTTGCAAGTATTGATGCCTTAAACTTCATTTTCTTCTACATAATTTGTGGCTCACAACAGTTATCAACCATGCTGCCATCCATTTGTCAAAATATTCACACACCTAGTGTTAGTAGAGCTGGACAGAGATTTATACAAGAGTATTTTAGGAAGAAGAAATTAAGAATAAAACGGACTATAGTCCACACTTGAACAGAGGTCTCACTTTGCATAGGTATGTTGTAAAATCATACTACTTACTACTAAGAACTATTACCTTTCTTAACAAGAGGTAATGTAATGTTCTTTTTTAAAGAAACAAATTAAGGCTTTCCAGCTTGGGCCTGGGTGGTAAATGAGGCGGTAAATGTTGGTGGTGTATTTTCAGGTCACCACCTCATTGAAAGGGGCAGGGGACAGAGTGGCAGCACATGTCTTTAACTCAAGCTCTTGGGAGACAGAAGCAGGCAGATCTCTGTGAGGTTGAGGACCAGACTCAGGCAAGGACAGGGTGAATTAGAAGGTGAGACTGGCCGGGCGTGGTGGCGCACGCCTTTAATCCCAGCACTTGGGAGGCAGAGGCAGGCAGATCGCTGTGAGTTCGAGGCCAGCCTGGTCTACAAAGTCAGTCCAGGACAGCCAAGGCTACACAGAGAAACCCTGTCTGGAAAAACCAAAAAAAAAAAAAAAAAAAAAAAAAAAGGTGAGACTAAACCAGCTTCAGAAGCATATTTAGAGTTGACTAATACAAACTTCTAGACAGGCTCCCATAGGAGATAGTTTAGAGTAAAAGATTTAAGGAGCAATATCAGCTCTAGAAATTCTGAATAAAAGACACTTTTGTAAATTCAAATATTACCTTCCCAACTTCTAAATTTATGGCTCCCCTTTACCTTGATACACATGTGTATAAATAGAAGTGTTACATTCCCTATTAGGTATGCTTCAATTCATGTTTTTGGATTTTAAATGGATTGAAAAGTAAAAAGATTTTTAAAATTAACAGGGCAAAGCAGAAAAGAGGACAATGATTAGAAGAGATACGTATAAATAAACACATAAATATACACATATTTTAAAATACAAAAGTAAAAGATAATCCTGTATGAACAATGCCAGTCAGTACAAGAAAGGAGGATATAGAAGAACTAGTGGGTCAAAGTATTTCCTGACCTAAACAGCAAAACTCAGGCATCGTGCATTTATCTTATTTTCACATGCCTGAGTTTCTGGAGTTAGGCACATGAAATCTAAAGAACTGAAATTTGAAGATGCTACTAATTTGAACATGAAATATAAACATGAGAATCATGATCCAATGAGTAAGAAGGGGGGAAAGGGTATTCTGATCGAGGTTACAACACAGTGAAGGAACGGGTTTTTTTTTTCCTGTAAGTCAAAACAAATTGTCCTCAGTTGAAAGAAGAGATTGGCATCAACAAATACAGGTTAAATAAATTGCCATATAGACTTTTACAACCAGAGTCTTTAGACTACTGTGCTGAATTATCACAGAATGGATGAGCAATTGATCATAATATTCATCTAGAAATATTAAGTTTACTTTCAGCCCCCTGCTTCTACTATATAATAAAACAGATGCCATTTATTGAGCACAGATGAAACCGTGAGCATGCATTCTCTAATAAATCCTTACACCAATCCCACGAGATAGGTGCAGTTTTATTCACTTCCATGCTACATATGAAGGAAATTGATTCTGTTCAAGGGACCACTGGGGAAACGACATAGACACTACACAGGACTGAATCAAGTCTACATAAAGGGGAGCACCTATTTTTCACATCACACTACAGTAGAACATTTCATAATGACCAGGAGCCAAATCTCTAGTTACTGGTAAGAGTGTTTCCTCAAACCTTGCATCCACCATATTTATGCCCTTTGGCATTATGTAGCAGTCATAGAGAGCTCATACTGAAGATATGGGCTTCTGTCCAAATGTTAGTTCTTTTCCATAAAAAAATATGACCAACATCTGGCATAGTCACCAAATGCCAAGATGAATGGGCCTCCATTAATTCATATATCACAAACCAGATTGTCAAAATTTATCAAATTCTATTAGAGAATTATAATTCTTCTACACTGAATACCATATATATATACATATGTGTATATATATATATATACATACATACATGTATGTGTATATATATGAGCCATTAGCTAAGATTTTAAAATCTCTTTGCTCTATGGAAATTTCCATTCTGGGAGTAATTTGTTATATGAGACTTGATCTTATCACACTTTTCTTGGCAACAATAAAATTCCATTTCCATCAACAGTGCTTCCTCTCAAGAAAAAAGTTTTCCTCTCACTGTTTTCAACAAAGTTCTCAAACACAAATCATTTTCAACGATCAGGAAGACACTTCTTTCTCTCATTGTATTACATCATAATATACTTTCCCTAAAATGACAGATTTGGGATAATATATACTTACTTGGTAAGGAGGAGGAAAGGAAGAGGGGAAGGAACAATGGGAAAAAATTAAATCCTTTATTCCTTTCTATGCATGGTTTTGCTTAAGTAGTTCACTCTGTCTCAATTATCATCACCTTATATGGGCCTGTGCCCTTAAACTGCATTCCCTCAATATTTACCAAGTAGGTTCCAGATATTTGATCCTATAACAGATGGTAAGAACACAAATAGAAGAATTGATCAGGTACATATTAAGGGTAATCACTGTAAGGGTGTGATTACTGTGAACACTGAGACTTTCAGGGAAATGGTTACTGAAAGAAACATTTAAAGTGGTTGTTTTAATGACATGTTAAAAAAGAAAAAGAAGGAGAAGGAGGGAGGAGGAGAAGGAGGAGGAGGAGCAGGAAGAGAAAAGGCATTTATGGCAGTCAAGTAGGGACAAAATCGAAGGCTTTTGACTATAAGAAGCATAACTGGCCAAGGACTCTACCACCCCACGCCCCACAAAAAAAAAATCGTGCTGGCATTTGTGATGAAATCACACCTAAGTAGGGATGGGATATAATTTTAAAACAACAACAACCCCCTCAAAAAACTGTAGCATTATGGAGGATAGACTGGATGTGGCAGAAAACAACAATTTCTATATACACTTCTACTCTGTCTTCTAGTTTGTAAAATCCTTAATAGTAGAATTATAATTTTCTTCATTTAAAAAATCTATTCCTGCCGGGCGTGGTGGTGCACACCTTTAATCCCAGCACTCAGGAGGCAGAGGCAGGTGGACCGCTGTGAGTTCAAGGCCAGCCTGGTCTACAAAGCTAGCCCAGGACAGCCAAGGCTAACATAGAGAGACTCTGTCTAAAAAAACAAAAACAAAAAACAAAAAATCTATTCCTTTATAATGTTTAGAACTGTGTTGAACACAAAGTAGCATCTACTGAGGTCTAGCTAAATCTGTAATCCACAACACTTCATCTCTTTTACTAACTTGCTAATTTTGTGAACGTCTCAAGAGATGAACAGCTAGTTATCTTTATTTATCATAATTCTGAGAACAAAGGTAGACAACAGACATTAGTTTTTTAATATCTACAACATCAATGAGGTTAAAAGAGACAGAACATTTTCATGGCTCAAAGAACTTATCCAAAGAACAAGGAACAAAAATCACAATGAGGTCCTGGATCACAACTAAATAGTCAAAAATAATCACTGGGGTGTGGGGGTGGGGGGGAATTCTCTTTAGCATCTAAAGTGGAACTGGGAAGTGGAGTCAAGAGAACTGAGTTCAAAGCCAATCTTGGCTACATAGGGAGCTTCAGGTGAGGATGTAATACATGAAAACCTATTTCAAAACAAAAGCAAGAAATAGAAGCCATACTTATTTTCAATGGCTATAAAAAGGAAATAATTAAATGAAAAGGTATGGTCCACGTGCTTTCAATTCACTAAAAATGAATTTCAGGTCTGGAGATAGCTTAATTAGTAGAATACTTATTGAACATGCATAAAATCCTGAATTTGCTATCTAGTACCACATGAACAAAGCAAGGTGGCCTATGCTTGTAATCCAAATTCTTCATATGTAGACACAATAGAATCAGAAGTTCAAGATCATCCACAGCTCCATAGAAAGTTTGAGCCCCCCCTGAGAGATGCTATGCCCTGCTTCCAAAAACATAAAATGAATTTTTCATAAAATAAATTTACCAGTTGGGAATAATGGAAATCAAAAGCACACAAAAGGTAAATATTACCTTAAAACAAAAACATTTTGGATTTCTGAACAAATCAAATGAACGAAATTTTCTCAAACTGGCTAAGGAAACAGAAAGTTTCCGGACTCTACTTGTGATAACCAAAATAACCTTCCTGGAAAAGTAATCATTACCTCCAGTCAGCCTGAAGTAGTCTGTGTCCGTTGAAAAAGGGTCTCTGGAGTCATACATAATCAGAAGACCTACACCACTCAAGAAATGAAATGTCATCTCCAGTCCTTTGAGTTGAAATAACTACTTCCTACCAGTAGAAAAACCCAAAGCACTTAATTGCACTTTTTAAAAAATCTTCCAAA
This sequence comes from Acomys russatus, assembly GCF_903995435.1. NCBI lineage: Eukaryota > Metazoa > Chordata > Mammalia > Rodentia > Muridae > Acomys > Acomys russatus. The sequence continues at coordinate 111,617,399 of NC_067169.1, forward strand.
TTGGGTCAGGCATGGTGTTAAATGCCTTGAATCTCAGCACTCAGCAGTCAGGGGCAAGTGGATCTCTGTGAGTTCTAGTTTGAGGCTAGCCTGATTTACATAGCAGTGAGTTCCAGGTCAGCCAGGACTACATAGAGAAACTCTATCTCAAATAACAATCAATCTTCCGTGTGTGTGTGTGTGTGTGTGTGTGTGTGTGTGTGTGTGTGTGTGTGTATGACATTGTTTTGAGAGAGGTAAAAGAAACCATATTCAATCTGCTCAAGGCCATTTTTGCAAATTAAAGAGCTACAAAATCATTCTACAAGTTTCATTTGGAAATCTTTATAACTTAATTATTTTCAGTTGTGAAATACATTTCATTGTAGGAAAGAAAACCAATCTGATTACTGGATGCCACTATATTGAACACATTCCATGTGTGAAATTATTTATATATTTATATTAAATATTTAATACCTATGACATATTAAATATTTACAATATTATCCATATTCATCCTAATAACCCTATGATGCTGGAAGTAGTTAGTTCCAGCTCCATAGTTAGTTCTAGGCCAATCTGGTCTGTAATGTAAGACTGTTCTTAAAAAGAAAAAAGACGTTACCAGTTTATAATGCATTTTAACCTGAGAGATGAATGTGCCATAATTTTTTAAGTAAATGGCAGAGCTGAAATTTCATTTAAGAGACACCCAAAGCCAAGATTTACAGATCACAATGAAAAATGTTCACTCTTCCTCCTCTTAGAAATTTACAGGGTGATTCTAAACTTATACTGAAAACAAGTATCTAAGATAGCCCAAACAATTGTTTGTGTGGTACTGGGTATTGAACCAAAGACTTCACATGTGCTAGGCAAGCACTCTCCCAGCAAGTATATTCCTAGCCCAACTTAAATAATTATGAAAAATAAGCTGGGCGTGGTGGCGCATGCCTTTAATCCCAGCACTCGGGAGGCAGAGGCAGGCGGATCGCTGTGAGTTCGAGGCCAGCCTGGTCTACAAAGTGAGTCCAGGATGGCCAAGGCTACACAGAGAAACCCTGTCTCGAAAAAGCAAAAAAAAAAAAAAAAAAAAAAAAAAAAGAAAGAAAAAGAAAAGTTGAGCTACTCATATCAATTGATTAAAAAATATTTTATAGCAAGGCACGGTGGTGCATGCCTTTAATCCCTGCACTAGGGGAGGCAGAGGCAAGTGGATTGCTGTGAGTTCGAGGCCAGCCTGGTCTACATCTACAAAGTCCAAGAAAAGAATCCAAGATAGCCAAGGCTACACAGGGAAACCCTGTCTTAAAAACAAAACAAAACAAAACAAAAAAACCCAAAAAACCAGCTGGGCACGGTGGTGCACACCTGTAATCCCAGCACTCAGGAGGCAAAGGTAGGTGGATCTCTGTGAGTTCAAGGCCAGCCTGGTCTGGTCTACAAAGAAAGTCCAGGACAGCCAGGGTTTGTTACACAAAGAAACCTTGCCTTAAAAAATAAAAAGAAAAAAAGAAAAAAACAAACAACAAAAATGACTTTATAATATCCACGGCAGTGTATTATTAGTAAGACAACAAACAATGTAGGTAAGGTTAGATTGTAGAAGAAAGCACCCATGTTTCAAAGTGATGTCTAATTGGCAGAAAAGGTGATGAATCAGAGAAAATTTCACAGACTAGGATATGCCCAAGTCTCACGAGAAGAGAGAGGAAACGGAAGCTACTTAAGAGGCAGTTTTGCAGAGAGGAGGCAGTTTTACCAGAACAGTAATGGAGAGACAGGTTGCAGAGACAACTCAAGTGAAGACTGAATGAGCCAGAGATTAAGAAAGAGCCAGAAGATTAGAGCAGATTGCTGAGTTAGTTTGAGGTCAAGCAGAGCAATTCAGAGAGTGAGAGAGAAGCCAGATTGAATAAGTCAGCTGGGAGAAGAGTTTGAGCCAGAACAGCTGAGTTGAACCAGCCAGCCCAGAGCTCAGAAAGAACAAGCAATAAGTCTCAGAGGCTAAAAACATCCTAGGCCTATATTAGATTGTGTGGAGGCTAGAAGCTTCCCGGACTAGGCCGAGGCCAGCAGAAGGAGGCAGTAATCCTCCTAGACAACAGTTGAGTCAGGAGAATAAAAGCTGCTTTTTATAAGCAGGTAAAGTTGCCTGCCATCAAGGGACCCATATAAGGGAAGAAAACTAAGTCCTACATGTAGTCCATTGACTTACACATGTTTGCATGTGTGTGCGTACACACGCATACACACACACACGTGAATATAATAAAATATTAGTTACAGGGGAAATGCAGAATAAAATTTAAAATGAGAAACCATTTTCTACCGATAAAAGTTTCTTGGCAGGGCTGGAGAGGTGGCTCAGAGGTTCAGAGGACCTGGGTTTAGTTTCCAGCACCCCTCAGAGCAGATCACAACCATCTAAAACCTCTAGTTCCAGGGGACCTAATGGCCTTCATTAGGTATATAATCAAAATAGCCCAAATAAACAGCCACCGTCTTTAGCAATTGCTGTGCTTATGCAAGACTTATTATTCAAAGCTATGCCTAACAACAATCTATTCAAACACAAATTTGCCTTACTTTTCAAGTGTTCTCATTTAGAAGTGCAAGAAGAAAAGATTTTATTCTGTGCAATTTCTTTCTCTTGACTGAAGTTCTGAAAGAACCCAACAGATACTCACTTACCTTGTCAACAGATGCTATGAGGTGGGAAAAAGTAATTCTCCAAAATCCCTGAGAGGCCTTCCTGGCTAGCGAGGTATTTATTGACAGTTGAAAGCTGGTGTGTAATCCTGGGTAAGCCAGTATATATGATTATGGGTTTGCAAGAGTGCTGCAGTAAAGTAGTAAGAGTCTTTTAACTAGCACACTCAGAACCCCCCTCCCCAAACTCTAAGCTGAAAAGTACACTATGAGTCTTCATTTATTCATCCAATAACTCTTTATTGACTGCTCACTATGAGTCAGGCTCTATGTTAAGATGAAGACTTAGTGATAACCTGGTTTAGAGTTGTCTGCAATCTTTTGGCAGGCAATGGAGGAAGGTGTGTGACATGAGTAGCAGGCAACAGGCCAGAGTACTTAATGGAACAAGAAAACTATAGTTGTGATTTAATTCCTTGTTGCATATCATTTTCCATCATGTTTTCAGTGCCCTCGAATTTACTAGACAGACAAATGTGGCAGCCATTCTAGGCAGCACTACAAATGTAGGTAAGCCAGGCACAGCTGAAAAACTGCATAAAGTCTGGATTACTGACAAGACTCTGGATGGATGGAGCATCAGGCGGTAAACCCAAGAGTGGTGCCTAGGAAGAAATCCCAAATAGGCAAAACATGCATAATTAGAAAAAAATAAAGCAGAAAGAACTAGAGGCACAAAAAGGTAAGCAGCAAGCATGAAGATAATGAGCAGAGAGAAAGCAGACAGAACTTAGTGGGAAAGTTGTGACAGGCAATTAGTTGGTGAGCATCAACAGTGTGAGGACTAAACAGTGGAAGAGATCCAATCATAGGCATGGTCTGGGTAGAACTCAAGTTCTGAGACAACTGGCTGAATGAAAGTATATTTCTACCTTTGGAAAAAACTGGTACAATAACCAGTAATTTACACACCTAGATCAAACCAAGGCCACACTACTGGCAGAAAAATACAAAGCTAGTCATAATAACAAGGAAGTAATCAAGAGCAGTCTTGGTAAAACACAAAAAATCTGACCATTGGCTAGATCTGGGTAGGGATTTAAAGTTTGCCACCTGTATTGTCCTTGGCTGGTGCCTTAGTTTGAGCGGGACCCCTGGGCCCAAATCTGCCTATCATAATGTTCTACTTGTAGGTTTCTAGGACCCTCTGGATCCTCCTACTTTGCTATTCTTCCATGCTTCTCTCATCTAGAGTCCCAATAGGATGTCCTCCCCTCTGTCCTAGTTTCCCGGTAAGTGAAGGCTTTCGTGAGACATGCCCCTGAGTGGAGAGTGGGATATGACTTTCTCACGTACTCTGGTGCCTCACATTTGGCCATGTCCCCTGGAGGGGGAGACCTGGTGGCACTCAGAGGAAGGACAGCAGGTTACCAAGAAGAGACTTGATACCCTATGAGCATATACAGGGGGAGGTAAGCCCCCTCAGGAACAGTCATAGGGGAGGGGAATAAGGGGAAAATGGGAGGGAGGGAAGAATGGGAGGATACAAGGGATGGGATAACCACTGAGATGTAACTAGAATAAATTAATAAAAAAAAAAAAAACCACAAAAAATCAGAAGGATACTGAACTGCTGAGCTAGCAGTCTCAGGTTCCCAAAATAGTTTTCAACTTAAGGAACGGAGCCCAAAGCTCTATTCAAAGCTGACCTGCCTCAGCTCTATCCACAGGAAAGCCATGTAAAGACAGAAATAAACATGCCATTACAATCTTTATGACACTGACAGTATGAAGCAAGCCCATAAAGAATTGCTGAAAAATAATGAAACAGAGAACGTAGCCAGGTGTGGTGGCTCACATCTGTAATCAATCCCAGCACGCTGGGAGACTAAGATAGGAGGCTCAATATGAGTTTCAGGTCAGCCTAGGCAACATAGTGAAACTCTGTCTCAAAACAACAACAAATTAGAGCCCAAGTGAAACAAACAACAACAAAAAGAAAATGTGTCACATGAGAAGAACAGAGGAAAAAGAATGAAGTCCAGGCATCTCTCTACATGTTTTCTACCTACCACTACACTTCACTAATTTGGAATATTTATAAGAAGTTCTAGAGCCCAAAGGCATTACCCCAAATTAATTCCTCCTTGTATTTATGGTCCATATTAAAAACACTAGTATCTCATCAGGTCACTGGTGCAGCTATGCCTCCAACTATATACAAACTGTCTTGTGGAAAATTCAGATACTTCAACAGTTTTGCCTTATGTATCTCATTGTGATTATAACATGATATTCTGCTACTTTTATTTTCCATTCTGAACCACAGACTCACACAGTTTTAAAAGTTTAAACAATTCTCTGTCCTATATGTATTCTTACTCTGCATAGGAAAATCTAATGACCATTGAAGAGATAAACTACAAAAAAAAAAAAAAAATTACACAACAAACTAGCAACAGACCCAGCAAAGAAATCCAGATGGCCTCTGTTCCTCTCATGTTTGCAGTGTTGCTAAATCTGGTAAAGATGCCTATCATTAGGAAAACAAAACCCAGTTAAATGCATTCACTTGTAATTCTTAACTCTTCCCACTGAGCTCAAGTACAACTCAAAGAAAAATATTCTCTTTCCATCCTCACAGTCCTTTATACGTGAGAGAATAGAAATCCAACAGAGCTTACACAACTTAGATTATCCAACTCCAAAGCAAGAAAAAGCACCAAGAAATACCATCTGATTGTGAGATTTGCTGCTGAAGAAAATTAATCAGATTCATCCTACAGGCTCATCTGTGGTGTGACACACTATTCCTCGATGTTGAAAACTCCCTAAGAAATTTCAACACAAGATGTGCTTGCAACGTTTACTCCCAGTACTTTTCGATCTTCATCTGTTACTGTGACTATTATTTGACGAAACGTAATAAGCAGGAGGTTGCTCAACCTCTTACTGTTTATAGTCTTTTGTATTTACCGTATAGTAAAGATATGAAGACAGAAATGCTTTTATTTACAATAATAATTTATATTTGAAGTAACTAAAAAGCAGAGGACATTAAAGTATAAATAACTAATAAGCCATGAATAATTGAGTTAGCAAAACATATGCAAATGTATTTTAATTACTGATTGATATTTTCCTGCAGTAAACACTTTTATTGAAAATTTCAGTATATTCATGACAACTAAACAAATACATACTGTATACCAGATATTTGATCAATGTTTATTGCCTATAATGTATTCATTAAATATGACTTATTATCTTAACTAATAACATAGACTTTGAAGGAAAAAAAATTACCTAAGAAGCTCACATTTTCTTTATCTTATAATACACTCTGTTGAATAAGTAAATGAAACCTCTTTCCAGAATCAGAGGTAAAATAATCACAAATTTCTATTCTAAGAAAATGGTAAATTTATACGGGAAAAATGTAACAAACACTATTCCATACAGGTAATCAAGACGAAGTTTATCAGTAACAAGTCACATTGACACTATGCAGCATGGACATGATATAATGACAATGGCGTTATCTTTCTACTCTTCTTCTCAGAAAAAAACTACTCCTCTCAGAGCTCAGGGAACCCTGTGGAAGAGGAGCCAGAGAGAATGTAGCAGCTTGAGGGGATGGAGGACACCAAGAAAACAAGGCCCTCTAAATCAACATGTTTGGTGTACAACTGAACTCAGGCTGAGGCAGCATACACAGGCTCTCCATGAGACTACACAGATGGCCTCCTAGCTCTGAAAGAAGTGGACACATGTCCCCATCCCTAACCCAGAAGCTATCTCCAATAGATAATCACTTGCAAATGAAAATTTAGTTTTCTCCAAGGGAGTCGCATTGGGGGAAACAAACTACTTTTAAGGGCAGGCTGCATGTCCAGCAGTAGATGGCCAACAGAAAATGAACTCAATGGCATCAATGACATTCATTCATTCATAATGTCATGTAAATCTTTTTAAAAACCTTGTGTATTTTTATTTATTTTTATTTTATGTGCATTGGTGGTTTGCTTGAATCTATGTTTGTGTGAGGGTGTAAGATTCTGGAGTTACAGACAATTGTCAGCTGCTGGGATTTGAACTTAGGTTCTCTAGTAGAACAGTTGGTGCTCTTAACCACTGAGCCATCTCTCCAGCCCCCTAAATCTTATTTTTAATATATATCTTCTTCTCTTTTTAATCATACAAGTCGTTTAGGTATATTTAATATGACTTCTAGTTTTACGTTTTCATTGGATCACAGAATGTGCCAACAAATGTGTTTCTGTGTCAGTAAGTTTCTTGTGCCTTTTCTTGGGTTCTTTTCCTTCTGTTTGTTTTGCCCTATTCTGATATGTTGTTGCTTTATCTTATTATGTTTTATTTTTATTATTTTCACTTACAAGCCAATTTGTTTTCTAGTGAGAGACAGAAAGAGATCTGGATGGGAGGGGAGATGGGGAGAAACTGGGAGAACTAGAAGGAGGGGAAACCATAAGCAGAGTGTATTATGTGAGAGGAAAAGAACTATTTTCAATGAAAGAGAAAAATAGCCACTGTTCCTACTCTGAAAAAAAGCAGTGGCTCTATTGTTAATGGGACCAGAGGCCAGAGAGTTTAGTGCCTCCCTCCTTTTGCTGTCTTGTTCTTACTGGACACCACATCTACCAGATCCCTGATCTTGAACTTCTACACTCTTAAAGAGAGAAAGTAAACTAATGTTATTTAAATCACCTAATCTGACATTCTGTAATATGGTAAATTTGTTGGAAAACACAGTTAGGCCTAATTCCCAGAGTTTCTGATACAGTAGGTCTAAATCATATGCCTGAGAATCCAAATTCCAGTGCCTCTAGGTGATGATGATCCTTTTGTCTTCTGTAATCAGTCAACATTTTAAAAAGATATGATCATGGCTAAACAGAGAAACCCTGTTTCGGAAAAAAAAAAAAAGATATGATCAAATGTAAGGAATTACAATTTAAGGCCCAAACCAAGTTTGTGATTTGAAGATTCTTCTTCTTTTTCTTGTACAACAAATAACTTTGCGATCTTACTCCAGTTCCAAGCACTGTAGCAGACACTGGTATTAGGTGTGTAGTGAATAAATGAAAACATATATCCTTTTAAAATTTTCTGTAGAGAGACAGCTAACAACTGGTTCTACGTGATTCATTATGAACTACAACTCATAGAAAACCCGCTTAAGAAAAGGATAAGGCTCAACAAAGAAAGAGAATTTCAGACCAATTTCTCTTATGAACATCGATGTAAAAATACTAAATAAAACACTGGCAAAACGAATACAAGAACACATCAAAGATGTCATTCATCATGACCAAGTAGGCTTCATTCCAGGCATGCAGGGATGGTTTAATATACGGAAATCCATCAATGTAATCCACCATATAAACAAACTGAAAATAAGAAACCACATGATCATCTCCTTGGATGCAGAGAAAGCATTTGATAACATTCAACACCCATTCATGTTTAAAGTTTTAGAGAGATCGGGGATACAAGGCACTTTCCTCAACATAATAAAGGCTATATACAGCCAAAATCAAAGTAAATGGTGAGATACTCAAGGAAATTCCTCTAAAATCGGGAACAAGGCAAGGCTGCCCACTCTCTCCATATCCCTTCAATGTAGTACTCGAAGTTCTAGCCAGAGCAATAAGACAACAAAAGGAGATCAAGGGTATCCAAATGGGAAAGGAGGAAGTCAAATTATCCCTATTTGCAGATGATATGATAGTGTACATAAGTGACCCTCAAAATTCCACCAGAGAACTCCTAAAGCTGATAAACACCTTTAGCAAATTGGCTGGATACAAAATTAACTCAAAAAAGTCTGTAGCCTTCCTATGTACAAATGACAAGCTTGCAGAGGAAGAAATTAGGAAAACCACACCTTTCACATTAGCCACAAGCAATATAAAATATCTAGGAGTCACTCTAACTAAGCAAGTGAAGGACTTGTTTGAAAAAAATTTCAAAACTCTGAAGAAAGAGATTGAAGATGACCTGAGAAGATGGAATGATCTTCCTTGCTCATGGATCGGGAGAATTAACATAGCAAAAATGGCCATCCTGCCAAAAGCATTCTACAGATTCAATGCAATCCCTATCAAAATACCTACACCATTTTTTAAAGACATTAAAAGTTCAATTCTGAACTTGATATGGAAAAACAAAAAACCCAGAATAGCTAAAACAATCTTGTACAACAAAAGGTGCTCTGGAGGAATCTCCATACCTGATCTCAAACTGTACTATAAAGCAATAGGAATTAAAACAGCATGGTACTGGCACAGCAACAGGCTGGTTGATCAGTGGAATCGAATCGAAGACCCAGATATGAATCCACACACATATGGTCACTTGATTTTTGACAAAGAAGCCAAATCCATTCAATGGAAAAAGGATAGCATCTTCAACAAATGGTGCTGGTCTAACTGGAGGTCTATGTGTAAAAAAATGAAACTGGACTCATATTTGTCACCTTGCACAAAACTCAAATCCAAGTGGATTAAAGACCTCAACATAAAACCAGAGACACTAAGTCACTTAGAAGAAAAAGTGGGGAAGAGCCTGGAATATATTGGCACAGGAGACAACTTCCTGAACAGAACACCAACAGCCCAGGCCTTAATGTCAACCACTAATAAATGGGACCTCATGAGGCTGAGAAGCTTCTGTAAGGCAGGAGACACTGTCAAGGAACAAAGCGACAGCCTACAGACTGGGAAAAGATCTTTACCAACCCTACATCTGACAAAAGTCTAATAGCCAAAATATATAAAGAACTCAAGAAATTAAACACCACCAAACCGAATAACCCAATAGAGAAATGGGGCTTGGAACTAAACAGAGAATTCTCAACAGAGGAGTATCAAATGGCTGAGAAACACTTAAAGAAATGCTCAACCTCCTTAGTCATCAGGGAAATGCAAATCAAAACAACTCTGAGATTCCATCTTACACCCATCAGAATGGCTAAGATCAAAAACTCAAGCGACACCACATGCTGCGAGGATGTGGGGAGAGAGGAACACTCCTTCATTGCTGGTGGAAATGCAAACTAGTACAGCCACTTTGGAAATCTATCTGGTGCTATCTCAGAAAAATGGGAATAGGGCTTCCTCAAGACCCAGCTATTCCACTCCTTGGAATATACCCGGAAGATGCTCCAGCACACAACAAGAAAATTTGCTCAACCATGTTCATAGCAGCCTTATTCATAATAGCCAGAACATGGAAACAGCCTAAGTGTCCCTCAGTAGAAGAGTGGATAAAGAAACTGTGGTAGAGGGGATCCAAGATGGCGGCGAGCAGTGTGGACCCGCGTTTGGAGGCTCCAGTGAACAATTCAGGGAATTGCACAGATTTCTGAGCCAGGAACACCGAGGTCCGAACATCACGGCAGCGGGAGTGCTCCACGGTTCGGAGGGACCAGGGTGCGGTGGACCTGCGTGCCCCTGCACACGGGAGGAGCGTGGTTTTTCTCTGATCGGAGCGGCAGCGGTAGAGGGGGCAGCACCAGCGGCACCAGCAGCGGCGGCTGAGGTTTGCAGCTCATAGCCTTCCGGTGGAGGCGATTGGTGTGGTGGCTGGTGGGAATTGCTGCGGGAGAGGGGACTCGGGGCAGGATTTGGGTCGCGTGGAGCCTTTGGACCCAGATTGGACTCGGCGGACAGTTCGGGCCCCAGAGTCCCGGGTATTGGCCCGGCCCAGCAAAACAATTCTGCCTGAGGCACTAACTCACGTGGCCATAGCCCCCTGCTGTGGCGCAGGCGTAGTTGAGCTCGCAGCTCCACACTAGGCACCACCTCAGCTCAGCGGCAGCTCCCCTGCGGTGACACAGTCTGGGCGGAGCACTTGGTTTCACCACTGGCGCTAACTCAGAGCAGCAACAGTTCTCCTGCTGTGGCGCAGGCTTGGTGACGTGCTCGGTTCCATCCTAGGCACCACCTCAGCTCAGCGGCAGCTCCCCTGCGGGGACACAGTCTGGGCGGAGCACTTGTTCCACCACTGGCGCTAACTCAGAGCAGCCGCAGTTCTCCTGCTGTGGCGCAGGCTTGGTGACGTGCTCGGTTCCATCCTAGGCACCACCTCAGCTCAGCGGCAGCTCCCCTGCGGGGACACAGTCCGGGCGGAGCACTTGTTCCAGCACTGGCGCTAACTCACAGCAGCCACAGTTCTCCTGCTGTGGCGCAGGCTTGGTGACGTGCTCGGTTCCATCCTAGGCACCACCTCAGCTCATCGGCAGCTCCCCTGCGGGGACACAGTCCGGGCGGAGCACTTGTTCCAGCACTGGCGCTAACTCAGAGCAGCCGCAGTTCTCCTGCTGTGGCGCAGGCTTGGGTGACGTGCTCGGTTCCATCCTAGGCACCACCTCAGCTCAGCCGCATCTCCCCTGCGGGGACACAGTCTGGGCGGAGCACTTGTCCCACCACTGGCGCTAACTCAGAGCAGCCGCATTCTCCTGCTGGGGCGCAGGCTTGGTGACGTGCTCGGTTCCATCCTAGGCAACCACCTCAGCTCAGCGGCAGCTCCCCTGCGGTGACACAGTCCGGGTGGAGCACTTGTTCCACTACTGGCGCTAACTCAGAGCAGCCGCAGTTCTCCTGCTGTGGCACAGGCTGGACAGAGCTCTCGGTTCCACCAGCTCTAAGACTCTGGTTGGACACAGTGTACAGTTTGAATCCAGAATTCCTGGCTGATATTGGTGGTCAGTTCGGGCCCTGAGTCAATAACTGACCACAGCACGCACTTTGGGCCAAAAGGCCCTAGTGGAGCTTGGCTGGGCCCTGTGTGCATTTTGGGCCCAAAATCCCTAGCTGAGCTTGGCAGACGGTTCTGGCCCTGAGAATCTAGCTGAGTTCTGCCCGTGGTTCGGTCCCAGTGCTCCTGGCTGGACTTGGCAGGGAACACAGAAGGCTGTGGATACCTTGGCCTGACCCAACGCTCATTCAGAGACCCAGAACAATTGCAGGATCCACAGCAGAGAGGGACTGAGGATCACTGGCTGTGAGAGACCAGAACAACAGGGCTAACCTCCTAACATCCACACCAGTGAGCTTTGAGCTCGCAGCCTAGGGAAATCGTAAGAAAACAAGTGAATCTATCATCAGACACCCTCCATTCAACTCTGGAAGCTACCCAACAAAACAAAGACGGCAAGATGTCTAAAGGACAACGAAAAAGCATACGCAAAAAACCCCAAAACAACATGGCGTCTCCAGTTTCCAGCTATCCCAAAGAAAACCACCCAGAGAACTCAAATACAACGGAAATACAAGAAAATGACCTCAAATCCTTAGTAATGAGGATGATAATGGAGGAAACAAATAAAATTCGTAATCAAATGCAGGAAGACCAGACAAACAGGTGAGAGACATAAAAGAAGCACATAGAGTGGAACTGGAAAAATTGCAGGAAAATGCAAACAACCAGATGAAAGAAATAGCTAAAACGGTTCAAGCTCTGAAGACCTATAAAGAGGCAATGGAAGAAACTCAGGAATATACAAAAAATCAGATGAAAGAAATCAAAAAAATCAGTTTCAAGATCTGAAAATGAAAAATGGATTCAATGATAAACACACAGACAGAAGAAAAACGAGAACGTGAGACCTCAGAGAAGAAGGCGAGCACACAGAGGTGAGCTTCTCTAACAGAATCCAAGAGATGGAAGAACGAATCTCAGGGCTAGAAGATACAATCACAGATATTGAATCAACCATTAAAGAAAATGCCAAATCTGGAAAACTCCTGACACAAAACATCCAAGAAATTAAGGACACCATGAAAAGAAGAAATTTGCGGATAATAGGCATTGAAGAAAGAGAAGACATCAGACTCCAGGGCCCAGAAACTATTCTCAACAAAATCATAGAAGAAAATTTCCCCAATCTAAAGAAAGAGATGCCTATAAACATACAAGAGGCCTACAGAACACCAAATAGAATTGACCAGAAAAGAAAAACTGCCCGCCACATAATAATCAAAACACAAAACATGCAGAACAAAGAAAAAATATTAAAAGCTGCAAGGGAAAAGGGCCAAATAACATTTAATGGTAAACCTATCAGAATTACACCTGACTTCTCAGCAGAGACCATAAAAGCCAGAAGGTCCTGGACAGAGATCCTGCAAACCCTAAGAGAACACAGATGCCAGGCCAGACTACTTTACCCAGCAAAATTATCAATAACCATTGATGGAGAAAACAAAATATTCCATGACAAAACAAATTCAAACAGTACCTATCCACAAACCCAGCTTTACAGAAGGTACTAGAAGGAAAACTCCATCCCAAAGGGTCAAGCTACAACCAAAACTACCCAGGAAATAGATAACTATCCCATGGCAAAACACAACTACACAAACGCTCGACTGGAAACAACATCAAAATTAAGACTCTTAACAGTCACTGGTCATTAATATCTCTCAACATCAATGGCCTCAATTCTCCAATAAAAAGACACAGACTAACTGAATGGGTACATAAACAAGACCCAACATTCTTCTGCATCCAAGAAACACATCTCACCCATAATGAAAGGCATTACCTCAGGGTAAAAGGTTGGAAAAAAATATTCCAAGCAAATGGTCACAAGAAGCAAGCAGGTGTAGCCATTTTAGTATCGAACAAAATAGACTTTCAACCAAAATTAATCAAAAGGGATGAGGAAGGACACTTCATACTCATCAAAGGTAAAGTCAACCAAGATGACATCACAATTCTGAACATCTATGCTCCCAATACAAGGGCAACCCACATATGTAAAAGATCTCCTAAAAAAGCTTAAACCACACATCGATCCCCACACAATAATAGTGGGAGACTTCAACACCCCACTCTCACTGAAGGATAAGTCATTGAAACAGAAACTAAGCCGAGAAATAACATCATTAACCAATGCCATGGGTCAAATGGATCTAACAGATATCTATAGAACCTTTCACCCAAACAAGAAAGAATACACCTTCTTCTCTGCACCCCATGGAACCTTCTCCAAAATTGATCACATCGTAGGTCACAAAGCAAGCCTCAACAGATACAAGAGGATTGAAATAATACCTTGTATCCTATCAGATCACCATGCTCTTAGGCTGCAATTCAACAACAACAGAAATAACAAAAAGCCTACACGTTTGTGGAAACTAAACAACTCTCTGCTAAATGACACCTGGGTCAGGGAAGAAATAAAGAAAGAAATCAAGGAGTTTCTGAAATTCAATGAAATGAAGAAACAACATACCCAAATTTGTGGGATACATTGAAAGCAGTGCTAAGAGGAAAATTCATAGCACTAAGTGCCTTTAAAAAGAAATTGGAAACATCGCACATAAGCATCTTAACAACACAACTGGAAGCCCTAGAAAAAAAAGAAGCAGAAACACCCAAGAGGAGTAGACGCCTGGAAATTATCAAACTCAGGGCTGAAATTAACAAATTAGAAACTAAGAAAACAGTCCAAAGAATCAACAAAACCAAGAGCTGGTTCTTTGAGAAAATCAACAAGATAGACAGACCATTAGCCAAACTAACTAAAAGGCAGAGAGACAGTATTGAAATCAACAAAATCAGAAATGAAAAGGGAGACATAACAACAGACACTGAAGAAATTCAAAGAATCATAAGATCCTACTTTGAAGGCATATACGCCACAAATTTGAAAATCTAAGGGAAATGGACGATTTTCTTGATCAAGTTCACTTGCCAAAGTTGAGTGAAGAACAGATAAACAAGTTAAATAGTCCCATTTCCCCGACAGAAATAGAAGCAATCATCGATGGTCTCCCAACCAAAAAAAGCCCAGGGCCAGATGGTTTCAGTGCAGAATTCTACCAGACCTTTAAGGGCGAGCTAATACCGATACTCTTCAAGCTACTCCAAAAGATAGAAATGGATGGAAAATTACCAAATTCATTCTATGAGGCCATAGTCTCATTGATACCTAAACCTCACAAAGACTCAACAAAGAAAGAGAATTTCAGACCAATTTCTCTTATGAACATAGATGCAAAAATACTAAATAAAATACTTGCAAAACGAATACAGGAGCACATCAAAGATATCATTCATCATGACCAAGTAGGCTTCATTCCAGGCATGCAGGGATGGTTTAATATACGGAAATCCATCAATGTATCCATCATATAAACAAACTGAAAATAAAAAACCACATGATTATCTCCTTGGATGCAGAGAAAGCATTTCATAAAATTCAACACCCATTCATGTTTAAAGTTTTAGAGAGATCGGGGATACAAGGCACTTTCCTCAACATAATAAAGGCTATATACAGCAAGCCAATAGCCAAAATCAAAGTAAATGGTGAGATACTCAAGGAAATTCCTCTCAAATCGGGAACAAGGCAAGGCTGCCCACTCTCTCCATATCTCTTCAATATAGTACTCGAAGTTCTAGCCAGAGCAATAAGACAACAAAAGGAGATCAAGGGGATCCAAATGGGAAAGGAGGAAGTCAAATTATCCCTCTTTGCAGATGATATGATAGTGTACATAAGTGACCCTCAAAACTCCACCAGAGAACTCCTAAAGCTGATAAACACCTTCAGCAAATTGGCTGGATACAAAATTAACTCAAAAAAGTCTGTAGCCTTCCTATACACAAATGACAAGCTTGCAGAGGAAGAAATTAGGAAAACCACACCCTTCACATTAGCCACAAGCAATATAAAATATCTAGGAGTTACCCTAACTAAGCAAGTGAAGGACTTGTATGAAAAAAATTTCAAAACTCTGAAGAAAGAGATTGAAGATGACCTGAGAAGATGGCGTGATCTTCCTTGCTCATGGATCGGGAGAATTAACATAGTAAAAATGGCCATCCTACCAAAAGCAATCTATAGATTCAATGCAATCCCTATCAAAATAACTACACAATTTTTTAAAGACATTGAAAGTTCAATTCTGAACTTCATATGGAAAAACAAAAAACCCAGAATAGCTAAAACAATCTTGTACAATAAAAGATGCTCCGGAGGAATCTCCATACCTGATCTCAAACTGTACTATAAAGCAATAGTACTTAAAACAGCATGGTACTGGCACAGCAACAGGCTGGTTGATCAGTGGAATCGAATCGAAGACCCAGATATGAATCCACACACATATGGTCACTTGATTTTTGACAAAGAAGCCAAATCCATTCAATGGAAAAAGGATAGCATCTTCAACAAATGGTGCTGGTCTAACTGGAGGTCTATGTGTAAAAAAATGAAACTGGACCCATATTTGTCACCTTGCACAAAACTCAAATCCAAGTGGATTAAAGACCTCAACATAAAACCAGAGACACTAACTCACTTAGAAGAAAAAGTGGGAAGAGCCTGGAACATATTGGCACAGGAGACAACTTCCTGAACAGAACACCAACGGCCCAGGCCTTAATGTCAACCATTAATAAATGGGACCTCATGAGGCTGAGAAGCTTCTGTAAGGCAGGAGACACTGTCAAGAGAACAAAGCGACAGCCTACAGACTGGGAAAAATTCTTCACCAACCCTACATCTGACAAAGGTCTAATATCCAAAATATATAAAGAACTCAAGAAATTAAACACCACCAAACCGAATAACCCAATTGAGAAATGGGGCTTGGAACTAAACAGAGAATTCTCAACAGAGGAGTATCAAATGGCTGAGAAACACTTAAAGAAATGCTCAACCTCCTTAGTCATCAGGGAAATGCAAATCAAAACAACTCTGAGATTCCATCTTACACCCATCAGAATGGCTAAGATCAAAAATTCAAGCGACACCACATGCTGGCGAGGATGTGGGGAGAGAGGAACACTCCTTCATTGCTGGTGGGAATGCAAACTAGTACAGCCACTTTGGAAATCTATCTGGTGCTATCTCAGAAAAATGGGAATAGGTCTTCCTCAAGACCCAGCTATTCCACTCCTTGGAATATACCCAGAAGATGCTCCAGCACACAACAAGAAAATTTGCTCAACCATGTTCATAGCAGCCTTATTCATAATAGCCAGAACATGGAAACAGCCTAAGTGTCCCTCAGTAGAAGAGTGGATAAAGAAACTGTGGTACATATACACTATGGAATACTACTCAGCTATTAAAAACAAGGAATTCCCGAAATTTGTGGATAAATGGATTGAGCTAGAAATGATCATAATGAGTGAGTTAACCCAGAAGCAGAAAGAATCAAATGGTATATACTCACTTATATCTGCATACTAGCCCAAGGGGCATGTCCCACGAAAGCCTTCACTTACCAGGAAACTGGGACAGAGGGGAAGGCATCCTATTGGGACTCTAAATGAGAGACGCATGGGAGAACAGCAAAATAAAAGGATCCAGAGGGTCCTAGAAATCTACAAGTAGAACAATATGATAGGCAGATTTGGGCCCAGGGGTCCCGCTCAAACTAAGGCACCAGCCAAGGACAATACAGGAGGTAAACTTTAAACCCCTTCCCAGATCTAGCCAATGGTCAGAATATTCTCCACAGTTAAGTGGAGAGTGTGATACGACTTTCTCACATACTCTGGTGCCTCACATTTGACCATGTCCCCTGGAGGGGGAGACCTGGTGGCACTCAGAGGAAGGACAGCAAGTAGCCAAGAAGAGACTTGATACCCTATGAGAATATATAGGGGGACGTAATCCCCCTCAGGAACAGTCATAGGGGAGGGGAATAATGGGAAAATGGGGGGGGGAGGAATGGGAGGATACAAGGGATGGGATAAACATTGAGATGTAACAAGAATAAATTAATAAAAAAAAAAAAAAAAAAAAAAAGAAACTGTGGTACATATACACTATGGAATACTACTCAGCTATTAAAAACAAGGAATTCCCGAAATTTGTGGATAAATGGATTGAGCTAGAAATGATCATAATGAATGAGTTAACCCAGAAGCAGAAAGACTCAAATGGTATATACTCACTTATATCTGCATACTAGCCCAAGGGGCATGTCCCACGAAAGTCTTCACTTACCAGGAAACTGGGACAGAGGGGAAGGCATCCTATTGGGACTCTAAATGAGGGAAGCATGGGAGAATAGCAAAGTAGAAGGATCCAGAGGGTCCTAGAAACCTACAAGTAGAACATTATGAAAGGCAGATTTGGGCCCAGGGGTCCCGCTCATACTAAGGCCCCAGCCAAGGACAATTCAGGCGGTAAACTTTAAACCCCTACCCAGATCTAGCCAATGGTCAGAACAGTCTCCACACTTGAGTGGAGAGTGTGATATGACTTTCTCATGTACTCTGGTGCTTCACATTTGACCATGTCCCCTGGAGGGGGAGACCTGGTGGCACTCAGAGGAAGGATAGCAGGTTACCAAGAAGAGACTTGATACCCTATGAGCATATACAGGGGGAGGTAATCCCCCTCAGGAACAGTCATAGGGGAGGGGAATAATGGGAAAATGGGAGGGAGGGAAGAATGGGAGGAAACAAGGAATGGGATAACCATTGAGATGTAACAAGAATAAAATAATAAAAAAAAAAATAAAGGGGGAGGAAGTCCCCCTCAGTCACAGTCATAGGGGAGGTGAGTAAGGGGAAAAATGGGAGGAAGGGAGGAATGGGAGAATACAAGGGATGGGATACCCATTGAGATGTAATATGAATGAATTAATAAAAAAAAAAAGCAAGGCTCAAAAAAAAGAAAAGAAAAGAAAAGAAAAGTATAAGGTACTTTAAGAGCCTGAGAGACTGACCTCATATATGGTCAGAGATGACTTCCTTAAGGAAGCAGCGCTCAAGTTCAGTTCTGAAAGTGTATAAACAGGGTCCCAAGGCAAAGCATTATATATAGTTATCAGTTGCATGTACAATGAAAATGGAATGCAGTACGAGAGTACATCCCAAGAGTAGGATGGCAAGAATACAGTATAGAAAAGTCAGATGTCATGTGGGTAGGGAGGCCTGACAGGTACACTGTAAGTGTAAAGAAAACTACTAAAGAATCTTAGAATAACTTAATGTGTGTTTTAAGATGCATCATCTTAGTTACTTTGCAAAGACAGATTATGAACAGAATTTAGTAATGGACAGGTTAAGACAAAATGAAAGGAGAAAAGACATAAGACTTACTTTTGTGCAGCTATAACATGCTGAGAATTGATTATTATTAGCCTTTTCTAGACTGACTTGACCTTTTCCCTATGGAACAGCATGAGACCAAAATGGATTTTATTTATACCTAGGAAAAGGTTGGGCTTATAAAAATACTTAAAAAGTAGGATGGTGGATCAAAGGCCTCTCCCCTCTAAGAATAGAAAATATTTCTTAGAACATTATATTTAAGCTCAAAGGCATTGTCTCTTCATAGCCATGGAAGCAAAAACTGACAGTAATTCATCTCATTCCACTGCTTTAAAGTACCTTATTTTTAGCTTTCTAATGGCATTTATTACTTTCTGTCATACATTTTCATTATACACCTATATATCTTCTTTTTCTAAGCTCTTGTTTCCTAATGAAACTTTATGGTTTAACAAAAATAAGAAAACCTAAAGCTGTGTACTTCAACATAGATGTGCTGAAGCTAGAAATGGCATTTAAAAGAACAGGCAGAAAATTACGTCCCATTAGACAAATTCTTTATCCTTAAAAAAAAAACTAGTAGAGAAGGAATAAAGTGCTTGTTTATTACATTTAGATTTAAAGGAACACTCAACTATAATTAAAGAAAATTGTAGGGACTGAAGAGATGACACAGAGGTTAAGCGTATGTACTGTTCTTGCAGAGCCCCTGCACTCAGTCTCTAGCACCCATATCGTGTGGCTTGCAGTTGTGTGACTCCAGCTCCATGGGATTAGATGTACTTTTTTAGACTCTTCAAGCACTTACACTCACATGTTCAAATTCCACAAATTCGCATATATATGTACACATAATTAATAATAAAAATAAATCTTAATAAATGATTGAAAAATACTACCTTCTCTAATTGGAAGGACTGAGGAAGAGATGGAGAATTGTGAGCAAAGATGAAAATATTTTCACTGCTTTATGTCACCAAATCCTTAAAATTGCACTGGCAATGACAGATTAACATCAACTAGAATTCTGTAGCAGATTCTGATGACAAATAATTTCTATACTTACAAGAAAGCATATACTCCAACAATCTGAATCATGTGCTAGGCCAAGATTTTAAGTTATTCCCTATTTAGGGGCTAATCTTACCTATTAAAGCATCATCGAGAAAAAAAAAAATCAGTCCAAAATCTTATATAAATACCTCACCCTTGATCCTCACAATATAACTCACTAATATACCATTCATTATTTAAGGCCTTTTTGAACAGCTTACTGTGCGTAAAACTATGACATAGTCATGTTTTTATACTAACTAAATACTTTCAGATTAGATCTGAGATTCCAGACTGTTAAAACTAATCCTACATTGTGGTATAATAAAACAGAACAGTTGCTTGTTCACAAGACTACAATTTTGTCTAAATGATACCTTTTTTAAAAAGACAAGGTCTCACTGTGGCTCAGGCTGGTCAGAAACTCACTATGAAACCCAAACTGGCTTAAAATTCATGGAGCTTCTCCTCCCTTAGCCTATCAATGGCTAGGATTAAAGGCAGGCACCACTACACCCAGCTCAAATGATACTTTTTCAAGAGGTCTTCTTTTGTCACTCAATGATTAACCCCAACCAGGCATTTCCATCTTCATTTTCTGCTTTAATTTCCTTTCATCATTTCATCAGCAACAATTTCACATATTACTATCACTTTCTCATTACTCAATTTGCATTACAATTATTTTGTTTACTGTCTGATCTCCGTCTACTAATTGTCTCTTCAAATTTGTTTTTGCTTTTATCTGGAAATCTGGATTCCCAGATAGAAGTCGTCTCCTTTATGACTAGGGTGGGCCATACAACTAAGATGTTTCCAGGTTATATATACACTTCTTAGTCACCTTCCTGAAGAAATTTGCTTGGCCTAGACACTCATCCTGCTATCTAGAACCTGAAAACAAAATGCTGAAGAAAGCAGAAATAACCTACTTAGTCTAGAACCCCAGATGGCCTCATGGTCTAAAGGTTGTCAACTTGCCCTATGCTCTTACACAACAGAGAAACAAACACTTTTTTTTGGCAACTATTTTAGAATTCGTTGCTACATCAGTTTACCCTTTAACCTGGTATCTTCTCTCAAATTATAACGTAAGGTAAATGAGAAAAAACTTTTGTCTGAGTTGCTCACCAATACATCTCTAGCAAGTAGAAGATATGTAGCACATGGTAGGGAACTCCACAAATGTGTGAACTGAATAAACATACAATTTCTTTTATCGTAACAACACTATCAAACCACATTCTTTACTTCAAGAAGTTGAGTTCATGAAATCCAAATCGTACACAGATAAGGCTGCACACACATGTAATCCCTGCATTTGGGATCCTAAGACTGAGGAGTGCAAGTTGGAGGCCAACCTGGGCTACATAGTAAAACCCTGTCAAAAACAAATAGATCCCACCAGGATGTAAAGTGAATAAATTAATTAATTAAAAAACCAAACAAATAGATCCCAATTGCTCTCAAGATTACATTACATTAAACTGGTGTATCTCATCCACTGCCCTACGTATTTCAATGTCATCTTATAATTTTCCTAGACATCTGGTCACAAACAGATCCTAGAGCTGGTCATGGTGGCACATGCCTTTAATCCCAGCACTTGAGGGGCAAAGGCAGACAGACCTCTGTGAGTTCCATGCCAGCCTGGTCTATATAGTGAGTCCCAGGACAGCCAGGGCTATGTAGAGAGACCCTGTCTCAAAAAAACAAGACAAACAAACAAACAATTCAGTTCCTAGAACTTGGAAGATGACTTGGCAAGCAAAAAGCTTGCCATTTCAGCTTGGGAATCTGAGATCAGGAACTGTGGTTGGCAGCAAAGACCTTTCAGAAGACTCTTTAAAAAACAGGCACTCAACATTTCCCCTGTCCACAGCCTCATCTTCAGCTGTAGCCTTGTTGGGGTCAGAGGAACCTTCTAGCAACACCAAGGGGGGGTGGAGGACATCCTTCTAAAGGATATGGGAGATAGCCCTATATAAAAGCATAGGAATGAGCTATAGAACAAAAGCATCCCATCTAAGGACTCACTGACTTCATCAAAAAGTTTCTTAAATGTGCAGACAGTTGTTTATTTATGAAAACCTATCCTTACCCCTTCCTCAGACCAGGAAGTTGGAACCCTCATGTTTTGTCAATGGTCGTAAACTGGCCTAACATCATGACAAATATTTTGTTTGTTTGTTTGTTTTTCAAGACAGGGTTTCTCTCTGTAGCCTTGGCTGTCCTGGACTCACTTTGTAGACCAGGCTGGCCTCGAACTCACAGCGATCTGCCTGCCTCTGCCTCCCAAGTGCTGGGATTAAAGGCATGTGCCACGCCTGGTCCATCATGGCAAATCTTAACCAAGGGGATAAACCACAGAGAAAATTTGCTACAATTTGCTATTTTCAAAAAAAAAAAAAAAAAAAAAGTCTCAAAAAAGTTTTGGTACTGGGACAAGAGACTTAATGGATATCAATTACTCAGCATGTATCTACTACAACTCATGCTTATGCAGAAGAAAACAAAACATCTATAGATTCACAGAAATAAGATTTGTGTTAAGATAAATTCATCCTAAAAGGTTGACATGAGTATGACTATTGCTCCTACCCATTACAGTTTTTTTTTAGGCCAACATTCATCTTTATTGTCTATATGTTCCCAGTAGATTAAAGATTTAAACATGTATCCACAGTTAATGTTCATTACTTATATATTATTAAATATTTCACAGATGTCATGAACTTTGCATACTGTTTCACAAGGATTATGGAATTTCATTCCTCAGAGAATGTACCACTGGAGATCAAATCTTGTCACACTGCTGGTTTGTAAAGAAAATACATTTTATTTTATTTTCATTTTAATGTTTTTATTTTTAATCTAAATTATTTTTTAATTTGTTCACTTTACATCCCAATCATAGCCCCCTCCCTCGTTACCTCCCAGCCCCACCCTCCCTCTCTTATAACCTCTCCCTCCCTCCCCTAGTCCTCAAAAAATGGAACCCTCCTCCCCTAACATCTGACCTCAATCTATCAAGTCTAATCTGGACTGCCTGTATCCTCTTCCTCTGTGGCCTACTACATCTGGTAAGAGGGTCGACGTGCTTACTATGCACGGTCCTTGGTTGGTGCATCAGTCTCTGCAGCACCGGTCTCCTCTGCCTAAATTTGTTGGTTTCATTGGCCTCCTTGTGGAGCTGCTGACCCCTCAAGGTCTTTCTTTTTTTTTTCCATTTTATTATTTTACTCATATTACATCTCGATTGTTAGCCCTTCCCCTGTTTCTTCCCATTCCTCCCTCCCTCCCACTTCCCCCCTTCTCCCCTCCCCTATGTCTGTGATTGAGGGAGACCTCCTCCCCCTATATATGCTCTTAGAATATCGAGTCTCTTCTTGGTAACTTGCTATCCTTCCTCTGAGTGCCACCACGTCTCCCCATCCAGGGGACGTGGTCAGAAAAGGAGCACCAGAGTTCATGTGAGAGTCAGATCTCACTCTCCACTCAACGGTGGAGAATATCCTGTTCCTCGGCTAGGTCTTGGTAGGGGTTCGAAGCTTACTGCCTATATTCTCCTTGGTTGGTGCCTTAGTTTGAGGAGGACCCCAGGACCCAGATCTGCCTGTCATAAAGTTCTTCTTGTAGGTTTCCAGAACCCTGTGGGTCCTACTATTTCCCTATTCTTCCATGCGTCTCACACCTAAAGTCTCACTAGGATATCCTCTCCTCTGACCCACTTTCTTGGTAAGTAAAGAGTTTCATGGTACGTATCCCTTGAACTAGTGTTTTGATATAAGTGAGTATATACCGTTTGTCTCTTTTTGCTTCTGGGTGAATTCACTCATTATGATAATTTCTAGATCAATCCATTTGTCCACAAATTTCGGGAATTCCTTGTTTTTAATAGCTGAGTAGTATTCCATAGTGTAAATGTACCACAGTTTCTTAGTCCATTCTTCTACTGAGGGACACTTAGGCTGTTTCCATGTTCTGGCTATTATGTATAAAGCAGCTATGAACATGGTTGAGCATATGTCCCTGTTGTGTGGTAGGGCATTTTCTGGGTATATTCCAAGGAGTGGTATAGCTGGGTCTTGAGGAAGCCCTATTCCCATTTTTCTGAGAAAGCGCCAGATAGCTTTCCAAAGTCTACCCATTACAGTTGCTTCAGATCTCCCTCCAAGGTTAGAAGAGACTGAATTTATTACCAGTTCTCAAAAATGCAGCAAATAAATAAATTTTTTTAAATAAGTACAGAGAAAGAGACCCCAAAAATTACATTAAAATTAGAAACTCAGGCTGGGGAGATGGCTCAGTAGGCAGGAGCACTTACTTAGTCAGCAAACAAAAGAACCTGAGTTGAAATCCCCAGCACCTACACACACACTCACACACACACACACACACACACACACACAAAACACTAGGTGCTCATGCACACCTGTGACTGAGTCAGTATTGGGGGAGGAGACAGGAAGATTGCTAGGGCCTGCTAGCACCCCAGCCTAGCTCCAGGTTCAGGGAGAATAGATACATAGCACAATAGGATCAGCTACATGAGATACCATCTAAAAACATAAAATAAACTAAACATCTGACAAATGCGGTGGTAGATACCTATAATCCCACATTCTAGGGGCAGAGGAAAGGGACCACTTCTAGCCAATGCAGATGTGCAGAGGTGGTACAGGACTTCCCCACCACCACCACACACAAAACTCATAGTAGTACATACCTGCAACTCACCACTAGAAAAGCTGAGGTAGTTTGATATTAGCCTGGATAACATAAGACAATTTAATCCTTCGCTCCAAAAAAGGCCCCAAAAACAAAGACAAAAAAGTAAAAGAAGAACAAAGAAGAAAAAGTTGTAGTTGTTGTTGTTGTTATTGTTGTTGTTGTTAAAAGGGGGAGTGGGTGGCAAGATGGCTCAAAAGGTGCTTGCTATGAAACCTCAGAATCTGAGTCTGATCCGCAGAACTCACATGGTGAAATAACTGACTCCCAGAAGTTGTCCTCTGAGCTCTACACCTGTACTGTGGCAATCCTTCACCCATGTTTACACACAAGAAATAAACAAATCTAAAAAAAAAAAAAATAGAAACTTGCTGTAATAGCTATTCTTCAATATCAACTTGAATGGATTTAGAATCATCAAGAAACTACAACTCAAGCCGGGTGGTGGTGACACAGGGAGGCAGAGGCAGGCAGACAGATCTCTGTGAGTTCTAGGCCAGCCTGGTCTACAGAGCTAGTT
Organism: Acomys russatus; assembly: GCF_903995435.1. Taxonomy (NCBI): domain Eukaryota; kingdom Metazoa; phylum Chordata; class Mammalia; order Rodentia; family Muridae; genus Acomys; species Acomys russatus. Next base: position 111,642,387 of record NC_067169.1, read on the forward strand.
CCAGCCAAATATGTTACAAAGAGAAACTGCAACTCTAAATGTGCTTAAGAGGGTGTTTCCTGAAATGTTTAAGCAGGGAAGACCCATCCTGAAAATAAGACAACATTCAATGGACTTCCCATTATCTCTACTGAATAAAGGAGAAAGCATCCATCTTCCTGATTCCTAGCTGTGAATCCAATGACCAGTCACCTCATATTTCTGTCACTAATAGTTTCCTTGTCAAAGCAAATTTCTCCTTAAGATGGTTTTGTCAGATATCCTATCAAAGCAACAAGTAACTAATGCATTTGTTTATGAAAAGGCTTTGAAAAAAACAGTAAGAGCTAGCGATGTGCATAGCTCAATTGTAGAGTATGACTGCTTCAGCATCAACAAAAGGGATAGAAGAACACAAAAAAGCCACAAACTGAAATAAGATATGTGTAACATATACAAACAAAAAAGGAATGATGTTTTGAGCATAACAATGTCTCATAAATCAGCATCAGAAAAAAATATGTCCTAGGAAACAATCAAAGTGAGCCATGTGTGGTGGTGGGGCATGCCTGCAATCCCAAACAATCAGAAGGTAGAGGCAAAAGGATCAGGAGTCCAAGGCCATCGTTGGCTACCTAGCAAGTTCAAGACCAGCATGACCCTGTCTGAAACCAAAAACAAAAGGATGGAGAGATGGCTCAGGTGTTTAAGGGTGCTTCCTGTTCTTGCCTAGGACCTGGGTTTGATTACTAACACCCCCACCAGGCAGTTCACAACCCCTATAACTCAGTATCTCTCTCTCTCTCTCTCTCTCTCTCTCTCTCTCTCTCTCTCTCTCTCTCTCTCTCTCTCTCTCTCTCTCTCTCTCTCTCTCTCTCACACACACACACACACACACTCTCTCTCACACAGAAACACTGAAACATCAAAGGGTCCACAAACATGAACAGAGATGATTAATTTCAATAGTAATATGAGAAACATGTATTAAAATCAGAGGAAAAAAATTTTTTGAGACAAGGTCTTACTACGTAGCTTTGGCTGTCCTGAAACTATGAAGACCAGGCTAGCATTGTATTTAAAGTGATCTGACTGATTCTGCAGCTGAGTGTTGGGATTAAAGGTGTGTGCTACCAGGCCAGAGAGAGGGAGATAACATTTCATAAAACAGGTCTGCCAAAGATATATAAAAAAAAAAATCAAACAAGTGTGAAAAATGCCAGATGTGGAAGCATATACTTTTAATCACAGAGCTTGGAACACAGAGGCAGTTGGATCTCTGTGAATTTGAGGCCAACTTGGTCTACATAGTGTGTTCCATCCCTGACAGCATGAGGACCTGAGTTTGATCCCTAACATGGGGTTTATAATCAGTATGGAAATAAATTCTGGGGTGTGTCTGAAAGATTCCTAGATTTGGTTGAAGTAGAAAGAGCCACCCTAACTGTGTGTTGTCCCATCCTATAGACTGGGGTCCCAGGCAGTAGAAAAAAACAGAAAGCAATCTGGGCATGGTGGTGGACACCTTTGATCCCAGCACTCGGGAGGCAGTGGCAGGCTGATCACTGTGAGTTGAAGGCCAGCCTGGTCTACAAAGTAAGTCCAGGACAGCCAAGGATACACAGAGAAACCCTGTCTTGAAAAACCAAAAAAAAAAAAAAAAAAAAAAAGAAAGAAAACAAAAGAAAAACAAACAAAAAACAGCAAGCCGGGGCAGTGGCACATGCCTGTAATTCTACAAAAAGAGTTCAATACAACTGGCCAAGGCTACACAGAGAAACCCTGTCTTGGAAACCAAACAACAACAACAACAAAAACCAAAAAGCACACTGAACACAGGCTTTGTGATTCCTAATTATGAATATGTGATCAGCCTCTTCCTGCTTCTGCAGCCAAGCCTTCCCTGCTAAGATAGACTACTATATCTCCTGGAACTGTTAGGCCAAAATCTACCCTTCTTAAATTGCTTTTGTCAGGTAATTTCTTGCATCGATTAGACAAGTTAACTAGTATACTTCCCAAAGTGGATTAGACAAGTTAACTAGTATACTTCCCAAAGTGGATTATTACTTAACATGAGTAAATTATACCTATATGTTAAACAAACAAACAAACAAACAAACAACCCCCCACAGAACTTTATAAGAGCTTCAGAGATAGTGCAGGAGATAAAGAGAATCTATTACTCAATCACGAGGACCAGAGTTCAGATTCCAATACCTACCCAAACTGAAAAGTTCAAACACACCTGTAACAGCAGCACCAAGGGGTCCCAATGTCCTCCTTCTGGCCTCCATAGACAATAACACATGCACATGTACATACACTACCATAATATATACATAGACACAAATGCACACACACATAAATAAAGCAAAATCTTGTTAAAATATGTAAGTTTAAAAAGTATATTACACTTTCCCTAAATATGAAAACTAAATAATGTTTTATGGAGGCTTGCTCATAAATATGGTCTCAATATGTAGCTCAAAATGGCCTCAGATTTACCATGTGACCCAGGCTAATGTTAAACTCAAAGTCCTCCTGCTTTCTGCTGAATGCTGGGATTATGGGTGTGTATCAGCACATCTGGTTTAAAACAAGTAGTGGTTTGAAAAATAGTGAGAAAACTTCACTGGGAGTGATGATGAAGGCCTTTAATCCCAGCACCTGGAAGACAGAAGCAGACAAATCTCTGAGTTCAAGGCCAGCCAGCAGATCTACATAGCCAGGGCTACACAGAGAAACCCTGTCTCAAAAAACAAAACAAAACAAAACAAAAGCTGAAAGCTTTCTAATAGTAGATAAGTAGGTGGGATGTGACAGTAGCATTGTAAGTAAGCACACTGTAATTTCTCAAGTTAGGCACTTATTTAAATATTCATCATTATGCATTTTATTTTTATCTATTTTATATGTACCAAATATTACAGATTTAAAAAGATAATGTCTGGGAAAACAATTGAGACGTAATCTGAATAAATTAATTAAATAATAATTTTTTTTTTAAAAACCAAAAAACTCTTCTCTGAGCCTATAAAAAATAAAAATAAAATAAAATGAAAAAAGATAATGTCTGGGGAAGAAGAAAAGGTTCAGTGATTAAGAGCACCAGCTGCTGTTCTAGAGGACTCGGGTTCAGTTCCCAGCACCCACATAGCAGCTCTCAAAAACCTGTAACTCCAGTCCCAGAGGATCCAACATCCTCTTCTGGCATCTGTAGGCACTGCACATTATGTGGTACACAGGCATATAGGCAGGCAAAATACTCATATACCTAAATTAAAAATAAAAGTTAAAAAATTTAAAGATTCTATCTTTTAAATGAAAGTGATTTTTCCCAAATTTATATTGGTAGTTTGTGTACCATTAAAAACATGTCCTGTCCCTTACCTGAAAAAACTTAAATAATAGGTAGATATTAGAAACTAAGCAGACACTTATTAATGCAATGAAAATTTCATAATTACCTCAAATATTAATTCCACACATGAATTCTAAAAATCAATTATGTCTTCTGATTTGATTACATTTGCTTTTATTTTGATTACACTGCCTCATTAGTATCTTTGAAAAGTAACCCAATGTAAATTTATACAAGAATATTTAATCACACTCCTTTACAGCTATTCTAGTAAGTTTTCATCAAGGTTAATAGTGTAACCTAGTTTTACAAATGACAATGACTTTTTAAAAATAATAATTTACTTTTATTTTATGTGCATTGGTGTTGGATTCCCTGAAACAGAGTTTCAGACAGCTGTGATCTGCCATGTGGGTTCTGGAAACTAAGCTCAAGTCCTCTGAAGAGTGGCCAATGCTTTTAACTGCTGAGCCATCTCTCCAGCCTCAACTACAACTTTCTGTTTGCTTGTTTGGACTTGCTTTGTAGACCAGGCTGGCCTCAAACTCATGAGCTCCACCTGCCTCTGCTGCCCAAGTGCTGGAATTAAAGGCATGCGCCACCATGGCAGGCTCCAACAACAAATAGAACGCATTTACAGCATCTATTTCATGAAGTGAGACCCTTGTTTATGGCTGCCATCATTTCGGATGAATTAGACTACAATAATCTGGAATCCAGTTTTCCATTAAATTATTGGTTCTCAGGTACATACATGTATAAAACATCCATTTACTTCCTACTGTCTACTTAGGCCTACTGTTTCCTAGCAGCTGTTACTCAGCTAGCCAATACAAGAACTGCCTCTCTTTAACCACCATTTTGCATGCACAAAGAGATGAGTATCTCTTTAGAAATAATTGCAGTAGTCTTCCTCTCTAGAAAGCCTGTCCACAATAGCCTAACACCAAAATAGTCCTTTTCATTAGTATTGTTAGCCAAGCAAGTAATATAATAGGGCTGAGTTTAACACTAGAACAGAGAACTAACAAAGACATGGGTCTACATTCATTTCCAAACATTCAGGCCAGTGTATAACTAAAAAAGTGTAACTATCAGCCAGGCATGGTGGCGCACGCCTTTAATTCCAGCACTTGGGAGGCAGAGGCAGGCAGATCGCTGTGAGTTTGAGGCCAGCCTGGACTACAAAGCGAGTCCAGGATAATTAAGGCTACACAGAACAGAGAAACCCTGTCTCCAAAAACCAAAAAAGTAAAAATAAAAAATAAAAAAAGCCAATGAACAGATTTTTTCAAAAATTGTCAATATTCTTGTTCAAAATTCAAATTCATTACTACTAGTGAAAAAACAGAATTTGGTGCAGAGTGCAGTCAAACAGAAAGAAGGTTTGAATATATACTCATGAGAATTGAAAACATATCAATACAAATACGAAGAAATTCAAAGCAGCATTATTCACAACCAAGAAAAAGTAGGTGAGGAACAGATACACAAAATGTGGTATATCCATATGATGAAATATTATTCATCCTTAAAAGAATTAAGTACTGATATAAGGATGTAATAGAACATTGAAAATATGCTTTTAAACAGTTACATCAGAGCATATATTGTGGGCCCATTATAGAAGCTAGACTTGTTCAAACATCCTAACCTCCTACCACAGTCTATCAGGATTACACGTATAAACACAAAATTCAGTTGTGTTATTTCAATTATGTGAAATGTAATTTGGCAAATCTGGTAGAGAAAAGTAGATCTCGGACTATCGGGTGGGTATGGGAAGCAAACTGGGAGGAACAGCTGAAAACCAGTTAAATGTATACTCCAAGATGATGGATTTTTATATGAATTATCTTTATTTCAATTTTTATAAGAAAATGACAAATACAAGGGACAGAGAGAACAGTATGAGCAAATCCAGAAAGCAGTGGAAAGTCATCGAAGGTCTTGAGTTATTTATTTGTAAAATATCCCTCTACTACTGTACAGAGGAGTACAGAAATGGGTAAGCTCATCTATTGCAATGGTACAGATAAATATAAGAGCACTAGCTTGGACTTGGAAGGTATTGGTCATGAAAAAGAAATGGGAAGCTATTAAAGACACCTTCAGATATAGAAATTATTGTGTTTGCTGAAAGAGTAAATGAAGAGAATGAAAAGGGAGGGGTTGAAGAGATAGCCCAGTCAGTAAAGTGCTTGCCATTCAGGCACTAGAACTTTGATTCTCAGAACCCAAGTGAAAAGCCAGGTGTAGTAACATATTCTTGTAATTTCAGTGATGAGGAAGTGGGGACTGGTGGATCCCAGAAACTCATTAGACAGCCACCCAGCCTGCCAGTCTAATAAATTGGTGAGCCCTAGGTCCCAGTGACAGACCCTGGCTCTAAAATAATGTGAGTGGTTCCTAAGTAATGATACCCAAAGCTAACCTCTGTCCTTCACCTACATATGCATCTGCACACTTATGTGTACTCCACTCCCCCACCCCGACACACACACATAGGGACAGATATAACAGAAAAAGAAAGGGAAAGAAATAACAGTATAAAAGATTGCTACTCTGGGGCTGGAGAGATAGCTCAGAGGTTAAGAGCACTGCTTGTTCTTCCAAAGGTCCTGAGTTCAATTCCCAGCAACGACATGGTAGCTCACAACCATCTATAATGAGATCTGGTACCCTCTTCTGGTGTACATGCAGGCAAAACATCGTGTACATAATAAATAAGCCTTTTTTAAAAAGATGGCTACTCCATTTATTACTAGTACCACGGGGAATAGTACTATTTATTAAATCAAAGAAAAGTAGAAACTCAACAAATATGAAAGAGGCAAAAATGACTTGGACTAGAACGCCAATTTTGAGAAAGTAACACCAGTTTGGTGTAGTGATACATTGGTCATAAAAAGAAATCACAATTGATGCTCTATTCTTAGAATGACATAGTCTTGAATACCTATTCATAGTCATGTTATCTAAAGGACCTGAAACAGAAGTGTTAGAGAATGTGATCTTAAACAAAAGTTTGACTCCCAGTTTCAAAAACAAATGACCACCAGGACTAAAGAGACGGCACAGCATTCAAGAGAGCTTGTTCCTCTTCCAGAGGACCTGAGTTCGATTCCCAGTACCCACGTGGTGGCTCATAACCATCTCTAACTCCATGAAATTCAACACCCTCTTCTGCCCTCTTGAGGGCATACACACACACACAGAGGCAAAACACCCATGCACATTAAATAAATAAATAAAAAGAACAAATGACCATCAGCAGTAAAGATAATAAATCAATACCCTGGACCTATAAAATTTATGAAGATATCTACCCATTATTTAGGCCATACAACTGAGGTAGCCAATCACATAGTTTTCTGTGAAGTAGTGATTTTTTTTTACCTCAAATATGAATTTCATTCCAGTCTTCATTTTACTGTTTCAAATCAAAAGAGTAGAACAATGGAGTCATGGATTTCAGAAATAAGTTTATGAGAAAATTTGTACAGTTGTAGAGATCTAAAGCTTCCTGATATCCAGTTTTATTATCACCTTTTATAAACCAAGGAGTGAAAAGCAAGGGTGTATTCTTTATACTATGTTATGGACTAGATGTTGGTGTCCTTTCCCTCCCAAATTTACACACTGGAGTCTTAGCCCTCATTGTGATATTAGGAAGAGACTTTGGAGGGATTAATTACGTAATATGGGTAGAACTACAGCAAACTGTGTTAGTAGTATTCTTCATCTAAAGTAAGAGCCAATGCCTCATTCCAAATGTCTACTCCATATACTATTCAAGAGGCCATATCTGTGATCCCAACACTGAGAAGGTGGAAGCAAGCACAATTAAGAGTTTGAGACCAGCCTGGGCTATACGTATCTCTGACTTAATCAATTAGTCAATTAATCAATCAGATACTGATGACCTATTGGCTTCATATGAAGATTGATCTTATATGTATATCTTCTGTCTCAAGAACAGAGCTTCTACCTTATAATCCTCTATAGCCCTTAACAGGACATGAATATTCAGGTAACAGCTTATGATTCATATAACATTTTCAGAAAAGAAGCCCAAGCTAAGCACAGTGGCACATACCTACACCATCCTTGTTACTTAAGAAGCTAGAGCCAAACCCCCTTGCCCACCCCCATCGTGTGTGTGTATGTGTGGTGGGGGAGGGAGGGAAGGAGGGGACAGTAAGAGAGAGAGGGGAGGGAGAGGGAGGGAGGGAGGGGGATGGAGGAAGAGGGGGAGCAGAGGGAGGGAGGGAGGGGGATGGAGGAAGAGGGGGGAGAGGGAGAGAGAGAAACTTTGAATCCTCACCTTGTTCAATCCAGGAACCGCTGCTTTGGTAAGTGGGCTTCTGGAGATTCTCCTGTCTCTGCCTCTAATCTCCCAGTATGGTTGCACCGGGATTGCAGACTCTTGAACTACTTACTGCACCTGGCTTTTGTGTGGATTCTGGGGAATCTGAATTCAAGCACTTATCAAGTGCTTTTACCCAGTGAGCCATCTTCCCAGCCTATGTTTTCTTTAAAATGAAAAGGAACTGGAGTAAATTAAGTTGTGAACTATATTACAGACACCTTAATCCACATTGTCACAAGTAGATTAATTGTGAAGCTTAAAGGGCATCCCCACCGCTTACACACAGGTATACCTTACATAATCTTCTCTATCGAGCTGTTATTTATTTGTGACAGTTCTCTACTGGTCTCCACTCCCTGATGATCTACAGGATTGCTGTAGAATTGTTACTTTTCCTTTATAACAACAAACAGCCTGAAACTTGAGACTAACCAGAAATATATTTCTGAGGATTTCCCTGATTATGCAACACAAACTCATCCTGAAATAAAACATTTATAAATAGTGCTTTAAATTTATTAGCCCAAGAATATTTCTCTCTCCGTGTGTGTGTGTGTGTGTGTGTGTGTGTGTGTGTACAAGTACAATAAAAATATTCATCAGTGTGCTTGCTATGTGGAATTATATTGCCTAAAAGGATCTTTATATTTACTGCCTATGAACTAAGATACGTCTGAGATGTGAGAAATGTGCAAATGAATTTTGGGAACATGGACAAATATATGGAGCAAGGAGAGATCTGGACAGTTATAAAAGTTCAAATGGAAATCCACGAACTTGGTGATACTCCAGAGAGGAAACCAGCAAGTGTTGATGCTAAACTGGCAGAAACATCAATACTTCCTGGCTCCCCCACTGAGTGCATCAATTTACTACCTGGCAGGTTGCTCTTCTGCTGAAAGTGACAAACAGGAATGCTGACAACAATATGAAAAGAAAAGACTTATAATTGGGAAGCATAGTTGTGGAAGCAGGGAAAAGTTATGATTTCTATTAGTATCAAATACAGACTCAACTCTAACGCTCATTAGCTTACTGACCTTGGGGAAGTAACTTTCTTTCATTGTCAACATTTCATAGCACGCTTCAAACAAGGTTGAGTGCAAATCCTTCATGATCTGCACTCTGCCCCACACTCCTAGTTTGGGATATTTGAGACAGGGTCTCTAGAACTCAATGTATATATATATATATAGCTGAAATTGGTGTTCTGTTTTTTTGCTATAGTCTTAGCATTAAATACTAAGGGTCATCCTGAATTCAAATAAATTATACTTAGCCACAATGAGTAAAATGACATAAAGCAGATGGGCATGCCCATAATCCCATCACTTGAGAAGCTAAAGCAGGAGGATTCATAGTTCGAGGTCAGCTTGGGCTAAATAACGAGTCCAGGTCAATCTAAACTATAGACACAATCCTATCTCAAAAACAAACAAAAGTAATACAAAGGTTTTCTAGAGTTAACACTGCATCTTCGGTTTTCAAAGTAGAGCTGATATGTTAGTGACATTAGAATAGGTGTTAGCAAACCTACTTAACAAAAAGCATGCAAATGTACTTTAAATTTTTTTAAAGCTAAGGATAGCATATTAATTACTGTTCTATAAAATGCCAAGAAAAGGGAATGAGTTAAAGGTTCTCTTTCACTCGGTGTGGTGGCACACACCTTTAATCCCAGCATTTGGGAGGCAGAGATAGGTGGATTGCTGTGAGGTCGAGGCCAGCCAAGTCTACAAAGTGAGTCCAGGACAGCCAGGGTGACACAGAGAAACCCTATCTCAAAAAACCAAAAAGAAGGAGGAGGGGGAGGAGGAGGAGGAGGTGGTGGTAGTTTTGATTTTTCCAAGAATACTGGTGAAGATTACTGGACTAGAAAAAGTAGTCACATTAATGCTTCAAGAGGAGCCTAAGAAATGATACCAGCTTGAACCAGGTAGATCCTATTAAGTATAGAACATGATATCAATGATAGTCTGTACATTAAAAATACAACCAACTGCTAGGCACAGTGGTGCACACCTGTAATCCCAGCATGCAGGGAGGGAGAGGCAGGTGGATCTCTGTGAGTTCAGGCCAGCCTGGTCTACAGAGTGAGTCTGGGACAGCCACGGTGACACAGAGAAACCCTGTCTGGAAAAAAAAATTACAATCAACTTCCTAAACCAGATATTAGTAGTCTAATACCATCTAAACACTGCATCTTTTATAATCAAGAAGACAGCCAAACCAGCAATCCATCTGTACACTGCAGGAATTGAGGGACTGTCTGCCAATATGGATAAGGGCATCCTGTGCCCATATCTGCAGTGCTGAACACTCATTCATCATTAATCTGCAGTATTATTAACATATGCCGCAGCTCCACTAATATGTTTGCTTCATGATTGCTGCTGATCTTCATTTACTTCAGGTGAGAAAATAAACCTTAAGTGAGAAGGCATAAACTCGTGAAGCATACCCAATTCACTTGGAAAAGTCAGAACCTTCTTCCATCCAACAGGAGAAAGCGCCCCATCTCAGGGATTTCAGACAATAAAGCACTACAGATATATAGGAAACTCAACATCAGGGAGAAAAAAAAATGTGTTTGTATCTTGCATCCTATATGTCTGCCCTCTTTGAAAGAACTGATCAACCACAACTGATACGCAACCAGCCTTGAGTTTTTCCACTCAGTATTAAAATTCGCAAAACAAGCTAATTCATTGAACATCATAAAGACAAAGTGTTTCTTCCAGAGGCCACTGGTCATACTGCCTCAGAGAGGTGGTCCACTAACCCTTCTGTCTGCCACAGGCACCAGGCACATGGGTGGTACACAGAAACACATGCAGGCAAAACACCCATACCCATAAAAACTAACTTTAAAAAATATTAGAAAATTGTTGTTCTGGCATACACTTTTAATGCTGCAACTCAAAACGCAGGTAGATCTGTATGATTTAGAAACCAGCCTGGTCTACTTAAGTAGTTTCGAGGCCACCCAGGGCTACATAGTGAGACCCTTTCTTTAAAAAAAAAAAATGAAGGGAATGAAAAGAAAAAGACCAGAGGCACAAAGAGATAGCTTAGCTTTAAGAGTGGTACCTGATTTGGAAACATGCCTACAGGTATCTTTTTTTTGCAAGATGGAAGCTCTGGGATAAAAGAGTTACACATAAAACTGCTTTCCCATCATAAAAGCCTAGAAGTACCAAGGTTACCTGGCAAGACTCTTTCAAGGTAGGGAAGGAAGGGAGAGGAAGGGGGGGGGAGGGGAGAGGATGGGGAATGGGAGAAAAGACATTGATTTATCTTTTTTGCCAAGTTGCAGTGGATCATTCCTAAATAAGTTTCTCATTTTGCATAAGGATCAGCCTAAAAACTATTTTCAAAAGAACAATTTCCTAAGCATATCAAAGGTATTAGTTGCAGCCAAATTTTTATCTGGCATCAAAGCCACTAGAAAATAATAAATCATATAATCTATTTTTAGTATTAATACAAATAGTAAGTACATAACATTAGCTTATTCATAAGGATCAAATTTTGTGGGATACCACAAATTAAACAAGTACAGTCATCATGCTTTCTGTATATATTATGCTACATTATATATTATATATTATGCTATATTATGAATACAATAAAACATCTCAGGATAGGCATCTTGTCAGCATTGCTTACAATATATCACCCAGGACCTACCACAGTACCCACCTAGTAGTAGGTGCTTAGTATTTGTTGAATGAAACAATACTTCCAATACCATAAAATGACTAAATCACTTACAAAAAAACATATTATGGTCAGTATAGCTTCAGCATTTGATGTATATGCTGTAATTTTTTTCCAGACAGGGTCTCTCTGTGTAGCCCTGACTGTCCTAGAACTCTGTAGACTAGGCTGGCCTACAACTCAGAGATATGCCAACCTATGCCTCAGAGGCCTGGGATTAAAGGTGTGCATCACCACAGCCAGCACCACAGTTGCAGCAATTAGAAACAGCTAATTGGTACATGATTTATCCCCAATACCTACAAACTGGAACTCCCCATTCTTCAATCATCCTGAACAAGAAAGGGGTTTAATATAAATCACTGCTCATAAGTAAAGATTATTATCTATTTGAAACATTTAAAAGCTGTATTCTCAAGCTATTCATTAAACATCTAAATCATCAATTCATTAAACATTAAGGTCAGGCACAGTGGTGCACGCCTGTAATCCTAGCACTCAGGGAGGCAGAGGCAGGCTGATCAAGGCCAGCCTGGTCTACAAAGCAAGTCCAGGACAGCCAAGGCTGCACAGAGAAATCCTGTCTAAGGAAAAAAAATCTACATTACTAAGTACCAAGCATAGCATTAAAAGCTACCCACAATTTCAGTCTAGAACAGCCTTTGTCTATTGGAGATTCTCCTCAAATTATCTAGGAAAATTTAATCTATTACATACAATATGTGCCCTAGGGATTGGGGCTTAATCTTTTCCCACTGGAGAAAGACTAGTTTAGAAAGCTATATAAATTAAAAAGGAATTATAACAAATGTGATGTGGTAAAATGGTCAACTGTCAGACTCACAAGTGCCAGAACTATCTGGTAGATCCCAAAATGTATAGATCTTTGTTAGTTATGCAAATACAAAATTATTGCACCCCACACCTGCAGGCATATTTCAAAACATAGCAAAATAAGATCAGTATGTTTGATACTTGGCAATGTCAGGACAAGTTTATTAAGGAAATGAAACAGAAAAAATTCTAATTACCCTTATAATTTCACAAGAAAGCTAAGAACCTTCCTGCTCCTGGAACAAAAAGCAATTATGTGAATTATTTTGTTAATTGCCTCTATTCGTACTGTTTAATTAAAGTGGCCTTACCCTGGACTCAAAGTAATAAATTACCTACCTATTTCATTAATTTTTATTTTGCATTTTTAGCCTTATTTAAAATTTACATTCTTCTTGATGCAGCTTATTTTCCCATTTTCTTTGATAAGCTATTATCTGTATAGAACCAATGCAGTTTGAATACTTCTAGAATCAGTGATACAAATTTATTCTCATTTTCCCCACTACCGTTAAGCTTTATTATTACTGATTTCTACTGTCAAATATCCCTTCAACAAATTGATAACACCCACTCAACATAATCACTTTGTCTACTTTATCAAGATATTTTATTTGATTCTTTAGCAAGAAATAATTTAATAATCTAAAAAGGAAAAATTTATGACAGACTGTCAGTAAGCCTTTAAGCCTATGGATTATAAAACTTTATATAAGACTATAAAATTCCTATAATCACTACAGATTTTATTAGAAGACAGATGACATCAAAGTCCATGACTCCTAAATTTAAATTTCATCTTAAATTTCACCTAGTCCAGACTTCTAATAAAATATGTACCTTTGAAGCAAAATAATTGAACAGGAAAAGCTATTATTACCTATTTGTTGTTTTTATGGATACGTTGACTAGGAACAAGTAGTGAGTGCTATTAAGACACCCCACAGGCCTAAATCCCAAAATGCTGTACACCAAATTCACTATTCTCCTTTTATTCAAAACTGTCAGAACCTGGGCATAGTAGTACATATCTGTAATCCCAGCACTAAAAAAGCTAAAGCAGTGGGTTGAAGAGATTTCAAAGCCAGCCTAGACTACGGAGCAACAATATCCACAAAAAGAAATAAGAAGCTAGGTGTTACGGTACATGCCTTTGATCCCAGGACTCCAGAGGCTGGTGGTTTTCTGAATTCAAGGCCAGCTTGGTCTATACAGTAAGTTCCAGGACAGCCAGAACTATATAAGAGATCCTATCTCAAAAACCAAAAACAAACAAACAAGCAAAACCCCACCAAAGGCTGTCAAAAGGAAACGGTTACTGGCAAGTGTAGAAAAACACCTACAACCCAGCACTTTGAAGACAGAAGCAAGATGGGGAATTCAAGGTCATCTGTACTATATGAGACCCTGTCTCAAGTTTTTTTTTTTTTTAAGTTGTAATACATCAGATTTAGGACAATTATTAGTGGCAACTATGTCATGTTATAGTCTTTAAAATGTACAACTAATCACTATTTCTTTTAGTTCAAAAAAGAGGAGCTCGGAAAAGGAATGACATTTCAAAAATGACTCAACAAACAACTGATATGGAAGATGATGTGATTTCTAAGTGACTCTTACCTCCTATACCAGGTTTAAGATAAAAAAAAAGCCTTGATTTAACATGTACTCCTCTATTTTCAATGACCAACAACTACAACTAAAACTACTATAAGTTATGTAACATTCAAAGTCAATTTCAGATGCATATGCCTGCCAAAAAAGCATAACTGATTTTGAAAGGAGTCATGGCCATATCTCAAAAATATTAAAATAATTATAAGGATAACACACAACTTGGGTTACATCTACTGGGCTGTGTAAGTCTGAAAGTTCCAATTAAATCTTTAATTTACTGATCTAGTGATTTAAATGTGTGTACTACTAAAAGAATATGCTCCTTGTAGATGACAATAGGACATGCTTTACTAATCTAAGGGACTTAAAATTGACCCGCCCCATCCCCCAAATTTAAAGCCATTTTTAGCAGTGAGATTTTGCAGTTCAATTCCTTGCTCTGGGCCTAGGGCTCATTCAGAATTCCTAAGAACCTTCCAGCTTATGACACTGGAACCAATTCCCAGGCTCATCCAGACAGAGTTATGAGGTAAAATGTGTGCAGTTGGACATCTGAGTTGAAACAATAAGGTCAAAGCTCTCTTTAGTATAAGCAAAAAGTGAGCCTCTGCAGAAATCCTGGAAGAGATGCAAAGTACCAGCAAGCTGGCACCTCAACAACCGCTGCAAATTCTACTGCATGCCCTAGCTTTATGGGCCAGCACTGCTTAATTTTTACAGCTACAATGCAGATCACTCTTAGCAAAAGAAAACCAAATAGGAAGCGCTTTTGGATCAACATTGGTTGTTTAATTTCAACTGTCTAAAGCCTTAAAAAAAATGAGGATGTCAGCATCTTAATTTTATACTAATGAATTTAATATGATCTGGAGGCCAGTTATTTTCTAACATATGAGTGCCATGTGAAAAGATTACCCTTTTTGCTAGGCATTACAATTAGCTTTTTTGTCACCTTTCCCTTTTTATCACCCCAAAACAACACTTCGAAATCACGAGAACCTATGTGAAACAGAACTCAGAGGTATAATGCTCTTTTACAGTCTCAGGCTAAATGTGAGAACAAATGGTAGTCACTTGCTTCAGCAAAGCATCTAGCACAATCCATTTCCCCATGGCTCTTGAGAGCCCTGATGTGCACAACCTAGACTGCTCAGTGCTACAGGTAATCATCGCCTCCACCTTCTTTGCCTGTCTGAGTAAAATAAACATTCAGCAAAATCTTAACGGAGTATTATTATGCTGATGATATCCTAAAAGGGAATGCACTAAGTATATTTATTAAGCAGGGGGCATTTGTGAAAGTTTCAAATGTGGGGGGGGGTGGTGGATGACAGCAAATTTATCCGACCTAATAAAAATAGGTCAGCAATGATTTAATTAAAAATAATTCCACAAAAGTTACCAAATTGTCAAGTTCTTAAATCTATCCTAAGATGGAAAGGGGAAGAATTTTTTCCAATAACTTTAGGGGGGGAATCAAATCTTTAGGATGAATGCTTTCTTTAACATCCCTGGCAGAAATAAAACCCTATTCCCGCCACCTCCTCTGGAAATTAGGAAAGTTGCTACAAACAGCCCGGTATAAGTAAACTGCTCTACTTTGCTCCGTTCTTAGTACCCTCTGAGTAAACAGGTTAATCCAAAAAGTCAATAGCAGCCAGAAATCACTGCCTGTCCCCCATGCCAAACTCCCCAAAGAAATTCAAGCCCTTTCCTGCGGGCTTGGGAGGGGGGAGAAGGTGGCCAGAGGAGGTCAGCTGCCATTTAGATTCCAAGGCTAGAGCAGAAGGTCCTATGCCAGGCTTCAGATCCAGGCTCCTCAACGCTGGCGCAGCCTCCCCACTGTCGCTGCCGGCCCCAGCCCACCCTGGCTTTGGTCCTCGATTTTGATCTGGCCCTCAAGGTGAGCTGGGGGGGGGGGCTGAGTCCTCAAAGTTTGCCTGGCCTCTGGTCAGCCCGCCTGGCAGAAGCCGGGGCGAGGCTGAGTCCTGTTTTAGCCTCTGGCTCTCTTGGCCCCCTAGCTCTTCTTTTGGGCCAGTGACAGGTCTAGGTTTACCTCCATGTGCTCGTGGCAGAGGAAACAAAAGAAAGCTTCCTCCCAGATAATCAAACGCCATCTTCCACTAATTGGGAAACTGAGGGATCCCTGAGGACCCCCCCCCACCTCCGCCCCGAGTTCCCTGAGTCTGCTGCTCCAAAGCGATCCCCAGTCTAGAGGCAGAGTTCCTCAGAGCCCCGGGAAGCTTAAGCTGAAAGGTCTTGGAGCTGGGGTGGGACACCGAGAACCCCACCTGCCTTCTCACCCAGACCACCCGGAGCAGCTTGCTTCCGTTAAAATGGAAATGGGGAGGGGGGAAAAGGGAGGAGCGTCCCACTTGTCCCCTCACACATCGACTAGGAAGGAGCTAAGGGGACCAGAAAGCCAGCCACCCCCGTTACGCCTGGAACCGCAGCCAAGTGTACTACTCACCAAACGATTGAGGGTCCGGCGGAACATCGCGTCCAAGGCTGCCGGGTGCCAAGCTGGGCTCCACTGGGCTGTCTGGGAAGGCGCGGTCCACAAACCACACTGCGGCGTGGGCCCGCGGCGCAAAGCGGACAGCTAGCTTCGCAGCCCCGCCGCCGCCGCCGCCGCTAACCCGCCGCCTGCCCTCCTCTCCTCTGCGCGCCCCCGCCCCCGGCCGCCCGCGCGCTCGCCGCCCCGCCTTCCCCCGTGGCCCGCCCCCAGCCCTGGCCCGCCCGGCCCGGGGGCGGCGGCCCCGTCGCTCCCCTTATCTGGCCCCAGCACCGCCCAGGCGCTCCCGCCGCAGCCCGCCTTGAAGCGAACCCGGCGCGCGCGGGGGAGGGATGGTAGACTAGCGTTAGGCTCTCCCTGATGGAGGGGGCGCTCCAGTTCCCCCCTCCCCTCCCCGCCCCAGTCAGCGCCCGGCTCAGCAACCCGCTCCTCACACTCTTCCTGGCGCTGAGCCCCCCGCCCGACTCCCCGCTCGCTACCTTCAATGGACGCCCCTCCTGAGCGCCCCCGCGCCTCGCCTGACACTGCTCCCAGGTGTCTTGTGAGGAGCCACGGTCTCCCTCACCCCGGCCCTAACTCGTCCGCTGCGCCGCTTTACTCGTAGTCCGTCGGCCCCGCGCTTTTGCACAGCACTTCTGGCTGAGAAGAATCTCGGTGCGGGCCGCCTCGAGGCCGCCGGACGCCCCCGCTTCCTGACTCAGAGTGGCGGTTCTCTGAGAAGGGAAGACTCGGACTAACGGGCGACTGAGGAGACCCCTAGCGCGGGCGGGGCAGGGCGCGGCGCGGGCGGCGGGAGTAGTTACAAAAGCCGCCCCCTCCTAGGCTACAAACCTGAGAGGTACCCCTCTAAGCTCCCAACTAAGCGTCTTCGCCTTCTCGTATTTGGGGTTTCGTTTGGGTCCCCCCCCCTCCTCATTTGGGTTTTCTTTCTTCGAGCTACCCCACCTAAACCCTCTTACTTCCACTTTCTCAGGGAGGTTGTAAAGTCGGGCTTTGTGTCGTGGCTGCTGCGCAGCGGGGCGGGATTTCCCTGCCACCCTCTCCTAGATCACCCGCCCTTTTCAATGCTCCCAGTGCACCCTGGGGATTGTAGTCCAACGGTTCTATCAGCCTGCTACTATGGGCTGGGAGCTCCCCCACATGCCCGCTTAGGGTTTGCTCACACAGTTGTAGAAGGAAACTGTGGGGACTATAGGGCTGAACCAAGGTTCTTCTTACAAGCTGCGTGCGGAAATCAGAAACACTGGGTGGATTCTTAGCTGTGGGAAATGTGATAAAAACGATAAATTACATAAAGCCCAGCATGCTGAACGCCTTCCCCAGAACTCAACATTTATTTATGCAGCATGAAATTCTGCTCGCCCTTAACTTGCTAACTTACAATTGAAATATACAAAAGTTGAAAACGTAAAATGAAAGCTTAGTCAGGAATTCCCTTGAGCCTGGACAGTTTCTCTGTGCTCCCACTCATCCTCTCCCTCCTTTTTTTTCCACTGCCCTCTGAGGCGGGGCCCTAGGCTGAGAACTTTAAATTCTTCTATAAACATAGTAAAGTATTAAACAAGTGGGAAAAGGGGGTTCTGTACTAGAGTCTGTTCCCCTACCAGCCACTCCCTTAACCTAAGTGAAGCCCTGAAGAGCTTTAGGGCATTTCCCACTTTACCCCCTGAGGTTAGATTTCAACAAACATTTACTGGCTGTTTGCTTCCTAGAAGCTGGAAACAACAATGTGTTAAAAGACCTCCCCAGCAGGCTGGCCACAGTGACATTACAAAGTCCAAACACGTGAAAACTACAATGGTTTCTAATGCCAAAGGAAAAAGAAGAGGTTAATATTTTTACAAAGGGTCTGAAAAAGCTTTCCTGGAAACCATGAAATGTTCACTGGGCCAAGGCTATAAACGGGGCTGCTGGAGATTAGCCTAGGCCTTGGAATGGGGGAAGGCTTTGGAGGAGGCCAGGGGACAAAGTCCTAAGTAAAGAGGGAGAGGTCAGTTGGAAAGTACAAGGCAACCTAAGAAAAAGAATGCAGCAGCCAGTCTGTGAAGGCAGGAACCAGGACACATGCAGGTGGGGCATTACAAATGAAAGCTAAAATCCCAAAGCATCCTTAGAAACAAGCTATGAAGTCTGATCTGGTTCCTGAGATCAGAGAGGAGCCCAACCACAATAAACTGCCAATACGGGAGATTTAAATTCATTCCTAACTGGTCCTAACTGCCTAGAGGTTAAGTCCGTTTTTACTTCCGCTGCTATGACTCCTCTGTTTCCTTAAGGATATGTCTAATGACTTTTAAGAAATCTTTTGTTGTTGTTGTTGTTTTTCGAGACAGGGTTTTCCTGTGTTGCCTTGCCTGTCCTGGGATGAACTCTGTAGATCACGTTGGCCTGGAACTCACATGGATCTACCAGCCTCTGCCTCCCCGAGTGCTGGGATTAAAGGCATGTGCTACCACAATCAGCTTTTTAAAGAAATCATAAGTTTGCATTAATTAGATATTAGGATGCTTAATTTGTTTTAATCCTTAAAATCTGTTGTTACACAGATCTAAGATTTTGCTGTCTACTACCCCAAAGAATTGCTTTTAAGTAGAGTTGGTTTTTTCCTGGCTTTGCTTTCATTGAACACAGTAATTAACTTCATTAGCTAATTATTTGTTGAATAACTTTTATGAGAGGGACACTATTCTGAATACTGGAATGGGGAAGTGAAGGAAGTTATCAGCACTCTTTCTGTAATGTGCCTGGGAGGAATGAAGGTATTAAAAAGACACACTTGTGTCTTTCAACCTGACTATATCACATTTTTGAAACTGTGGTTTTCAATGAAAAGGGAATTTGCCCAGGAATCCCATACTTAGTGAAGGAAAAGCCCCCTGCCAGAGAGAGAACTTGTCCAGAGAAGAGATGTTACACACTTCTAACAATTTATCAAGCACCTTACAATATGATACGGAAGTGCAGACAGTCGTGGGATAATAGGTCAGTGTTAGGTGGGACCACACTTTGACTGAGACTGCTATAAGGTGGATGGCCTTTAGGGGAGAGGTATTGGATTTATTTGTCCTTTATCAATGTGACCACATTTAATAAATCTTTTGGGGGCACAGGGTTTCTCTGTGTAACAGCCCTGACTGTCCTAGACTGGATTTGTAGACCAGGCTGGCCTTGAACTCACAGAGATCCACCTACCTCTGCCTCCTGAGTGCTGGGATTAAAGTTATGTGCCACCATGCCCATGCCGAGCTCGAATAAATCCTTTTCTGCTTTCCACTTTTAATTTGGCTCTGTTAACTGCCTCATTAAGGACGGGTGGACAGATCTGCCTTGAGTCACAGGTTGTAACCCCCAAGTCTGATAACAATCCAGGCAGAAGTCTAGAATCTTTATCAATAAAATATAAACTTTTCAACAAAATAAGGAGTAGGAAACTAATTCAGACAGTTTGGGGTGGAAGTTTTTAATGGTGAATAATTTTTCCACATCTAGTTTTGTTAAACAGAAGGAGGAAAATGTACTCTGCTTATAGATTAGTGCAGATAAACTTTAAAAAACTGGACACTCAAAATTATCTTTTCAATCTTCTCTAACACTTGTTTTTTGTTTGTTTGTTTTGTTTTTTGTTTGTTTACTGATGGTTTAAAAGCAGTGATTTTAAGGTCCCTCAGGACATAGTAAAATTGTAGCTCAATTTCATTTGTGATTAGAATTCCACTGTCTCTTCGCTCTTTTAATTTATTTCAGCACAACACCTATACTCATGAGTCCTAATTAATTTGCTTCACTATAAAAATGCAATTCCAGCCAGGTGTGGTGGAGCACGCCTTTAATTCCAACACTTGAGAGGCAAAGGCAGGTGGATTGCTGTGAGTTTGAGGCCAGTCTGATCTACAGAGAGAATCCAGGAAAGCCAGGCTACACAGAGGAACCCTGTCTCGAAAAACAAAAACAAACTGTGCATACCAAAACATAAGATTTGTGCGAAAGCAATTTTCCCTATCTCAAACTCAACCTGAAATTAGAGTTACTCTCAGAAACCTCACACAAAGTCAAACTCCTTTGTGATTTTTTTTTATTATTTTTTTTGTTTTGTTTTGTTTTAGTTTTTGAGACAGGGTTTCTCTATGTAATCTTGGCTGTCCTGGACTTGCTTTGTAGACCAGGCTGGCCTTGAACTCACAGCAATCCGCCTGCCTCTACCTCCCGAGTGCTGGGATTAAAGGCGTGCGGCACCACGCCCGGCGTGATTTTTTTTAATACAAGAAGAAAATATTTTTGTTCTTACAGTGCCTCTTCACAGTTTCCAAAGAAAACCTAGATGTCGTGGATAACTCTGAAAAGCAAACCATCAGCTAGCATTTCTATTCAGCAAACTCCATAAAGAGAGCTACAGAAACTAACTTCCACCTGCTGAAACTGTCACAGCCAGTAATGGTACATAATGACAACTTTTACGGAATGTCAGCTGACTGCAGCAGAAGCCACAGTTTCCAGAGAATTCAGGAAGGAGCCTGACCTCTTCTCAACTGGACTAGAGATAAAGCTTGAAGCCAGCGATCCAGTTGCCTTACTTCCAGGCAAAGCCCCCAGGAGCCCTTCTCTGTCTTGACTCCCATCCCATGTCTTCTGCGCCTTCCCACTTTCTACTTTAGAAGATTTCCAGAAGGAATGCAGAACCAATGCTAGACTACAGCAGGCCTGCCACCTTGTGAGGGAGATCAAATGGGAATACAGTAAATCCGGCCCGAAGTGAATAGTGAGGAAGAGTTACATCTTCCACTCAGTCCTATAATTTAAAACAAACAAAACAAAACAAAAAAAAACAGGCAAACTGTTACTTTAGAATCTAAATAGCCCATTATTAGCAAGTTGAAGAAATTCAGCTGCTCTGTATACTGAGCTTTCAGACCCATCTCCTAAGAAAATGTTTGCATATGCAAAATGTTCTTTGTTGCAAGGTTGACCTTGATGTTTAAGAACAATTTTGTCCACATTACCCTTCCTGTTGATCCTTTCCAAATCACTGTTCACATGATAACTCCCCCCCCCCAAATTTTTAGAATATGGATCATATCACTCCCTCATAGTGGAATGGTGATTGTTCATGCCTTGTAATCCTAGTTTTTGGGAGGATGAGGCAGGGAAATTGCCTTTGGTTCGAAGCCAGCTTGGCAGAGACCCTGTCTCAAAATACTATAAAATCACTTTCTTTCTTATGATTTTTCAGGGGCTTCCCTTTGCTTTTTAGCAAAGCAAGAACCCTCCCAAATATCACCTATAAGATCTTGAATTCTCTCTAGCGTAAAATACGCAACTGTCCCTCTGACATACCCGGCTCGGTGGAATAACTTTGAGTTTCCCAAGCTCTCTTTCTTCCGATAGCATTTGCATAGACAACCTTCTCTGCTGGAATGCTTTGGCTTGTCCTAGATAGTCATACTTCATGTCTTAGCTTAAATGTTACTTCTTCAGATGAGATCAGGGCTCCCTATTCTTGTGCTCCAAATAGCCTATATTGATTACAGTTTCCTAGGATACTGACAGATGAGGTTCATAAACATAGAGAAGATGGCACAAGTCCAAGGGGACTGAGGATGATCTCATACAGTTTGGCTTTCAAAAGGGAGAAGCAGATGTATTCTAGTAAGTATTCATGCTTTGAAAGGCAAGCAACGTTCTAGAATTTCCCATTAAAAGGATGGGGTCAGGAAGCAAGAAAATGTCCCAACTCAGAGAAACAGCAAAGATTCAGAAGTAAAAATGCTTCACTAAGTAATATAAATAGACATGTACGGAGGAACAGTGACTGTACACTGAGCAATAGTAAGTAGTAAATGGTGTGTGTGTGTGTATGTGTGTGTGTGTGTGCTTGTCTGTCCCTGTGTGTCTGTGTGTTTTGCTAGTAATCAAATCCCAGGCATCATTAAGGCTACACAAGTGCTGTGCCACTAAATTAGCCCACTATCCCGGTTACATCCTAATGATATAAAATTTGAACCTCCATTTTTAGAAAGCTACTATCGTATACATTTCATCAAATAAGAATATAAATCGATGCCGGGCGTGGTGGTGCATGCCTTTAATCCCAGCACTCGGGAGGCAGAGGCAGGCGGATCGATGTGAGTTCGAGGCCAGCCTGGTCTACAAAGTGAGTCCAGGATGGCCAAGGCTACACAGAGAAACCCTGTCCCGAAAAACCAAAAAAAAAAAAAAAAAAAAAAATAAATATATATAATATATATAATATATTATATATTATATATAATATATTATATTATATCTCGAGAAAGAAGACATGGGACCCAGAAAACAGGTATAAACATAAAAGAGAAAGAGAATTCTCAGGGTGATAATGACTGGAAATGCAAGGCAAGCAGTTCTGTTGGACATCCAAAGAGACTAAAGGAAAGAACAAAAGATAGAAGATCTAGGAGGAACGTGTTTGCCTATATAGGAAATAGTATTAAAAAGAAAGGATTTATAGCCCGATGAAAAACTAACAAGAAATTAATGATAGACAACCACTACTGGAAGTAACACAAACTCACTCTTTTTTTCTTTTTGGTTTTTAGAAACAGGGTCTCTCAGTGTTAGCCTTGGCTGTGCTGGACCTGCTTTGTAGACCAGGCTGGCCTCGAATTCACAATGATCCACCTGCCTCTGCCTCTGCCTCCTAAGTACTGGGATTAAAGGCATGCAGCACCATGCCCAGCTTTAAAAAACCAATTTTTAAGTCCAAAGGAAAACAGAAATTTGCTCAAGAAAATAAATCAGTCATAAAACAACTTGACTTGGCTCCACAGTGATAAAAATTTACATAGCTAAAACTATTTAAATCTAATGTCAGAAATGGGGATATAGCACAGTGTTAAAGTGCTTGCTTCTGAGGTTATTGATAGGATGATGGCAGAACAATTAGAAGAGAGCTGTATTGTGTTCAATCTAAATTTTTGTCTTCCATACTAAAAAGTAATACTATCTGATAGTTGAGTGATCAAGAAATATTGATGGTTTTGGCTTAGATACAAAATATCTCCCAAAAGATGTATGTGTTGATGACATGGTCCCAAGCTGGTACATCTAGGTATCGAGAGGTGATAGAAACATCAGGCCCTTCACTTCAGAGGATTAGTCTGCTGAGGGACTCATGTTAATTGTGTTGTGTTGGGTAGATTTGGTTTATATGTAAACATGGTTGTGTTTTAATCCCAGGTGTAGGGTGTGGGGGCTGCTGCAGTTTGTCCACAGCTGATAACTGCCTCATGGGGGAGGGGTGAGTGATCTTTCTCAGCTGTGAAGTACCTTGTGTGGGGGTGTGGTCTTTGTCAATCAGGATAAAAGCCAGACCAAGAGAAGGACTGGGGGTGGGGGAGGGGGGCTCTGAGAAAGAAGGAGGTTGTTGGTGGTCTACCCTGCTCCTGGTTGATGCTGTTGATGCAGTTTGCGAAATTGGAGATATCTTGAAATGGAGATTGGATTTGCCCCCAAAGAACCCAAGGACCCTAAACAGCTAAGGAAAACTACACCCCCTCTCTGAACTAACCTTCTTTCTTTCCTGCCTGGTGTGGGATGTTGGAAGGGATTGGGTTGGAGTAAGGAAAAAGAGACTAAAAGAATTCAAAATAAAAATAGACCTTAAAAATACACCAACAGCCAGGCGTGGTGGTGCACGTCTTTAATCACAGCACTAGGGAGGCAGAGGCAGGCGGATCGCTGTGAGTTCGAGGCCAGCCTGGTCTACAAAGTGAGTCCAGGATGGCCAAGGCTACACAGAGAAACCCTGTCTCGAAAAAACCAAAAAAAAAAAAAAAAAAAAAACCACCAACAGAGGCCTGGTGGCACTCAGAGGAAGGATAGCAGGCTACCAAGAAGAGACTTGATACCCTTTGAGCATATATAGGGGGAGGAAGTCCCCCTCAGGAACAGTCATAGGGGAGGGGAATAAGGGGAAAATGGGAGGGAGGGAGGAATGGGAGGATACAAGGGATGGGATAACCATTGAGATGTAATATGAATACATTAATAATATATATTTTTAAAAAATACACCAACAGCATTGTTAGGAGGTAGTGAGTGGTGGCACCTGGTTTAGGGAAGTAAGTCAAGAAAGGATGTAATTGGGCATAGGGGCTCCATTTAAGGGTGTGATGCCCCTGCTCTTCCTCTTCCACAGCATGAAGTAAGCTGCTGTGTTCCATCACATCCTCCTTCAATGGTCTTCTAGCCACAATGTCTTTGGGCCCAATATAGTGGACTGTACTAATCAGGGGCAGAAACCTCTGAAACTGTAGAGACCAAATCAACACCATTTTGTGTTCAGGGCCTGAGCACCTGATGCCGCCGCCCCACCCCCCCCCCCTTGGAGTTTCCAGGGAGAGCCACAAGCACACAGCTAGCAACTGTTCCTAGGAGCACCTGGGGCCAACCAATCAGAGCTACAGGTCACAGTAACCAGAACAAACGAAAAATTGCTGTTGCTTTTGCTGCTTGGGGTCTTCTCCTTCTCGAAGGCAGGTAGATCCCTAGCGACGAATCAATAAAAGCCTCTTGCGTTTGCATCGATCTCGGACTCTGTCTCCCATTGTTGCTTCCCAGAAAAAACCCTCCTGACATGAGTCTTACAAAACCATGAGTCAAGATAAATATTCCCCCCTTAAAGTTGTTTTTCTCAAATCATTTGTTCACAACAGCATAACGAGAAGGTATTGATACAAGGACTTTATGTGGAAATACGTAACTAAAGCACCTAAGATTACTATAAGTTATTACTCTAGAATGCAGATCAGAAGTCGGAAAAAGTGTATGATCTTTTATTGGAAAGCCTTTGAAGTCAGTACAGCTTTTAAGTATAAACATCTATTACTTTCAAACATAAAATTTAATTAAAAATATGTAGCTTTTTGAGTGAACAGAAAGAAATAGAGACTATTTCAAGAAAAGACAGGAAGTACTAAGTAAATCTCTCCCTGGGGATCTGTGAGCCTTCCCTAAGGAGTAATGAGACAATTTTAATAGCTATCATTTCTTGAATACTTGCTATATGTCATGCTGTTGCATGCATTATACACATTATCTCACTTGTACTTATTAATCTGATAAAGGTAAGTGCAACTATCACCCTGCATTTTATACATGAAAAAAACTAAAATCCATAATGCTAACATTTTGAAGGCACAATTGATGAGATTTGATCACTGATCTAATATACATGTCAAAGAAAAGGAGTGAATTCAAAATTATCCTAGGAAGTTAAGGGTTCCTTAGTGGTAGAATGATCATTTATTACTTATTTCAACTAGTTATTGAGTATTGACTACATCAAAGTAATGAGATGAAAACAGCTATGAATATCAGAGATCACATTTATGATTATCCAGACATTACAACTGCCATATATGAGAAAGTCATCCAGAGGAGACATCAGTGAAGAAATTTATGAATTCACTTTAACTGTGTTAAAATAGCAACAATGTTCAAATAAAAATGGCAGGTATGCATGGAAATACATGCTAATAGAGTTTGATATATATATATATATATTCCTGTAAATTTCAAGATTTTATTCCTGGCCACAGAAAATAAGAATTGAGAAATGTGATGTCATTCAATACTTCAGAAATCATACATGAGAGTACAGTTTCAATAATGGGTGGATGAGAAGCCAGATTTCAGGAGTTTATAGGTATAAACTGTTCATTTGCAAAGTTTGATGGAGAAGAAGGAAATACGTTGTGCAGTAGTTTATGAGAGCCACTAGAATGGAGCTATGTTCTAAACTAAGGGTACATGTACATGTTTAAATGTAGAAAAAGACGCCAGCCATGCTGGCACACATTTGTAATTCCACCACTGGGGAGGATGAGGCAGGAGGACAGTCTAAAGCCATCCTGAAGACCATAGTGATTTCAAGGCTAACCTTGACTGCATGGTGAGACCAGAAAAATACAAGAAAGCAAAGCACCCAATAAAGCAGAGAGAGAGAGAGAGAGAGAGAGAGAGAGAGAGAGAGAGAGAGAGAGAGAGAGAGAAGAATTCTGTAGAAAAGCTAAATATTTTAGAAAGAAAGGCTATTTGAGGAAGTGGAGAATGCAGGACACAGATTTGAGAAGAGAGGGGTGAGCATTCTTTCTGGAGCGAGGAAAGAACACTGTCAAAGAAGAGAAGAACCTTGTGTTTTGGGGTAAAGAGGATGCGTGAGAATGTGTGATCTTGCTCTTCTGAGAAGGCTTAATTTGCGAGAAGACAGGCAGTTGGGGAAAATGATGAGACTTTATAAGAAATGGAATATAAATTGAGGTGCAGACCCAAAAGCTAACAAACCATGTGGCTACTCTACAGTTCTATTTCTACCACTTTCCATTGCTTTAACATAATAGCAGATTGCACATCTAGTGTTCCTGATCAATTAATTCAAATTTTATCTCATCCAAGCCATCACTGAAGTACTAAGATTCAGGCAGGATGCCATCAAACTCCATTTAAAATGGCTCTCTTCCCAGCAGTGATAGAGATGCAAACTCCCCTTAACAATCAAATCCAACCTTGAATTAATTAATATCGCTGCTGGTGTCCGTTTTATTTTAAGCTGTATAGTTCTTACTGGCTCAATTTCTATTGTTTGTAATTCCATTTGGCATTCTTAAGCAAGTATTTAGTTTCCCTACTTGCTAAAGTATTTGCCATTCTAACTCTGTTTCTTGTCACAGAATATAAATGTGAATACACCAATATTCACAAAAACAATAACATGCTCGGGAGGCAGACGCAGGCAGATCTCTGTGAGTTCGAGGCCAGCCTGGTCTAAAGAGTGAGTCCAGGACAGCCAAGGCTACATAGAGAAACCCAGTCTCAAACAACAACAACAACAACAACAACAACAACAACAACAACAACAACAACATGCGCAAAGTAGAACAAACATATAAACACTTTGAAGGTATGGGCTGTGGAAAGTTATATGTAAACCAGGATCATATATTTCTTACTTATCTTAGTGCCTGTTTTTCAGGGAAGAGCATGGCACACTGGTAAAGCTCAGGAAATATGCTGCTGAGGAAAGACCCTAAACTATCTAAGAGGTATCAATTTTGGCTGTAGACTAATTGCTTCTTATGCAAGCCACTTACATTCTGGACTTTGTCCCTTGTGGAGATGAGAGCGTTGGGTGACTTATTTAAATTGCTTGGGGCAAAAAATAAATATTATGAGTTTGGTTGAGATAGGGCCCAAATATACTTTGTAGCCCAAAGCGATTACTTCTCTGCCTTTTAGCCAAAACCAAGTGTAAAACCAAACTGGTCTTCAACTTGTCATTCCCCCTGATTTACCTGCCTAGTGCTGGGATCACAAGCATATGCTATCACACCTGGATTGAATTTTTATTATTTTTGCATGCTATTTTAAAACAAATATAATGTCAGTTTTCCAGTAGTTCTATTTTGATTGCTATGACAATCAAAACTGGAGCTGGTTAGTAACTCAGCATTAAACTGCTTGCTTAGCATCCAAAAAACCCCAGTTTCTTACTGCATCACTGAAAAAAAAAAAAAAAGACTTAACTACTGTTGTAGAAACTTGTAGTGACTCCCTGGGTACAACATAATGGCAGAGGAATGAGTAAGTCTGCTCCCCATGCTATATTTCCTAGGAATGCTAGGAATCTCAATAGGCTACTCAGCTATGTCCCTTCCCACTTGTTGCTTAAGGGTATTCTGTGGTGAGGCTGTCATGCTGCAGCCATCCACCTACTTTCAGACCATGCAAATTCCATATACATGCATTTGATTTCTTGTTTCTTTTCAGTCATTTGGTTATAAGTAACTCAAGAGGCCGCAGGTATGGACTGCAGGAAGGACAACGGAAGAATGTTTCATCAAGCTAGCACATCCTCAGATCCCAACCAGACCCTCTCATGCATGTATACTATAGGGAGCAGAGGAATTGCACAGCGAATGAAGTCCTGAGAGAACGTGAGCAAGACCTGTCATGAACTCCAAGACCAACTAACTGCTCAGTGGTAAATTGACAACTAACTCAGATGACAATTACCCATATGGGTCAGGCTTAAGAGGGATGGCAAAGCTTTCATCAGGGGTCTAAGTGATTATGAATGATTGATCAGTGTGGGCAAAGACTTGCAACAGCAGTTTCCTCCTCTGGGATGTTTGCAGCCTGATACTGCTCTTGCCACAGAGACCTTCTGCTGAGATTAGCCCACCCTCCCTCTGTGCTACACCTAATAAACACACTGAAGTTCTGGGTTGCTTCACAATTTGGTTAGAGAGCTGCACTTGATCCTAGCTTCATTGTACATGTGTCTGTGTGTCTCTTCTTTCTTCATGCCCCACATTGCCCATAGCCACCTTTCTGAGACCCAGGCCACACATGGCAATATTTTGGTAGAATACTGTTAGGCATTCCAGATTTTATGTCGACAAATGAAATAACATTGGTTTTTGTTATGGGCAGGCTATGTCATATCCTTGCCTGAAAGGCATTTAGTCTCTTCCTAGTACCCTTTAGTGAAACAGGAAGTTCATTTTAAAAAGACAGCACACAAGAAGAAAAAAAAAAAGGAATTTTGGTAAACAGGCAGCTATCGCAACAGGTGTCTACTAAATTTTCTTGAAAATTCACCTGCCTTCATCTAAGCACAACCTTTCTATAAATCCTTCCTGAAGCGCTCAGGGCTCTTCTACAGTCCTCTCCTTATGAAAAGGAGAACAAGATCTGACCTCTTCATCTAAGAATTTGAAGGCTTCTAAAAGTATTTACTTGTTGATGTACACCACAGCTCTTACTTCAAAGGAAACAAAAGCTTATTCTGGTGACAAAAATTAGTGAGCAGTGGCTTGGAGACAGACTCAGGTTACCCCAATCGCCATATTCTAATGTATTATGAGTTCCATGAACCATCCTATACTGTTTAGTATGTTTTTGTCAACTTGACACAAACCATATTCATCTGGGAAGCAGAAACTGCAATTTCTTCTGCTCCAATTGACTTGCCTGTTATTTGTCAACACCTCCTTTTTTTTCTAGCCTCTGTATACTACGCTGCTTAACCAATGTTTTATGAAAATCTTTCTAACCTATTCTAGTACATTCAGGGACAAAAGAAAACTTAGAAACCCATCAAATAAGTACTTACATGATACATTTCATTAAAATTCAGAGGACAGCTGTATCCTTCACCGTGTGTATCCACATAGATTTCCCAGAGTCACTCAGGAAACCAGATAGAATATTGGACTTCAAAGACACAATGGTCTTGTCATTCTTCATAAAAACCTAATTAGCTCTTCTTCTACAGAACACTACTAAGACTGTAATTGGTAATGTCTCAACTTTTCCCAGCTTAATTCATAATTAATAATTCAGTGATTTCTTTAGTAACTGTCATCCTTCACTGCTAAGCAATCTCCTGTCATTAATACCTGTTATACTTTACTGTGATATGAGCTAGTTCTTCAAATGACCCCAGGCATCCACAAGAAGTTTAACACACTGTAATCACTGCCTCTGGCCAACCCATCCCATTGTGATTTCAACATTGTTATCCAAATAAAATTAGCTAAAAAGAATGTAACAGTCACAATGTGGTGGAAATGGGTTCTGCAGACCATTTGTGTATATGTGCTGTCATTAGGTTCTGTATCTCTTTCAGGAGAGCCTTTCCTAGTTATGTCTTAGTCCATCAACAACTGGGTTGATGGACAAAAGTACACAACTCTTAATAAAGGCTCTGATGTATCTACTCTAGGGTTGGTGTGTCCAGGTGGTATTTTGTGTTCAATTTTTAATTTTATGTTAATTTTTGCCATTTATTCATTAATTCAGTCATGCATTTGTTTATTAGATAGGGTCTCATTTATCCCAGGCTGGCCTCAAACTCACTATATACAGTTGAAGATGACTTTTAATTCTTTTTGTAATTAATTATTTTTATTTTATGTACAAGAGTGCCTTGATTGCATATATGTCTCTGTGAGGGTGTTGGGTTCTCTGGAACAAGGGTTACAGACAGTTGCCATGTGGGTGATGGGAATCAAACTCGGGTCCTCTTGAAGAGTAACCAGTGCTCTTAACTGCTGAGCTATTTTCCAGCCAGACTTGGAATTCTTGGTCCTCCTGCCTTTATCTCCTGAGAGATAAATCACATGTGTGCTACTGCATACAGGTTGTGAGGTGCCTGGGATCTAGCCTGGGGCCTTGTGTGCCAGGCAACTAAATGTGTATGCTACCAACTAAATTATGTCCCTAGACTGTTTCACTTTTCTTTTTGTTTGTTTGTTTTTCAAGACAGGGTATCTCTGTTTAGCCTTGGCTGTCCTGGACTCGCAGTGTAGACCAGGCTGGCATTAAACTCACAGCAATCTGCCTGCCTGCCTGAATACTGAGATTAAAGGCATGCACCACTGTGCCTGGTGCCTGTTTCACATTTTAAAAATATTATTGATTATTTATTTTACATGTGAGTTCCTTGAGTATGCACGTGCACCCAGTGCGTTGAAGGAGCCTATGGAGTTTAGAAGAGGGCATCAGATCCTCTGGAATTAGAGTTACATAAGCCACCATGTGGGTATTGGGAACTGAACCTAGGTTCTCTGCATCAGCAACAAATACTCTTAACTTCTGAGCTGCCTCCACCCTCTCTTATTCAGTGTTTGATAGTCTGTAAAGTACCATACTGATATAGGGGTTTGTTGTTACTGTTATTTTGAGACTAGCTCTTACCACGAAGTCCAGACCAGCTTTGAACTCACAACAAGCATCTTGCTTCAGCTTCCAGAGTTATGGGATTATAGGGCTGTGTGTCCTATCTGGCCATTGTTATTTCTTGCTTTGGATTTTGATTTTTGCTGTATTGCTTATTTATGATTTTTTGAGACATTATCTAGCTATGTAGTCTAGGCTAGATTTCATCAATATGTTTTCTTTTTCTTTCTTTCTTTTTGGTTGTTTTTTGTTTGTTTGTTTGTTTTTGAGATAGCACCTCACTATGTAGTTCTGGCTGTCGTAGAACTCACTGTGTAGACAAGGGTAGCTTGGAACTTGCAGAGCTCAGCCTGCCTCTGCCTTTGAGTGCTGAGATTAAAGGCGTCACTAAGCCTGACAATAAATTTTCAATAATAAGTATTCTTTCCAGGTTCCATAAAGAGATGCACAGAGGCAATTCCAGATGAAAGATCCTTTAGTAGGGCTGGACACTCTCAGTGGGAGAAGCTAGGAGAGGAGACCCAACTGCAGCCCACAGACAAAGGAAATTCATTATTTTTAAATATTTTTTAAAAATTTAAAGGGGAGACAACTCTGAGTTAAGCAGTTTATTGAATATAGTAAGTAGGATATAAAATTAAAATTCAGGAAGCTAGTCCTCTTACCCGATTCTACATTGTCTGACAGGAGTTTAGTTGCTTAGGGAAGGTAGTAGACGGACTAGAAGGCACAGCTCATCTCCACAGGGATGGCATCTGTGATGTGACACTGCCTGCTTCTCCCTCCCAAACACTTGGGTTACAGTTGCACACTATGATGTCCAGATCAAAACTGATTATTAACTTCTTATTATAATGTAATGAGAAAAGTCCATCTCTTATTTGGTTTAACTTACTGCTTGTTTCAAGAATATTTGATAATTTCCTCAGTTGACTTTTAGGTACTGGTTTTAGACAATTTTCATGATCTCAAATGTACAGAGAGCCTATTTATAGCTGTGGCATATTTTCCATGGACTGTTTAAATACCAGCATAGCCAAAAGAAAAGCTTTACAGGAAAATAATGGATTCGTGCTTATTTCTATTAATAAGCTAAGGATTACATATTTAAAGAATGGATAAGATCAGGCAAAGCTGCTGAGCAAACTGCTGTGATTATAGGTCATGAGCTAGTGTGTATTTTGAGTCTTTGAGTTGGCACAAGTTTCCATAATATAGTCACACAGTGACCTTTGTAATTATATATATATGTATATATAAAAACATATGTAATATACATGTATATATTTCCATTTTTACTTTGATTACAGAGATGGTAAGTATATATATGGTACATTTATACTTATATACACCTATACTTCCAGTTCTTAAGTTTAATCATGGAAATTTTTGTCTCTCAATTTGAAAGCCATTCGATGTCTTTTCTAATATAGTTCTATATATGCCATGTCACTGTATGAGAGTTGCTTGAGCTGAAGCATATTTGTCATTATCCTCTCAACATAAAAGATAACTGGATTTACAATCACCTAGGAAACAGCTTTGGGCATGTCTCTAAAGGTATTTCCAGAGAAGTGTTACTAAGGAGAGAAGACGCACCCTGAATGTGGTGGGTATATCCCATGTACTGGGTGCCCTAACTAAATAAAGGAGAAAAAGGATAAACCTTAAGAAGCACTGGCATTCCCCATTATTTGTCATAGGCACCAAGGACCAATCTGCTCCACTACCATGCCTCTCTTGCTATGATGGATTATATTCCTTTAAACTGTGAGCGAAAACAAACCCTTACTTCTTTAGATTCCAAGTAACTAATATGAAGTCATATAGTACATTGTTTTAATTAATGAGCAGGGGCAATGAAGTGTAGAAAACTGGTCTGGCAAGGTGACCCATACCTGTAAGTCCCAGCACTCAGGGAGGCAGAGGCAGGTAGATCTCTGTGAGTTCAAGACCAGCCCGGTCTACAAAGTTAGTCCTGTACAGCCAAGGCTACACAGATAAACCATGTCTCTAAAAACCAATAAATAAATAAGTAAATAAATACATAAAACAAAAAGTAGAAACTGATTCAAACTGGCTCAAGAAAACATTAGCAACACAGTTGGGTATGGTGACTTATGCCTGTAATTTCTTTCTTTCTTTCTTTCTTTCTTTCTTTCTTTCTTTCTTTCTTTCTTTCTCTTTAGAGATTTATTTATTTTTTATACAGTGTTTTGCCTGCATGTATGCCAGTAGGCCAGAAGCGGGCACCAGATCTCATTATAGATGGTTATGAGCCACCATGTGGTTGCTGGGAATTGAACTCAGGACCTTTGGAAGAACAGCCAAGCGCTCCTAACCTCTGAGCCATCGCTCCAGAACCTCATGCCTGTAATTTCAACACTTGCAAGGCTAAATCAGGAGGATTGCTATAAGAGGAATGCGAAACTGGGATACAAAGTACAGCAGACAATATTAAGGCTGATGTCTGGACTATGAAGTACAGCCAGGCCACAGAGTAGTTGAAATGACAATTAGCAATCAAAAGTTAAAATGACTTAATTTTTATTTCAAACTCTCCTGTATGAGTCAGGGTTCTGCAGAGAAACAGAACCAATAAGACAAATAGAACATCTGTATCAAACAGAAAGAAAATATTAGGGAAACTGAGTACATGCAATTATATAGAGACAAGTCCCATGATTAGTCATCTATTGTCTCTGTGCTGGTGTTCAGAAGATCTGAGAATCAGGGGATTAAAAGTATTTCCACTCAAAGACTAGAGGCCTGAGAACCAGTTGGTTGTCGGAGAGAATATACCAACTCCACACAGAGGAAGAATTTGTTCTTCCTCTGTATTCTGTTTTGTCAGTCCCTCAACAGATTGGATGATGCCCATCTACAGCTATTCAGGCAACCCTTGACCTAGTCAAGTTGATATATAAAATTAGCTAGTATAATTATGTAGTCTGTCTTTTTATGTGCTTCTGTCTCCTTTTACTTTCAACCACTATCTTCTGCTTTTAACTTACCACACCATCTTGGCCTCATTCTGTTGTTTTAAATAAAAATCCCAAATGTTCTATTTTTACCAATAAAGACTCAGGATCCAGATGCTGGGGTGAAAACCTGCTAGCTCAGAGAGGCAGAGAAAGCACCCAGCTGACCTTTCCACTCAGTTTACTTCCCAGTGGAAAATGCCCAAGAGGCTCAGCTGACAGCCCAGGAAGAAAAGGCCAAATAACCCTAGGCCAAGGGCTTGCTAGCTCAAAGCTCAAAAAGCCTAAAATGCCAAAGGCCAAGGAGCTGAAGAGCTCAAAAGCTAAAGAACTAAAAGCCAAAATCCCCTTCTACTTCTCCATGCTGTCTTAAATACCCTTCAACTCAAAGTGCCCCCTACTCTTTAATCCCTATCAGCTGCTTTCTTGCTCTGCTTCTTGACCTATGGTTAACTTTATTAAACCTGGTATACAGAAAGCTCTTGGATTAAAGGTGTGTGTTAGGGCTCAACTGCACCAAACAAAATACATGTACAGTTCACAATCTCAGGGATCACAATGGGATCAAAAATCCTGCAACACAATTCTGTATATTTAGTTCAAATATTCAATTAGTTCTTGCATTTTTTTACTTTTCTCCTTGCTATGGCAAAATACCTGCTGTCTTAGTCACTGTTCTATGGCTGTGAAGAGACACCATGATCAAAGCAACTCTTATAAAGGAAACCATTTAATTGGGGCTGGCTTACAGTTTCAGAAGTTTAGCCCATTGTCATCATGGCAGGGAGCATGGTGGCATGCGGGCAGACTCTGGAGTAGATGCTGAGAGCCACATCTTGATTCATAGGCAAAAAGACAGAGAGACAACCTGGGTCTGGCATGGGATTTTGAAGCCTCAAAGCCTACCCACCCCCAGAGACACTTCCTCCAACAAGGTTGCACCTCCAAATCCTGTCAAAGATTCACACTTCCTGATGACTGAGCATTCAAATATGTGAGCCTCTGGAGGCCATTCCTTTTCTTCCCTAAAAAATTTAAATTTAATATTCAAGTACATTTTA
Organism: Acomys russatus; assembly: GCF_903995435.1. Lineage (NCBI taxonomy): Eukaryota > Metazoa > Chordata > Mammalia > Rodentia > Muridae > Acomys > Acomys russatus. The sequence continues at coordinate 111,677,548 of NC_067169.1, forward strand.
TGTGCATCATTTAAATGTGCACTTGAGCATTTTTCTCCATTAATTTATTTATTCACTTTACATCCTGACTGCAGTTCCCCTCCCTCCTCTCTTCCTAGTCCTACCCTCACACCCCCTTCCTCTGTCCTCAGAGAAGGGGAGGCCCCTCGTGGGTACCAACGTGCCCTGGCACATCAAGTCAAAGAAGAACTAATCCTTCTTCTACTGACGCCAGACAAGGCAGCCTAGCAAGGGGAGAGGGATCCAAAGGCAGAAAACAGAGTCAGAAACAGTCCCTATTCCCATTGTTATGGGACTCACATGATGACCAAGCTGCACATCTGCTACATATGTATAGGGGGGCTGGGTTCAGCCCATGCATGCTCTTTGGTTGCTGGGAGCCATTCTTTTCAGACCACCACATCTTCCAAAAGCAATTGAAAATAGGAAGGGGTCCTTTTGGCTCATGACAGGGAAGACGTGGTGATACAAATGTAAGGCTGGTCGCCTTACATTCTTAGACGGGAATCAATGAGACATGAATGCAGAAACTCTGCTGTTTCTCAGTGTTAGTCAGTTCAGCCCATGGAATGGGTAACACCCACATTTGTGATGGGCTTTTCACCTCAGTTAACCCAGTCTAGAAACTTCCTCATAGATAGACTCAGAGCATTGACTCCTAGATAATTCCATATCTGTCAATTTGACAATACGAGCACTCACATTTCTCCAGCTCTTTTTTCCTGAAACTCCGTGTCTCTTATTGAAATCTTAAAAAGACAAATCTGACAGCTAATTTATTAGTGGGCTTTTAGAAGTCAGGTGTCTGCTTTTGATTCAGTTAGCTCCAATTTGGGGACTGGAGTCACAGTGATAGAAGGCTGTCCTTCCTAGAGCTTGTACTATGCCAGGCTAAGCCTGAAGAAATTGAGCTATGCGTAGGCAAACCAAATATTTAATCTGCTTAGACAATTTATCCTATTTGTTTGCCTGATTATTGGTGCCAGATAATAGGCAGCATGTCCAATTGTTTGTGTTTTGGATAAAATATGAATAATATTTGACATGCATATACCAAAAGTTAATCCAGATTTCACTCATGATGCTGTTCTATTAGTTAAATCTGGCCAAGGTCTTCCTGAGCATTGTCTTAAACTCATTTCTTGATCTGCTGTAGTCATTTTTTCTAGATATTGAGTGACTGTTACCCTCAGAGTATAGATAAGCATCCTAAACTAAAATATCTCTGAGTTAAAAATATAAAATAAAATAAATCTCTGAGTTGTAGAGATTTCTTGTGGCTACAGTAATAATGCAAGCTTATGTCTTTTACCATTGTTTCTATTTGTGGAGTCATAACTTTTTCATTTCTGACTGATTTTAGTTAAGGGCATTGTTGTTTTCTTTTGTATTAATGTTTGTCTTCCTTCTACAAACTAAAAGCTGTTTGTGCATTGTCTCTGACTAGTGCTAATTTTCTTTACTTGATTTAATAAAATGTTTGGAGTTTTATGGTTATATAATATAATTTACCATCTTAGCAGAGTTACTTCAAAACCTGTTGAAGAAGCATTGGCCAGAGACTGTGGCTTTTGCATAGAAATTCTACCTTGAAGGTTTTTGGAAACACTCATCCTTTTCCAAGGTACTAAATTAAAAGGTATTGGTCATAAATAATTGGCTTATACAGAAATGCCTGTCTGAGATCCAACAAGCCAACACAGAGGTACTATAAAGATGTCATGGCTATGGTAGCATAGTGTATTCCCACCACTCAGGAGGCTAAGACAGAAAGATTGAAAGTTCAAACTCAGCCTGAGATTTATGGTGAGTTAGTGGCCAGTCCTTAGTATATACTGAGAACTTGTCTCAATAAGAACTTGCCGAGAGTGAAGCAACTTGCACAGGGTCAGCACATGTTTGCACCAGGTCCTCTAAAAGTAGAATACAGCTTCTGGTTTGGGGTTTTTATGGGAATCCTGAGTGTATGAACAAGTGAGTGTCTGGTTCTTGGTTTTCGTGGGTAGGGGAGAGGGGGCTCTTGTTTGGTTAGTTGTTTTTGTTTTTGAGACAGGGTTTTTCTGGTAGCCTTGGATGTCTTGTCACTCAATCTGTAGAGCAGGCTGGCAGGAATTCACAGATATTCAACTGCCTCTGCCTCCCTAGTGCTGGAATTAAAGATGTGTGCCACCACTGCCCAGCTGGGTCTCTGATTCTTGCACCTTCTTTTGGGCTATTTTCCTTCTCTTGGTTTGCCTTGTTTAACTTCAATGTGATGGGTTTTGTTTTATCTTGTTATATTTTGTTGTATGTTTTAAATGAATGGATGGATGGATGGGTGGATGGATGAAAGCCTAGCCACTAGGGTAAAGGTTAACAACTGAAGTGTCACTTATACCTGCTGGGAGAAGGAAAATCAGTTTACCAACCATTCTAGGGCAGGCCTCATGTTCTCAGGAATAGTTGGCCAGCATATAATGCACTCCACAGTTGTGTGTGTGTGTGTGTGTGTGTGTGTGTGTGTGTGTGTGTGTGTTTATTTGACTACTACTTAGTGTTTTTGTTGTTGTTCTTTTCTTTTTGTGGGGGGTGATGTTTTATCTTGTTTGTGGTTTGGGGAGATTTTGTTGTTGTGCTGGGTTTTTGTTTTTGTTTTTTGTTTTTTGTTTTTTGTTTTTTTTTGAGAAATAGATAAAAGCTGGGTAGGTAGGGACCAGGAGAAGATCTGGAAGTATTTCAGAATGTGGAAGAATAGGATCAAAATATACTTAAATTTAAAAATTGTTTTAAATGATAAAAATATAATAACAATTTTTTAAAGAACCAAGAAAAGCAAACAAATGACAAACATGCAAATTATGTCTGTAATTCCAGCATTGCTCGGGAGGCTGAAGAAGAAGGAAAGCAAGTGTGGGCAAGTTTGCCCTATATAGCAAGACATTGGTGAACTTTCCTCCACTGAAAAAGAGGTAAATCATATTACTTGGGTGCAGTGATGCATGCCTGCTGACCTAGCCACTTAGGAAGCTGAGTCAAAAGGATTATTTTAATCCTGGAGTTCATGATTAGACTAGGCAACATATTGAGAATTTATCTCAAAAGTAAAAACAGAAGTAAATTGTAGATGCAGCTTAAATTTGAGACTTAAGAGGTGTACTCCCTACTTTCTTTTCAAATTGAAATCTTGAGAACAAAATGGATGTTCATTTGTAGTTCTAAAGAGAAGAGGAGCAAGAAATGACATTTTCAAATACATTCTAGCCCTCTCACCTAACCCAACAGAGTGGGTCGGGGTCTCCTAGGACTCTTTCACATAAGTCATCATATATGGTTTAGAGACTATGAAAAACATGCCTGGCCCTAAGGGGCATGAAATATCACATAATGCACATTAAAGACTATACTGTCAAGCTGGGCATCTTGACATATAGTTGTAATCCTAGCAGTAGTTGGTAGGCTATGGCAGGAGAATCAGAAGTTCAAGGCCAGCCTAGACTACACAGGAAGATTCTGGCTCAAAAACCCAAGGATGGCAGTGAAGTATGGAGATGTACTTGCGTTATAATACACAAAATCTTGGGCTTGATGCCAGGCACCACACACACACACACACACACACACACACACATACACACACACACACACACTCAAAAGCTATACAATCAAATCAATAACTCCTTTTCCTGTGGGGAGGCCTTAGTGCCAGGGATAGAGTATGAAAGGACAGTTTTCCCTATTATTACTCCATTGCCTTTCTATTATTTGAACTACTTTTAAGACAATAATAAACTTCACTGAATGTATTTTTCCCCTCTGAGGTGCTGTAGCCCAACATTACAAAAATGAAGTGCCTTATGCAATTAAAATTTGTCATACATTTTTGGAGGCTGGAAATCTGAGAACAAGGTATCAGGAGGGCTACGCTTCCTCAGAAGATACCACAGCATTCCAGTCCAAGGCCCTTCTCTTAAATTCTTACTGTAGTTCCTTGGTTTAATGGGAACAGAACTGCAGTAGTTACATGACATTCTCGTGTGCATGACTATATCCAATTATCCAATTATCCACTGTTTTTTATAAATCCTTTTTTATAGATTTATTTATTTATTATGTATACAGCACTTTGCCTGCTTGCACACCTTCAGGCCAGAAGAGGGCATCAGATCACATTATAGATGGTTGTGAGCCACCATTTGGTTGCTGGGAATTGAACTCAGGACCTCTGGAAGAGCAGTCAGTGCTCTTAACCTCTGAGCCATCTCTCCAGCCCTCAGCTATCCACTTTTAATGACACTACCAATACAGGATTAGAGGTTCACCCTACTTCAGTATGGCGTCAACGATACTGAATACGTTCATAAGGACAAATATAAGGTCACAGTCTGGAGCCACTGTTATTAGTATTTTACCATAATCTTGGGTATAGCAGTAGCACACTACTGTACTGCCAACATCCCAAAGGATCAGGCAGGAAGATTGTGAAGTGAGCTCAATGCTAACCTGGCCTAAAGTGAAACCCTGTTTCATAAAACTGAAAAGGAGAGAGAGAGAGAGAGAGAGAGAGAGAGAGAGAGAGAGACAGAGAGAGACAGAGAGAGACAGAGAGAGACAGAGACAGAGAGAGAGAATTTCAACATATGAATTGGGTTTAGGGAACACAATTCAACCTATAAACCAAGGTGTTCCATTAAATTTAAATCATGTACCCATTGTAGTATCTCTGAGATTTGTTTATCTTCATTAATACTCTTTAGCCTGAATGTGGTGGTGTATGCCTTTAACCGCAGAACTCAGGAGGCAAAATCAGATGGATCTCTGTGAGTTCAAGTACAGAGTGAGTCCAGGACAGCTCGAAAACCCAAAACCAATAAACACACATAGCTTGATAATTTCACACAGAAGTACCATGTATTTTTCTCACATCCATTCTCACTCCCTAACCTCCAGCTTCTTCCAGACTTTACCATACTGTGTCCCCCTTTCTAAATTCATATCCTCCTTTTTTAACCGAGTCCTCTGTGTGCTATCTATATGTTCATGGCTGCAGAGCCATATCCTGGGCTTTGGGGCTGTGAGCAACCACTGAGGACATGGACATTTCTGAAGAAAACTAACTCTCCCTCCCACAGCAGCCACTAACTGCCATTAGCTCCTCCCTCATCCTTGATGGAGCTATGACTAACATGATCTTGTATAGTCTGTGGTGCTTTAAATGAGAATATTTTCCATAGGCTCAGATGTTTAAATCTTTAGTCCCCAGTTGGTAGACTAGGTTGGCCTCGAACTCACAAAGATCTGCCTGCCTCTGCCTCCCTTGGATTAAAGGCATGTACCACCACACCCAGCTCATGGCAACTCTCAATAAGGAAAACATTCAACTGGGGCTGTTTCAGAATTTTATTCCATTATCTTGATGGGGAGAAATATAGTGGTATGCAGGCAGACATGGTGCTAGAGAAGAAACTGAGAGTTCTACATCTGGATCAGCAGGCAGCAGGAAGACAGAATAACACTGGGCCTAGCTTGAGCATTTGAAACCTTAAAACCCATCCCAGTGACACAACACACTTCCTTCACCAAGACCCCACCTACTATGACGAGGCCACACACCTCTTATAGTGCCACTCGCTATCAGTCTATGGGGCTATTTTGTTTTGTTTTTCAGAATTTTAAAAATATTTATCATTATTAGTTTAAGTTATGTGTATGTGTGCTTGTTTGCATGTGGAAATGTGCATGTGAGAGCAAATGCCCTCAGAGGTGTTAGATCCCCTGGAGCTAGAATTACAAAGGGTTGTGAGTCACCTAATGTGGGTGTTGGGACCTGAACTCTGGTCCTCTGGAAGAGCAGCAGGTACTCTTTTTTTTTTATTATTATTTTTCTGTTTTTACATATACATTTATATTATTACACATATATACAATAAACTACTTTCAGCAAGAAGAACCATAACACAATCAGGAATTATATAAATGTTACATTCTCAGTATTTTAGCTATTTGTATTGACAAGCTTGAAGAAAACATCTTTCCTATCTTGGTGCATCTAAAATTCTGAATACAAATCAATCTCCATCACATCTTGTCATTATCAACTTAAAAACATATATCTAGACCTAAAAACATCTTAACCCCTAAGTAACTAAGCTTCATTATAAAACTAAGCTACCTGGTCTTCAACCCCATCAGAGACTTGAGAAGGAATAAACTTGATTATTGAGTATCCCGGGAGAGCAGGTTAGTAGCTTTCCAAATGGAAAGATGACAGAGGCATTTTGCTACCTGAACAGTCACCCAAAACTCTCTATGATGCTGGAGCTTCATCTTCAGCCTTCTGTCCCAAAATATCTGACAGACATTTGTGAGGCAGGAACCATTGAGGACTTGCTTACCCTGTCTCAGGGCATTTCAAAGAGGTTCAAAACACAAAGGTAAGCCTTACTTTTTCAAAATTATTAGCTTGGGCAAGGTTTTAGTAGTCACCCCCACTCCACCCTTCTTGTTTCTCCCTCCTTCTTCCTGTCCTTCTTCCATCTCCTTACGTGGCCCATTTGTCCTTGACCCAGGGACGTAAAGTGCCAGAAATTCAATAGTCATTGAGTACACCAGAGATAGGGGCTCTTGGGTTCATTGTCTCACTCACTACAGTGAAAATTACAGATGCAGACACTTGTAGAAGTGAAGCAGAAGCAAGCTTTATTGAGAAAAATGAAGCGAAAGTGAAAGAAACTCCTGAGAGTAATAAGAGTTCTGCAAAGAGGAAAAACCCATTGAACCTCAGTCTAGTTTTTTTTTTTTAATAGGATTTAGGACAAAAACTAAACAAAACTAGGGTTAATTTTATTAGTTGGCTAACTTAGAGTAAGTATACTCTGTGTATTCTACTAGCTCCACAAGGGAGATGACTGTGCTCTGCTCACACACAGTCTACCCACTTAGGGGTGGCTAGAGCCTTGAATTGTTCATCTCTGTCTCCTGATTTATTAGCTGCCAGCCTTGTGTGCTAGCCATTGGCCCACTAGTCATCACTGTTGCAGGTCCCTTGATAGTTGTTATTATGCTCTCTTTGCCCTCACACTTGTGTGGTCAGCTCCTAGCCTCACCGTAGAGCTAACCCTAATCCCAGCTACCACGTTGTAGCTGTAGTTGTTCTTGGTTCTTTACTATTAAAGAACATGTTCACAGAGCAATCTAGGAGTCTCTTTTCGGAAATGTATGGATGCTTTTCACTCATAATCTATTCTGTTACAATTAATTTGCATTAGGATCAAGAATATGTCAAAGGGCAAAAGAGCCCCGAGGGAATAGGATTTAGGGGAACCATGTGGCCTACTAACACTGGCTCAGAACCTTCTTTCTTCCTGTCTGGTTGGTTGTCTCATATCCAGCTAGAAGCCATCATCTTTTTTTTTTTTCTTACTGTTTCCAATTTTACTGGTTTTTTTGTATTTAATTTATGCGTATATGTGTTTACCTGCATGAGTTTATGTATGCCAGATATGCACAGACGCCTGCAAATCCCAGAAGAGGGAGTTGTATCCCCTGGAACTGAAGTTAAAGGGCACTGTGAGTAGCCATGTGGGTGCTGTGAGATGAACTGGATCTTCTGCTAAAGTAGTTAAGTGCTCTTAACTGCAGAGCCACTTCTATAGCCCCCAACTTTACTGCTTTAGCTCTAGCCTTCCTTAGGACCCCAACGTGTTCTCATTGTAATACTTATAATCAACGTGTACTTTTCACTATGGGCCCCTTGCCCTTACTATCTACTAAGTTGGCTGCTGACTTAATTGCAACACTGGGACTGATATCAGAGCCTAAGGAGTGTGTACTGTGGGTTGGGCCCTCTGTTTAGGTGGCAATCTCTGGGGGAGGAAGTGTGGTTAGAACAGGTAGGTAGGAATTTCTCTAAATCATACAGAAAGAAGCAGTTTTGGGACTCTTAGTTGGCTTGAACTCGATAACAAAATGCCATAAATGGAGCAGCCTGTAAGCTGAAGATTTACTTCCCAGAGTTCTGCAGCCTGGAAAGCCCAAACTTAAGGCAACAGCAGTTGTCTAGTGAGGGCCAGTTCTGTAATTGGTGGATAGAAGGGTTTTTTGTTGTTGTTGTTGTTGTTTTTGTTTTGCTTTGTCTCACAGGGCAGAGGTAAGCTCTTCAGTTCTGTAATCTATTTGTGAGGACTCTCTTTCCATGACTGCATTCCCACCCGAGGACTCTATGTCCCCAAGCCATTCTCTACAGCATTAACTTTCAACCACATCAATTAGGGGGAAACTATAAGCATTCATTCAATCAAACAGAAGTCTTTCCAACAGGCACCATGTCATATAGAGAAAGATAACATACAGATGTTGCTCAATAGTGAGGTACAACACTCTGGGTTCTATTACCAGCACCACACCTCTCCCCACCCCCACCCCCAAATAAAATTACTTCAAGAACTAGGAGCATAGTTCTACGGTGAAACATTTGCCTAGTCTGCACAGTCCTGGGTTTGATCCCAACTCTGAAAATAAAAATTTAAAAATATGTTTCCAGAGGCTGAAGAGATGGCTTAGTGGAAAGAGCTCTCCAGAGGACCCAAGTTCTATTCTCAGCATCCACATGGCAGCTCATAACTCCAGTTCCGGGGAATCTGATGCTCTCTTCTGGCATCCTTGGACACCAGGTACACAAGAGGTACACAGGCATTATATGGATACCAAATACCCATACACATAACATAATAATAAATTTAAAAATGATAGATTTTTATCTGTGACACAGCTCATTGAAAGACCACTTGTACAGCACACATGATACTCTGGGTTTAATCCTCAGCACTGAAAAAGTAGGTAAGTGAATACTGTCAAATTGGGCTTTTCACTGAGAGCTAATTCAGGGGAAAGAACAGTTCAGGATATCCATCTTAAAATTTCTTAGGCAGGCATGGCAGCACACACCTGTGACCCCAGCACTTGGGAGGTAGACAGGTGAATTTCTGTGAGTTCGAGGTCAGCCTGGTCTACAAAGTGAGTCCAGAACAGCCAGGGCTACACAGAGAAACCCTGTCTGGAAAAAAAATTTTTTTAAGTTTTCCTTTCTAAATTTGTAAGTGCATGTTCAAGTGTGACTCCAATTTAAGTGACCACATTTAATAATTAATAATTAATAATAATAAATAAGATACACCAAATGAAAGCAAAAGATACACCAGATGAATCTTGTTCCACTGAGATGCAATGATCAAGACAACACTAATTTGTTATGCCATGCATTTAATTGCCTTCAAGATAGATCCATCTATTCTTGGCAATGATTACATGTGGATACTGTATATGTGGCTCAATTTTAAGTCCTTAATAATATAAGATGTCTTTGTCTGTGGTATCCTGATCATGACTTGTGTCATAAATGAGGATGACTTCTTCATCACTGCCTTCACTGTCATATGTTTTCGTAGCATCAGTACTCTTATCATGATAAACATTGTACGTGCGCCTTGTTTCATTGTAGTTGTAAGCTGTCTCACAATAAGACTCATACGATGGCTTCATTTTCCTTGGAAGATTAAGAATTTCAACATGTGCCTTCTTTGACACTGAAAAATCACTGAGAGATCCAGAAGGATTACAAGTAAGGCATTTTTCCTTATATTGTCGGCAAAGTTTGGCTTTTGTATGCTTGTGTAAGAGAGACTTTCCCCTACTCACTGACTTTTTTCTATCATGTCGTCCACGTGAATGGCTTGGTTTCTTTATACTGGGTGGTTTGATGGGCACATCTTGACTTTGTGAGAGTGATGAACAAGATCGCATGGATAGCGGAGCTGAATATTGCACCGTAGCTAGCCAAGGTTGTATGATATCCTTTAAACTAGATGAACTGACTCGACTAGCTAATTTACAGGCATGGGTGAGCTTATGTGAATTTTTAAGGTTACCTTTTTTATATGACTTGTGCAGGTAAGATGACTTATGCAAACTTTGGGGCATTGATGGCTTAGTTGACCTGTTTGAATCTAATTGTCTATTTGACTTCTTTACATTCCATAATATGGATGAGTTTTCCGTATTTGAGTATCTCAATTTTTGTGTATTAGATGGTATGCATGGCTTTTCTAGACTTGAAGGATCAACTGATTTTACTGCACTGTTTGGTATGGGTAGTTGTTCTTGACATGGGGGTCCAGATTTCTGGTCTGAATTTAATAGAGGTTGATTTTCTAGAATGTCCTCAGTTATCATATCAGGTTGACAAGCTGATACTTGGGATACCCAGGATGATATAGCTGCCATATTTTCTTTGTTGAGTCTGAAATGCAGAAAACTTAGGGTGTCATAATTTAAAACAAAAATAACTATTACTGTTATTATAAAATACATTGCTAGCTTTGAGTATGGATGTTTTTCCATAGGAAAAGTAAAACAGCAATTATAGTGTGCCGAGCTGTGACTCATGTTACACATATGAATTCATGATAAATAACTTTTTTAAAGAATATTTTTTTTTTTACTATTTCTAAGGCAATAGATAACTTATAGTCCATGTGTGAAATGACACAAAGTTGTCAATAATAAAAAAGATGTGGTACATATATGTGCATATATATAATAGAATATTACTTACATGTAAAAATAAAATTTGCTGGGGAAATAGATGGACTTCCATACGAGTAACCCAGGATAAAAAGGACAAATGCCATTTGGTCTCTCTCATATGAGAATCCTAGTTTTATTACTTTATATCTAGTGGAGTGCCTATGCAAGCCAGGAACCAAAAAGTCAAGTGTGTGTGTATATGTGTGTGTGTGTGTGTGTGTGTGTGTGTGTGTGTGTGTGTGTGTGTGTGTGTACCTTAGGGAGGGAGAGTAGTAGAATATAGGTAAAAAGAAAGTAATGGTGGGCAATACTCTGAGTGGAAATGTTTAGTCAAGAGAGGGACTCAGGAGGAGGGGGAGTTGGGGAGATGAATGTGAGGGATGGGGAAAGATTAACTAGAATAAAGGGAGTATAAAGAAACCATTTTGAAAGCTAGATATATTCACCTATGCAATAGCAGCTTGACTGTTGGGGGAGCAGGGCCTAACTGTTCTCTGAATGGATTCTAGATTCTCAGTATGGGGGATGGGAAGGGAACCAGTAAAATTGGCTAAGGGCCCAAGTAAGAGGAGATAGTAGGCTCACAGGAGGATGTACTTCTGATTGTTAACTAAACTGACACAGCAGCAAACTGCTTTCTAAACACCTATATGTATACCCACAGACAAAGGCAGCTTCAGTCTTAATCAAAGAAGCCCCTCCTTAGAATAAACAGCGGAGAATGCAGAAAATAAGTCATGTGTGTGAGTCTAGCCCCATGTATGATACGTATACCACCCCTCCAAAGAATCAGGGGATGTGGTGGAAAAGGTAGCCTGAAGTATGTAAGAACTGGAAGATAAGGCAAAGGGCTAAGATGAAAGGCCATTCCCTCGACTGGATGCAACTACTCTAATTATTAACTCATAGCAACTGTAGTGAAACTGCACTGAGCCCATGCCAAACACTACCTGTCTCCTTGTTCGTCCACACTCAGGTGATTCTGAAACTGTCTCCATCTATCTGGGTTCCCTTGGTTGATCTCCCATGGATTCAAATCAGCAAGAGTGGAGAGCTTCAGCCCTTATACACCCCTAATTTCATCCAAAAGTACCCAGAGTGGACTTGATATCCATCTTGTAAATGAGTTGAGGGCCTCAACTCTTAAGGTAAAAATGTTAGGCAGTTAAATAGATATCAGTGGGCTTGGAGTGCAATAAAAACGACCCTATTCATCATCTTTTTTCCTCCAAAATTTCCTACACTGAAGACTTCTCCATGACCCTTCTGATGAAAAACCACCCCCTGTCCAGGAAAGGATACTTAGAAAAATGATAACTAGTCCTTGTTTTTCACATGTATAATCAAAACAAGTCAGGAAATGTTACCCATAACCATGCCATTTTGTAAAGCTCTTACATTTTGACTGAACTGTGACAATTTTCGAAACTAATATAATCTGATGTTTTTTCTTTTTCGAGACAGGGTCTCTCTGTGTAGCCTTGGCTGTCCTGGACTCGCTTTGTAGACCAGGCTGGCCTCAAACTCACAGCGATCCACCTGCCTCTGCCTCCCGAGTGCTGGGATTAAAGGCATGTGCCACCAAGGCTGGCAATCTGATTTAAAAAAAAAAAAGAGAAAGGAACTTGTTTCTCTAGATTCCTACCTTTCTCTCTCTATCAATGTCTAGTAAAGGACCAGACATGAAAGATGTTTAACAACCACCGAACATCCTTTAACTAGCTCACTAGTTAACATGGGTATGACCAACTGTGAGTTGTAAAAAGTTATTGGTGATATTGTTGTTTTGAGACAGGCTCACTTTGCAGCCTTGACCAGCCTGGAACTCACAATGTAGATCTACCTGACCTCAAACTCATAGAGATCTACCTACCTCTGACTCCCAAGTGCTGGGATTAAACATGTGTGCTATTGTGCCTGACTAAAAAAAAAAATCAACCAATCACTCCCTCCCCTATTTTCTGTCCAATAAATACCCCAGATTATAAGTAAACTCATGAGCTCTTACTCTTTTAATTAAAAATTTAATTGTATGCATATGGGAGTTTTGCTTACAAGTATGTCTTTGTGCCATGTGTATACTTGGTGCCTGTGGTGGCCAGAAGAAGGCAATGAGTCCTCTAGATTTGGAGTTATAGATGGTTACAAGGTGCTGTGTAGGTGCTGAGATTCAAAGCCAGGACCTGTTGTAGAGCAACCAGTGCTTTTAGCTGGGGAACCATCTCTTCAGCCTGTGGTCTCTTATTCTTACAACAGAGACTTCTTCTGAAGACTCCCCTTCCCCTCCACATAAAAGCCTGTAGTATTAAGGCTGGAGACATTCTTTTGTGATTAAGAGTATTTGTAGTTCTTGCAGAGAACCTGGATTTGGTTAATAGCACCCACATTGTGTCTCACAACCAAGCTGTAACTCCAATTCCAAGGGAGTTGATGCCCTGTTTTAGCCCCTGTGGGTAGTGTATGCAAATGATGCACATATGTATGTGCAGACAAATACTCCTACATATTCAATAACAATAAATAGTTTTAAAAAGCTTCGACTATCTTTGAATTGCTTGCGCCTTTGTATGTCCTTCTTTCTAATAGACCTTTCACTTAAAACCCATGTAAAAAGCTGTGTATGGTAGCACTTGCCTGTATTCTGCATGGCTGGCGGAGAAGTAGAGACAGGAAGATCGCTAGGGCTTCCTGCCTGTGAGTCTACCTCTAGGTTTAGTGAAATACCTTGTTTCAATGTAGTAAAGCAGAGAGTAATAGAATGGGGTACACCTGACATCTTCCTCTGGTTTCTACATGTGAGCATATATATCTGTGTACCACCTCCACACCCCACACACATACATGCACATACATACATACACATGCTTTTGGTTCTTACATGTGTAAAAACTTACCTTCCTGGTGACGGGGCCTCCTCTACCATACAATTATAATGGAGTAGGCAAAAACAGGTAAAGGTGAAGGCTATGATCATAATTCCAACTATGAAACCAAGTAAGCGTTTTCTAAAATCATCCAGTTTTATTCCTGTTGATCTGGTGGTTTGATCAACTGCAAAAAGATTGTACCATCAGAAAATGTGTTAGGTGACCTAGTTTCTCACGGTACATTGAAGTGAAATCTCTTTTTAATGATTTTTAAAACGTATTTATTTTACCCAGAGAAACCTTGTCACAAAAAAACAAAAAAGTGTACATGTATATGAGTGTTTGCCTATGTGTTTGAGTGTTTGTCTGTGTGTATGAGTGTTTGCTTGTATGTATTTATGTTCAGCATATACATGTATGCTGACAGTCTGGCAAAGGTTAGAAGACATGTTCTGAAACTGGAGTTACAATTGCTTGTAAACCACCACATGAGTGCAGGGATTAAACCAGATCCTCTGTAAGAGCAACTCGTGCTCCTAACTACTGAGTCCAGCCCGTCACTGATTTACGTATTTTTATTTTTTTGAGACTGAGTTTCTCTGTGTGGCCTTGGCTGTCCTGGAATTTTCTCTGTAGACCAGACAACTTTGAACTCACAGAGATCAGCCTGCCTCCTGACTGCTGGGATTAAAGGCGTGTGACACCAACTGCTAAGCCACTGATTTTTTTTTAAAGTTTAAGAAAGTTTACATTAAAAAAAAAAGAAAGTTTCCGTTATAATTTTCGTGTGTGTATGTGTGTGTGTGTGTGTGAATGCATGTATGTGCATGTGGACATGTGAGCATGTACATGTGCTTGCCCATGCATGTGCATGTGAATGTTAGAGGATGACTTTAGGTATTTTCCTCTATCGTTCTCTTATTTTTACACCTCTCTGTCCCTCCACCACCCCCACAGTCTCGGTCTCTGTGTGTATGTGTGAATAACATTTGTGTACGTATGGATTTGTCTGTGTGTGAGCAGGTGCATGTCACAATGTACGTGTCCAGGGCAGAGGACAACTTAGGGCACCAGTCCCTGTCTTTGACCTTGATACAAGGTCTCTTCTGTTGTTTATCGGTGCACGGAATACTCAAGCTAGCTGATCCATGTCTGCAGGGATTCTCCTGTCTGCAAGCTATCTCACTTTAGGAATGAGGGCATTATAGATGCTTGTCATTGTGTCCAACTTTATGTGGGTTCTGGGGACCTGAACTCAAGTCATCACACTTGTGAAGTAAGCACTTTACCCACTCAGCCCTCTAGTATAATTTTTCCCTTGATCAGGTCCTGGCTATAAATGTCAAACATGAGTAGTATTTTTAGCTAGTCTGTATCATTATCTGCATTACCTCTGAATCATGGGTGATTAGTGCAAGAACTAAAATGTTGAGCATAGGCTGCACATGGGTGAGTATGTCTGAGTGTTACTAGGTGAGTGTATGTGATAGGAAACAGGAAAGAATAAGAACAATCCATGGTCATATTAATGGTACATTAAGAATAACCATGTTAAAGGCTAAGCATGAAGAGTCTTTTCAGGCCAGAAACTTGAAATAATAAGCCTGGACAACCAACCCAAATCCAAACAGACCCCTGCTACTTGAGTCCTACAGTAGATTTAGTCATCTGGGGTGGTCTAGTTTGGTTGGCAGACTTGGTGTGAAAGGGAAGCCAAGGGGACTATAACTCTGTATTCCTTGTCTAGAGTTTTCATATAAAATTTAAAATATCAGCTAGTGAATTCTTTTTTATATACTTTTATTTTATTATGCATGTATAAAACAAACTACATACAGCAGGGAGAACCATATGAGAATACTGAGTTCTATATATGTTACATTCATAGTGACTTGGCCATCTGCATTCGTCTCCTTTGAAGTAAGTGTTTTTCCTGTCTTGTTGGGTCTAGATTTCCAAATGAGATTCAATATCTATCCTATCTCAACTCTAATAGCTTAACTTCTTTATCTTGATCTAAAATGATCTTATCCCGTAACCAACTAAGCTTAGCTGTAAAACTATACTATCTTGTCTTCAATGCCCCTCAGAGACTTGAGAAGGAATAAAACTTAAGTTCCTGAGTGAACCAGCAGTGTGGATTAGCAGCTTCCAAATTGTACAAATTGACTTAAGACAGTTTATGGCCTGACCAGTCACCCAATACACTTTATAACATTGGAGCCTCATCTTCATCTTTCTGGTTGAATAGCTCTGCTAGACTTGTTCGCAGGGCAGGAACTATTGAGAATTTGCTTACCGTGACTTGGCAGAGTGTGGCCAACTCTGCCTGCATCTAAGTTGCCTGTTTTTAGGCAGATTCTATTTGTGGCAGGAACGGTCCTCAGAATTCTTAAAGACCTCATAATAGTAGCACCATTATAACAGCATGTATCTTCTTTTAAATTCTTCTTTTAATTAATTTATTCAGATTTCATCTCAATTGTTATCCCCTCACTTTTATCTTCCTGTTCCTCCCTCCCTCTTTCACCCTTTCCCCCTCCCCTAGGTCTGTGACAGAAGGGGACCTCCTTCCCCACCATATGGTCACAGCCTGTCAGGTCTCATTCTGGTAACCTGCTTATCCTTTCTCTGCGTGCCACCAGGCCTCCCCACCAAGGGTAGGTGATCAAATAGGGGGCACCAGAGTTCATGTCAGAGTCAGTCCCCGGTCCCCACTCAACTGTGGAGAACGTACTGTCCATTGGCTAGATCTGAATAGGGGTTCCATGTTTACTGCATGTATTGTCCTTGGTTAGTGCAGTAGGTTGAGCAGACCCCCCTCAGTTCAGATCTACCCACCATGTTTTTCTTGTAGGTTTCTAGGACCCTCTGGATACTTCTATTTGCCCATTCTTCCATATTTCCCTCAACTAGAGTCCCAATAGGAAGTCCCTGAATCTATCTTGATCTCCTGGTAAGTGAAGGCTCACATGGTATATACTC
The DNA here is from genome assembly GCF_903995435.1 of Acomys russatus. Lineage (NCBI taxonomy): Eukaryota > Metazoa > Chordata > Mammalia > Rodentia > Muridae > Acomys > Acomys russatus. Next base: position 111,693,960 of record NC_067169.1, read on the forward strand.
ACTTATAATTGGACACTACCCCAAAAGGGAAAGTCTTCACTTAACAGCATATTTCTTAATCCGGCATTCCTAATAACACAACAAATTAATAAGATAACAGGTAATACTTTCTAAACTTTAAGCTTAAACACATACCTGTTGTAGTGGTAGTAGATGATTCGTCAGTTTTGTTTCCATTGAAACAATTAATTGCCCAAATGGACAAGAACAGGACATAAATATGAACCTTCATGCCAAAGTGTGGCTGAACTGTGTCTTTGGCTAAGGTCGCAGGCTGCTCTTGGGGTTTGTGACATCATTGTCATTTTGCATCAGATCCTGACAGCATAATCTCACTATGGAAAAGCAGCAAATTAGGTGCACAGACCATACCAAGTGACTTTTCAAAGTTTACATTTTTATTTTATATTTATAAATGTTTTAGCTGCACGAGTGTCTGTGTACCACGCTTGTGTCATACACACAGGGACAAGAAGAAGGTGTCAGATCCCCTGGAACTGGGGTAGCAGTTGTTAGCCACCATATTGATGCTGCAGATGGAATCTATATTCCCTACAAAAGCAGCCAGTGCTCTCAACCTTAGTAGTCACCCCTCCAGTCCTTCAAGCCAATTTATTTTCTCCTGAGACAGGGTTTCTCTGTGTAGCCTTGGCTGTCCTGGACTCACTTTGTAGACTAGGCTGGCCTCGAACTCACAAAGATCTGCCTGTCTCTGCCTCCTGAGTGCTAGGATTAATGGAGTGTGCCATTACCTTCAGGCAGATTAAAGGACTGTTAATTGCAGATAGTGTGCTGGTTTAAATGAGAATGGCTACTTCAGGCTCATATGCTTGAATACTTGGTCCTCAGTTGGTACAATTATTGGGAGGTATGGCTTTGACAGAGGAGTTGTACCGCTGGGCATAGGCTTTGAGGTTTCAAAATCTCTCTCTCTCTCTCTCTCTCTCTCTCTCTCTCTCTCTCTCTCTCTCTCTGTCTGTCTCTCTTTCTCTCTTTCTGTCTCTGTCTCTCTGTCTCTGTCTCTCTCTGTCTCCTCTGTGTCTGTCTGTCTGTCTCTTTCTCTGCCTCCTCTGTCTCTGTCTCTTGGCTTGAGGATCAAATATGAACTCTCAGCTCTTGCTGTTTGTCATACCTGCCTGCCTGTTGCTGTGCTTTTTGCCATGATGGTCTTGGACTCTAACCATCTGGAACCAGGAGCCTCAAATTGAATGGTTTCTTTTCTTTCTTTCTTTTTTTTTCCTTCCTTTTTTCGAGACAGGGTTTCTCTGTGTGGACTTGGACTTGGTTGTCTTGGAGTGAACGCTTTCTTATATTAGTTGCCTTGGTCATGGTGTTTTGTCATGTAGAGAAAGTGTTCTGAGCATTACCATGCATATATTTATCACTCTGTTTCTTGGCTGTAGATGTGGTATGAACACCTGCCTAAATCCCTGCTGCTTTGACTTCCCTGCCATGATGGATTGTGATTTTGAACTGTGAGCTACCATAAGCTCTTTCTCCCTTCTATTTGTTTTGTTAGAATAGTTTATCAAAGTAACAGGAAAAAGAAACGAAGACAGTCATGAAACAGAATTTTTCTTGTTTGAGACAGGGTCTCTCTACACAGCCCCAGATGTCCTGGATGTCATTACATTGACCAGGATGGTGTTGAACTCATAAAGATCTGCCTGTCTCTATCTCTTTTTTTTTTTTTTTTTTTTTGAGTGCTGGGATTAAAGGTGTATGCCACCATGCCCATCTGGTGAAGCAAAATTTTAATCAGATGACCCCATCAAGAGAACTGCCAATTGGAACATAAAGAATGATGAAAGGCTATTGAGCATCTAAGATTATATAGGATAGGACCATAGAACTATTTGTCTGTGAACATATTGTACTCTTCAAGACAAGAGAAGAATGGTTCAGAAAGAGATTCAGGGACCATCAGTGTTATTTTTAAAAAGCAGATGCTATAAATTACTATTACCATGGCTGTAATGGAATATCTGACAGAACCAACTTGAAGGGTAACTACCATAATGTGGAAGACATGACAGCTGAAGTAGTTGGTCTCATGTATGGGGTATCCTGAAGGAGTGACTTGATAATAACTCAACTAGAACGCATAGCAAACTTGATACATGAGCCAACCAGGAAGCAGGAACAGCTATATATTTCAACGCCTGTTCCACAGTGATCCACTTTTGCCAGCTAGACTGCATTTCCTATAAATGTTTCAACTTCTCAATCACCACTAGAATCTGGGAACCAAGTGTTCAGAAATATAAAACTATAGGGGTTATTTCACATCCAAATAATAATCAAAGTCATCACCTTGTTTTTAACAAATCAGAAGATCCACAGCAAAAGGGGTGAGGCAGGGATTACCAAATGGATAGTGAGTTGGCTCCATCATAGACAGACCTTGGGAGTAGATTATTCACCTGACACAGCTACAGAGGAGAGACTGCCACTCTGGTGGATCCAGAAGTGTGCATGATAGTAGTCCTGTAGAGCAGATTATGGAGCTATAAATTGAAGTTCTCTGAAGAAGCTTCATCTCTATTAATTCTTCAGTCTTCTTGACCTTGGCTATGTAAGAGACTGAGTATTGTAGAAGAGGAGTCAAAATTACCTTGGGTTACCTTGAACCATTTCTAAAAACCATTTAATATCTCCTTCTGTATCAGATACACACACACACACACACACACACACACACACACACACACACACACCTGACTTCTAAAAACCATTGGACTATATTGCTAAGTTGACAAAACTCTAGCTCCGCTGATCCTAAAACCAGCAGTGATAGATATACTTGGCTGTCAACTTGACTACATCTGGAATTAACTAAAACACAAGCAGCTAGATACACTTGTGAGGGATTTATTTTCTTAAATAATTTGAAGTATGAAGACACACTTCTAATCCAGATCTTTGGAGCTGGGGAGACATACCATTAATCTGGGCCACATCTTCTGCTGACAGCCTATATAAAGGACATGAGAGAAGGAAGCTAGCTATCTTTGCCTGTTTGCTCTCATTGTCAAGTCCATTTCTTCACTGGCATTAGAGCCTACTTCTTAAGGATTCCAGCATATACTGAAAACTAGATGAGACATCCAACCTTGTAGACTAAACAAACTATTGGATTCTTGACCTTCCATTGGTAGACAGCTATTGTCGGACTAACTAGACCACAACCTGTAAGCCATTCTAAGAATATATATATTCATTATATTAATTCTGCTCCTCTAGAGAATCCTGACTAATAGCCAAAGGATGTGATGCAGCCAATAACTATATCCTATAGATTTCTCTGCCATACTACAGTGCATCTACCTGGCAAACCCATATTTATCCATAACTTTTTTCATTTATTTGTCATACAAAGTAATGGATTTCATTACATCACTTCACAGACACACACACACACACACGCACACACACTATTTCCTTTTCTTTGTTCCCCCTACTGTCTCTTCTATGGCTTTTACCCATTTCTCTACTTCTTCCCCTTCTGTATTCACGTCATATATTTGCCATTATCCTCTCTTGTTCTACCTTCTCCCTTGCCTTTAGATTTCTTCCCCATCTAAAATCCTTTTCCTAGTTTCATGTTTCACTGTCTTAGTTATGGTTTCTAGTGCTGTGACCACTGTCCGGCTCTACAGTCCAATCTTATAGAGGCATATTCTCAATTAAGATTCCCTGTTCCCAGATACTTATATACTTAGAGAGTTAAAGAGAAAATTTACCTTTGGATGAATTATATATTGAATTTAATTTATTTCTGATTTGAATGATATTTAGAACAAAGTTTAGGGTTGATTTTGGAATAAATTGCAACTTTGGGGTCTAATTATGATGGAATAGATGCGAGGGTTAGAAGAATATGACTTTTGGAGGCTAGAGGCATCAGATTTCTCTGGAGCTGGAACTACAGGAAAGGTGGCTGGGATCAGGTTGTAAAGGAAAAAAAGAAAGAAAGAGAGAAAGAAAGAAAGAAAGACAGAAAGAAAGAATTAGGAAGGAAGCCACTCTTTTGTAGAGACTATTTAGGAAGAAAGACAACATGATTACCAAAATTGAGGTGTTGGGGATGAAGTGAAATGGATAAATTTGAGAAATGTTGAAGAGATTAAAGCCATGTGAGTTTCCTCCAAATTATTGATGGAATGATGGAAAGGAGTAGTCAGAAGGGCTCAGGATTTGGATGTTGGCAACTGGGTGGTGATTTATCCCTCTCATGAAATAGAGGATCCAGGAGAATGAGGTTTGAAGAGAATGAGGTTGGAAGAAGTGCTAAATTCAATCTGGAGTTCTTTTTGAGATTCCCATGAGATATCCAAATGCAGATATTCATGGGTCAGCTAGGTGTTAATTAGAGCTGCTGTATAAGAGAATGTTCTATTTGCTGAGGAGTTTTCCCTGACAACCACATTCTGTCAGTATATGACTAATGGACCAGCATATAGTATTCAAAGAGCTGACTCATCTCAGGGCTCTGAGCCTACGCTTCTAAAACAGAGGCATCAGGAGATGCCTCGTTTAGCACATGTCCTGTCTTTGTTTAACCTATTTTTTTTCCTGCCCTGGTTTCTGTATCACCATATAGACAAGGGAGGTCTATATGTAAAACATCTCTCCTAGAGAAGTATATATGCATTATAGATATGACAATATGGAAAGCAGACCACATTCACTCAAATGGATTTGCTCTTGTAATTTTGTGTTGTATCATCTTGAATTAGTAGTCTTCAGTTCACAAATATGGCTTCTTCTGTGTTATGGAAGCTTCAAAGATAGAGTTGTGTTGGGGAAAACATTAAAGAAAAATGTTTGTGTGGTAAGGGTGCTAGCGGAGCTGAGAATAACAGATTTTATTTTATTTTTTATTTTTATTTTTTGAGACAAGGTTTCTCTGTGTAGCCTGTCTGTCCTGGACTTGCTTTGTAGACCAGGCTGGCCTTGAACTCACAGCGATCTGCCTGCCTCTGCCTCCCGAGTGCTGGGATTAAAGGCGTGCGTCACCAAAACTCAAATCCAAGTGGATTAAAGACCTCAACATAAAACCAGAGACACTAAGCCACTTAGAAGAAAAAGTGGGAAAGAGCCTGGAACATATTGGCACAGGAGACAACTTCCTGAACAGAACACCAACGGCCCAGGCCTTAATGTCAACCATTAATAAATGGGACCTCATGAGGCTGAGAAGCTTCTGTAAGGCAGGAGACACTGTCAAGAGAACAAAGCGACAGCCTACAGACTGGGAAAAGATCTTCACCAACCCTACATCTGACAAAGGTCTAATATCCAAAATATATAAAGAACTCAAGAAATTAAACACCACCAAACCGAATAACCCAATTGAGAAATGGGGCTTGGAACTAAACAGAGAATTCTCAACAGAGGAGTATCAAATGGCTGAGAAACACTTAAAGAAATGCTCAACGTCCTTAGTCATCAGGGAAATGCAAATCAAAACAACTCTGAGATTCCATCTTACACCCATCAGAATGGCTAAGATCAAAAACTCAAGCGACACCACATGCTGGCGAGGATGTGGGGAGAGAGGAACACTCCTTCATTGCTGGTGGGAATGCAAACTAGTACAGCCACTTTGGAAATCTATCTGGTGCTATCTCAGAAAAATGGGAATAGGGCTTCCTCAAGACCCAGCTATCCCACTCCTTGGAATATACCCAGAAGATGCTCCAGCACACAACAAGAAAATTTGCTCAACCATGTTCATAGCAGCCTTATTCATAATAGCCAGAACATGGAAACAGCCTAAGTGTCCCTCAGTAGAAGAGTGGATAAAGAAACTGTGGTACATATACACTATGGAATACTACTCAGCTATTAAAAACAAGGAATTCCCGAAATTTGTGGATAAATGGATTGAGCTAGAAATGATCATAATGAGTGAGTTAACCCAGAAGCAGAAAGAATCAAATGGTATATACTCACTTATATCTGCATACTAGCCCAAGGGGCATGTCCCACGAAAGCCTTCACTTACCAGGAAACTGGGACAGAGGGGAAGGCATCCTATTGGGACTCTAAATGAGAGACGCATGGGAGAATAGCAAAATAAAAGGATCCAGAGGGTCCTAGAAACCTACAAGTAGAACATTATGATAGGCAGATTTGGGCCCAGGGGTCCCGCTCAAACTAAGGCACCAGCCAAGGACAATACAGGAGGTAAACTTTAAACCCCTACCCAGATCTAGCCAATGGTCAGAATATTCTCCACAGTTGAGTGGAGAGTGTGATACGACTTTCTCACGTACTCTGGTGCCTCACATTTGACCATGTCCCCTGGAGGGGGAGACCTGGTGGCACTCAGAGGAAGGACAGCAAGTAGCCAAGAAGAGACTTGATACCCTATGAGAATATACAGGGGGACGTAATCCCCCTCAGGAACAGTCATAGGGGAGGGGAATAATGGGAAAATGGGGGCGGGGGGGGGGAGGAATGGGAGGATACAAGGGATGGGATAAACATTGAGATGTAACAAGAATAAATTAATTAAAAAAAAAAAAAAGGCGTGCGTCACCACGCCCAGCTAAGTTTGATTTTATTAAGGAAGTCTAGAGCCTGATATATTGTGCAAACAGTACTGGAGCTGAATTCTGGAAAAGGATAGTATATGAGTAAATGAAAGAGAAAACTAAATATCCATTGGAAAGTAGAACCTGCTTTTAATCTTTACTGGTGACTATAGAGTAAAAGAATGTACCTGTCAACTGTTAATTAATTAATTAATCATTTATGCACTCAGCCACCCATCCATTCATTTATCCATTGAGACAGTCTCACTGTGTAGTCCTGGCTACTCTGGAACTCAGTACATAGACCAAGATGGCCTTGAAATCATAGAGATCTGCCAGCTTCTGCTTCCTGAGTGCTGGGTTTAAAAGCATGTGCCCCCCTTGCCCTGCTCATTTTTGAAATTCAAGACAGCTTTTCAGAAATATCTTGTGAATTAGTGGGAACCCTAATACTTCACAATCACAAGGGATACAGAGACTATTTACTTTTTTGCTTTTTTTTTTTTTTTTTTGGTTTTTCGAGACAAGGTCTCTCTGTGTAGCCTTGGCTGTCCTGGACTAACTTTGTAGACCAGGCTGGCCTCGAACTCACAGCAATCCGCCTGCATCTGCCTTCCGAGTGGTGGGATTAAAGGCGTGTGCCACCACCGCCCAGCTACTTTTTTGCTTTAATATAGATTTATATAGTTTTATTTCATCTGCAGGTTCACATGTCTCATTTTTTAAAATCACATTTATTTCTTTTATTTTTAAAATATATTTTATTAATTTATTCATATTATATCTCAATTGTTATCTCATCCCTTGTATCCTCCCATTCCTCCCTCCCTCCTGCTTTCCCCTTACAAAATCACTTATTTCATGCTCAGAAATTCTGTGATAAAATAAAAAGTTCTGGTTGAATGTATGCATAACAGATATATTTTATATATGTTTTAGGGTTCTTTTCTCTTTCCCCCTTTTTGAGATATGATTCTGTAGCACGAACTGGCCTCAAATTCACAATGATCCTTCCTACCTCAGCCCTGATTGTTGGAATTACTTGCATGAGCACACCAAATCTGCTAACAGATAAATTTTATAGCTCCAAGTTTTGCTTTAATATTGCCTGTTGTTATTAGTTTATTGTTATCAGGAGATGCTTAACTGTTGGCATAATTTAAGGGATGCCTACAAACTGATAAAGATAAATGATATTTTAATGCAGTATTGTAAAATACAAAAGTTGACGCTAACAACTCCAGGAATATCGTGTGTGTGTGTGTGTGTGTGTGTGTGTGTGTGTGTGTGTGTGTGTGAGTGTGTGTGTGTGCATTTATGAGTCTAGAAGAGGCCATAGGATCCCCTAGGGCTTGAGTTATATGCATTTGTGAACCACCATGTAAGTATTGGAAAACAAACTCTAATTCTCTAACACTCTTAACTGCAGAGCCACTTCTCCAGCACCATATCACACATTTTAAAGATGGACCTGGACCTGCACTTGCCGGAATCCCAGCCACACATCTTCAGTCTGCAAGGTTATTTTTAGTATAACAAGTAAAGGTACAGGCTTCAATGACTCAGCTGGCTGTTTCCAAATAGGCCCATCGCCCACAGACACCTAAGAATCTTTCAAGGTCATTTGGTCCAGAGTATTGCACCCTGGGTCACTGTTGCATGATTCTTAGCAAAGAATGCCCGATACAGATTTCACTCTCTTATTTCTTCAGAGTTGAGCACTTGGTAATGGTCTAATTTCCTCTGTTATATGTGACTGTTTTGTCCTCAGTGTCTTGCCAGTATCTTTACTGAAAATAACAGTGCCTCTAACCTAAGAATCTGAAGTTTTACTAATCACTTTTCTGCCATTGCAGCCTCATGGCTCTCTACTGCCTCCCTCTGGTCATTAGTTGACATTACAATGTTAGCTACATCTTTCAAACTTTTCCAATTAGATTTTTGTTGTCTGAAACGAAATTTTGCTGTTTTCCTGGAACTTGCTATGAACTACCACTCGAGGCTTACTGTATTTGTTTGAAATAGGGTCTCATTAGTTAGTCCGGGTTGACTTTGAACACACTGTGTATCCCAGGGTGGTCTCTAACTTGCAATCTTCTTCCCCCAGATTGCTTAGTATTGTGATGACAGGCATGAGCCACAACATCTGGCTACTGGCTTCCAATTAGGTGCTTTTAATTGAAAATAATACATGTGTCTTATGAAAATTTCAACTCACATAGAGTCATATCCAGTCTCCTGTGTCCTTTGTGTTCTTCTGACGTCTTGAAAATTTCTCTAAATATGTTTTACTCTCAGCCTGACAGGTGCCAGAACACATCATTATTTTTATTGCATTTTAAAGTTCCTTAAGGTATATACCAATGTATTCTTTTCTGGAAAAATACAAAAACATAGGGATAGTAAAAATTATAGACTCATTTTCCATCCCCATCCTACTCTCACTCTAGAGATAATAATTCAAATGCTTGATATACATCTCTTAGGTCACTTTTAAAGATATGTATTTTAAGTCATGTATATGAGCATGTATGGGCATGTGTTTGTGAGTGTGGGTGCCCATGGAGATCAGAGGAATCAAATACCTTGGAGCTGGAGTTTTAGGTGGTTGTGAGCTACCCCTCATAGCTTCTGGAAACCAAATTTAGGACATCTGCCAGAAAAGCCTGTGCTCTGAACAACTGTGTCACATCTGCAGCCTCCTCAAATCATTTTTGGCACTCTAACCTGCATATCTATGGACATGATAAACACCCTTACATGCGGTATATAAATTGAGTCTTTGTGTAGTATTATTTTCAATATTTTTTACACACAATTATTCATACTTTGATGTTCATAGTAGTACTTTTTATAATAGCCAAAAGGTAGAAAAAATCAAATACATGTTCATCAGTGCTTAGATGGATGAATGAAATGGGTTACATTCATTCAATAGAACATCATCCATCCTTAAAAGAGGAATGAAATTTCAATATAGTTTATAACGTTGATGAACCTTAAAGACATTATGCTAACAGAAAAATCAAACGTTGTGACTCCACTTATATCATGTACTTACAATGATCAAATTCACAGAGACAGAATGCTGAGAGCTGAAGATTTGGTAGCGTGGAAAATAAATTATTTTTGAATGAGGACAGAATTTTAGTTTGACATCACGGACGTCTTCTGATCATGAATATTGTGACAGTTACATGACAACATTTATGAGTTAGGTGACTTTGGGGAAGTTAATATTTCTTTATTTTATCTCGTCATTTTTCAGAATGGAAAATAATAGACGCTTCTAAATAAAAACATAAGAGTAAGTTAAATAATTCATGTATGAACTGGAAGTGGTGGCACATGCCTTTAACCCCAGCACTCAGGGAGGCAGAGGCAGGGGGATCCCTGTGAGTCTGAGGTCAGCTTGGTCTACAAAGTGAGTCCAGGACAGCCAGGGCTACACAGAGAAACCCTGTCTTGAAAAAATTCAGTAATAAAACAACAAGAACAATAATAATTCATGTATGACACCCATCATATAAAAATGACAAAGAAATGTTAGTTTTGGAGTAGGAATGTGGGTCAGAGACAGAACGTTTATGTAGTATGCACAAGATCCTATACCTCCCCAAAATAGCTGCTGCTGAGTGTAGTGCTCATCTTAAAGAATCAGTGACACACTCCAGACTTTTTAAGAGTCATACTTTAGAAAGGACAATAGCAAGATGGGGTGGTGAAGTAGGCCTTCAAATACCTATTTCTGACTCTTTATAAGGAAATATAACCAGCAGACATCACCTATCACAATAAAAGCAGGAATCAGAGACTGAAGGGAACTTGAAGATGGGGACCAGAAAAGATGACAAAAGAGCCCAAGAAATAAAGTCAGTGGTGGCTAATAAAATCTAGTATTAACCTTTATTTAAAAAATAGAGATTTAGGAACCTATAGATGCACAGCTGTAGGGAGCGAGTGAAGTCCTGAGTACATATGTGCCGTTGACATGGGCATGGCCATGTCAAGGACCAATGTCTCATCCCCGTGGGAGTAGCAAAGCCTTCCCTGAGTGAGGCTCAGAGGGATGGTAAAGCCTTCCTACGGTCTGAGTGTGAGTACTGACAATGGATGCAAATACAAAGAAAAAAATCCACTGTAGCTTTCTACCCCCAAATGTTTATGGCCTGGGGACTGCTCCTCTACAGAGACTGCTACTGCTAAGAATAGCTAAACCCGCCTCCCTGTTCAGCTGTATATAATAACTCTGCATCCTTGTTTATATGTATGTCAAAAACCCTGCCTCCTTGTTTAGCTAAATGTAATAACCACACCTTCCTTTTCAACTCTAGTAATAAACACACAGAGCTTCCAAGGAGTTGTAGTGTGTCCTTCCATCAGAGAGCCTAGGCCACCTCCTGCTGGCTTTCCTGAGTCCATGTTTCTGTCCTTTCTTCATTCTCGAACATGCCAGTTAAGTTGATCCCTGATGCCAGGAAGAGCATGGCAGAGTTTGGTTTAATGTTCGGTGACGTACAAATAGAATTGACACAAAACTATTAAGATTACAGAGAGTAAAACAACATAATCAATGATATGATCATACATGTATAGGTATTTATATGTGGAACTTTATGCCATCTCCTTTTCAGAGACATGATGAGCTATTCTATCTGCTTAGAACAGGACATCTATTATTTTCAAATATGACTTCTTGAAAAACATTATTTATTGGTTTATTTATTTTTCTCTCATGCATTACATCCCCACCATAGTTTCCCCTCCTTCCTCTCCTCCCAATCCTCTCCCCCACCTCCCCTCTTCCTCAGATCCAGTTCTCTGTTTCCCCTCAGAAAGAAGCAAGTCTCCCAGTGGTCTCAAGCAAACATGGCATAACAAGTTACGATAAGGCTAGACAAGGCAATTCAGTAGGAGGCAAAGAGACCCAAGAGCAGGCAAAAGAAGAAAAAATGACTTCTTTTTATTCCAATCAAGTAGTTCTGAAAAGAACAAACAATAACAGCGAACTCCCTTTTTTGGCCACAAGGGTTGTTTCTTATCTTGGTACTTAGTGATTGCTCCATAGTTCAGCATGCAACTCAGAAGAGAACAATGAACGCTCTTCTCCCAAAAACTTCAAAACACCCAGGCTAGGAAGTTTCTTTAATTTGGGTGGCAATAAGTCTAGAAAGACTGGGTAACCAAAGCTGCCTGCGGGATATTCATTGTTCTCAAGAATAAAGGAAATTGGAAGAAAACTGGCATAAAGAGAAACATAAAGGGAAATGTCAAAGTCCCCGAAGAGAGTTGCTGCTGGTTTTGTTCCTATGACCATTTGCATTGCTGCCTCTCTTTGTGATTTCATTGTATGTATCAATATATTCCTTGTTGTTTCAGTCGTTGGAATTAAGTACCTATACTTAGTTATCCTGCCTAATGCAAACTGGTGTGGTATGCAAAAAACAACTGGATTATACCACAGGAGTCCCCAAACCATAAATTCATGTTATTGGATAAAAAGCAAGCTACTAAGATGCTGTCTTATGCTCCAATGTTATAGAGTGATTTGGGTGACTGTTCAGGTATCGAACTGTCCCTATCATTTTCTCATTGTAGAAGCTGCTTACCTACACTTCCTGTCTACTCAGATAATAATTTTATTCCTTCTCAAGTCCCTGACGGGGGGGAAGACCAGATAGTTTAGTTTTACAATTAAGCTTAGTTGTTTCGGGGTTAAGACATTTTTAGGTCTAGGTAGAGATTTTAAGTTGATAATGACAAGATGTGACAGATACTGATTTACATTCAGAATTTTAGATGCACCAAGATAGGAAAGATGTTTTCTTCAAGGCTGTTAAATACAAATAGCCAAAATACTACAAATGTAACATTCATATAATTCCTGATTGTGTCATGGTTCTTCTTGCTGTAGGTAGTTTATTGTATATACGTGTAATAATATAAATGTATATGTAAAAAAAAAATAAAACAAAAAGATGCTGTCTTAGATAGGGTTTCTATTGCTGTGAAAGGACACCACGACCAAGGCAACTCTTATAAAAGAAAACATTAACTGGGGCTGACTTACAGGTTCAGAGGTTTAGTCCATTGTCATCACGGTGGGAAACATGGCAGCGTTCATTCAGGCAGACATGGTGCTAGAGGAGCTGAGAATTCTACATCTGGATCAGCAGGCAGCAGAGGGGGACTGGAACCTGTTTCACACTAGGCTTAGCTTGAGCATTTAAGACCTCAAAGCCCACCCCTACACTGACTCACTTCCTCTTACCTACTCCAATGTTGCCACTGCCTGTGGCCAAGCATTCAAATACATGATTCTATGGAAGCCACGCCTTTCCAAAACACCCCAGATGCCTTGAACTGGATTTGTCGGTGGGCTACCACGTGGCCTCTCTGGAAGACAGGCAATGTTTTTAACCTCCGTGTCATCTCTCTAGCCCCAGCAATTTCACTTTGTCATTGATGTTTTGTTTTTTGAGACAAAGTCTCATGTAACTCAGGCTGTCTTCGAACTCCCACATTTCCCACCTCTATTTACTGACTGCTGGGATTACAAATTAGGCTTTCCTCTTTCTCTTTCTTTCCTCTAAAGTCCTCTGTTTGCTTGGCATGGTGGTGCACACCTTTGATGCCAGAACTCAAGGCAGAGACAGGCCAGCCTGGTCTACAGAGCAAGTTCCAGGACAGCCAAGTCGACACAGAGAAACTGTGTCTAAAAAAAGAAAGAAAGAAAGAAAGAAAGAAAGAAAGAAAGAAAGAAAGAAAGAAGAAAAGAAAGAAAGAAAGAAAGAAAGAAAGAAAGAAAGAAAGAAAGAGAAGGAAAAAACCCCCTCAGTTTGCATGTTCATGTGCTTACTCTCAAGGATCTACCCGCTCCCCGTTCCCTCCACCACACTTTATTTCAGGTGTGAAAAACTAGAGGAAGTATCTCTAGTGCTAAAAATTATTATGTACCTGCTAATGTGTTCTAGTTATTATTATGTAAATGGTGAGAAGCAAATTTGATGTGAATTTTTCGTTCAGTCTCAATTTATTCAGTGGCTGCATTAATGAAAGGGTAATAGGTTGGTTTTTATAAAGGAGCTCTTGACAGGCCAGTATCCATTTCATAACTCTTTGCCTATTCTGCCATCATGTGGACAAGGAGTATAAACACCAAGGAAATAATTGTGAAAACTTTCATTTAAAAAGGATTTAGAAGTGGAGTCTGGTGGTTCACGCCTTTGATTCCAGTGCTAAGGGAAGCAGAGGCAGGTGAATCTCTGTGAGTTTAAGGCCAGCCTGTCTATAAAGCGAGTCCAGGACAGCCAAAGCTACAACAGGAAAACTATGTCTCGAAATAAATAAATAAATAAATAAATAAATAAATAAATAAATAAGGGTTAGAGCTTCTAGTAGTGGTGGTGCATGCTTTTAATCCCAGCAGAGCCAGGTGGATTCCTGTGAGTTTGAGGCCAGCCTTCTCTGCTTAGTGAGTTCTAGGACAGTCAGGGTCACATAGAGAGACCCTGTTTCAAGGGAGGGATGGAGAAATTGGAAGGACACAGAGAAAATTTGCGTCTTAATTAAATCAAGAATGGTAGACTAGAGGCTTGGCATGTAGCTCAGTTGGTAAGAATGTTGGCCTAGTACAGACAAAACCCTGAGTTCAGTGACCCTAGGACCCTATAAAGTGAGCTTGATGGTGTAGAACTGTAATCCAATCCTAGCACTCATATAGAACAAGAAGGAAAAAGAAGTTAAGGTCAGGGACAGCCTGAACTCTAACAAACCTTGTCTCAAAACAAACAAACACTTTAACAACAACAAAGAATGACAGAGCTTTCTCAACCAGTTCATGGTTTTTCCAATCAGTTCATGCTCTAGGATCCCTTAATCAAAATGCACTGCACAGCAGTGAAGCTAGTATTTATTTAGTACCAGTAGATGCCAGACAGGATATTCTCTCAGGTCTTGCCCAAGTTCATACTGCTTATAAGTGGCAGAGATTGGAAGTGGTAAAATAAACTAGGACTATAAACTAGAAATATAAAATAAACATTTCATTAGTAAATTATAAATGAAAGAATATAAGTGAGGTATGTGCATATACACAAAACTTTTGAAGGTGAATAATAAAATGAATGTTTGTGAATCCTTCAACTAACTCAACAATACCACCAATGCCATGGAATTTCCCTGTGTGCTCCGGACCCTATACTCCCCTTTCCTTGGCCTGAGTTAACTCTTCTTTTGACTTGCTTTCTCATTTACTTGATTCCCTCACCTCCTCTCTCCTTTTCCCTTCTTCCCCCTCCCTCCCCATGTCTCTCCTTTCCTCCTCCTCCTCTCTCTCTTCCTCCTCTTCTTCCTCCTTGTCCTCTTCTCTCTCCCCTCTCTCTCCATCTCTCTCTTTAGCTTCTCTCTTCCATCATGTTCTCATGTAGTTCAGGCTGGATTTGAACTCATCTTTCCTATTCAACCTCCTGGAGGCAGGGATTATGGGTGTATGCTGTGATACATGACGAATTCTTTTCGTTTTATTAAGGTTTTATCTCTGGAAGTATAGCAACTGGCAGATCACTAGGTTTGCCAGGTGGGAGGCCCTGGGTCCCAGCTGTAGCATGGAAAAAGGGACAAGGGAAAGGGAATATACTTTTATGTTTCTCCTTGCTTTATTTTTTTTCTCCTTGCTTTATTTATCCTTGCCTATGATGTAATTCTTCTCACGGACACACAGGATGCTATGACATAAATGTACTAACCATTTCCTCTATTGGTGGACACCAGCCTGCTTCCGGATTTGCACTGTTTCAAATAGTGCTGCTATCACTGTCCATGTACACGACTTGTGGTAGGTGAGTATAAAAGCTTCTCTGAGGAATTTCTCCCTGGAAGAGAATGGAGATATTACAAGGAGTACACGTCTCAGTTTTATAAGAAAAAATTAGTATCCTTCCCCAAAGTGGTTGTACCAGCTTATACTCTTCCAGACTATACAAGTTGCTACTGGCTGCCATCCTTATCATCTTTTTTGTTTTGTTTTGTTTTTCAAGACAGAGTTTCTCTATGTAGCCTTGGCCCTCCTGGACTCACTTTGTAGACCAGGCTGGCCTCGAACTCACAGCGATCCGCCTGCCTCTGCCTCCCGAGTGCTAGGATTAAAGGCGTGCGCCACCAGGCCCGGCTCATCATCATCTTTAAACATTACCAGACCTTTATATTTTGACCAAACTAATGGCTGTAAAATGGCATTGTGACCATTGTACCTTTCCAGGAGTTTGTCGAATTTAGTAGCTATACGTCACATCCTTTGATAGGGCTCCAGGAGAGAATTCCAGGTGGGATGAACAGTAGGTTGGAAAGGATTCTGAGTCAGGGCAGAGGTTAGTGCATGTGTGACATAGAGAAAAGCCCCATCCTGCTTCAGTCCACTCACTTCTCTCTACATCTCCCTGCTCTCAGGTCAAATTCCTGCTCTTTTGCTTGTTAGCAGTATAAACTTTGGTAGGTAATTTAAGCATTTGAAGCTTTAATCTGTCAAATTGGGCAAATGGGATTTATCTCCTTCGAAAGCATGTTATGGAGATGAACATATTCAGTACTTCAAAGCTACAAAGCCTGTTGTAAAACACAGTCTTCTAAGCAAAACAGACGCTATCTTTATAAGATCAAGTGTGTCTGCTTACAAGGGCTGCAGAGATGGCTCAGCGGTTAAGAGCACTGACTGCTCCTCCAGAGGTCCTGAGTTCAATTCCCAGCAACCACATGGTGGCTCACAACCATCTATAATGAGATCTGATGCCTTCCTCTGGCCTGCAGGCGTACATGCAGGCAGAGCACTGTATATACAATAATAAAAACTAAATCTTAAAAAAAAAAAGTGTGTTATGGTAGGGCTAGTGGAGTACTGACATTGCCTCAGAGGAGGAAGGCATAGGGATTGTCACCTGACTTTCCAGCCACTCCTCCTAGCCATTTGGTGTGCAATTTTAACCAAATTGTTTGTGGCCTAGGGGGTCTTAGGAAGTACTAGGGAAGGCGAACAGAAAGGGGGCTTCAACTACACAGCTACAGGGAAACCACTATGCATGCTGGGTGAAAAGTTTGCATGTGGCTGCTTTGGGGTCACCCCTCCCTGCCACCGGCGATTTTTGATATTTGACAAACATCAAGGAACTCTACAATTACAACTTTGTTCTGCCACAAAGCCAGCTCCCCAATCAGACTCTAAAAGCCTATCCTAAGTCCAAAAATTTCATAAATAACAGAAAGTGCACAGTAGGGACTGAAGGCGTGGTTCAATGGGGGAGTGACTGCTTAGTCTGAGTGAGGGTCCATCCCACCATACATATGGTAAACATACACATGCTTTCTTCTGGACTTCAGCTTCTAAGTAAGATGGAGGGGAACCATATACATTTACTATTTTATGTTAAATTATGTAAAATAGCACACAAAATATGGAAACAGCAATTTCAAGGTGCAATGCATCAGGAAACCAGGGACAGTGACCTGGGAGAAAGAAAATAAACATGATGAATACTACACTGTGTATGATTACTCTTGAGAGTGAGCTTTTATGCCACAGCATGTGAAAGGAATAACCCAGGTAGAGACAGGCAGATTTTCTATGGGAAAGGCGAAACAAAAAGTTATTACAAACAAAAGTTATTGTTTTTGTTTTTGTTTTTCGAGACAAGACTTTCTCTATGTATCCTTGGCTGTCCTGGACTAGCTTTGTAGACCAGGTTGGCCTCGAACTCGCAGTGATCTGCCTACCTCTGCCTCCCGAGTGCTGGGATTAAAGGCGTACACCACCATGGCCAGCTAAAGTCTCAATTTTTTTTCTTTTTCTAGGGTAGTTATAAGGGAGTAGGCCCATTAGTGAACCACGGTTGTACTGAAGTTTGAATTGAGGACTTTCTGCTTGTAAAGCAGAGATGATAACCACTACACTATGAAGCCCTATTTTTTGGTTTTTCGAGAAAGAGTTTCTCTGTGTAGCCCTGGCTGTCCTGGACTAGCTTTGTGGACCAGGCTGGCCTCTAATTCACAGCGATCTGCCTACCCCTGCCTCCCGATTAAAAAAGGCATGCGCCACCACGCCCGGCACACATACATCTTACAGTATATGTAAAATGTTGTTATAACAATCTGATAAGATGAAGATGTATCAAATAAGCTCAACTAATTGCTAAAACACAGACATAGCTAGTAAGTTAGCAAAGGAAATAAAGCAGACTCATGAACAGATACTCCAAAATAAGGCTGAAAATTGAGGAAAATGAGAATTTCTTAAATGTCTTTGTAAATCATTTATTTTTATTTTATGTGTATTGGTATTTTGCCTGCATATATGTATGTGTGAGGGTGTCCAATCCCCTGGACTGGAGTTACATACAGTTGTGAGCTGCCCTGTGGGTGCTAGGAATTGAACCTCTAGAGGAACAGCCGGTGCTCTTAACCACTGAGCCAGAAAACAGAAATTTCTTAACTGAACCCTGTATACAAAAATTGAGTGGTTCTTCCCCAAAAGTTCTTAAAAAAGGACAGCATTTACTTGGGGCCTGGCTTACAGTTTCAGGAGTTTGGTGTGTTATCATCACGGCAGGGACCACGGTGGCATGCAAGCAAACTTGGGAGATGGGAGGAGTTCTGCAGACAGCAGGAAGAACGAGCCACTGGTCTGCCTTGAGCATCTGAAACCTCAAAGCCCACCTACAGTGACACACTTTCTCCAACAAGGCCACAACTCCTAATCCTTTTCAAGTAATACCATTTCCCTGATAACTAAGCATCTAAATAATATGAGGCTATGGGAACCTTATCAAACCACCATGTACCCTGTATAGTGAATTAACTTTTTCCCTATGCATCGTAAAGTATGTGAAACTGTTATGCTTTGCAACTCAAAATCCATCAAAAGTACCATTCTATAGGTTTATTTTTTTATTTGTTTGCTTAATGTAATGAGTATTTAACTATTTTATGTATTTTGTTGGGTTTTGTTTTTAGAGACAAAGCTTCTCTGTGTAGCCTTGGATGTCTGGCACTTACTTTGTAGACCAGGTTGGCCTTGAACTCACAGAGATCTGTCTGCCTCTGCCTCTTGAGTGCTGGCATTGCAGACATGCAGCACCATGCCCTGTGTTTAGCTATTTTAAGCATATGTTTAGCTGTAACTTTAAGCTTTAGAGTATTATTTTTCTCTACAGATGATACATTTTGTATTTTTTCTGCAATTACTTCCTCTTTTTTGTTGTATATCTGTATGAAAGTTATCAACAATATATAGTCCACAAACTCCATGTTAAGCTGTTTTGAAATTCCCCTCACTAGAGAAAATAGTTCAAAACTTTTTAACTTAGCCTCAGGCAAGTCCTTAGGGAATGGGCAGAAGGCAGCCAGATTATTTGCCAAACCGTCACACAAATAGCATCTAGCAAGTTGCTGTTGAAGTCCTTGTTTCCCTCTGAAATCTCAGGAGCCAGGCCTCTGTACCCTTGGCAGTACTGTCTCCCAGGTTCCTGCGACAATAGCCCTTTATGCCCTGCTTACACCATTCAAATGTTTTTCTAGTGTGAAATTGCAAAGTCTTCCAGAGTCCTCTAAAAAAAAAACAAATCCAAGCAAACAAACAAAACAAACAAACAAACAAACCAAAAACAAAAACCAAAAACAAAAACAAAAAAACCCAAAAAACCCCAAAACCAATAAACAGCATGGTCAGGTACTTCATAGCAATGACCCACTCTACGCTACCAACTTCTGTATTAATTACTTTTCTGAGGGTGTGATAAACCACCATGACCAAAAGCAACTTAGGAAATAAGAATTTGATTTGGCTTATGGTTCCAGAGGAAGAAACCGTAGTGATGGAAGAGCAAGTTATTAGAGTAGAAAGCTGAGATACCACATCTTTATCCACATGCAGGAAGCACAGTGAGTGAACTAGAAATGGGGCAAGGCTACAAACTCCTAAAGGCCACCTCTAATGAGGTAGATGTATTTCCTCCAGTAAGGCTCTATCACCTAAAGATCTCATAGTTTCCTAAACAGCGCTGCTAACCAATGATCAAGTGTTTGACTACCTGAGTTTATGGGAAACATTTCTCATTCAAACCACCACACTGATTATATATAATCTCGTGGAATGGAGGGGGCATTTTCAGAATCTTTCAGAGGTCCTATCAATGTCTTGTGAGCTTAGTGAGTTTTGTGAACTTCATGACACCCCTTTTCCTTCTATAAGAAAATAATTATTGAGGGAACAGTTATAGTCTGTGTATTGTGAGGATCTCATATGGGTCATTACATCCACTCTAATTCAAGATGGTGACAGCTATGTTTAACCTGGAGGAATAAGTTATACTAAACATGGTCGTGGCACATTTGTGGAAAATTAACTGACCATATACACATGAGCTTATTTCTCAGATCTTTCTCTTATTTCATTGGTCTTTATATGTGTATGTATGCCAGCAATATAATTTTTGGATTATTACAGCTTTGAAGTATTAAAAATAGGAAGTGTGAGTCCTGGAACTTTGTTCTCTTTTTGTTTCTTAAAAAACAAAACAAAACAAAACAAAACAAAAAAACAAGAATGTATTGGTTGTTGGTTATTCAGAGTCCTTAGAGATATCTTATGAAAAATTTTAATGAATTTTTATTTATGAAAAAAGACCATTGGGGGTTTGATAGGATTTGCTCTGAATCTTTAAATTCCTTTGGATAGTCATTTAATAATATTGTGTATTTCAATACATTAGCATGAGCTGTCTTTTCACTTGTCTTCTCTAATGTTTTTCAAATATGTTTTATATAATTTTCAGTAAATAGACCTTTTACTTCTTTTTTTTTGACTTATTACCAAGTAGTTTAGTCTTTTTATTTTTTGTTTGTTTTTCAAGACACAAGACAAGGGTTTCTCTGTGTAGCCTTAGCTGTCCTGGACTCACTCTGCAGACCAGGCCGGCCTCAAACTTTCAGAAATCCACCTGTCTTTGCCTCCCCGAGTGCTGGGATTACAGGCGTGCACCACCACACACACATTAGTTTATTGTTTTCAGCGCTAGTAGAGGTGGGTTTCTCAATTTTCTTTTGACGTGTTCATTGATGATATCTAAAAAATGCGACTGATTTTGGTATGTTGATTTTATATCCTGTAATTTAGTTGAATTAGTTTCTTAGCTTTAATAACTTTTTTGACACTTTCCAAAGTCTTTATTGACACAACTACATAGTAAGTCATTTTACTTTTTTGTTTTTCAAGGTTTCTCTTTGTAGACCAGACTGGCTTTGAGATGCACCTGCCTCTGTTGTCAAGTGCTTCCTGGCTAGTTATAAACCAAAGACTTCTGATTACTTCCAGGTCAGCCCTCTTGCTGAATTTTTCTTAACCGAAGACCAAATCATAAAAGATGGCTCTTTCTCTGGTTACATGGCCCTTAGTTTCATGAACAGAGGTAGACTAACTAGCTTCTCAGGCACTTCCAAGAACCTTGAATGTAACCTGCAGAAAGAAGCTTTGGTGTGAATACCGAGGGTTGGAACTAACAGTATTCCAGCATAAGTCCAGGCCCAGTATATATAGGAAACTGAGTGGCAGCTGCAGGCACTGTTACTCTGGCATGCAGTGCAATTGGAGATGCCATGGCTACAACCAGCCCCAGCCCTTAGAAACACACTTCTAATAGCTTTTTTTTAAAGTGGGGTTTTCTAGTTGTTTATTCTGGTTTTGAACTCCTGGACAGAAGTGATCTTGCTTCAGCTTTTTGAGCAACTGCGAACATAAGCACATGCAACCATGGTCACATCTAATCAGTATGGTTGTGGTGCTTTATGTGTGTGTATATAAGATTTAGGTGCTTTATTATTTCACCTGTGAACATAATAATCTTACTCTTTCCTCTCAAATTTGGAAAATTTTTATTTCTTTTTTACTGTCTGATTGCTTTGGCTAAGACTTCTAATAAAAGGTTGAATATAGATGGTGAAAATGAATACTTGTTCCCTATCTTAGATAAAAAATTGTCTTAGTTATTTTTCTATTGCTCTGACAAAACACCATGATCAAAGTAACTTAAATAGGAAAGCATTTAATTTGGCTTATGATTCCAGAGCATTGAGTGCATGATGGTGGAGCAAAGACATAGTGGTAGCAATAGCTGAGAGCTCACACCTTGATCTGGAAGAAGAAGAAGAAGAAGAAGAAGAAGAAGAAGAAGAAGAAGAAGAAGAAGAAGAAGAAGAAGAAGAAGAAGAAGAAGAAGAGAGTGAATATGAACAGTGAGGAATGGTATGAGTCTTTTGAAACCTCAAGGTTCCTAGTTCTTTCCAAACAGCTGGGGAAAATTATTCAAAGACATGAGCCTATGGGAATCACTGTTACAAAAGTCTTTCTACTTTCATCAATGTTATGACTTTAATCTAACATGCTCTTGATAGGCATAAGTTCTGGATGCTCAGTGCTGGTTGAGAGTTGAAAGACTTTAGTAGGTGGGCCTGATTTGTGAAAGTAGGTCCTAGAAGCAGATCCTTGAAAGTCATACCCCTCCCTTGGTTCCAGCTATATTTTCTACTTGCTGTGTGTTGGGATGAGAACAAGCTGTACGGTTCATCTACCATAGATGGGTTGTCCTGTTGCCATGTGTTTCCCACCATCATGGGCTGAAA
The DNA here is from genome assembly GCF_903995435.1 of Acomys russatus. NCBI lineage: Eukaryota > Metazoa > Chordata > Mammalia > Rodentia > Muridae > Acomys > Acomys russatus. The sequence continues at coordinate 111,716,165 of NC_067169.1, forward strand.
ATCTCTCTAAAACCATGGGCTCAAATAAGCCTTTCCTCTCTTAAATTGCTTCTGTCAATTTGTCATAATAATGAGAAAAGCTATGAACACACAAGGAAGATATTACGTGGAAATTTCCACATCATTACTTTCTCATATATATCCTTAGGTTGCATTCCCTTCTATTTCTATTTTGTTTTATTATGAAAGGATGAATGCTTTCATATATCTTCTTTTTTAATGTAAGCTGAGAGATACTTTATTAAAAATATGATTTCCAGATAAGTATGTCAAAGATGTTCAATAGTAGTTAGTGAGGGTATTCAAATGAAAGTTGGTGTGCTATATTCCACATACCTGCTTAAATGGCAAAATTAAAAAAATAATGACAATACCCATTGTCTTAGTTTGTATTGTTGTGAAGAGTCACCATGAAGACGGCAACTCTTTTTTTTAAAAAAGGATTTATTTATTAATGCATGTACATATTAATGCAGGCCAGAAGAGGGCATTAGATGACATTATAGATGGTTGTGAGCCACCAAGTGGTTTCTGGGAATTGAACTCAGGACCTCTGGAAGAGCAGGCAGTGCTCTTAACCTCTGAGCCATCTCTCCAGCCCCCAAACACGGCAACTCTTATAAGAAAGCATTTAATTAGGACTGGCTTACAGTTCAGAAGTTTAGTCTATTATTGTCATGGTGGGAAGCATGGTAGCACATAGGCAGACATGTTGCTGGAGAGGTAGCCAGGAGTTTCACATTCAAATTGGCAGGCAGTAAGAAGAGAGATATACCAGGCCTGACTTGGGCATCTGAGACCTAAAGCCTAACCCCAGTGATGCATTTCCTCCAACAAGGCCCCACCTACTCCAACAAGGCCACACCTCCTAATAGTGCCACTCCCTGTGGGGGTATGTGGACCATTTTCTTCTTTTACTGATAATATTCATATTACATTTCAATTGTTATCCCATCCCTTGTATCCTCCCCATTCCTCCCTCCCTCCCGCCCTCACCCCACTCCCCTCCTCCATGACTGTGACCCAGAGGGACCTCCTCCCCCTGCATATGATCCTACGGTATCAAGTCTCTACTTGTTAGCCTCCTGCCATCCTTCCTCTGAATGCCACCAGGCCACCCCATCAAGGGGACGTGGTAAAATAGTTTTCATATATCTTCTTAGCATAAATTAGAATTATATATATATATCCTTTATTCTGTTGATATGTTGTATTGCATTGAATGATTTTCATATATTGAAATATTGTTACATTCCAGGAGCAAAACTCAGCTGGTCATCATGTAAAATCCTTTTAATAAGCTATTGAATTCAGTTTGCTACTGCTTTATTGTGGACTTATTCTCAGTGCTTGAGTTCTAACCCAGGGCCTCGCTCATGTTAAGCAAGCACTGTGCTACTGAATTAAGCATCAATAATGCTTATATTTACAGCTAACAAAATACTCACAAAACGGCAGAATTAAAAGCTCTTTCTTTGCTTTATACCTCACCACTCACAATCTCACCCTGATATTCAGTGGCCCTTCCCACTTGTATCCCCTCTAACGCTGCCCATACCCCCACTCATTTCAGTGCTCAGCCCTGCGGACCATTCCTACCTCTGCACCTGCAACTTTCCTTGCCTTCTTCCTCCGACAGTACTACAGATCACAAGTCAGGATCCAAAGCTCCACCCACATGACAAACGTCACAACTCAGTGGCACTCTAGAATTCCCCTGTCCTCAGCCACCTGGTCAGGATCTGTACTGCAGCTCCAACTCTTCCTCACTGCTCAGGCCCACTCCTGTGCACTAGCCTATCCTAGTATGCCAGTGGCCAGACCTCCTTGGTTAGTCACTCACAGCCCTGCCCTGCTGCCCAGTAGACTCTGGATTGCACCAGCTCTATCTACTCACAACGCAACTAGGCTCTTCCTGAGCCCCGCCCCTTCAGTGCTTAATCTTAGAGCTCTGCCTAGGACTTTTTCCAGACCTGTCCACAAGACTCCTGCTTCATAATGATGCCATATTCCAGTAGCAGCAGCTCAGCAATAAGATCCAAAGCCCCCTCCATACTGCTACTTCCTCGCCTTCTCATACACCTTTCCTGCATCACTCTAGGCTCCCCTTCTCCATCCAATTCCACTCCAACATTCATTCTGGATCCCTGGCTCTTTTCTCATTTGTTTCCCCTTCTGGTCACCTATTTACAGACACTGCTTCTGCCCTGATCTGAAGAGCTCAAGAAGACCCAATGAGTTCAATGGCCTCCCTTCCCCCCGCCCCTCCTCTATTTGGTTTTGTGAGACAGGGTTTCCCTGTAGACCAAGCTGCCTTTGAACTCACAGAGATCCACCAGCCTCTGCCTCCCAGAGTGCCGGGATTACAGTCGTGCCTCACAGCACCGGGCTCAATAGCATCTCTCTCTCTCTCTTCTCTCCCTTCTCTTCTCTTCTCCTCTCTCTCTCTCTCTGTCTCTTATTGAATGTCTATGATTTACACGTCATGCACAAAATTCCCTCTCCACCCGTTCCCCAGTAAAATAAAACAAACAGACAAACAAAAAATCTTGTCACAGGGGAGGTTTTCAAGCAGAAACACCCAAGAGGAGTAGACACCTGGAAATAATCAAACTCAGGGCTGAAATTAACAAATTAGAAACTAAGAAAACAGTCCAAAGAATCAACAAAACCAAGAGCTGGTTCTTTGAGAAAATCAACAAGATAGAGAGATCATTAGCCAAACTAACTAAAAGGCAGAGAGACAGTATTGAAATCAACAAAATCAGAAATGAAAAGGGAGACATAACAACAGACACTGAAGAAATTCAAAGAATCATAAGATCCTACTTTGAAGGCATATACGCCACAAAATTTGAAAATCTAAGGGAAATGGACAATTTTCTTGATCAATTTCACTTGCCAAAGTTGAATGAAGAACAGATAAACAAGCTAAATAGTCCCATTTCCCCTACAGAAATAGAAGCAATCATCGATGGTCTCCCAACCAAAAAAGCCCAGGGCCAGATGGTTTCAGTGCAAAATTCTACCAGACCTTCAAGGGCGAGCTAATACCGATACTCTTCAAGCTACTCCAAAAGATAGAAATGGATGGAAAATTACCAAATTCATTCTATGAGGCCATAGTCTCATTGATACCTAAACCTAACAAAGACTCAACAAAGAAAGAGAATTTCAGACCAATTTCTCTTATGAACATAGATGCAAAAATACTAAATAAAATACTTGCAAAACGAATACAGGAACACATCAAAGATATCATTCATCATGACCAAGTAGGCTTCATTCCAGGCATGCAGGGATGGTTTAATATACAGAAATCCATCAATGTAATCCACCATATAAACAAACTGAAAATAAAAAACCACATGATCATCTCCTTGGATGCAGAGAAAACATTTGATAAAATTCAACACCCATTCATGTTTAAAGTTTTAGAGAGATCGGGGATACAAGGCACTTTCCTCAACATAATAAAGGCTATATACAGCAAGCCAATAGCCAAAATCAAAGTAAATGGTGAGATACTCAAGGAAATTCCTCTAAAATCGGGAACAAGGCAAGGCTGCCCACTCTCTCCATATCTCTTCAATATAGTACTCAAAATTCTAGCCAGAGCAATAAGACAACAAAAGGAGATCAAGGGTATCCAAATGGGAAAGGAGGAAGTCAAATTATCCCTATTTGCAGATGATATGATAGTGTACATAAGTGACCCTCAAAATTCCACCAGAGAACTCCTAAAGCTGATAAACACCTTCAGCAAATTGGCTGGATACAAAATTAACTCAAAAAAGTCTGTAGCCTTCCTATACACAAATGGCAAGCTTGCAGAGGAAGAAATTAGGAAAACCACACCCTTCACATTAGCCGCAAGCAATATAAAATATCTAAGTGTTACTCTAACTAAGCAAGTGAAGGACTTGTTTGAAAAAAATTTCAAAACTCTGAAGAAAGAGATTGAAGATGACCTGAGAAGTTGGAATGATCTTCCTTGCTCATGAATAGGGAGAATTAACATAGTAAAAATGGCCATCCTACCAAAAGCAATCTACAGATTCAATGCAATCCCTATCAAAATACATACACAATTTTTTAAAGACATTGAAAGTTCAATTCTGAACTTCATATGGAAAAACAAAAAACCCAGAATAGCTAAAACAATCTTGTACAATAAAAGGTGCTCCGGAGGAATCTCCATACCTGATCTCAAACTGTACTATAAAGCAATAGTACTTAAAACAGCATGGTACTGGCACAGCAACAGGCTGGTTGATCAGTGGAATGGAATCGAAGACCCAGATATGAATCCACACACATATGGTCACTTGATTTTTGACAAAGAAGCCAAACCCATTCAATGGAAAAAGGATAGCATCTTCAACAAATGGTGCTGGTCTAACTGGAGGTCTATGTGTAAAAAAATGCAACTGGACCCATATTTGTCACCTTGCACAAAACTCAAATCCAAGTGGATTAAAGACCTCAACATAAAACCAGAGACACTAAGCCACTTAGGGAAAAAAGTGGGAAGAGCCTGGAACATATTGGCACAGGAGACAACTTCCTGAACAGAACCACCAACGGCCCAGGCCTTAATGTCAACCATTAATAAATGGGACCTCATGAGGCTGAGAAGCTTCTGTAAGGCGGAGACACTGTCAAGAGAACAAAGCGACAGCCTACAGACTGGGAAAAAATCTTCACCAACCCTACATCTGACAAAGGTCTAATATCCAAAATATATAAAGAACTCAAGAAATTAAACACCACCAAACTGAATAACCCAATAGAGAAATGGGGCTTGGAACTAAACAGAGAATTCTCAACAGAGGAGTATCAAATGGCTGAGAAACACTTAAAGAAATGCTCAACGTCCTTAGTCATCAGGGAAATGCAAATCAAAACAACTCTGAGATTCCATCTTACACCCATCAGAATGGCTAAGATCAAAAACTCAAGCGACACCACATGCTGGCGAGGATGTGGGGAGAGAGGAACACTCCTTCATTGCTGGTGGGAATGCAAACTAGTACAGCCACTTTGGAAATCTATCTGATGCTATCTCAGAAAACTGGGAATAGGGCTTCCTCAAGACCCAGCTATTCCACTCCTTGGAATATACCCAGAAGATGCTCCAGCACACAACAAGAAAATTTGCTCAACCATGTTCATAGCCGCCTTATTCATAATAGCCAGAACATGGAAACAGCCTAAGTGTCCCTCAGTAGAAGAGTGGATAAAGAAACTGTGGTACATATACACTATGGAATACTACTCAGCTATTAAAAACAAGGAATTCCCGAAATTTGTGGATAAATGGATTGAGCTAGAAATGATCATAATGAGTGAGTTATCCCAGAAGCAGAAAGAATCAAATGGTATATACTCACTTATATCTGCATACTAGCCCAAGGGGCATGTCCCACGAAAGCCTTCACTTACCAGGAAACTGGGACAGAGGGGAGGGCATCCTATTGGGACTCTAAATGAGAGACGCATGGGAGAATAGCAAAATAAAAGGATACAGAGGGTCCTAGAAATCTACAAGTAGAACAATATGATAGGCAGATTTGGGCCCAGGGGTCCCACTCAAACTAAGGCACCAGCCAAAGACAGTACAGGGGGTAAACTTTAACCCCCTACCCAGATCTAGCCAATGGTCAGAACATTCTCCACAGTTGAGTGGAGAGTGGGATATGACTTTCTCACGTACTCTGGTGCCTCACATTTGACCATGTCCCCTGGAGGGGGAGACCTGGTGGCACTCAGAGGAAGGACAGCAGGTTGCCAAGAAAAGACTTGATACCCTATGAGAATATACAGGGGGAGGTAATCCCCCTCAGTCACAGTCATAGGGGAGGGGAGTAAGGGGAAAAGGGGAGGGAGGGAAGAATGGGAGGACACAAGGGATGGGATAACCATTGAGATGTAACAAGAATAAATTAATAAAAAAATAAAATTAAAAAAAAATCTTGTCACAGAAGCTTAGTGTATCACGCAGTACAGCCTTTTGTCCACATATATTTACTTTTAAATATTCATTGCTACGAGTCACGGGTCTGGTTGGACGCCTACACTATTGTTACCACATCCTCACTGGGACTGCTGTCAGTTATCCCGTTGTTGCTGTGTGTCAGGGAGATTCTTAATGTTTCAATCTACAGGTCTGGCGCCTTCATGTGTTCCGGCAGGTCATCTCTTATCTGTCACTACAACCTAGTGCAAAATTACAGAAGTGAGTGGCTTTGTATGCATGATTGGTTTTGGCTGTGGGCCTGATTGGCTGCATATCGTTAGGGTATACATCTTTAATGTGGATATATGCCATTCATGACTACATGTCTGCATAAGTCCTTTGAAAAAGTGGTGTCAGAGGTTGGGGGAAAGTATCAGAGTTAATGCTTACAAATGCCCTCACCTTTGTTACCATGCGCAAGTAAAGCAGGCCTGCTATGCTCTTCATGACATTCTCTCTCCCCTGACCTGGGTATGAATGTCATTCAGCCTGGACCTGGAGGCTTGGCAAGGACACAAGGAAGTAGAGGGCTGTACTGTCTCATGGTTACAGGCTCCAACTGCCAAGTGATCCTAAGTCTTAAGGTCTTAGGATAACAGAAGTGCGCACAGAAATTTTAAGTAGAATATGTTAGCTTGGGCCCCTTCAGACCATATATCTAGATGTGTTGTCCCTTGCCCCCCACCCCCACCCCTCACCCCCTCCGTGAGCTCAGAACCCATGCTTGGCAGGCTAGGGCCTCACATAGCTGGTCCATACTCCTGCCAGAATCTCATACCCTCTCTCCTATGTGTGGGTGGGGGCAGGTGGAAAGCGTGTGTGTTGTTCCATATGAACTATATGAAAGGACCCCTTCTTGTCAGTAGGTTGTGAACTCATTGAGATCCCAGACTGTGAACTGTGAGGGCTGCAGCTCTCTCTCTCTCTCTCTCTCTCTCTCTCTCTCTCTCTCTCTCTCTCTCTCTCTCTCTCTCTCATATAAAACTGCCATTATAAAGGCAACATGTGGATGTGTAGTGAGAAAATTGTGCTTAAGGCCAGTATATGTATGTATATAATCATATATATACAATTTTATATAACTGATATATAATTTATATTATATAATGCATGTAATACACACATATATTCTTTCTTTTTCCCTCCCTCTCTTGTTTTTTGTTTGTTTTTGTTTTTTCAAGACAGGGTTTCTCTGTGTAGCCCTGGCTATGGGCTATCCTGGAATTCACTCTGTAGACCAGGCTGGCATCAAACTTGGAAATCTATCTGACTTTGCCTTCTGAGTGCTGAGATTAAAGGCATGCGTCACCACCACTTGGATCACACATATATTTTCTTTTTAAAAACATTTTTTTTGTGTTGTAACTGTTCATGTATGGGTGCACACACGTGTGTGAGTGTGTATGTGGAGACTAGAGGCTAGTGTTGGGTGTCTTCCTCTATCATGCTCAACATTATTTTTTGCAGACAGAGTCCTTTACATAATGTAAAGCTCACTAATTTGGCAAGACTACTGAGCACCATGGGTTCTCCTGTTAACACCTCCCCAGTGCTGAGACTGCCATAATAGGCCACCATGCTGGGACTGCAGACATAGGCCACCATGCTGGGACTGCAGACATAGGCTGCCATGCTGGGACTGCAGACATAGGCTGCCTTGCTGGGACTGCAGACATAGGCTGCCATGCTGGGACTGCAGACATAGGCTGCCATGCTTGCCTTTTTACATAGGTGCTGGGGTTCAAACGCAAGTCCTCATGCGTCCATAGCAACAAGTGACTGCCTGAGCCATCGGCCCAGCCCTTATCTTTTAAAATTTCTCTCTTTTAATTAGCTTGCAAAATATTGTGTTTCATAATTGCATTTTTATGCATTTTGTTGCTTCTTATCTCTCTGTCCTTGTCTCTTTGTATCTCTTTCTGTTGTGGTCATAAAACCAGAACTTTATGCATGTTAGATAAGAGCTTGTCCCTTGAGTTATATCCTCAGCTAGCCCCTTTAACTTATTATTAGAGAGAAAAAGAAAATTAAAGCACATGACAGAAATATCAACAAACAGTTAACCAGAAGGTATGATTTAGGTAGCTATTTTTAGTCATTTTCGGTATGTCTGAAATATAGTTAATTTATATACTTAACCACTATAGAATGTGGTTTCTGAACTAGAAAACATACCAAAGTTAGGCTATTATCTTTACTTATATTAATACTGCCATTATAAAAGCAATATGTGGGCACATAATTGAGAAGATAGCACTTAAGTTGGGAAATAGCCAAGATGTAATCCCAGCAGATAATTCTAACATCCTAAATTTCAGTGAGATGTTTCTTTCATTACACATGGATAAGGAAGGGAGTTGCTTAAAATTGTTCCAGTCTAAACCACTTAATGCTAAATGCAGCCATGGAGAAAGTTGAAGACCAAACACCAAAACAATTTCCCATCCTTAAAGCAAATGAATGATGAGGTAGGAGGAGAGGGAAAAGTTGTGTCCAAATAGAGAGAAGAGAACCATAAGGTTTGGACATTTAGCTCAGTGGCAGAGTACTCCCTCAATGCTTTGGGGAGAGAGAAAGAGAAGAAAGGAAAGAGGGCCACAATTCAAGAGAACACAGAATATTAAGGAGAATGAAAATAAATGCAAATCAAATAGAAGAAAGAAAGTAATTGAGAGAAACAAAATATAAAATAATAAAACAATGGATAAATATTAATACATTTTATTAACTTCCGGCTTGAAAAGGTAAAAGGGGAAGACTAGGTATCTGGACTTTCCTGTGCTGACAGAAGAGGGCGCTATTAAAGTAGGAATCTTGAAGAATACATACTGTCACAAAGTGCACAACAAAAATGACTTTACAGAGGTGTTGCTGAGAGGGAACTATATAGCATCAGATATTTAAAATACAAGAGGAAAAAAAAATAAAATACAAGAGGAAAGACTTCAAGTCAGTGGTTTGATCACCTCAGAAAATCAAATCTTCCTCTTCTGTTACAGGAACAGAGCAACAAAATGACTCCTAAAAGCATTCTGCTATACTTCTAGCTCAGTGTTTTGCTAAGCTATCATCAGAGAAGTGTCCTCCTACAGTAAATGGGAATAAATACAGAGACTCACAGCTGGCCAAGGTTCAGGGTGTGAGAGACCTATCAGTCAGCTGTAAATGGGATGTCTCTACCAAATCCCCCACCTCAGGGGCTCAGGGAATGCTGTGGAAGAGGATACAGTTGGAGAAGAAAAAAGGAACAAGCCTTTCTAAACACAGAAGAATCAATGCACATATGAACTCAGAGACCATGGCAGTATGCCTGGGGCGGGGGAGATTTCCCCTGCTCTGTGAGGGAAAGTGAACAGAAGCCCCCATTCCTAACTTAGAAGCTGTCTCCAATAGATAACCATTCACAAATGAAAAATTATATTTCTCCAAGGGAAACAAACCACTGTTAAGGGTAGGCCCTAATGTCATTTTGTCTGACACAAAATGAACTTGATGGTATTTTTGGAGTTTTTTTCTTACTTTACAGGTCTTTTGCTTATAGATTTTTGTTTCTGATTTTGTGCTTTTAGGGGATTTCTTTCTTTCTTTTTTTCTTTTCCTTTTCTTCTTCCTCCTCCTCTTTCTTTTTCTTCTTGTTCTCCTCCTCCTTTTTCTTTTTCTTTTGTTTTTTGAGACAGAGTTTCTCTGTGTAGCCTTGGCTGTCTTGGACTCGCTTTGTAGACCAGGCTGGCTTCACTTTGTAGACCAGGCTGGCCTCAAACTCACAGCGTTTGCTTGCCTCTGCCTTCCTGAGTGCTGAGATTACATGCATACAGCACCATGCCCTGCTTTTAGGGGATTCCTATGTGTCTCCATATGCCAATGTATGTGTCTCCATATCTGTGGGGATTTTTGTACTTTTTCTTTGGCTCTTTGTTTTTCTGTTCATTTGCTTGTTTTGTCCTATTTAGGTTTATTTATATTTATTTAGTCTTATTTTATTTTTTCCTACCTTTCTTTTTTCCCTCTCTGCTTCCTTCCCTCCCTCCCTCCTTCCTTTCTTCCTTCCAGATGCCTGTTTTCTAATGAGAAAGCAAGAAAGAATGTGGGTTTGGAGAGGTGGGGAGGTGTAAAGGGTCTAAAAAGAGTTGGGAGAGGAGCAACCATAATCAAAACATATTGTATGAAAGAAAATGTGCTTTCAATTTCAAAAATAAAATAAAATTCAAAAAAGGAAAACAAAGAACAACTGTTTTAAGGCACATTTAATTTAACATGAAAAATTCAATACAAAAAGCCCTCAAACAATGGAAGAACCTCATTCCCTCATTTAACACCAATGACAAAGCTATTTAACATGTGCCTGCAGAATGAGATGACCTTTTGCTAAATAATGGGGTGAGTCTCATCATAGCCAATACGTTATTCAATGCAGTTGTGAGATGGTTTATGACGCCACAAACAGTTTAAACCTGGAGTTTAAGACCACACCTTCACATTAGCACATTACTAGGTTAAGGTTATTTATAGTTTCTACAACCATTCAAAGAACAAAACCATAGATAAAAACATATAGATTTAAGGCTCCGATATGTAGTATAGAGCTCAGAGCTAAACAGATAAACATATGCATTACTTTTTTTGGTAGCTAATGACTTGTCTCACAGCTGTTAGAAGTTGGTAAATCGATTAAAAGCAAAATTCACCTCATTTGAGTTTTGACCCAGTAGTTCAACAATCATAAAGTCCACGGTTTTATTGGCACAACTGATGTGCAGTATCTCTAAGTCACTATGCTCAGGGTTAAAAGCAATGCACATTCTAATATTACATTTTATTGGAATTGTAAAAGTTTGATTCATGATTTAAAATCTCTAAGTGTTCAGTCCTTCAAGCTGTTTGAAAACAGTGTGCTACAGACTCACTACTTCTGTTTCTACCTCTATTTTCTTCAAACAGAAACATTCCTAAAGTCTCTACATGTTCTCAAAGCAGAAATGTTCAGAGGTGGCCTCTTCTTTGGAATAGTCTGGTGGCATAGGAAGAGAAAGAAGCTGAAACACAAGGTTCATCTGGTAAGATTCACATTAACCATTATAAGCAGGCATTACTAGAGTATGACTTTTTTTTTTTTTGATGTGGAAACAAGCATTCCGCTGTCCCAACACAGTGTTTCTCAAGGTGCAACTATCAAGGAAGTCTGGATTGGGGAGTATGATTTGTTTATCTATCAGGTGTAAAAAAAACTTGCAGTTTGTTGTTAGTCAGTTCCAGTTCACCTTTCATTTTTAGGAAAAAGCAAGTTGATTACCGGGCCTACCCCTGTTGGTCTCAGTTGGGCCACACTTGGCTGTTGGACTTGCCTGAGGTACTGGATTTGAGAAGTATACTCTTGCATCTCCTGTTACTTAGTTGCTAGTCACACAACAAGATTGTTTTCCCTATGTACAGACACCTGATCTTGCAGTTTTAGTTTTTCTTCATATTCCTTTAAGCCTGTCACATCATTTGAGTAGACATCATCTGTGGCCTTGGAACATATGTTTCATGTTGTCTCCTTTTCAGAATTAACTTATCTCGTGCCATAACTTTGAACTCTGTTTTACTTAGATGGATCTTTTGGGGAAGAGGTTTTGCATTGGTCATCTTGGGACTGCCAGTTAGATAGGTTGAGGACACTTAGCCACTGACCCTCCCTTATTTCTGCCCCAGCAGGCCCAGTGCTGCCTTTTATTTTCAGGTCTCACAGCAGTACCTGGAGTAACAACATTTTAAGGATGGGGTTTATAAATGTGCTTGGTTTCTGGACTTGGCTCTTTACCCTTGTTAAGTTTAAAGCTGCTGGGTCTAGAGGGAGCAGCTTAGTGACAGAGTGCCAGTTTAGCAGGTATGGCACTCTTCATTCAATCTTGGCACCTCATCAAAGAAACCAACCAACCAAACCAAGCAAAACAACCAAAAATCTCACTTATAAAAGACAAAAAGAGCCGCCCACCTGCAATCTTAGTACTTAGAAAACTAAGGCAGGAGGGATAAAGTTTAGTTAAAGGCCAGCATGGACTTCCTGGTAAGTTTCAGGCCATATAGGTCTACATAGAGACATCCCATTGCAAAAAGCTAAATATCAGTAGGGAAGGAAAGAGTCGGTTGATTAGGTGTGGAGATATTTTTGAATACTTTTGGTACTTTAATGATTATATTGAGGCTAGCCAGTTGCTCTTAATGTTCCTGGACAAAATGGTGATAGTTAACAAAAACTGCAAGGATTTGGATTCTGAGCTGAAGTGCCAATAATGACCTAAAAGCTTCTGTGTGCCCTGAAGAAGAGCCCTATTTCCTATACCCACAAGAATAAGATTGCTGAAAATTAATGTAGACTCTCATCTTGTAACTAGAGGAATTGCAGTACAAACTGGACTCTTGGCCTCATAAAGTATCTATTGTTAAAATGATTGTACTGATATGGAAAAAAAATCAGATCTTTTAATTGGGAATGAAGACATGTGTGAGTAATACACCAAAAAAGCTGAGGATACTGATTCTCCCATCCAAGTACTAACCAGCCTGGACCCTGCTTAGCTTCTCAGATCAGACGGTATTAGATAAGGACACTGAGTCTCTAAATCGGATAAGCCTTTTTGCTCCTCATTTTTTTTTCTCTTTCTATTTTTGATCAGATGAAGTCATCTTCCTACGTCTATTTCTCATGCCTTCTCTACTCCAACCTGAGGGAATTAACCCTGCAGCACAAGAGGAAAAAATAATATCCCCCTCCGAGGAGGTTACTATGCAGGATAATACTGATTCTGCAGTCTGGTGAGTTAATGAAAACTAAGCACGTATTGAAAAACCTTGTGGAAATGTATTAGTTAGTAAGATAATCTCAAAATATAACTTTAAAAAGAAATACTACTGGACTGGAGAGATGCTCAAAGGTGAAGAGCACTGGCTGCTCTTCCAAAGGTCCTGAGTTCAATTCCCAACAAACACAGGGTGGCTCATAGCCATCTATAATGTGATCTGGCACCCTCTTCTGGTGTGAAGGCAGAGCACATGCAGGCAGAACACTATACATAATAAATATTTTTTTCGAGGATCCAAGATGGCAGCGAGCAGTGTGGACCGTGTTTGGAGGCTCCAGTGAACAATTCAGGGAATTGCACAGATTTCTGAGCCAGGAACACCAAGGTCCCCACACCATGGCAGCGGGAGTGCTCCACGGTTCGGAGGGACCAGGGTGCGGAGGACCTGCGTGCCCCTGCACACGGGAGGAGCGCGGATTTTCTCGGATCAGAGCAGCAGCGGCAGAGGCAGCAGCACCAGCGGCAGCACCAGCGGCACCAACGTCAGCAGTGGCAGTGGCTGCGGGTTTTCAGCACTGAGCCTTCTGGTGGAGGCGATTAGTGTGTTGGCCAGTGGGAGTTGCTGCGGGAGAGGGGACTCTGGACAGGATTTGGGTCGTGTGGTGCCTTGTGACCCAAACTGGACTTGGCAGACAGTTCAGCCCCAGAGTCCGGGGTTCAGCTCAGTGCGTAGTGCCGTGGAGACGCTGTCTCAGCGCAGCAAGCAATTCTGCCCTAGGCACTAGCTCAACTTAGCCACAGCTCCCCTGCTGTGACGCAGACTGGGCAGAGCACTCAATTCCACCCTAGGCACCAGCTCAGCACAGCCGCAGTTCTCCAGCTGTGATGCAGGCTGGGCGGAGCACTCAGCTCCACCAGAGGCACTAGCTCATATCAACGAGCAGTTCTGCCCAAGACACTAGCACAGCTCAGCGGGTAGTTCTGGGGCACTAACACAGGCTGAGGTCAGCACGCAGATTCAGCCCAGAGGCCCTAGCTGGACTTGCCAGGCAGATTGGGCCCAGAGACTCTAGTTGAGCTGTGTGCACAGGCTTGGCAGCTCCAAGACTCTGGCTGGACTATCCACACAGTATAGGCCCGGAGTCCCGGGCTGAATTCAGTGTGCAGTGTGAGTCCAGAGTCCCTGGCTGAGTCCGGTGCACAATTCCGCCCCAGATACTTGGGTGGAGCTTGGTGTGCAGTTTGGGGCCTGAGACCCTAAGTGTGCTTGGCAGACATATTGGGCCCAGAGATTCTAGCAGAGCTTTTGGCACAGTCCCGGCTCTAAGACTCTGGTTGGACACAGTGTGCAGTTTGAATACAGAATTCCTGGCTGAGCTTGGCGGACAGCTCAGGCCCTGAGTCAATAACTGACCACAGCACACACTTTGGGCCAAAAGCCCCTAGCTGAGCTTGGGGCACAGTCCCAGCCCCCCAAAATTCTGGCTGGACCCTGTGTGCATTTTGGGCCCAGAATCCCTAGCTGAGCTCGGCAGACAGTTCAGGCCCTGAGAATCTAGCTGAGCTCGGCGTGTGGTTCGGGCCCAGGGTCCCTGGCTGGACTTGGCAGGGAACCCAGAAGGTTGTGGATACCTTGGACTGACCCAACGCTCATTCAGAGACCCAGAACAATTGCAGGACCACAGCACAGGGGAGCTGAGGATCACTGCCTGTGAGGGACCAAAACGACAGGGCTAACCTCCTGCCATCCACACCAGTGAAGTATCAGAGCTTCCAGCCTACGGAAATTGTGAGAAAATAAGTGAATCTATCATCAGACTCCCTCCATCCAACTCTGGAAGCTACCCAACAAAAACAAAGACACCAAGATGTCTAAAGGACAGCGTAAAAGCATACGCAAAAAACCCCCAAAACAACATGGCGTCTCTAGTTTCCAGCTATCCCAAAGAAAACAACCCAGAGAACTCAAATACAAAGGAAATACAAGAAAATGACCTTAAATCCTTAGTAATGAGGATATTAATGGAGGAAACAAATAAAATTCGTAATCAAATGCAGGAGGATGCAGCCAAACAGGTGAGAGACATAAAAGAAGCACATAGAGTGAAACTGTAAAAATTTCAGGAAAATGCAAACAACCAGATGAAAGAAATCAAAAAATCAGTTCAAGATCTGAAGACAAAAATGGATTCAATCATAAACACACAGACAGAAGAAAAATGAGAACGTGAGACCTCAGAGAAGAAGGCAAGCAACACAGAGGTGAGCTTTTCTAATAGAATACAAGAGATGGAAGAACGAATCTCATGCCTAGAAGATACAATCACAGATCTTGAAGCAACCATTAAGGAAAATGCAAAATCTGTAAAACTCCTGACACAAAACATCCAAGAAATCAAGGACACCATGAAAAGAAGAAATCTGAGGATAATAGGCATTGAAGAAAGAGAAGATATCAGTCTCCAAGGCCCAGAAACTCTTCTCAATAAAATCATAGAAGAAAATTTCCCCAATCTAAAGAAAGAGATGCCTGTAAACATACAAGAGGCCTATAGAACACCAAATAGAATTGACCAGAAAAGACAAACTGCCCGTCACATAATAATCAAAACAGAAAACATACAGAACAAAGAAAAAATATTAAGGCTGCAAGGGAAAAGGGCCAAATAACATTTAATGGCAAACCTATCAGAATTACACCCGAATTCTCAGCAGAGACCATAAAAGCCAGAAGGGCCTGGACAGAGATCCTGCAAACCCTAAGAGACCACAGATGCCAGGCCAGACTACTTTACCCAGCAAAACTATCAATAACCATTGATGGAGAAAACATAATATTCCATGACAAAAACAAATTCAAACAGTACCTATCCACAAATCCAGCTTTACAGAAGGTACTAGAAGGAAAACTCCATCCCAAAGGGTCAAGCTACAACCAAAACTACTCAGGAAATAGATAACTATCCCATAGCAAAAACACAACTACACAAATGCTCGACTGGAACCAACATCAAAATTAAGACTCTTAACAGTCACTGGTCATTAATATCTCTCAACATCAATGGTCTCGATTCTCCAATAAAAAGACACAGACTAACTGAATGGGTGCATAAACAAGATCCAACATTCTTCTGCATTCAAGAAACACATCTCACCCATAATGAAAGGCATTACCTCAGGGTAAAAGGTTGGAAAAAAATATTCCAAGCAAATGGTCACAAGAAGCAAGCAGGCGTAGCCATTTTAGTATCGAACAAAATAGACTTTCAACCAAAATTAATCAAAAGGGATGAGGAAGGACACTTCATACTCATCAAAGGTAAAGTCAACCAAGATGACATCACAATTCTGGACATCTATGCTCCCAATAGAAGGGCACCCACATTTGTAAAAGATCTCCTAAAAAAGCTTAAACCACACATCGATCCCCACACAATAATAGTGGGGGACTTCAACACCCCACTCTCACTGAAGAATAAGTCATTGAAACAGAAACTAAGCCGAGAAATAACATCATTAACCAATGCCATGGGTCAAATGGATCGAACAGATATCTATAGAACCTTTCACCCAAACAAGAAAGAATACACCTTCTTCTCTGCACCCCATGGAACCTTCTCCAAAATTGATCACATCGTAGGTCACAAAGCAAGCCTCAATAGATACAAGAGGATTGAAATAATACCTTGTATCCTATCAGATCACCATGCTCTTAGGCTGCAATTCAACAACAACAGAAATAACAAAAAGCCTACACGTACGTGGAAACTAAACAACTCTCTGCTAAATGACACCTGGGTCAGGGAAGAAATAAAGAAAGAAATCAAGGAGTTTCTGAAATTCAATGAAAATGAAGGAACAACATACCCAAATTTGTGGGATACATTGAAAGCAGTGCTAAGAGGAAAATTCATAGCACTAAGTGCCTTTAAAAAGAAATTGGAAACATTGCACATAAGCATCTTAACAACACAACTGGAAGCCCTAGAAAAAAAACAAGCAGAAACACCCAAAAGGAGTAGGCGTCTGGAAATAATCAAAGTCAGGGCTGAAATGAACAGATTAGAAACTAAGAAAACAGTCCAAAGAATCAACAAAACCAAGAGCTGGTTCTTTGAGAAAATCAACAAGATAGACAGACCGTTAGCCAAAGTAACTAAAAGGCAGAGAGCAGTATTGAAATCAACAAAATCAGAAATGAAAAGGGAGACATAACAACAGACACTGAAGAAATACAAAGAATCATAAGATCCTACTTTGAAGGCATTTATGCCACAAAATTTGAAAATCTAAGGGAAATGGATGATTTTCTTGATCAATTTCATTTGCCAAGTTGAGTAAAGAACAGATAAACAAGCTAAATAGTCCCATTTCCCCTACAGAAATAGAAGCAATCATCAATGGTCTCCCAACCAAAAAAAGCCTAGGGCCAGATGGTTTCAGTGCAGAATTCTACCAGACCTTCAAAGGTGAGCTAATACCAATACTCTTCAAGCTACTCCAAAAGATAGAAATGGATGGAATATTACCAAATTCATTCTATGAGGCCATAGTCTCATTGATACCTAAACCTCACAAAGACTCAACAAAGAAAGAGAATTTCAGACAAATTTCTCTTATGAACATCGATGCAAAAATACTAAATAAATAGTTGCAAAACAAATACAAGAACACATCAAAGATATCATTCATCATGACCAAGTAGGCTTTATACCAGGCATGCAGGGATGGTTTAATATACGGAAATCCGTCAATGTAATCCACCATATAAACAAACTGAAAATAAAAAACCACATGATCATCTCTTTAGATGCAGAGAAAGCATTTTATAAAATCCAACACCCATTCATGTTTAAAGTTTTAGAGAGATCGGGGATACAAGGCACTTTCCTCAACATAATAAAGGCTATATACAGCAAGCCAATAGCCAAAATCAAAGTAAATGGTGAGATACTCAAGGAAATTCCTCTAAAATCGGGAACAAGGCAAGGCTGCCCACTCTCTCCATATCTCTTCAATATAGTACTCAAAGTTCTAGCCAGAGCAATAAGACAACAAAAGGAGATCAAGGGTATCCAAATGGGAAAGGAGGAAGTCAAATTATTCCTGTTTGCAGATGATATGATAGTGTACATAAGTGACCCTCAAAATTCCACCAGAGAACTCCTACAGCTGATGAACACCTTCAGCAAATTAGCTGGATACAAAATTAACTCAAAAAAGTCTGTAGCCTTCCTATGCACAAATGACAAGCTTGCAGAGGAAGAAATTAGGAAAGCCACACCCTTCACATTAGCCACAAGCAATATAAAATATCTAGGAGTTACTCTAACTAAGCAAGTGAAGGACTTGTTTGAAAAAAATTTCAAAACTCTGAAGAAAGAGATTGAAGATGACCTGAGAAGTTGGAATGATCTTCCTTGCTCATGAATAGGGAGAATTAACATAGTAAAAATGGCCATCCTACCAAAAGCCATCTACAGATTCAATACAATCCCTATCAAAACACCTACACAATTTTTTTAAAGACATTGAAAGTTCAATTCTGAACTTGATATGGAAAAACAAAAAACCCAGAATAGCTAAAACAATCTTGTACAATAAAAGGTGCTCCGGAGGAATCTCCATACCTGATCTCAAACTATACTATAAAGCAATAGTAATTAAAACAGCTTGGTACTGGCACAGCAACAGGCTGGTTGATCAGTGGAATCGAATCGAAGACCCAGATATGAATCCACACACATATGGTCACTTGATTTTTGACAAAGAAGCCAAATCCATTCAATGGAAAAAGGATAGCATCTTCAACAAATGGTGCTGGTCTAACTGGAGGTCTATGTGTAAAAAAATGCAACTGGACCCATATTTGTCACCTTGCACAAAACTCAAATCCAAGTGGATTAAAGACCTCAACATAAAACCAGAGACACTAAGCCACTTAGAGAAAAAAGTGGGGAAGACCTGGAACATATTGGCACAGGAGACAACTTCCTGAACAGAATACCAACAGCCCAGGCCTTAAAGTTAACAATTAATAAATGGGACCTCATGAGGCTGAGAAGCTTCTGTAAGGCAGGAGACACTGTCAAGAGAACAAAGTGACAGCCTACAGACTGGGAAAAGATCTTTACCAACCCTACATCTGACAAAAGTCTAATAGCCAAAATATATAAAGAACTCAAGAAATTAAACACCACCAAACCGAATAACCCAATAGAGAAATGGGGCTTGGAACTAAACAGAGAATTCTCAACAGAGGAGTATCAAATGGCTGAGAAACACTTAAAGAAATGCTCAACCTCCTTAGTCATCAGGGAAATGCAAATCAAAACAACTCTGAGATTCCATCTTACACCCATCAGAATGGCTAAGATCAATAACTCAACTGACACCACATGCTGGCAAGGATGTGGGGAGAGAGGAACACTCCTTCATTGCTGGTGGGAATGCAAACTAGAACAGCCACTATGGAAATCTATCTGGTGCTATCCCAGAAAAATGGGAATAGGGCTTCCTCAAGACCCAGCTATTCCACTCCTTGGAATATACCCAGAAGATGCTCCAGCACACAGCAAGAAAGTTGGCTCAACCATGTTCATAGCAGCCTTATTCATAATAGCCAGATCATGGAAACAGCCTAAATGTCCCTCAGTCGAAGAATGGATAAAGAAACTGTGGTACATATACACTATGGAATACTACTCAGCTATTAAAAACAAGGAATTTCTGAAATTTGTGGATAAATGGATTGAGCTAGAAATTATCATAATGAGTGAGTTAACCCAGAAGCAGAAAGAATCAAATGGTATATGCTCACTTATATCTGCATACTAGCCCAAGGGGCATGTCCCATGAAAGCCTTCACTTACCAGGAAACTGGGACAGAGGGGAAGGCATCCTATTGGGACTCTAAATGAGAGACGCATGGGAGAACAGCAAAATAAAAGGATCCAGAGGGTCCTGGAAATCTACAAGTAGAACATTATGATAGGCAGATTTGGGCCCAGGGGTCCCGCTCAAACTAAGGCACCAGCCAATGACAATACAGGCGGTAAACTTTAAACCCCTTCCCAGATCTAGCCAATAGACAGAACATTCTCCACAGTTGAGTGGAGAGTGGGATATGTCTTTCTCACGTACTCTGGTGCCTCACATTTGACCATGTCCCCTGGAGGGGGAGACCTGGTGGCACTCAGAGGAAGGACAGCAGGTTACCAAGAAGAGACTTGATACCCTATGAGCATATACAGGGGGAGGGGAATAAGGGGAAAAGGGGAGGGAGGGAAGAATTGGAGGACACAAGGGATGCGATAACCAATTGAGAAATGGGGCTTGGAACTAAACAGAAAATTCTCAACAGAGGAATATCAAATGGCTGAGAAACACTTCCTCAGAAAAGGGCATTGATCCCCCTTCCCATTCACTCCTGCTCATCAAGTCACATCAAGACTGAACATAGCCTCTTCCACTGTGGCCTGGCTAGGCAGTCCTGCTAGGTGGAAGTGATCAAAAAGCAGGCAAATGAGTCCATGTCTGAGACAGCCCCTGCTCCACTTACTATGGGACCCACGTCAAGTCTGAGCTGCCCATTGGCTACATTTGCATAGGGAGCCCAGGTCCAGTCCAAGCACGGTCCTTGGTTGGTGCTTCAGCTTACATAAGCCCCTCTGGGGCTCTGTTGGTCTTCTTGTGAAGCTCCTGTCACCTCCAGGTTCGTTCTTCCTTCCCCCCACTTTTCTAGAAGACTTCCTACACATGGCCCAATATTTGTCTGTGAGTATCAGCATCTGTTTCAAAGCACTGCTGGGTGGAGCCTCTCTGGAGACAACTCTGCTTGACTCTGGTCTACAATCATAACAGAGTATCATTAATAGTGTCAAGCGTTGGCTCTTTCCTATGGGATGGGTCTTGGCTTGGGTTAGGAATTGGTTGGACATTTTGTCGATCTCTGCTCTATCTTAAAAAAATGTTTTTTAAAAAAAGAGGTACTACCCTTCATGGGTAGACAATGCTTCTTCTAGAAGACATGAATTATTAAATGAAAATCATGATGTAAGGTATTGGATATGTTCCTGTTATTGGTGAGAAAGGCCACAAAGGCCTACAAACCAACAAAAGCTAATGCCATTGCCCTTGGTTACCTGTCCTAAATACAAGGTAATACTCTGTAACTGAAGAGACTATATTCTTTAGATGTAGCACATAAAGAAATCAGTTTCTAACTGAGTAGGATGTTTTCTACCTGTTGGAAAGCTGTCATACTACTAGGTTACTATGGAGAAAAGACATCAATCGTCTCACCCAGCACTGATCCCTGCATGCTACCACACTGACTTGCTAATCAAGATGTATCACTATTGTAATCCTGGTCATAATCAGGCAAACCTGCCTACTGAACTGACCAAGGATTATGATAGAGGGATTTTTATAGTAGCCAAAAATTTCACTTTCTTATGCCTCTTTTCACTATATCATCAGACCTTTCACTTCTGAGTCTATCACAATTCTTGGTTAAGTCAGTAGCCATGCAATACCTAAGATTTTAAAATAAATATATATTTGGGCATATTTTTAGATGTATAATATAATGTAGAAATCAGAAGAAACAGCTATAATTACAGAAAAATGATTACTTCTTAGAAGGGTGATGGATACTGGTGGGACAGGGAACTATTGTTATTTGTTACTAGTGATATTTTGGTATTATTTTATGTTTGTATGTGTAATAGTATAAAATAAAATATTTGCCATTCTTTAACTACCAAGGAAATAGAAACCACAAAAAGATCATCAACTCATAGCATGGTGCAACTTCAACTTAGATGTCATCTTCAGATAACTATCTGAACTTGGCCTCTATGTGGGTGAAGTATGTGACAGGGATCCTTCTAGATGCCAACCTTTGATGATGTGAATTAATGTGTGCAGGTGGCTTTAAACTGGCCAGCTAATTTCTGCAATATAGGAAATGACTGTAATTTCTGTTTCTGCATCTGGCCTCAAAAGAGAAAGTGGCCCCAATTGCCTATTGAATTTATGGAGATGAGATCTCAAGTATCTCAGGATAATTGTTGGATGAAGGGAAAGGCTTTGCCAGAGAAGCAATTTCAATACTTCCCTCTCTCACAAGGTTCTTTGAAACAATTTTCCATTTAAATTTCAAGGTACCATATCTTCCAACATCCCCGTTCTCACTGTGAGTATTCTTTGTTAATGCAATTTAGCTCCAATTCTAGTTTTCTAGTTCACCAAAACAGGTTCCACACAGCTAGCTTGCTGCCTTATTTGCCTTGGTTTAGTTATATCTTTATCTGGCTGCCTAAGTTCCAAGCATATCTCCTGTTCTTGATTACTCTATGTATGCTCCTTTTTCTGTTCCTCATTTATCTCTTTCATCACTCTCCTAAACCTTTTTTTGTGATTGTTTTGCTTTGCACTCCCGCAGTTTTCTCCGTATTGTCCATTCATTTAAGAAGTATTCACAGAGCAGCTATAATATGCATTAAAACATGACACTCTCTGAGACACAGGCTCTTAACAGTCTAATTGAGGTGACATACAAATGATGAATAGAAATAGTAATTAACTACAGTTAATGATGTAATGACAAAATTATTTCTATACACGATGAATGGTACAGGATTGAAAAATAAAGGTAATATGTGCTCATTGTAGAAAATTTGTAAAGTGCAGAAAGTATTTTTAAAAGAATATGAAAAATCAGTTAGATTATCTGGGTTGGAATCCTAGCTCTCTCTTTAGCTCTATAACCTTGGACAAATTATATCACTTCTTTGAGGCTGTTTCTTTACCCATTAAACGAGGATAATAATATTGCTTCCTTACCCAAGAAGGTTAATAAGCTTACCCCTGAGCCTAATAAATCACAAGTAGTACTAGACATACTTATTACTACCACTATCAGCTTTTTGGCATGTAACCTTCAAATTTTTGATAATTATTTCATGATTCATGTGACAACATATTTTTCTTCATTTCCCCCAATTTTTTTGTTTACTTTATTTGCATGGATTTTTGATGTCATTGCCTCTTTCTCGAATGGTTTCTCTAATTTCTCCTTTTTTTCTACCTGCAATTATTCTTTTTCTCCCACTGTTTTTGAAGTAGTTGGCCAGGCAAACAAAAATTAGGGTGCTGTTTACGAAGTTCAGGAAACTATGTTAAAGTATCAGGAAAACAAGAAATAGAAGGAATAAGAATTCATTTTTTTCTAGAGAATTTGTGTAAAAATAGAGCCTGTTCTAGTTATAGGTAACAACAGAACTAGTTTCTACCACTCCTGAGGTAACCAACCCCTCCCCTCTTTTGTAAATGGCTATATATCATTAGGCTCTGATCACAGATGTCAATGAACTTTGTAAACTAGATACAAAGGAGAAAATGACAAGACCTAGGTTTATAGTGATTATGGTTCCTAGTTTATTAGTGGACATTGCCAGACAGACTGTTTTTGATTTGTTCACTTTACATCCCAATTGTAGCCCCATCCCTCATCGCCTCCTGATCCCATCCTCCTTCCCTCATACCCTTTCCCCTAGTTTTCAGAAAAGTAGAGTCCTTCTCCCCTACCGTCTGACTTCAGCCTATCAAGTCTCATCTGGACTGCCTGTATCCTCTTCCTCTGTGGCCTGGCAAGGCTGCCCTGCTAGAGGAAAGTGATCAATGAGTGGGCACCAGAGTCCATGTCAGAATTAGTCCCTACTCCCCATATTATGGGACCCACATGGAGACTGTGCTGCCTGTCTACTACATCTGAGCAGAGTGAGGATCTAGGTCCTCTCCATGCATGGTCCTTGGTTGGTGCATCAGTCTCTGCAGCACTCCCCTCCTCTGCCCGGATTTGTTGGCTCTATTGGTCTCCATGTGGAGCTCCTGTCCTCTCCAGGTTCCTTTGTTCCCCAACTCTTCCATAAGACTCCCTGTGCTCAATGCCAAAGTTTGGCTGTGTCTCAGCATCTGCTTGGATCTCCTGCTTGGTGACGTCTTTTAGAGGACCCTATGGTAGGCTCCCTTCCTGTTCCTTCTCTTCAACTGCATCTGTGGTCTCTTGTATTTGTTCTTCTGAATAAGATTTAAGCATTCTCCCTAGGGCTCTCCTTGTTATTTAGTTTCTTTAGGTCAGTATACTGTAGTGTGGTTATCCTGTATTATTTGGCTAAAATCTGCGTATAAGTGAGTATATACCCTGTGTGTCTTTCTGGATCTGGGTAACCTCACTCAGAATGATCTTTTCTAGTTCCATATAATTGCCTACAAATTTCAAGTTTTCTTTGTTTTTAAAACCTGTGTAGTACTCCATTGTGTAAATGCACCACAGTTTCTTTATCCACTCTTTGGTTGAGGGGCATCTAGGTTGTTTCCAGATTCTGGCTATTACAAATAAAGCTGCTCTTATATATTTTTCATTTCTTCTTGAAAAGGATTTTTTTTTTATTCTTGATTTTGCTTACTTTGTCAGGAATAATTTAATCTATGATTAGAACTACCCTTAAGCCAAATTGGTGTAGTATAGCAAACCACTTTACCATGAGGTGTTATAAATGAAAGCATTGCCCTCTTGTCTGTATAGCTAGAACCCACTATCCTCCACAGCCAATTGGAATTCAGCCTTTGGTCTGGACTGACAAACCACTATACTATTTAGATTGCAGACACATTTTTCTGAAATATTATGAAAAAGAATTACCTTACAAAGTATCAACAATCTATGTATCTCCAGGTTGTTTTTGTTTGTTTTCCAAGACATGGTTTTTCTGTGTAATTCTGGCTGTTCTGAAACTTACTCTGCAGACCAGAATGGCCTCAAACTCAGAGATCTACCTGCTTCTGCATCCTGAGTGCTGAGATTACAGGTGTGCACCACCACTGCCAAGCTATTTCCATGTTTTAAGGTACAATCTTTCCTCAGAATTTGAAGTATCAGATAGAACTCCTCTATTATATTTGTCAGCAGATGAAAGAAACATATTCATATATTGTCTTCCTTTTTCAAAAATAAAAATAGAAAATATTGGAAGGTATTGAAAACAAAACAAAACAAAAAGCCCGTTGTGGTGGTGCACACCTTTAATCCCAGCACTCAGGAGGCAGAGGCAGGTGGATCTCTGTGAGTTTGAGGCCAGCCTGGTCTACAAAAGGAGTACAGGACAGCCAAGGCTAACACAGAGATCCTGTCTCGAAAAACAAACAAACAAACAAAAGGTAGAGTTGCTAATAGCTAAACCTAGGTATGGAAGTTTACTATTCTTCACTTTTATGTATGTTTAAATTTTGATATAATGAAAAATAAAAACAAGTTTAAGCAACATCCTCTGTAGTAGTATGTTTTTATTCTTCTTTTGCTTACTTAAAAATGTTATTTATTTATTTTGTGTGTGTGTGTGTGTGTGTGTGTGCGCGTGTGTGTGTGCGCGTGCGCGCGTGTGTGTGTGCCATGTATGTGCAGTTGCTCTTGGAGGCCAGAAGAGGGGTTCAGCTCACCTGGAGCTAGAGTTACAAGTAGTTGAGAGATGCTTAATGTGGGTGTTAGGAACTGAAGTCAGATTCTCTGGTAAGAGCAGCAAGCAGTCTTAACTTTGAAGTCATCTCTTTATCCTCTGTTGGTTATTTTTATAGATAAATTCTCATGTAGCTCAAGCTAGCCTTGAACGCACTGTGTAGTCAACACTGGCCTTGAACTCCTGATCCTCATGCCTTCACTTCCAGAGCTCTAAAAAGATACTGGCAAGATTCCTGACTTATTAAATTATATATGTTCACTAGACATTTTCTTGGCCTAGGAATTTTAATCTGTTAACTGGGAGATCTATAAAATCATGCAGAATTTTGAACTTTTCTAACCACTTTAGATGTGTTTTAATTTTACTGAAAACCCATGTGAAGAGAATTATTATTATTATTATTATTATTATTATTATTATTATTATTATTATTATTATTATTATTATTATTATTATTACTTTTTGAGACAAGGCTTCTCTATGTTATCTTGGCTGTCCTGGACTTGCTTTTAAGACCAGGCTGGCCTTGAACTCACAGTGCTCCACCTGCCTCTGCCTTCGGAGTCCTGGGACTAAAGGTATGCGCCACAATGCCAGGCTTGAGAATTATTATCATCATTTTTGTCATGCAAATAAGAAAGGAAGTTTTGTGGTGAAATGACTTGTCTGGGCACACAGAACTACCTAGCACTAGGAAATAGAACAGACGCCTGTTTCTTTGACAGTCATGGCAAAACTCTGGTGACATTAAAAAAAAACAAAAACAACAAAACGCAACCCAACCCAAACCAAACCAAAAGAAAACCCCAGAAGGACAAATACTTTACAATAAGGGTGAGTAATTTTTCTGTGATTACTGGGATAATTTTCTTGTTGTAGCTGCATAGTTTTTAATGTATAAAAATGTAAGCATATGAAGTTTGCAGACAGGTAAGGGATGGGGTATTTCCATTCATCATTCTTTTGGGTGTGTTATTTTTTGCATTATAATTTTTTATTAATTCATTCATGTTACATCTCAATGGTTATCCCATCCCTTGTATCCTCCCATTCCTCCCTCCCTCCAGCTTTCATCCTACTCTCCTCCCCTATGACTGTGACTGAGTGGGACTTCCTCCCCCTGTATATGCTCATAGGGTATCAAGTCTCTTCTTGGTAGCCTGCTATCCTTCCTCTGAGTGCCACCAGGTCTCCTCCTCTAGGGGACATGGTCACATATGGGGCACCAGAGTTTGTGTGAAAGTCAGACCCCACTCTCCACTCAACTGTGGAGAATGTCCTGTCCATTGGCTAGATCTGTGTAGGGGTTTGAAGTTTACTGCACATATTGTCCTTGGATGGTGCCATAGTTTGAACAGAACCCCTGGGCCCAGATCCGCCCATCATAGTGTTCTTCTTGTAGTTTTCTAGGACCCTCTGGATCCTTCTATTCCCCCATCTCCTATATTTCTCTCACCTAACGTCTCAATAGGATGTCCTCACCTCTATCCCACTTTCCTGGAAAAATATGGAACGCTTCACGAATTTGCGTGTCATCCTTGCCCAGGGGCCATGCTAATCTTCTCTGTATCGTTCCAATTTTAGTATATGTGCTGCCGAAGTGAACACGTTACCTTTTTTTTTTAAACTTAGTTTTCCTCATATTCCTAGGTTTTAGTTTTTGTCTCCTGCAACTCATTAGCTTTAGAATCTTGAGCAAGTTATCTGGCATCTCTTGGCCTCGTGCATATCCTTACATGCAGTGAGGTGGTGTGTGCAATAATATCTACCTAACTGGAATTTTGGCAGATTTAATTTCACACACACACACACACACACACACACACACACACACACACACACACAGGGAATATCTGATATCTAATGCCTAGAATAGATAAAAATAACACTGTTGTGTGTGGTGGACTTTAATCTCAGTTCTCAGGAAGCAGACGCTGTGAATCTTTGTAGTTTCTAGACCAGCCTAGTCTACATAGCAAGTTTTAGGCCATCCAGGATGCTGTCTCAAAAAAAGGGTGTGGAGGAAAGCTGGAGGCATAACTCAGTAGTTAAGAGTACTAGCTGCTCTTGCAGAGGACCTAGGCTGGGTTTCCAGCACCCACATGGCAGCTCACAATCCTCTGTTAACTCCAGTTCCACAGAATCTAATGCCCTCTTCTGATGTCCCAGGACACCAGATACATGCATAATGTATAGACATACAGACAGGCAAAAATTCATATGCATAATATAAAAATGAATAAAAGCATACAATATTGAAGGGGTAGAACTGAGGGTGCAGGGAAGGCAGGGAGGAATATGCATGTAAAATTCAAGAGCCAGAGAAAATAATTTGAAGCACTGTGTGACACGTCACCTCCAGACTCTCACTCTCTATTCCTATTCTAAATTATGAAAGAGTATCTGTTTTAATAACATTGACATGATAATGTTAATTCCTCATTAAGACCTCTCAAAATTCTATAACGTTTTAGTTTTCCAAAAGCATTTAGATTTTTGTAGCAAATTTTGAGTCCTTTAACTTTCTAGAGGATATAAATGACACTGCTATGTGAAATAGAGGCTGGTAATAAATTAAGAATTCAACCAGGAAAGGGCAAGTTAATAAATAGAAATATTTAAAAGCATATCCTGATATCTTATATTTTTATAAAATATCTCAACTGGGTAAAACTATAAATAAAATTTTGAATTAAATTAAGAACATAAAAGTGCAAGTATTTGCTGCATCTCTGTGTGGGAGTGGGGTGGAGGACTTAGTTTCATGGCGAGCTCTTACCTAGTGTATGCCAGGTACACTACAGTATGGAAAACACAAAAATATTAATAAAAGAAACCCAAAATATCTGACTATATAAACCAAAATGTTTCTCTATGTTAAATATAACACATGACAAAGAATAAACTTGGAAAATATTCACTTAAACATGAGAGCAAAATGCTGTCTTTAACATCTAAAGGACACAAAATAATGAGAAAATACAATGACTCTAAATGGGAAAATGACAGTAACAGAATAAGTCACAGAAGAGGAACTATGAATGGCTAATAAACATATGAATAAATGTTCACCTGCACTAGTGATCAAAAACAGTAATGGAAACAAGAGCCCAATTTTCCTCTATTAATTAGCAAAGATGAGAAAGGACAATACTCTCTCTTAGCCTCGGTGCCATAAAAAGGCCATCCAAACCCTGATAATAGAAGAGTAAACTGATTCGGTCTTCTGGGAAAACAGCTCAGCAATACACTTCACTGGTTAAAATATAGCATTGTCCTTTGGCCCATAGTGTGTTCTACTTTTGCTAAATTTAGTCCCTGGGAAATAAGCTGACTTCCTGATAAAATTTTTTCAAAGATAATGATTACTTATAATAACCAAATTGTTAGGTAACATATATGTTCAATAAATGGAAGTTAGCAAATAAATTATTGTACATGAAATTATGCCTATGATGACTATTAAATGGCTTAGGAAAAGATTTCATACAGTGGTTAGGAATATAAATATGATATACCACTGGACATTATATATATTCTCACCTGGGTAAAAGGGACATATACTCATAGAAACAGAAAAAAACCTAGTAATATGTACTTCAGGGAGGCAAATTACATGTGCTTATTATAATACCTATCATCATATTTTTTGTTTTACACGTGTTTGGTAATGGCTATGTTTTTTTTTCATTCTTTAATTTTATTAATTTATTCATATTACATCTCGATTGTTAGTCCTTCCCCTGTTTCCTCCCATTCTTCCCTCCCTCCCATTTCTCTCCTTCTCCCCTCCCCTATGTCTGTGACTGAGGGAGACCTCCTCCCCCTATATATGCTCTTAGAATATCAAGTCTCTTCTTGTTTTTTTCTTACTTTTTCAAAGTTGGATACTTAGATTAGACCATGAACACTGTTGCAGACTAAACATATGTCTCCTTATGCATAATCACACTTATTATTAATGTGTTCAACGCCCAGCAGATGGAGCTGCCTCCCTTAACATTTAACTTGAACTCTGGGAATTCAAAAGCTAGCGGCAAATTTTCATTTAGTGTATTTCACTCGAAGGAAATCCCTTCTGCCTCGTTGAAAGTTGTCTAAAGCATAGTTTCTTTAAAAAGATGTTTAAAATTTGTTGAGAATTTTGTGAAATTTCTCTGAGATAACTGGAGACACCTGGAGTGTTTCCAAAAAAGGACTGCACAGTGAGGTTGGGGAACTAAGGATTTCAGGACTTATCTGATTGTGTAAGGGCACACAGGGAGCCAGGGCAAAGCCAGGAAAAACAAG
This sequence comes from Acomys russatus, assembly GCF_903995435.1. Taxonomy (NCBI): domain Eukaryota; kingdom Metazoa; phylum Chordata; class Mammalia; order Rodentia; family Muridae; genus Acomys; species Acomys russatus. The sequence continues at coordinate 111,745,780 of NC_067169.1, forward strand.
CCGAGGGTCCAGTTCACTGGACTTCATTTCTTGGGTAAGGTAGAATAGGAAATTTTATTTTGATGGATATGTATACAAGTTTAGCATTTCATTATAATTTAATAATGGATGGTTTTGTTCGTTCTCACCACATAATCAGAATAATAATTACAAACATTGACTTTGAAGTTATTTAAGACTTCCATTGAAAGCCTAATCCCAAAATTTCCTAGCCACATGGCTTTAGGTTTGGAAATTTACCTATTTTCATTTTCTCATTTGTAAAATAGAAATTGTAATAAAACATAGTCATAGGGTTATTGTGAGAGTCATATTAGATAATGCATATAAAAGTGTCTTGCATAGTGGCTGATGTATTTTGTTTGTTTGTTTGGTTGGTTTTTCAAAACAGGGTGTCTCGATGTAGCCCTGGCTGTCCTAGAACTTGCTCTGCAGACCAGGCTGACCTCGAACTCAGAAATCTGCCTGCTACTGGCCCTGAGTGCTGGGATTAAAGGTTTGTGCCACCTTATCTGACACTGAGATGTGTTAAACAGGAAGTGAGTGTTTGTCATGGTTATCCTTTATTCATTTATTAAACACTGTTTTAGTGCTATGAACCAGGCAGTGGAGTCTGTACCAATGTAATGTTGGGAAGGCAAATTCCTGCACTGTAGGCATGTGAGAGAGGAACAACACTATTTGTAAGCATATCTGAATGAAAAAGCTTGGGACCAGGATTTCTGGGTCTCTCTCTGGCCTACTTTGATTGATTGATTATGCTTTGAAACAGTATGTATCTCAGGCTGGCTTTGAACTCATGATTCTCCTACCGCCGCCTCTGAAATCTTGGGATTATGTATATGTTGCCATTATATGTGGCATGGCTCTAAATTATTTTAACATATTAGACAAAAATTTAATCTCAAAATTTTTTTAATCTCCATTTTCCTCTGAGTAAACCAGAGATTTGGATGAGATAATCTTTAAAAGACTCATCTCAGAAGCACTCTGTGGTGGTATTTTAAAGGATACCACTGAATGAGATCAAATACAAGTTATTATCTTTCAAATATATTCACACTTTCAGTCTCTTCTGGGGAGATATAAATTCTCATAACTAGATAAAGGCCCAAGGGCAAATAGAATGATTACAGCAGAGGCTGGATAGGATACCTATCTATCTTTGCGAGGCTGGAGGAGAGAAAAAAAATCAGTCTTTAAAACATATACTGAAATGCCACCTTTCAAAATTTATCTTTTAGTTTAGTCTGGTTTGATTTGTAATAACTACATATGATTTAATTTCTGTTTACAAACCTCATGGAATACCAACATGTCTTTGCTGTATTCCAGTTACAAAAGTGGCATTTCATTATTACAATGTACAATGTATTTGTGTATGTGTCCATGCACAGGAGTATATAAAGTATAACTATACCTTGATCATGGTTGCTTTTGCTTTATTTTATTCATTTAACTCTTGATCCGTGATTTTTTTCTACAAAAGATCAGAGAGCAAACATTTTAGAACTTCTGGATGATATACCTTCTGTAACATATTTTTCGGTCTGTTACAACTATTTAATGATGTAAAAACATTCTTAGATCAAATGGTACTTAAATCAAAATGGTACTAGGTGGCACTGTCTAAAAGATGGTCTGATATGTGAACATGGGATATGTCTATCCCATGAAACAACTTCATATCCATCAAATTTTTAATTATTCAGTAAATATTTATTGAGCACCAGTTATAAGCCTGATGTTGTTTTAAAATATAGAACTTTCATATTAAAGTGAAAGAGAAAATATGGACAGATTATGGTATAATAATGCTGAATTCTTTCATAGTGTAACACTGACGAGAACATCTACTACATCTGTAGAAGTCGGAGGAAGGGACTCCTAGAAGTGTCACTGGATTCTGGTTAGATTCTAACTGACCATTATCCTGCACAGCCTCCCCTTCTCCCCTTAATGTGAGTTGCTTCCATCCTAATCCTAGGTTCCTAGAAACTCCATCTGAACACAGCCAGCCATTTTCCCATGTGCAGAACACTCACCACAACTAAATCTCAAAGATCCACCTCTTCTAGGCAATGCATTCTTCCTGAAGTGACCCAGATAGATTAGCCACTTAGCAAGAATGGTAATTACCAACTTTATTAACTTTCAGTTACTAGTATTGATACCATCAATTACTCTTTTTAGTTATCAGACATTTGCCGTCTTTAGTAGGCTGGCTTGGTTACGAAGGAGGATTGAGGTTTAAAATAGATATTTTCTGCACTCAAATTTTAAGTTCAAACTTTGAACCTCCCCGAAGAAAATTAGTCAGAAAAGGACCTCTTATTTTTCATTAACTGCAAAATGAAAGGACACCTTCTTTTGTGACACCCACCCCCAAATGCAGTGGCTTCTTGGGAGGTATGGTAGCCTATTCATATGTTAATTTTGTAGAACCCTCAATCTTTTCATGGAGGCCCTGTACAATGAGGGGGGGGGGTCTGCATATCTCAGAAGAGCAGCATATGCTCCTTAAGGTGCACATGCAACAAAACTGCAAGGGAAAAACAGTGTATTGTTCTTTGCTCCTTTGCTGAGAGTTTACAAGAAATATTTGGAAATGGATGGCATTTTCTTTTTTTGTACAGAGATTGCATTTGACAATTAACCATGAGAGGCTCAGTAGTTTTCTAAACTTTCTTTTTGACATTACTAGATGAAATAAGAGAATAGAGAATTTCAATTCCTGGAAAGCATAAGAAATGCCTCCCCTTGGAGCTATTTAACTGTTCTTTTGAGAATGAATTCCTCCCTGAAAAAAATTCTGAGCTGACAGGGAAGTGGACCATGTATACAACTTAATATCTGAAATTTCTTTTTCCATTCTTAAACCTAATACATCCTATTAAAACAGGTTATAATTTCAGATATGTGAATGATTCATTAGTTGAGTATTTAATAATCATATTTCAGAAAACTTCTGATAGACATTAATTGCTTCTTTTGGAATTATATGCTAGTTTCAGTAATGACAAACACTGTGTATTAATTTCACATGTATTAGAAATAATGATTAAAATAAAACCTATTTGATGTAATGGCCATTTGTTCAGAGCTGTTGAATGATGCATCATAGCTTAAGAATAATAATAATGGTCCAATTTTCATCAGACATGTTCTTTCTTATTGTATAAAAAAGTTACACCATTATAAAATAAAGTGTAAAGGAACTAGAGTATACAATATCACTGAGGTTGACTGAACAATTGGTATATGAAAAGAGCCAGCATCTGAAATGAACTAGGAGCTTTAAAAAAAAAATCATGTTTTCTATGGAATAAATTTTGAAAATTATTTTACACAAGAATTTTTTTAAAGATTAGAGGAAAAAAATCCATAACATATGTCAGGTGTGTGTGTATCATGAAATACTACAGTATCAAACTACAATTTTATAAAGGTTTCTTAAATATAAAAATTAATCAGTTGTTAACCATTGTTATCCTTGGGCAAATTATTGGTGACTGAGGGACAGGAGTGGAGACCAGTACTTTTTCATTTGTTTTTTACTATGTCCTCTTTTGTATTGTGTACTATAAGCATGTATTATCTATTTTAAAATATTTTCAGCCAGGTGTGATAGCACACACCTGTAGTCATAGCACTTGAGACATTGAGGCAAGAGTTCAAGTCCATCTTGGGCTAACAAAGTGAAAATCTGACTTTGGGATATCACTTTTAGAGTGCTTGTCCAACATGTGTAAGGCCCTGGTGTCTATCTACAACACACACACACACACACACATAAACACACTCACAAACACATGCATGCACACATGGACATAAGCGAGAGAGACAGACAGACAGAGCAGAGAGAGACAGAGATAGAAAGAAAAACAGAGACAGAGAACAGAGAGCTGGGGAAAATGCGCCTTAAAATGCAATTAGACTCATATTTGTCACCATGTACAAAACTCAAGTCCAAGTGGATTAAAGACCTCAACATAAAATCAGAGACATTAAATCGGTTAGAGGAAAAAGTGCAGAAGAGCCTGGAACACATTGGCACAGGAGACAACTTCCTGAACAGAACACCAACAGCCCAGGCTTTAAGGTCAAAAAATAAAAAATGGGACCTCATGAGGCTGAGAAGCTTCTGTAAGGCAGAAGACACTGTCAACAGAACAAAGCAACAGCCTACAGACTGGGAAAAGATCTTCACCAACCTTACATCTGACAAAGGTCTAATTTCCAAAATGTATAAAGAACTCAAGAAACTAAACACCATCAAACCAAATAACCCAATTGAGAAATGGGGCTCAGAACTAAACAGAGGATTCTCAACAGAGGAATATCAAATGGCTGAGAAACACTTAAAGAAATGCTCAACCTCCTTAGTCATCAGGGAAATGCAAATCAAATCAACTCTGAGATTCCATCTTACACCCATCAGAATGGCTAAGATCAAACCTCAAGTGACACCACATGCTGGAGGATGTGGAGAAAGAGGAACACTCCTTCATTGCTGATGGGAATGCAAACTTGTACAACCACATTGGAAAACTATCTGGTGCTATCTTGGAAAACTGGGAATATGGCTTCCCCAAGACCCAGCTATTCCACTCCTTGGAATATACCCAGAAAATGCTCTACCACACAACAGGGCCATATGCTCAACCATGTTCATAGCTGCCTTATTCATAATAGCCAGAACAAGGAAACAGCCTACGTGTCCCTCAGTAGAAGAATGGATAAAGAAACTGTGGTACATTTACACTATGGAATACTACTCAGCTATTAAAAACAAGGAATTCCTGAAATTTTTGGACAAATGGATTGAACTAGAAATGATCATAATGAGTGAGTTCACCCAGAAGTAGAAAGAGGAGTTTTCTCATGAGCTTGAGTTTTGTGGTGCTGAGGAGAGAAGCCAGGACTTCATGAATAGTTTCTCACCCCAATACCAGAAAAGAAGAAGAACAACAAAATAAAACCACCAGCACAACAATTATATGGGTGTATATACATACATATATATATTCTGACAAAAAAGTAAAGTGAATTCCTGCCTTTCGTCTTTTGTCTTTCCTAACACTCAGTGTTCTTTCTGTCTACTAATTGCCAGGCACTCTTCCAGGTGCTCAGTGCTGAGTCATTGCGAAACCTTAGAAATTACCTGTTCATATTTTTCTTCTCACACAAGCATTTAAAAAATATCACTTACCTCACCGATGACCTAGTTTTAACCCTCTAACACTTCATTGCTTCTTTACTTACACTTTTCCTTTGTCCAAAAACTCTAATTAGCACATTTTTAAAACATTAACTGAGAAAACAGTATTCATATAGCTTCCATAGTTTGGTAGGCCTTCGTGGTCCTCCTGCCTCTTCTCTTCCTGCTTCTCAAAACATTAGTTCTAATTAGTAACAATGTTGGAATGAGAACACTGATGTTTAGAAGTTCTGTATTAAATAACATTTTCTTCTAGACAAAGTGGCTGTCCTAGATTCTGCTGAACTCCCTGGCTTTGAACACCCTGTCTAAACGAGTGACTGTGCTAAGGACTTCATTTTGAAAATAAAACTTGCAAGAGTGCTTTCTAGATAGGATGCCAAATGGGGCATCTTGGTTGTCAGTTTGCTTGGGTGGAAAAACACCCAAGAGATCAGCAAAAGCACAACTCTGAGAGAATTAACTAAGAAAGGAAGACTCATCCTTAATATGGAAAGTGCCGTCTCATAGACTTACAGTCCCAGATGGGATACAATGGAACAAAAGAGAAAGTCATAAAGCGTAGGAATTCTTTCTCTGCTTTCTGACTGCTGTAAGATGAGGAGCCTCTAACACCAGCTCCTGTTGCCATGATGCTGTTTCCTGAAGGGACCAGAACCAACAGATTATCTGGGAACTATGAACAGAAACCATGGCCAAGTGATAAAGATAATAAACTAATAACCGTTATAATAAAATTAAGAGCCAGAGGAAGGAGTGGAGTGTTGTGAAGTACTATCTTCCTGACAGCAGGTGGCCATAGTTCTCATAAACTCAGCAATTGTGATCACCTGCATAAGATCTGCATAAAATTGGACCTCTCAACATTGCCTCATGGAGGGGAGAGCAGATGAGGCCTCTCCCACCCCTCCCCCCCAGAGTATCTATAGGCAGTTAAAGGCTGTTGGGGGATGGAGGAGGAGTAAGAGAAAGAGACAGTTACTTGAGGGGTTGTCCTAGTTTACCTTTTATTGCTGAGATAAAACAAAACAAAACAAAACAAAACAACAACAACAAGTGAACAAAAGCTACTTGGAGAGAAAAGGGTTTATTTTGGCTTATACCTCAAGGCTGCAGACCATCATTGAGATAAGTCAGAGCAGAACCCAGAGACAAGGTTCATGGAGGATCATTGTTTACTGGCTCTCACGCTCTGGCGCATGTTCATACACAGTTACCTTTCTTCTAGAACATAAGACTACCGGCCCAGGGGATGGCAACTGCCCACAGTGGGCTGGGCCTGCTATTGGTTCACAGTTAAGGTAATTGCCCACACACAGGGCCACAGATCAATCTGAGCTGTTCAGTTCCTCAATTGAGACTCCTTGTCCCCAGGTGACTCTTGGTTGTGTTAAGGTGACTGTGTTTACCTACTGGTAAGTTGCTGAGTCATGTACACACACACACACACACACACACACACACACACACACACACACACACACACACACACACACACCCCACATCCACACACACAAGACATGAAAGTAGAAGACTAGTAGGGAAGATGAAACACATCGGCAGAAGTGGGAGGAGGATAAGAGAAGGAAATGGGGGGTTAATATTATATATGTATTCACACATATATATATGAACACATCATAATGAAGCCCATTATGTATACTTAATATAAGCTAGTAAATGATAATACTTGCTTTTAGTCTCTCAAAAATTTTGGTCATAGCTATGTAAAGGTAACTAACCTACTGAGCAATACCTGCTGCATCAGCTTTAGTTTGATTTCTATTGCTGTGATAAAGCACTGACAAAAACCAATTTGAGAAAGGAAGGATTAATTTGACTTACATTTTCTAGTCACAACCCATCATCCAAGAGAAGGGCAGGAACTCAATCAGGAACCTGGAAGTAGGAACTTAAGTATGCACCATGAAGGACAATGCTTACTGACTTTCTCAGTCTCTCTCTCTCTCTCTCTCTCTCTCTCTCTCTCTCTCTCTCTCTCTCTCTCTCCTCCATCTCTCTCATCTCTCTGGTGTGTTGTGTGTGTGTGTGTGTTTTCAGGCCCACCTACTCAGGGGTGGCACTGCCCACACTGGGCTGGGTCCTCCCACATCAATCATCTAGAAAACATCTCACAGGTTTGCCTATTGGGCAATCTGCCAGAGGTAGGTCCTCAATTCATGTTTAGCTATTTCCCAAGTGATTGATGGGTTGTGGTAAAGGCTACACTACATCACACAAACACAAAACATCACACACACACACACACACACACAAACGCCAAAACAATATGCTAGCAAAGCTGCCAACAGTGCTAGAATTTTCCAGTTCTCTCTATCTTCTCTCTCTCCTCTATCTCTCTCTCTATCTCTCTAGTCTCTCTCTCTCTCTCTCTCTCTCTCTCACACACACACACACACACACACACACACTAGCCAACACAACATTCTAGCAAAGGCTCCTGCAATCTGTTGATTGCCATTCTCAAAGTTCTGTAGGTGCACTTGTTTAAAAAATGCTTTCCCTCAAGTAGTGCGAGCATGGAATCAAGACCCCAAAAATGTTTAATTTATATTCTGTTCAGCTTTTCATCCAGTCTTACATTTTACAACAAAATAATCTATATTGTTTAGTGTTTTCAGTGTCCAAGTATCTTATCATATTTAATTTGCTATTTAATCTTCCATGGAAGAAATTGCGTAGAATGGGTGATTTTAAAATAAATTGTTTAAATATGCAATGTCTGGAATGGGTATCCTCAGCCTCAGTGTCTGGAAAACCTTTGTGAAGGTCAAATATAAGTCAATGCCACCCACACTGGGACATGTCCTAGGTTGCACCAGGAGAGGGCAGCAAAGAGCTAGCCTGCTGATGAGTTTCATATACTCAGAGATGGACACTCCTGAAGGAAGTGAGAGAGCTAAGTAGAAAGGGAGCCCTGACATTCAGGATGATCATGTCACAAGCTGATAAACAGACAGGAGGAACCTTTGTGGAGGCAAACTTATTAATGACTGGAGTCAGACCATCCAGTTTAATGAAGAACCTACTAACTTAGCTTTGGAGTCAAATAAAGCTTGGCAGGAAGCTAGGCTTTGGCTTGGGCAGACTGAGGTATCTTCCAGCCTCAGTTCCCTCCCTACGAAGGGGGAATGATAGAATTTACCTTCTATATTTGTTACAGAGTACTTCTGGCATGTACTGAACAAGTGAAAATTAGTTAATGAAAATAATTAGAGGGCTAGTTAGTTTTCGTTCGTTCTTTCTTTTTTATCAACTTGACACAAACTAGAGTCATTGGGAAGATGGAGCCTCAGTTGAGGGGTTGCCTACATGAGATTGATTTGTGGGCACTTGGTGGGGCCTTCTCTTGGTTGATGATTGATGTTAGTGGACCCAGCTCATTGTGGGCAGATGGGCCTGGGCTGTACAAAAAAAAGCAAGACAGTAAGAATTGTTCCTCCATGGTCTGTGCTTCCTGCTTCCAGTTTCCTGCCCTAACTTCCCTCAGTGATAGACTATAAAATGTAAGCTGAAATGAACCCTTCTCCTGAAATTATGTTTGGGCATAACAATATATCATATCATAACAACAGAGAGAAAACTAGAACAACTACGCACTGTCTAAAATACATAAACTTAAGCCTAGTATAGTTACATAAACCTGTGATTATATATATATATATATATATATATGAAAATATTGTTGGCCAGATTGGTTTTTTGCCAGAATTGACACAATAATTTTCCTCCTGAACCTTGTATCAGAATTCACGGTTCAGGAAATAGACTCAGTCATTAAGGATAGTGATGGGCTTTGTGGGGAAGCTGAATGGAAAACATGTTGCCTCTCAGATCAGATCACTGCAAGGGCATCCTTGAGTTTTCTTTAGGTGCTGATGTCCAGAGTTTTATCAGATGCAAACATGTCTGAAACGAATAATGAAGTCACAAACATACCCACAGGGTGAAAACACTAGGCACAATGGAGCAAGAGGGGGATATATAGAGCAAGAATGGAAACTGAAAGAGGGAAGCCAGGATCACTGGAGTGAACCTGGCTCAATGAACAGCTTTCCTTGAACCTGGCTCAAATCCAGAGCGTCACATTCATATTTAGCAACTTTTTTCCCCCATGTTTCTAAATTAAGAAACGTTGAGAGTGGTTTTGCATGCTTCAGTGCTTTGAAAACCTTGACAGAGAAAGAATAAATGTCTCTCTAGAATCTGAACAGCCCTGAGGAAAAGCTCTAGGAAAGACCAGTTGGAGCATATGAATGAGGCTCTAAGTATGATGTCTTAGGGGTCTGTGTTTGAAGAATCATTAGGATTATTTTTCTTGCAAGTATGTCATGAAAAGTTCCAGGGCATTTTCCAGAGCTGGGCATATGTAGGAACAATGGAATTGTCAATTGCTACTAGAAACTTCCAGTACTTTGTAAGAAACTAAACAATTCCTTAGTATGCAAACTCAATTGAAGTTTATTTTTTGAAGTATGTTAGAGCTAGCAATTATGACATTTTATTGGCTTCATGATAATAAAGAACTTACTATTTATTTTTGTTGAGTATTTGCAATAGGGATCAGGAAACCTGGTAAATGCTTTAAAATGTCTACATCTTTCTTTCACCTAAAACTTGCTCTACTGTAGAGAGATAGATATGGACAGAGGACATCATATTTTAAAATTCCCTTTAGGCTAAGAGCCTGTAGGACTTGATGAAGATTTGTTTCTTCCGTTGTGAAACTGTGATACCCTATCCAGGACTCTCAAAACATCCTTCTAGTGTATTAAACTGATTGAGATCTCTGAGTATCTCTGTAAGTAATGGGGTTTCTTTCATCTTCCCATCCTAACAGCCCAGACTATTAGGTAGCAGATCCCCACATAATGTTAAATGAATGCACATATAAAATAATAATGTGAGATGCTTCTTGTTCTCCAGGGAAAATAAATTATCCATCAAATAGAACAATTGTAAGGCAAACAAAGTTGTACTACTAATAATGAAATCTCACAAAAATACAATCTAGATGTCAACTTTCTACTAAAAGAGAGCTGTGGATAAAAGTACGAGGCAGTTTGTACTAGTCATTTTTCTTCTTGTTGTGACAAAATACTGACTAAAACAATTTAAGGGAGGAAGGATTTATTATGGCTTTTATTGTCGAAGGGATACAGTCCATCATTGCATGGACCACATTGTATCAGGAGTGTGAGGTGGTCAGTCACACTGCATCTGCATTCAGAAGGAGAGGGAGAGAGAGAGAGAGAGAGAGAGAGAGAGAGAGAGAGAGAGAGAGAGAGAGAGAGAGAGAGAGAGAGAGAGAGAGAGAGAGAGAGAGAGAGAGAGACAGAGACAGAGACAGAGAGAGAGAGACAGAGAGAGAGAGACAGAGAGAGAGACAGAGACAGAGAGAGAGAGAGACAGAGACAGAGACAGAGACACAGAGACAGAGAGAGACAGAGAGACAGAGAGAGAAAGACAGAGACAGAGAGACAGAGAGAGAGACAGACACACAGAGAGAGACAGAGAGAGACAGAGAGACAGAGACAGAGAGAGACTGAGAGAGAGGAGAGAGACAGAGAGACAGAGAGACAGAAGAGAAGAGAAGAGGAGAGGAGAGGAAAGGAAAGGAAGGGAGAGGAGAGGAGAGAATATGCTAGTGGATCATTTACTTTCTCCCTTTTCCCTTTATATTTAGCCCAGTACTCCAGTCTATGAAATGATGCTGGCTGCATTCAGTATAGTTAGTTCTTCCACCCTCAGTTAAATCTCTATGGAAACACCCTCACACATACCTAATGGCATGCCTCCTAGGTGATTATAAAGCCACTCAAGTTGATAATGGCTGAAGGTTTTTCTCAGTATCAATACATTCCCCTTTCTGTAGCCTTCAATTATGCTTCTCCGTGAACAAGAGTTTATTGAACACTTATGCTGTACCTAGTATTTTACAAGAAACTAGAACAAGATACAGAAAGAAGCAGAGGTCAAGGATATTATAACCAATTAAAAGCAATTGGGGAGAGACACACAGCAAAATGTTAGTTGCAAATGCTGGATTGTTTGGATATAGATGCTAAGTTTTATAGATAGCTGAAGAGATGAGAACAAAAAAAGAGGAATATTTCAGGAAGGTGCCTGAGAGAGAACCGGAGTTGGATCCTTAAGAGTGAGCAGAGTTCAGTAAGACGTGGAGTCAAAGGAGATTTTCCTAACAATAGAGATAAATGATCAGTATAAGCAATGATCAGGATGCAGGAAGGAGTTCTCAATGTGTTGTGTACCTTGTAAACATTACAAATAAGTGACTTCACATCGGGCTTTCTTTGTACTTGTTCAGGGTTAACCTGCTGAAGTTGCAAGCAGGGTATATGTGAGGTATAGTCAATACTCTGGCTAAGCCGTAGGAGGTTGATTGATCAGATTTTCTTCTTTGTAATGGTTAGTTTAATACTCAGTTTGACACTATCTAGAATCACTTGGGAAGAGGCTCTTAGTAAGAGATTGTCTAGATCAGCCTGGCTTGTTTACATATCTGTAGGGGATCACCTGGATAATGTTAATTAATGTGGAAAGACCCTCCCACTTGGGTAACCATTCTTTTGGCAAGAGGTTCTAAACTGTATGAGAGTGGAGAAATCTAGCCAAACAGAAGAAGCATTCATGAATTTCTTGCTTTTTGTCCTTAACTGTGAATGTAATATGGCCAGATTTCTCAAGCTCCACCTCTGTAACTACCATGCGATGATGGTTTGTGACCTAAAACTTTGAGATAAAATAAACCCTTTGCTTCTCCCAGTTGCCTTTTTTAGTGTGTTTTATAGCAACAGAAATAAAACTTGGATGCTACTCCTGTTTTCAATTGTACCCTTCTATCTTTTAGAACAAGTTGACTCCTTGAATCAGCTACCACATGACACGGTGAGCTTGCTGGACTTTGTAGGAAATGCGTGGCTAGAGTTTGCATTTGATGAGGTGAGTAGAGGTTAGATTACAAAGAACTCAAAACATTTTCAATAGAGTTTAAGTGATAGCCCATTTTTGTGGTACTTTATACTTTGCCACTGTCTTTTTCCAGAGTCCACTTTGCTTTGTCCTTGGGAAAATCCTATAAAGCAGAGAATCCTCTTAATAGATGAAGAAGCAGATCTGTTAGACACTAAATATATTGCTACTCAGGAATGTTGAAGGATACCATGATATAAAGGCCAAATTTTTAAAAAGTTTTATAATTATTCACATCTTTCTTAAAGGAATGGGTCTCATGAGGTCTGATATGTGGGGGGCCTTATATGGGGATAAAGCAATGCTTGCCTACCCCTGGAATGCATAATTCTCAGCCGGCCAAGTTAAGAGTTAACATTCTAGGGAGATGCCAACTTAATACCAGTCAAACAATGGGTTATCAGTATAGACTGTTATTTGGAAAGAAAGCACCTAGATGTGTATAAATGACATTAACATTGGGACCACAAGATAAAGAAAAAAATATGTTGATAGAACACAGAGCTATTATTTAAGCTGTGGAGGGTGGCTGAAATAGTCATTGAAACAATCTTTATTTGGGTTGTTTATCTCAAAATAACATTAAATATTCTATTGGCTGTGATCTCAGCACTTGGGAGGCAGAGATGGGAGATTTGGGAGTTTGAAATTAGCCTGAGCAACATGGCAAAACTATAGTTCAAAAACTGTTGGAGCCTAAACAGCAACATCCTCTGGGATCCTACTTTCTGCTTTTTTAAAGCTGATGCTTTGTTACATTTGCCTGACTGCAGGCCTAGAAAGTTCTGAGGTCAAAAGTAGGAACCTTTCTCTTAGTTCATATCTGTCAAGAGTTTGAGACTTAAAAGATTGGCCTAATATTCCAGGAAGATCGGGAGAGAAGAGACGAGTCAATATTTTGTCCTAAACTGACATGAATTCCAGAATCTGTTATTCCCAATGTTTCCTGCAGTAAACCTTACACATTTGCAGGACTACCATGTTTGCCCTTCTATGTCCACCATCATCTATTATGATGTGTGAATATCTAGAACAAGTAGCTACAACAAAAGAAGCAATTTAAGTTTGTGTGTGTGTCAAAGAAGTTGCATAGTCCTATGTCATGTTGCACCCAGGTCTTTGGACTCATAAGGGACCATTTCCTATCACATTAGGACTCAGGATGAAGTTTCCTGTCTTTGGAATAAAGCAACTAGTGTCAGGGACTTAAGGTGATTCAACCAGCTAAGTTCTGAGTCACAGAGAGAACAGCAATCCATGAGACTCTCTCCACTGAGATGATTGTATATCTACAATATTTTGTTTTGCTGCCACTGACATGGCTTCATTTTAGTCTTTGGCTTCTCCTAGACCAGGTTCCATGATAGGACCTTGTAATGGAAAAGTGAAGCCTTCTGTTTCATGCCACAATTTTGCTAATTACAGTGTTAGCAAAATACCAAAGCAAATATACTAAGCAAGTATATTAGTGACCTTATTTGTCTCTGTGTTCAAGCAGTTGACAAAAAAAAGGAACTTCCAGAAAGAAGGATTTCTTTTGTCCCACTGAGGATGGTTAGAGTTTATGGTGGCAGGAGCATGTGACTGGGATTTGCCATATTTTAGAGCAAGAAGCAATAGAAGGGGAAATCTGACACTAGCCTGCTTTTATCCTTTTTCCATATTTATTTCGTTCAGGACTCTCGGCTATGGTGATATCTGTTGGACCCTGCTGTTAAGCAACCAGGTCTGACATTACCTGGATAGCCCGTGAGCTCGGTGCTAAATGACTCTCTTCCTCAGCTGGGTTCCCTCCTATCTGCATGATCTGGGGAAACCCCAGATCCTCTAAGGAGAGTCACATAGCCCTCAGTGAGATTACAGGCCCAATCCTTTTTCCGATGTAAAATCTTGTACCTGTGGATTCTTGGAAATAACCTTACCTTGCTAATGAGATATCTTTGTACCTTAGCTTTAAACCACCTTTTTTCTATGCCTCTAACCTTACGTGGAGAACTTCCGGTGGAGAGGTTTGGTGCTTGACAGGGCCTGGCCTTCCCAGGAGAGTACCCGACAAGGCCCAGGCTCCTGCTGGACACAGAACAACAGATAATTACATTCAGCGAAATCTCTCTGGAAACATCTTCGAAGATGTAAGAAGCATGTCTCACAGAGGATTCCATATCCAGTCAAACTGATAATGAAGACTGACTATCACAGATACTGTAGCTGTCCTTCCGTATCCATTACAGTCATGAGTATATAAAATTCTAGGTCAAGTAGCTGCAATAAAGGAAACTGTTTTATTATTGAGTTTAGATTTGTAGGTATGTAAGAGAATGTGCAGAGTTTCACCTCATGTTGTAGTTTATGATGTCATCAGATGGGAAAAGGGTGCCTCCTCTTCTCGACAGTGTGCTATGTATCTGGGACCAGCGTGGGTGGTTTTGAACCTGCCAAGCAAGTTCTTTCTCAGTCAATGTATGCTAGAGATACCTAAGTTCCTCTACCACTCCTGTGCTTGTTTCTTTCATCAGTCCTCAACTCCTTGTACCATTTTTGGTAGATTCAGGTCCTTATATGTTTAATTCATGGAGATCATATTACTTTACCCATAACAGTAGGTGATTAAAGGGAGTACTTGAGGCGAGGTAACGGTGCCTGCTTCTAAGCTAGACAACCTGAGTTCAATCCCTGGGATCTATAAGGTGGAAATAGAGAACTGATTCTGCAAATTGTCCTCTGGCCTCCAGTAGATATGTGTATGAACACACACACATAAATGTAATATATTTGCAAATTTTCAATTATTTGGGATGGAAAAATTTTGTCAAGGACCTGGAAGAGACAGTGAGGTCCTTCTCCCTACTACCACTGATTAGTAAGCCATTCCTAAGAAAAAAAACAACATCAAGAAGAATTTGAGCTCTATGAGGTTGCTTTAGGACATCCTCTGCCAACCAAAATAAAATTTGTAAGAGTTTTGAGTGCTCACCATCTTCAATGGGACTCACCATGACTCACTGTCTCCTCAGCTATGTAAACATTCTACCATTGGTCAATACCCACTTCAAATCCACCGGAATGAACATTTCTTGTTACCAATCCACCTATAGAACCAGCATTTTTTATTAATTAAAAAAATTCTTTACATACTGGCCTCCACTTCTCCTAATTTCCCTCCACCTCCCCATACCAAATCCTCCTCCATTTCCTTTCTTAAAAAGGAGCAGGCCTCCCAGGGATATCAACTGAACAATAAGACTAAGCATAAATCCTCATCTCAATGCTGGACCCACTAGGAGGAAAAGGATTCCAAATACAGGCAAAAACATCAAAGATACCTCCCACTGCCACTGTTAGGAGTCCCACAAGAACACCAAGCTACACAACCATAACATATATGTGGAAGGCCTAGATTAGACCCATGCAGACTCTGTGATTGCTGCTTCAGTCTCTGTCAGCCCCTGTGAGCCCTTCTTAGTTGATTCTGTGGGCTGTTTTCTTGTGGTGATCTCAACCCCTCTGGCTTTCAAACAATGACCTAAAATCCTTCCTCCAGCCTCTTCTGTGTGGTTTCCATGTTTCCTCCTAGTGTGTGGCTGTTGGTCTCTTTACATGCTTCCATCAGTTGCTGGATGATGCCTCTCTGATGGCGATTGGCCTAGGCCTAGGCCCGTCTTATTTGGTTTTATACTGTGTCTCTGAGTTGCCCATCCTCTGGTTCCTGGCAATCAAAATCCATGCAGTGTTAGGTGTGGGCCAGTCATTGGCTGGCCACTCCCACAAGTTATATGCTGCCTTTATCCCAGCACATCCTGCAGGCAGAACATATTGTAGGTCAAAGTTTTTGTGGCTGGGTTGATGTCCCATGCTCACTGCTGGGAACCTTTCCTGCATACAGAAGATGATTGATTCTATCTCTTATCCTCCATTACAAGGAGATTTCACTAGAGTCACTCTTGTATATTCCAGGGAGTTTCTCTGCACTACGTTTTTTACATCACCCTCAAATGACCCCAATCCCAGTCGTGCCTCCTATCACTCTTTCTCTCCACTCACCCTACTTTGTCCCTCCTATTCTTATCCCCACCTGGCCCCAGTCCACAAGCAAAACCTATTCTATTTTCTTTTCTCAGGAAGAGCCATGCATCGCGCCCTACCTTGATCTCTCCTTGTTACTTAGTCTTTCTGGGTCTGTGGATTGTAGCATGATTATCTTTTACTTAACAGCTAATGCCCACTTATAAGTGAGTACATACCATGTTTGTATTTCTGGGTCTGGGTTACCTCACTCAGGATGGTTATTTCTAGTTCCATCTATTTGTCTGCAAATATCATGATTTCCTTGTTTTTAATAGCTAAGTAGTATTCCATTGTGTGAATGTACCACAGTTTCTTTATCCATTATCAGTTGAGGGTCATCTAGGTTGTTTCCAGATCCTGGCTATTAGGAATAAGGCTGCTGTGAACATAGTTGAGCAAAAGCCCTTGTGGTATAGTGGAGTAACTTTCAGGTATATGCCCAGAAGTGATATAAATGGGTCTTGAGGTAGATTGATTTTCAATTTTCTGAGAAATTGATTTCTAAAGTGGCTATATAAGCTTGCACTCCCACCAGCAATGCAGGAGTGTTCCCCTTGTTCCACCTCATTTCCGACATGTGCTGTCACTTGTGGTTTTGATCTTAGCCATTCTGACAGGTGTAAGATGGAATCTCAGAGTTGTTTTTATTTGCATTTCCCTGATGACTAAGGATATTGGACATTTCTTGAAGTGCTTCTTATCCATTTGAGATTCCTCTGTTGAGAATTCTCTGCTTATCTCTGTACTGCATTTTAGTTGGATTATTTGGTTTGTTTGTGTCTAGTTTATTGAATTCTTTATATATTGTGGATATTAGCCCTCTGTCAGATGAGGAGTTGGTGAAAATCTTTCCCGATTCGGTAGGCTGCCATTTTGTCCTACTTATGGTATCCTTTGCCTGACAGGAGCTTTCAGTTTCATGAGATCCCGTTTGTTAGTTGTTGATCTTAGTGTCTGAGCTGTTGGTGTTCTGTTCATGATGTTGTCTTCTGTGCCACTGTATTCAAGGCTGTTCCTAACCTTCTATTCTGTTAGGGTCAGTGTATCTGGTTTTATGCTGAGGTCTTTCATCCACTTGGACTTGAGTTTTGTGTTGGATGATAGATATGGATCTATTTACTTTCTTCTGAAATCCAGTTATACCAGCACCATTTGCTGGAGATATTTTTCCCCATTGTTTATTTCTTGCCTTTTTTTTTTTTTAATCCGGTGTCCATAAGTGTGTGGATTTACACCTGGGGCTCCAATTTGATTCCATTGATCTACTTGTCTAATTTTATGGCAGTACCATGCAAGTTTTTTTTTTTTTAAACTATTGCTCTGTAGTAGAGCTTGAAGTCAGGGATATACAGGATTGTCTCAGTTGTTCTGGGTTTCTTGTTTTTCCATATGAAGTTGAGTATTGTTCTTTCCTATTCTGTAAAGAATTGTGTTGGGATTTTGATGGGAATTGCATTGAATCTGTGGATTGCTTTGGTAAGGTGGCCATGTTTACTATGTTAATTCTACTGATCATAGCCATTGAGCACCAACTCCGCCATCTTATTCTCTCACTGAACAAATTCTCTCAGGTCTCAAAGCCACTTGCATAGCCCAAGAATGCATTTTTCCTTACAGCCTCAGCCAGAGGAGAGTGTTGGATGGAAGCCCATACAATTTACCATCCTATCTAAAATTCTTAAATGTGGGTAAACTCAAATTACCTACTTTTCTTTACACATTTCCTGAGGTAGCTGAGCATAGCCATATGATCCACATGAGGCAAATTCATTCCACCACAAATTCATGATTACTTGCTTCCAGTGGTCCTTCAGATCCAATATAGCAATCCATTCATTGTCTCACTTTGTACAATAACTACTTTTAAATCTCTACCAGTTTCCTTATGCTCCTGATTGATTTCTGTGCTGGTTGGGCTATTTGTGAGCTTGAAACAAGCTAGGGTCATCTAAGAAGAGGGAGTTTCAGTTGAGAAAATGCCTCTATCAGACTGGCTGTGGGCAAGTCTGTAGGGCATTTTCTTGATTGACATGGAAAGGCCCAGCCTATGGTGGGCAGTGCTACACCCAGGGAGGTAGGAGATTCTCAGAGATATAGGAAAAGTAGCTGGAGAGCCTGGACAGCAAACCAATAAGTATTTATTCATGGTCTCTGCTTCAGTTCCTGCTTCCAGGTTTCTGCCTTGAGCTCCTGCCCTGGCTTCTCTTTATGATGGATTGTGATGTTGAGTATGGATTGGGTCTTATCTTTACCTGTACATAGGAATACCTGATGTAGCTTTAAAAAGTGGTGTACCAGCCACGTATGGTGGTACACATCTGTGATCCCAGGCTTTGGAAAGCACAAGCAAGGAGGATCACAAATTTGAGGTCAACCTGGCCTACAAAGAAAGAGGAGGTTGGGGCAGGAGAGATGGGTCAGCAGTTAAGAGCACTAACTGTTCTTCTAGAAGAATTGGATTCTTTCTCAGGACCCAGGTTTAGCTCCAAATACCCACATAAAGAGGCTTGTAACTCCATTTTAGAAGCTCTGGCATCCTCTTACTTCGGCAAACATCTGCACACATGGTGCAACACACACACACACACACACACACACACACACTTCTGAAGAAGTTCTGAATGGAGGAAGAGGATAACCCATTTATGTTATCTTCTACTTTTCTCTGTTTTGTGTGTATGCATGTTTTTAACATGTGGTTGGAACATGTGTGAGAGGAGCACACATGTGAGGACACATGGAGGTCTGAGGCTGATGTAGAGAATCATCCTTGAATGCTCTTCCACATTTTCCATTGAGGCAGCCTGTTATGACTAATCTCCCTAGGTAGCCTGCTCTGGGAATCACTTCTTCCACCTTCTAAGCCCAGGATTAGAGGCCTGTCACACTGCCACCTGTGATTTATGTGGGTTCTGGGGACCCAAACTCTGGTTTCTGTGCTTGCACTGCAAGAACTTTAATCAGTGAGCTACTGCCTCACCCCAGATGTATTTTTGTTTTTGTTTTGTTTTGCATGGTTTTTTTGAGACAGGGTTTCTCTGGGTTAGCCTTGGCTGTCCTGGACTCCCTTTGTAGACCAGGCTGGCCTCGAACTCACAGCGATCCGCCTGCCTCTGCCTCCCGAGTGCTGGGATTCAATGCATGTGCCACCCCCACCCGGCCCATTTTTAAACAACTGAAGTGATTCAATGTACAGCCTAAGTTAACACTTACTGATTTTGATTTTCAACATTTCTTTTTGGCTCCACATACTTTTTTTAATGCATATTTCCAGTAGCATCCCTCACCTAGGCAGCTGCCATAGCCTCCCAGCTGGTCGTCTTGTTCCTCCAGTCCATTCTACTCCGAGTAGCATCTAGTTTCATAGTGAAGTCTGTTCACTAGGAGGGGTGGATTGTTGTTCAGCATATGAACACTGGTTTATTTGCAAGCACAGGATTTGGTTACAAGCTGTGTTGTAGGACTTCGTACAACTTACTTAACTCTCTTGTGTTGTGCCTCATATCCTTATAGTCAAGGCAGGCAAAATAGTAGTATCTACTTCATGAGGTAGTTATGAGGATTAAATGAGTTCAGATTGCATGTAAAAGCCTTACAATACCTCCTGCCGTATCACAAGGAATGTTAGCTTTCACCAAACTGTAAATCTGATCGTGTTGTTCTCCTTTTGAATACCATTAGAATAGCGTTCTAAATCCTTCCTATTTCCTTGAAAGCCCTCAGCACACTCTCCAACCTTACCTCTTCAGACTCACCTTGGATCCAGGAGTTACTCACTGATATCACACTGGGCTTTGTCGTGCCAGTCTTCCCCAGTACACCCAGAGCTCCATGGGAAGAGGAGCAGAGGGACTTCACTCCAATGTATAAGCACAAGGCCTAGCACAGGATATACACCAGAAGGTCTGAGGATGAGCGAAATAATAAAGGAATTGATAGGAAAGAGAGGACACAGCTTGGGAGATAAGGATGGGAGGAAAGCAGACCCCTCACATATAGAAATGGGTCTCAGCTGAAGAACTTGAGAAACTGTGCAATTTCCCAGCCATGTCTACCTTCCTTCACTGTCTGGAACAGAGCTTTGGAATGTTTGAAATAGCTTGGTAAAGCATTTAATTTTTATGTAATAGAATAATACACTTGCAAATTTTACATACTAAAAGGAGATGATAATGAAATGACCCTATTAGACTTATGAGATTCTCGGCCCCACCCCACCCCCGGTGGAGAATGTCATCTTGGCAGAAGATACCTTTATCATATACAAAACCAAATTCTTAGGCAGATGTTTCCATATTTATTAAATTAACATGGATTAAAATGGACTTGCTATTGTAGCTTTCTAAGTAATTAAACCCTTTCACATTAGGTGGCTATAAGAGCTGTCATCTACATTTTTGCATTCTACTTAATAATTTGCAGATTTTAGAACTTTTTGATCTCATGAAAACCCCTTCAGAGCCATGCATGGTGGCACACATTTGTAATTGCAACATTCTGAAGAGGCAAGTGGGAAGATCATGAGTTCCAGGCCAACTTGAGCTACCTACCAAAATTTCTGTCTCAAAAAAACAAAAGATTCTTCAAGGTAGTACCTGAGATTTATTGGCCCTTCTTATAGAAGAAGAAACTGAATCTTTAAGAGTGTTGAGAAATATATCTTCCCCACAGTTACTTGGTCTTGTAAAATTGGACACTGGTATCTGACCCTATACTCTCTCTAGTCACAATATTGTTATTTCTTATTATGTTATCATAGTTACCATTAGCTCTAAGACTGTGCTGCAAGTATGTGTTACTGTGTTCAAATACTCCTGATAATTATAGCCTTTCTGGTCCAATGGGGTCAGAACCCTGCTTATGCTCTGATCTTTAGACACTAGGAGGATGTAAAGCTTGACAATATCCCCTCAATGGGAGAGCAAAGTCTCCAAAAGAGTGGACATGGTTTGTTTGGTTTGCTATATGTACAGTGCAAACACACACACACACACACACACACACACACACACACACACACACACACACAAATGAGCAGACATACAGTTTATCTATAAAATTTCCTGAGGAAAGCAAGGCTCATGGAGATGAGAGGGCAATAATGAAAATAAAGGTTAACACACTGTTATTGTGGACCAAAGGAGTTCTATCATTTCAGAAAAGCTCATTGTAATTTAGCACTTTTAAAACTTAGTTGATCCCAACACCCCTTTGAAGGATAGCTCCTACGAAGACTATGAGCAAGGAAATGACACTATAATCTGCCACAAGGGCTCAGTTGACATTTCACATTTGCTGTCCTGTAATGACAGGACACAGGTATCTTAGGGTACCTTGGACACAGGTAAGATGGTGAGTACCCCTAAACCTATATTGTTCATCTATAAATGTGGTCCTTAATAGTACATATCTGCTGGGATTCTTGTGAGAATCTAAGTGTTAATTATTATCAAGGCGTTAAAGGAGTCTCTGGTACTTCAACTACTTCCTTAAGCCAGGAGTGCTTGGTACTTAGTAACTGCTAAGTTACTGTTTGTCAGATTAAACAAACATCCCCAGGAAAGCTGTTACCCAGCTTAGTATACTTGAGGCACATATGTGGAGCACGTGTAGATATGTCAGAACTACTATCTTGTTTCTTCAGATATTCCATTGTTCTTCAGGTGAATCAATCTGAGCATAATAATAACTAGAACATTAATCAGTATGCATATAGTCAGTATTGAAAGTGCTGTCCAGCACTCTTAAAATATAGATAAGGAAGATATGGATAGGAAGGAAGAAAGAGAAAGCTTCCATTGAAGAGCTGACATTCTGTTTGGGTCCTAAGAAAGGCATAAATATTGATGTATATGGTGAATAAAACTCAGTAGGAAGTTGCTAGCAAAGTAAAGATACTGTAAAACTGCTAAAATGCCACAAAGAGAGAAAGCCCAATGCATGTTTAGTGATAGGCAGTTAATCTATACTTAGTAAGTCTAAGTTTTGAGAATAGAAGCTAAAAATGTTCGACAGGCACAGAGTAGGGCCAGTAGATATTTCTGTGATGATTTGCTTTATGTTACTTTCTCCAAGAGGAGTATAAGTGTTAAGACACCAAGGTCTGTGTTTTGTTCTGTCATGTACCCCCACTTCCTAGCTTAGTACTCAACAGTGATCAGGGTTTCAGAATATGTTAAACAAGTGAACCACTGATTAAAGCAAATAGGTTTTCAGAAAAAATTTACTGTGTATATGTTTGATGTGTGCGTGTATGTGTGTGTGTGCACATGCTTGCATGTAAGTGGGAAGTGTGTGTGAGCAGATGTATGTGCATGTGTATGTAGGCCAGAAGTTTAGGTCAGATGTCTCCCTTGGTCACTCGGCACCTTATTTATTGAGGAAGAGAACAGGGCCTCTCACTTGAACACAGAACTTGTCAGTTTTGCTAGTTTGGGTACCACACTTGCTCTGTGTGTCTCCCTGTTACCGCCCCGAGTGCTGGGATTGCAGGAGGCTGCAGTGCCTAAGTGCCATCTATGTAGATGCTGAAGCTCTGAACGCCAATCCCCCATGCTTGTGTACTGAGTGTTTTAGTCATTGAACTGCCTCTCTAGCCTAAGGGGGAAATCTTGTAAAAACACTATATAATCTTTATTTCATCACTAAACATTTAAATATAAATAATAAGGAAAGAAACAAAACAGGAAAGAACACAACAGGCATGTTCAAGGTGGCATCATTAAACAGCTCTTGATTCTTTCTGTGATATGTCTACTAAATAATTCCTTTCTCTTTTATTTTTTCAGTTAACTACTTATTACCACATATTAATTATACATGATAATAGGTTTCATTGTGACATATTCATTTATGCATATATTTTGTCATATTCACCCCTTTATAACTCTCTCGTTCCCCTCCCTCTCCTACTGACTCCCTTCTCCAAGGCAAGAAGGAACATTTTAAAACAAGGTTTGGAGTATGGTCTTGTTAGAGGAAAGCTTTCCACAATCCATTAGTGTTTTATGTGTTTGTGTGAATATATGCCACATGTGTTCAGGTGTCTGCAGAAGCGAGAATAGTGTATTAAAACCCCTGGAGCTGGAGTTACAGACAATTATTTATGAACTGCCCAAGTGAGTGCTGAGAACCGAACTCAAGTCCTCTGCAAGAGCGGAAAGCATTCTTAACCACTAAGCCACCTCTCCAGCCCTAGAGGGAAGGTTTAAAAATATTTAAGCAACAATATTTGTACTGATCCTTTGACAGCTTTCTACATATGTAGATAATGTTACTTCATATTCGCCCCTGAATTACCTCTTTTACGCTCCTTACACTTCTCTTGATGCACATCTTCCCACTAAATCCCAAGAGGGAAGCTTTGGAAAACTACAAAGACATAAATAAAATGTTGGGCAAATCTTTGAAAGTGATGAGAATATTTGCATCAAAGAATGGAGAAATGTCAAGATCCCATCCCAGGAGCCAGGCCCCAAAATGAGCTCCTTAACCCAAATCCAAAAGTTCGAAGGAAAGTCAATGGGAGGAGGCCATGCCCGAACAGAAAAAGGGCAGCCTTCAGTCAGATGCTCTGAGCTGGTGAGGGCTTCCCCATGCAGCACAAGGCACAAGGCATGACAGGCCAGTGATGCAGGCCTTAGGGCTCTTGGTGGGCATGGGGGGCTCTATTTTCTTTGGATAGCAATTCAAACCCAGGAATCCAGAAACCTCAAGAAACATTGAGGCCAGTCTAGGGGCCTCTTCTTAGAAATTGATATGCATAGGTCTAGGGGTGCCACAGGAAATGACCCCGTGGACACGTAGATGGAAGCAGAAGAGACCAAGAGTCACTGTCTCAGTTTTCCCACTTTCCTGCTGCCGGACCTTGAGAAAACTCATAGGTTTCTGTGGGTCATAGCTTCCCCATCTGTGTAATGCCCAGGAGACTTCTCCATCCCCACAGAATGGCTGGGAGGACCGGCTGAGGCAGTGTTTGGGGCTTACCTGGTACATAGTGGTTAGGTTCAGTCTTCAAGCTGCAGAGCCTCTAAGACAATTGTGCTACAGGACAATGGAGACAGGTCTGCTCTACTAATCTGGGAGAAGCATTCCTTAGACCTACTGTGCTTATTTACTCAGATTTTGATGGACTTGACAAAATGCTTCAAGTCAACAGCTTCAAAGTCAAAGCCACAGATGATGTTTTGGCTATTGGCTCCATTGTCCTTGACTATGTGGATTCTGGGTCAGAATACCATGGTGGTGGGAATATGTGGCATAGGCTTCTCTCCTCATAGCCAAAAAAAAAAAAAAAAAAAAAAAAAAAAGGAGGAAGAGAGAGGGGGGAGGGAAGGAAAGAGGAAGACACAGAGATTGAATTATATTATTGTTCTAGGATTATTCTAAAAGTCCTTGGTTTACCCCTTTTTATTCCACCCAGGCTCCCCTTTTTGGAGGACGGTGCTACCCACACATTCAGGATGGGCCTTAGGCAACCTTCTTAGAAGCACCTCCACAGACATTCTCAGAAGTATGCTTCAATTCATTCCTGGGAAGTTTTTAATCCAATAAATTGACAAGATTAACTATCATCCCCACCTTAATATTTCAGTGAGAAGATTTGGCCCAAAGTAACCTTTCTGTATAGTGAACTGTACTCCAGCTTGATATACAAAAGCAAGCATAACTGAAGTATTTCCCCCGCTAACTAAGTAGATCAGCCTCAGCCAACCATAGTAGGCAAATTGTCATCTAATCTGTGTTTATAAGGCTGTCAGATGTGTATAAGCAAAACAATTGGCTAATATTTGCAGGTTATTTCCAATTCTTTTAATGATAAATAAAAGTCTACACTTTAAACAGGAGTATTCTGAACATCTTCAGTCCATACTGTTGCCCAATTCTAGAACCTGTGTCTTAAATCAAAACTTTGTTAAATGTAATTAATCTCAGTTGCTTTTCTTTAACAAATGTGTCTTGTCATCTGAAGTGCCAGGGGCAAAAGTAATATCCATTAGAAGAAAATTTGCTAAATTGAGATACATCAACATTGGAGCTGCTACTTGGCAAGTGCTTACTCAAAAAGCAATGGTCTATACCTTGGGTAAAAATATTTATAAACATTAGTATCTAACCAAAGACTGTGCTCTATAATATATAAAGGAATGATAGTACTCCACAGTACAAAGAATTTAATCAGAAAATGGATATAAGATCTCCATAATCATTTCACTGAAGAGGCCATGTGTGTGCCAAATATGCACATAAAATGGTGTTCCACATAATTATGTCAACATAAAATGCAAATTAAAATGATAGTGAGATAGCACTATCCACTTATCAATCAAAATGCCAATTGATGACACCAAATGCTATGAGCACAAGGACAAATTATAGCACTCATATACTGTTGTGGGACTGTGAAGTGGCACAGCCACACCACAAAATCCAGGTTTCTTTTTAAATGTGGATCACTCAGGAGGTAGAGGTAGGAGGACTAAGAGTTCAAATCCAGCTTCATTTACAAAGGAAGTTCCAAGTCAGTCTTGGCTACATGAGACCCTGTCTCAACATAGAATAGGAAAAGAAAATAAGAAATAAAGAAAAATAAACACACAAGTGCCACTTGACCTAGTAAATGCTTTCTTGAGCATTTGTCTCAGAAAATAAAGATTTGTTTTAATATAAAACATCTACATATCATCATAACACCTTTACTTATAAAATAACTCTAGAAAATAATCCCTTTGTACCACCCTACTCATACCTGTGATCTGGGATTTCCTGCTGACTTAGTTAGTAAATAAGTATGAGCTTGTAGGGACCCTGCGTGTGCACGCGTGTGTTCTCTGCCTCTGTCTTTCCCTGGCTCTCTGCCCTGCCCTCATCTCTCTTTTCACTTCACTTTATATAGACTTTGTTTTTAGAGCAGAACATCCATGCTGTCCATCAGGTTACTCTTTTTTGTTTGTTTGTTTGTTTGTTTGTTTGTTTTTTTCAAGACAGGGTTTCTCTGTGTAGCCTTGGCCATCCTGGACTCACTTTGTAGACCAGGCTGGCCTCGAACTCACAGTGATCCGCCTGCCTCTGCCTCCCGAGTGCTGGGATTAAATGCGTGCGCCACCACGCCTGGCCATCAGGTTACTCTTAATGTTACACTTTTCATGCATTTAGACAATGTAGAAAAGCAGGCATTGCTCATTGCAGTGCCACACCCAGCGCTTTGACTTCTCTAAAAACCAGTGGTACCCTACCTGTTCTATGCCATGGGAGTATGAGCTTTCTCCACCTCCACCCACAATACCATGTGGTCAGACAGCCAAGGTTCTTGAAAATTCTTTGAGAAGTAGCTGCCACTTATGTACAATTGTTGGGTACTCTGTTCAAAGTTTCCTCCTTATTCTCTCATTAAATCCTCCTGCAAGTCTCATGAAGGTGGTAAGATTTCTATTCCCTTATTCTTGGCTAAGAGATGAAGCATCTAGAATGAAGGGGCCTGGAGGTATGCAGCTGACCAGTAGGAAAAATAAGCCCATGGTTAAGTTCAAGAGTTTGGCCAGACACTAGATAAGGAGTCAATAAATACGAGAATGTGAAGAAGGTATTTTGTAAGGTGTTCCCTGGGCCAGTCCTAGTATGTGTTAGAGAATATGTTCTGAGCTGAGGTACCAGACTGTCATTGAAGTAACACAATCATGTTTGTAAAGAGATCATACTTTTCCAGATGATCCCAAAGCAAAAATGGTCTATACTTGTTAAGTACCTATTGTGGATCCAGTATTGTGTTAAACATGAAGGATGAATGAGATGGTAGCTCCTGTTTTATAGTGTTACTGAGGAGACAAATACCCCTTGTGAACATCATGGTGTTCTGCCTTCTGCCTTTTGGCTTCCATGAATTTATGTATATCACATAACGTCAAAGTTTCCATAGTCTTACACAGGCCAAAGACTGCAAAATTCCAAAGTCCAAAGTTTCTTTTGAGATTCAAGCCAATCTCTTAACTATAAAATAATAAAAAGAAAACAAAGTATGTACTTCCATCATACAATAGCACAGAATACACATTACCATTTTAAAAAGGGAATGGGGCAGCAGCAAAGCAAGTAGGGCAAAGCAACACCAATTCAAGCTGGAGAACCACTGGTTTATATAGTGGGCCCGGTATAAGGCTGGTATTTCATAAATAATCAAGTTACTTAGAATAAGTCTGATATTTTGTAGTAGTAACTGATCATAAAATTGTGGTTCTTTAAGAAGGTCTGTAGGCCTGGTACTGTAAATTTTGTTTTTATTTCCTCATATGTGGGGATGAGATGAAAGCTATACCCAAGCTTTAAAAATACATGGCTTGGGTTGTGCCCAGAACATTTTTTTCATTTTTTAAAATTTTATTTTATTAATTTATTCATATTACATCTCAATGGTTATCCCCTCCCTTGTATCCTAAGCTCACACTAGTTCTTTCTGAACTCTGGTTGGCTGGTTAAACTCAGGTGTTTTGGCTCAAAATTCCTCTTCATGCGGACTGATTAAAACTGACTTTTCACTGAATTGCTCTGCTTGGAAAGACTACCTCTGAACTTTACGAACTGAACTGCATGAATTCAACTGCACTCACCTGTACTGTACTCCCAAACTCTATTGTACTGTCTCCACGAATTTTACTGTTCTGTATCTCTGCCTACTCTTAAGTAGTTTCTTATTTCTTTCTATTATATGTATGCATATATATGTACATATGTATATAATTTATTCATATTACATCTCAGTTGTTATCCCCTCCCTTGTATCCTCCCATTCCTCCCTCCCTCCCATTTTCCCCTTCCTCCCCTCCCCTATGACTGTGACTGAGGGGGACTTCCTACCCCTGTATATGCTCATAGGGTATCAAGTCTCTTCTTGATAGCCTGCTATCCTTCCTCTGAGTGCCACCAGGCCTCCCCATCCAGGGGACATGGTCAAATATGGGGCACCAGAGTTTGTGTGAGAGCCAGTCCCCACTCTCCACTCAGGCTACCTTTCTATTGTCTTGAGAGTTGGGTGTATCCTATCTGACTCATTCTATCAAATCTTTCTCTGATTCATCACTTTGTCCTCAATTAGATACCAATGCTTGGGATTACAAGTATATACTTAAAGGCATGTCTGTATTCCAGCCAGAAGGATTAAAGGTGTGTCAGGTCTATACTCCAGCCAGAGGGATTTAGGGTGTGTATACTAAGGGTGTGTCTGTATTCCAGCTGGATCACACAGATCTATGTCTTTGTATGTGATCCTTTGCCAGAGTAGCCATGTTGCTGCATTAAAATTCCTCTACATCTTCCTTTTTTCTGTTTTAGCTTAAAATTGCACACAGTTTATCTATTACGACAGAAACAATTATCAATCCCCTAACCTTAACAGTTCAGATGTCTTTATGAAGATTCACTGATGTGATGAATCTTCATAACCACAGTCCTGATCATCTGTCCTTCAGCAAATGTCTACTTCAGCATCAAGGTTTTCCAATATGCCAGTGTGATGAATGATCTGTCCTTTTTCAGCTAGTTATTGAGATCTCTCCATGCAGAAGGTGGGGGATCAGTTTTCTGTGTTGTCTATGTTGCTGTCTTTCTGTATCTTTTCCTTCCTTGCGCAGTGCCTTTCATGTGGAAGCTTCTCTTATTCAGATCACATGTTTTTTAATTTTGATGGAACTCATAGTGTTTCATCTTTAATCTTTCATGCCTGTGTAAATATAGGCAAAACCTCTTCTCTAACATAACACATTCCCTCACTTCCATTCTGTTGTTAAAACAGCTTTAAAGTATACAGGTTGATCTAATTCAGTAGTTTTTTTCTACAATCCAGTGTCTTTCAGCTAATCTTATTCCCCATTTCTGTTTATCAAGGTACAATTAGATCTTTATGTATCCACACATATCAAGAGCTAACATTTCTTATCTTTTAAATCAGACATTTACACACATTTAAACACAGAAACAATAAAGCTATATTATATAAAATGATAATATACAGTGTCAGTTAAAACAGCTTTCCATTGTCTGAGATTGAAGAAATATTAATCTAAACTCTCCATTATTTTAGCAGATCTCTTCCCCATAGGTTTATGGTTCTGTCTGCCACATAAGGTTTTCATCTTTCTATTTGACCTTCTGGTCACACACATTTCATTTGTCATACACTTTGCTGTAATTGGAATAATGTTGCATTCCCTACAAACTGTATAGATACGTTCTGAAGGGACCAATGTAGATGTCAAGATTCTTGTGAGATAATAGTTACATCAGCTTCTATGTCCACTAAACCTTTGATTTTAATACCATTTAATTTTAATTTTGGTCTCTGGTCATTGATAACAATTTGCCAAAAAATTTGTCTTCTAGTACTTCCAAGTCTACTTGGTCTTTCCGTTGGAGCAGCATTGCCTTTGAGATATGCAAGTGGGAAAAACTGAGCAATTCTGTATTATGCTTCAAACTGCATTATTTTTCTTTACATAAGATGTAATCTCACTCTCTCCCTTGAAGTCTTCATCTATAACATCTAGATGCACAATAAATGCTTGAGATGTTAGGTGACTTCTTCCTAAAACCATTCCTATTGTTTTTGGGGATTGAGGTCCATAAACTTCAGTGGGTAATTTACAGCATTGAATTCTTGACGATAGTGTGAGATTTTTTTACTTATGGCTAAGTCTAAGGTAGAACTTCCTTTTGTAGCATGCATTACATCTCCAATACCTAGTTTAGTTTTCTCTAGTTGTTGTGTGGATTTCTGACAGGGTATACCTGGCTCTTATTGTTTACTGCCATGTATGAGAGAACACCTTAGAGAGTTTCCTGTATTTAAAAGATTAACTCATAGGGAGTTTCCCATTTATTAGGGAATATATCATATGTATCATACTGATCTGCATTCATTAATCCAATGCCTACACTTATCACACCTTCCATAGATTCCAGAAAGCTGAGGAATGTCTTGCCTACAATCTTGTTTCAAATGACCTTGTCTCTCAGGGTTAAAACATATATAGTCATTAGGGTCAATATCAGCAGCAGTTCTAATCCATTCAGCCATGGGAGCTGATCAAGCTTTTAAAGGTGTAAGAATTTCTTTACACTCTGCATTTGCTTTTTTGAAAGCTAAAGCTTCAAATAATACCTGTCTCATATCTATCTGATATTTTGCTGTTTATAGCAAATGTTAATCTATGTAAGAAGTCAGTAAAAGTCTTTCTGGGGCTTTGCATAATCTTTGTGAATGACATAGATCTTTTTTTTCTTCCTCTACATTATCCCAGACCCTTAAAGCTACTAAAGTACATTGAAAATAATAGAGTTATAAAATTGCATTGCTTTCTTAAATCAGCATATTGACCTTCACCTAACAATTGATCTTTTATGATATTAACACCTTTAGAAATATTATAATTTCCCATAATTACAGCTTCTTCTTGCCACCCTGTTAGCCATTGTAATTGAGAACCAGCTTCTAGTACAGCTACTGCTAAGTCTTTTCAGTCTTGGGGGATAATCCTGTTTTGGGCAGCCCAGGTATTTAAAATCTGATTCACATAAGATGAGTGCATTCCAGAAGTTATTATTGCTTTTTTAAACATTTAAGATCTTGTATTATGGCAGGATTCCAGGCTAGTTATTCATTTTGGAAATTTACACTGTATTCTGGCATTCCCGCCTGGGAAACTGGGAAAGCTAGTGGTGGTGGTTGTCTTTCTTCCAATGGGCTGTCTATCTTGATCCTTAATTTTACTAGGTGCCATAAGTTCAAAATTAGGCACTTCTTGCTCTCTCATTTTATTTGTCTCTTGTCTCCCAAGCCTTTGTATTCTTGTTGCACAGTTATTTTTTCAATCTTTTTTTTTTTAGATGAAATATATAAAGATTGCAATTGGTTTACTCCAGTGGTCACAATTGCAATAAGTACTGTGATGGCTTTTTCAAGTAACATTTTTATCTCCTCAACTCCTACCTCCTACCCTTGGTCTTAAGGGGTCTGAAATGGTGTTTCCCTTTTTTTTGTTTTGTTTTTTGTTTTTGAGACAGGGTTCCTCTGTGTCCTTGAACAGAGATCCATCTGCTTGTGCCTCCCAAGTGGTGGGATTCAAGGCATGTGCCACCATGCTCAGCTCTGAGTTTCCCATTCTTTAATGCAGGAAAAGTCTGTCTATATAATTAAAATTGTCTTTTAGGGTAGCTTATTGTGATTTGCTGTCTCAGAGACTCTTTTGTCATTCCTTGCTTTGAGTTTGAGGCTCCCATGTCTATCTAGGCATCCAGTGGAACTTGAGAAACTGATGGTCCTCTGGAGATGATCTGAGGCTTTCTGTCAGATGTCTCCTTCCTCTGCAACATTTATATCAGATGTCCTCTGCTTTCTGCAATGTTGATTGAATTTCTTTCTCCTCCAATCATGATGGGTTTTTCTTCTAGCCATGTTGGGCACCAGATGAAAAAGTTGCTTTTATTTCCTCAGACAAGGGGATGAGGTGAGAGCTATACTCAAGATTTATGAACACAGGCTTGGGATGAGCCCAGAGTGTTTCTATCTCTGTTTTTAACTGTCCCTAGGCATACATACACCTGGAAGCTTTTAGCCTACATACAATCTAATCTTCTGTAAGCATGGGCCTTGAAAGCTTAAGCTAACCTAGGCCTAGAATCATTTCAGCATCCAAGACTTAGTCCAAGAGCATCCAAGTTCAGTCTTCCTAGTTCTTTCTGAACTTAGCTGGCTGGTTCAACTCAGCTGTTCTGGCTCAAAACTTTTGTCCAGGCTGGCTGATTATTCAAACTGGCTTCTCTTCACTTCTCACTGAATTGCTATGCTTGGAAAAACTGCCTCTGAACTCCACAAACTGAACTGCATTGACTGCATGAAGTGAATGAAACTAAATGGAACTGCATGAACTCAACTGCATTCAACTTAACTGCACCAAACTCAACTGACTCTGTACTGTACTTCCAAACTCTACTGTACTGTCTCTATAAATTTCCCATATTCCTGTACTGTTTTTTCCTCTTCCCTACTCTCTCTGCACTGCTCTTAAGTAGCTTCACTTTCCTATCTGTTCTAGCGAGAGTTGGGAGTATCCTACTTCTGATTCATTCTGTTAAATCTTTCTCTTATTTGTCACTTTGTTTGTTCCTCAATTAGATGTGATTGTTTGAGATTAAAGATCTATACTAAAAGCACGTCTGTATTTCAGTCAGAGAGATTAGAGGTATGTTGTGTCTATATTCCACCCAGCGGGATTAAAGGTGTATATACTATGAGTGTGTCTATATTCTAGTCAGGTCACATTAACCTAGGTTTTTGGATGCGATCCCTTACCACAGTAGCCATGTTTCTGGAATAAAGTTCCTCTACAGGGTACATTCTTGTTTGCCCAGGATCTTCCTGGGTTTAGTATTGGGAGCCCTACGGCTTGATAACTCAATCCCAAATATTTGGTCATCTTAATGGTAAATGACAGTGTACTATAATGACTTATTTGTTATGCTGTTTTCTAGGTGTTCGTATTTGTTCTGAATTTGTAGATAGGGAAAGTCACATATAGAGGCCATAGTTAGGACAGATGTGAGAATGACAGAATCTTTGTTTTGTTTTTGGAAAGGAGGGTCTTACTATATAACCTATGCTGGTCTTGAACTTATACAGGCTTGTCTCAAATTTACCTCAGCCTGCCAAGTTCTGGGATTATATGCACATGCTAATACATGCTGTGCAAAAAGGTATATATATATATATATATACACACATATGTATATATATATGAAAATTTACTGTATTGTCCAAGAGGCGCAGTGTATGTTCTCTTATTTCATAGGTATAGAAACACATGTGTGTTTATATATACATATATATGGTTTATATATAATAACAATATACAAAATAAGTTTCATCTCACATGTATATTAAAAGGGGTTTTGTATGAACCTATTTAATTTTTTGCTAATATGATAAAGAAGTTTCATGTTATTCTCTGCATGTCTTTTGACCTTGTCCTAGCATAGGACAGCAGAATTAAATGTAATTTGAGTCAGGAGATAGAATACAGCATGATTCCCTTGGTTTATTGTAAAATTCACTGATGTCTAGTCATAATGCTCTACATAGAAAATAATGTTAAACTCTTGTGAAAATAAACATAGCATAGGAGAGGTCGCTTTGCAAAGAAGCTTACTGAAATTTCGTAAACTTCCAGTGACATCTTCCTCCTAGTTGCTTTTATGCTGATGAAGCCAGGACATTTAACCTATTAGGTTCTTTGAAGAATAATATTCAAAGTGTTAGGACACAGTCTATCCATTAGTAGAAGTTATTGCTATTCTTCTGCCCCCTTAAAGAGGTGGTAGAATGGTGAGACAATCCAACTGTCAAATAAATAGGAAAAGACTCATTAATTGAAAAGTTTGACATTCAGACAGACACACACATATATAAAGAACCATGCTAAATGTGAGAGAAAAATCTAATTCCGGGAAGAGCCCACAGATATATTGCTACTGAAATGTCAATAGGAAAATCAAAGGAAAAGGAAATTAAGTAACTTAAATATTGAAGAAAATTAAATGTAATTTTATATTTTAAAAATCAGTGTGTGTGAGCGTGGGCGTGTGTGCTCGTGCATGCGCATCCTCATATGTGTATCTGTATGTATATTTCAGACTCAAGGGAAGACAAAGACCTCAAAAAAGGTTTAAAAACTGCAGGAAGCATCATCAAAGATGGCTAACGTTTAAAATAAAAGAATTCCATTTAACATTCTTCAAGAAGAAGGCAGTCTGTATGGTCCCCCACCCATCATGGAGCTAGTTTTCTGGTGGGATTGCCCACCTGAAATCACTTGAAAGATTTCTCCCAAGTGACTTTGATGTTTATAGTGGGTAGACTCTAGACAACTAGCATAGATTGGCATGTGGACAAGGCACAATGAACGCTCCCTCATTTTTACAATATTTTGAGAGCTTTGCTGTAACTTACACAAGATCCATGCATTTAAAATAAGTAGTTGGGTGAATATCAGTGTTATATCTGTCTGACCACTATGAAATTCAAGTTGAGGTTCAGTCCCATAACCTGCAAAGTTTCCTTGTTCTTACTAATATTCTTTCAAGAACTCTGCCTTTAACAATTCACTAATTTTTCTCTATTACTGTTTTTGTGTTTAATATCTTAAAATTAGGATAATAATTTTTAAGAATCACTCATCTTGTGTAATTAGTGTCTTGCTTTTTTTAATTGTATAGTTTGTTCATCCACATATAAGATTATGGCTATTTAGATGCCAATTTGAAGCTATTATGAATCATATGGCTATAAACTTTTGGGTATAGATATTTTCATTATGTATTAATTTCTTTGGGATACATGTCTGAAAGTAGAATTACTAGGTGGTACATTAAACACATATTTAATTTCACAGGATCAATGTCCTTCTGCCACATTGTCTTACATGTTGGTTGTACTCACTTTGGTTTCCCACCGGCAATTTCTCTGTGATGCTTTTTGGCTCATATTTCACTACAATGTCATATGATCAGTGTTTTCACCTTTAGTCATTTGAGTATAAATGTAGAGTATATTGCGATTTTAATTTATATTTTTTTCTGGTGGTTGATGCTTATTATCTTTCAAAATATTTTATTAGATATTAGAGGGTCCACTCAGTGGGCGCGGGTCCACAGGATTTGAAAGAGGAGGTCCTCAATGCATTCTGAGGAGGATGATTGTGTTCCAGAGCTACACAGAAATGTTCATACCCCCCCCGCCCCCCCACCCTGCCAAAACTGCCTGAGTGGGAGGAAACACTCAGCCCAATGTACTTTATAATTGTTTTAATCATTTTCACTCTTCCTCTCCCAATGCCTCCCAGATCCACTGGCTTCCCACCCAGGTTTATATCCTTTTTTTCTACAAAGATCAATTTGTTCTGCCTACATATTCCTAGATGCATAGCCTTCCGCTGGGGCATTGTTGATTTATTAAGGATTACACTCTTATATAAAACTGACCCTCTCTCAGCAGCTAACTATTGTCCTTGCTCTTTGGCTAGGGCATGGGCTTCATTTCCAATGCCTGTGTCCATGCTGGGATTTGGTCTGGTTTTGACTTGCTCAGGTTGTATACATGCTGTTACAGATGCTTAGTATTGGGAAAAAAATCTATTTTAAAACATTGTAACCCATTTTGATGGAGTTATTTACCTTCATCTTATTGATAGGAGATATTTCTGTACTCTGGATATACATCTGATACAAGACAATACATTTTGGATGCTTCTCCTAATACAATAAAAGATAAGCTTATGAAAGTGCTATAGGGATTCACTTTTCTCAAAGCCAGTAAATTGGTACATTTTCAAAAACTACCACTGTAAACAGACAGAATACAATTAATACTGATCTGGTTTCTAAATACCTCACTGACTCCTGACATTAAACATGCTTATATGCACATATGTGGTGTGTGTGTGTGTGTGTGTGTGTGTGTGTGTGTGTGTGTGTGTGTGTGTGTGTCTGCCACCAGCTTGACTACCTATGAACTCAAACTACTTCATTGGCTTTTACCTGAGTCTGTTGACTGCTAGCTACTTTGTAGCCAATTTTAAAATAAATCTTTTTTGTCTCTTTCTTTCTGTTTCTGTCTCTATATTGCTTTATACACATGTAGTTGGCTCTGGAATCTCTGGAAAGCACTCTCTCTCTCTCTCTCTCTCTCTCTCTCTCTCACACACACACACACACACACACACGCTTGCTCACTCAGAAGCACAGTTAAACTCATCTTTACATCTGTAATTTTCACAACTAAACAACTTATTGTCTGATCATAGGAGATTACTTTGATAACAGTACATTAAGTGGTTTATATATATGTTATATATTATACATACAAAATATTTATACTATAAAACCTTATATATAATTTATAGCCACATATATTGTATTTAGTGTACTATTTCATATTATATATTATGTAATAAAATAATAATATTACATAATGCATTATATGTGATATAATACAGTATATAATACACTATAATATGTTATACATAATAGGGATTATATTATATAATTATATATAATGAATAATATATGTTTTTGTATATTTCATAAATATATTATATAAATATGTTATACATTATGTAATATAATATATTATACAGACATCACTTAAGCTATTTTAATAATGTAATCTCTAGTATAATAAATAGTAATATAATACATAATCTTGCTGCTCTTTTTGAGGACCTGAGTTTAGTACCCAGCACCCACATGGTGGTTCACAACTGCCTACAAGTCCAGCTCCCAGCAACTTGACATCCTCTTCTAACCTCCTCAGGTACCTGCTCACACATAGCATACATACACATGAACACACACACACACACACACACACACACACACACACACACACAAGATACATGAAAGTAGAGGAGAGACTATCTAGGAAGAAGAATGCTATCAGTGGGAGGCAAGGAAGGGAAACAAGAGAGATTAACAGTCAGGTAAATATGGTTAATGTGAATTATATAGATGTCTTAAAACTCTCATAATGGGATTCATTAGTTTGTGTAATTAATATGCATGAATAAAATATCTAAAAAAGAAAGATACATATACATACATTAAATGTTTTTCTGTATGTCTAAATCTATTCTACTGAGGCATAGCAGGTATAAAGCTTTTTATAAAAGGTATTCATTATGTTGTTATTTTCAGTCATAAATATAATAAAAAACCCCACAAATTAGAGATGAGTTAAGTAAACATGTTCTGCCTATAAAAGAAGATACAATGCTTTTGTCCATGAGTTTGTATATTTCTATTGTTGTTTATATCCTGCTTTAATCCATGGTAGTCTGATAGAATGAAGGTTATTTCAATTTCTTTTATCTATTGGGACTACTTTGTATAGTACTATGTGGTCAGATTTGGAGAAAGTTCCATGAGCTACAGAGAATGTATATTATTTTGTGTTTGGGTAGGATATTCTGTAGATGTCTGTTAGGTCCTTTTGATTTATGGTGTTATTTAATGCCAATTTTTTTGTTAATTTTTTTTTTAAATCTGGATGACCTATGTCTAGCCAGAGTAGGGTATTAAAGTCACCTACTATCAGCATGTGAGGGTCAATATGTGATTTTAACTGTAGTTTTGTTGTATTTTAATAAACTTCGGTACCCTGTTTTTGGTGCATAAATGTTTAGAGTTGCAATATCCCCTTGGTGAATTTTTCTTTAAGTGAGATTGCAGTGTTTTCCTCTATCTCTTCTGATTAATTTTGGTTTGAAATCTATTTTGTCAGGTATTAAAATTGGCTACACAGCTTCCTTCTTCTATTTGCTTTGAAAACATTTTCCCATGCTTTTATCCTGAGCTTATGTGTATCATTGATGGGGAAGTGTGTTTCTTGGATACAACAGAAAGATGGAACCTGATTTTTTTAGGATTTATTTATTTTTATGTACGTGAGTGCTCTACCTGCATATACACCTGCAGGCCAGAAGAGGGCACCAGATCACATTATAGATGGTTGTGAACCACCACATAGTTTCTGGGAATTGAACCTGCGTCTTTTGGAAGAGCAGTCAGTGCTCTTAACTGCTGAGCCCTCTCTCCAGCCCCTATTCTGTGTCTTTTTTTTATTGAGAAATTGAAACTATTAATAAGCTAATAAGCAGTGCTCTTTTTATTCCTGTTATTTGATTGTTGGGGTGTGGGAATCCCTCCACCCCATCTTTTCGTTTACTTTTTGTGATTATTTCTTGATGATGATGATGATGATGATGATGATGATGATGATGTGTGTGTTTGTATTCTTCCAACCGAAATTTTACTTGTACTGTCTTCTGAAGTGGATTGCTAGACAGAAATTGCTTAAATTTGGTTTCATCTTGGAATATTTTTCCTTTTCTGTTGATTATGATTGGTAGTTTTGCTGAATACAGTAGTATGGGCTGGTATCTGTGGTGTCTTAGAGATCATAGGACATTCATCCATGCCTTCTGGCTCTCAGGGCCTCCATTAAAAATTCAAGTTATTCTAATGGGCTTTCCTTTGTTACTTTTTCCCTTGAAGCTTTTAGTATCATTTCTTTGTTCTGTACATTTAGTATTTTTATTATACTGTCATGGGGACTATCTTTTTTGGTCCTGTCTATTTGGTGTTCAGTATACTTCTTATACCTTAAAAGGCATCTTTGTCAGTAGACTGGGGGCATCTTTTATGCTTTTGTTAAAGAATATTTTCTGTACCTTTGATCTGGATTTCTTCTCTTCACTCTATACCTATTATACATAGATTTGGTCTTT
This sequence comes from Acomys russatus, assembly GCF_903995435.1. NCBI lineage: Eukaryota > Metazoa > Chordata > Mammalia > Rodentia > Muridae > Acomys > Acomys russatus. The sequence goes on from NC_067169.1 coordinate 111,784,405, forward strand.
TCCTAGTGTCCATGTTTTCTGGATGTTTTGTGTCTGGATTTTTATTTTAGTTAATGTTTCCTTTGACTGAAGTATCCTTTTCTTCTACTTCTTCAAGACTTGAAGTTCTCTCTTCCATGTCTTGTAATCTATCGGTGATTCTTACCTCTAAGGGTTTTTTTTTAATTAATATGCTTAGTTTTTCCTTTCTAGTTTTATTTCAATTTGAGTTTATTTAGTGATTCTATTTCTTTGTTAAATTCTATTTTCATGCTTTGAAATGTTTTCATTCTTTTGTCCAATTCTTTTGCACACAGTCCCTGCTTGTTTCTGGAAGAGGCATGTTGTCTAGGCTCTTCATTTTTTTTATTTCATTTTTTTTGAGACAGGGTTTCTTTGTGTAGCCCTGGCTGTTCTGGACTCACTTTGTAGACCAGGCTGGCCTCAAACTCACAGATATCTGTTTTTCTCTGCCTCCCTGAGTGCTGTGATTACAGGCATGCACCATTGCATGTATTTTTGTGTTGGGTTTGTGTGTGTGTCTGTGTGTGCATATGTGTGTGTGTCTGTGTGTCTGTGTCTGTATGCATGCGCTCTCTCGCTCTCTCTCGTGTATGAGCTTGGATCTAGACATCTGGATTTATTACTTTTAAGTTGTTTCCTGGTAGATCTACTCTTGTCTTTGTTGGGTGGGTGTGCTGTTGTTGATTGCTGTTGCCCATTATGTCTCCAAGGCAAATGGTGGCTGTGGTGGCCTTTGTAGACTGTGTTTCTGCTGGTTGTAGAGTGACACAAATGAATGGAGATGGGCTAGGAGAGAAGGCTGAGAGGAGCATTTTGAAAGATCTACGGGCCCCTAAGGCTGTACCAAAAGGTGGAGTCCCCAAGGAATTGAGGCAAGGTGGGAAGAAAGGCTCTGTGACAGATCTAAGAAGTCTGCTGTCTATAGTTTTATAAGGTTTTATTACCAGGGTAGAAAGTCCATAAGATTTCTCAATATGCCCTATCATTTTCTATACTTTAATGTGATTCTATAATTATGTAAAATGTAAAAGCTTAATTTAAAACTGAATAAATAAGCAGTGCTTTCAAAAATAAGTTCCTTATAAATATAATTCATAGCAAGACCAAATAATGTAATTGGACACAGGAAAAAGTAGTTATACGACACTCAAAGAGTGCCATTGGGAGGATATTTCTTGTATCAAAATCAAATGGAGTTTCTTTTTCTTTAGTTGTTTGAGAATTTTATACATGAATTTAACGTGTTTTGATCAAAGCCATCTTTTTCCTGCCCTTGCAACTCCCCTACAGCTTTTCCCATTATTCCTTCTCAATTACATGTACTCATTTTTTTAGACCATCTGAGGCTACTTATTGGTACCAGTGTGTGCATGGGTGTAGGGCCATCTAACAGGAGCACTGCTGGCCTTTCAAGAGGCACATCCCTTCAAAAAACCTGTATCTCCTTCTCCTGGCAACCACCAATGGCCTAAAATTCCTTAGCAAGGTGTGATATTTTTGTCTGGATTTATTTTGTGTAAATTTTGTGCATGACACCACAGCTGCCGTGAGTTCATGGGTAACACTTCCCCATCCTGTTCAGAAACAGCTTCACTGTAGTACCGTTGGCTCCTACAATCTTTCCTCTCCATCTTCCATGATGATCCCTAGATCTTTGGTTTTCATATAGATGTCTCATTTCCTATTCAAATGGATTTCCACAATTCTAAAATTTTAGATTTTACATTACTGTAGTTTGTCTGTTCTGGGCTGACTTTTGTACTCAGCTAGAGAAAAGGTTAAAGTTTCAGTCCTCTCTCTATGTGCATATCTAGTTGTGTCATCAAGAGGGTGGTCTATTCTGGGCTGACTTTTGTACTCACCTAGAGAAAAGGTTAAAGTTTCTGTTCCCTCTCTATGTGCATATCTAGCTGTGTCATCATATTTTGAAGAGGCCAGATAATCCCCAAATATGCATTTTTCTTTCCTCTCTCAAGATTTTCATGGCTATAGTTTTATAGGTTTACTTCTGGGTCCTCTATTTTATTCCATTTTTCTCCATAAGTGCTTTTGTGTTGTTGCCGCACCGAATTTTATTACTATGGCATTATAGTACAGTTTGAAGCCACAAATTTGAAACTGTTAGAAGGAAGCACAGAGAAACACCTTACAATACTGTATAGCTAATAATATTCTAAGTTGGACTTTAATAGCTCTGGAAATAAGAGAAAGAATTGATGAATGAGATGGTATTAGATTCAGAAGTTTCTGCAGACTAAATGAGTGAAGAGGTAGCCTATGGAATGGGAGAAAGTGATTGCCAGGTATTCGTTAAACAAGGGATTGATGTCTAGAATAAAAATTAAATAATACAATCAACAAATGGTCAAATTAGACCGACTCTCCCCCTCAGACCCTGCCTCAATAGTATCCCTTTATGTAGTCCAGAACTGCCTTAAACTCATGGCTCTCTTGTTTCAAATTTTTAGAACTCATACTACAAATATATATACTACAATTCCCAGACCGACATTTCCAATAAAAATCTACACACATGAAAAAAATTAATGTCTTTATTCATCAAGAAAAAGCAATTAAATCTGCTTTGAGGTTTTGTCTCACCTGATTAAGAATGGCTATCAAGAGAAGAGACAAATAATAATGCTGAGGAGGATGTAGGGGACAAGAAGCCCTTGGACACTGTGCAGATAATAGACTGTTAACTAGTACAGCTACTATGGAAATCAATTTGGAGGTTCCTCAAAAAGTAAATATAGATACAGCTATACCACACCTGAGTGTATAACTCAAGCTTACAGTAGACATACCTGTCTTCCCATGTTCGTTGCAGAACTTGTTAAGATAGGTAAATTATGAATATGTACTTCTCACGAGACAATGGATAAAGAATATGTGGCATATGCTTACAATGGGAATTGTGTCAATAAACAAGCTAATGAATTAAACAAACAGTTCAAAAGAAGACATACAAATATCCAATAAATATTTGGAAGAACTGTTCAACATTTGTAGGCACTAGGGGAATGTAAGTTAAAACCACATTGATGTTACATCTCAGCCCTGTCAGAATGCCTATCATTAAGAAAACAAATGACAACAACTGCTGAGGAGGATGAGGAAAAAAAGAAGGCCTTATACATCACTGGTAGGAATGCAAACTGTTCCTCAATATGGAAGTTACAAAAATAAACAAGCAAAACCAAACTAATAATAGAATTGCCCTATGATTCACCTTTATTGCTTTTGGGCATGTATGTGAAGGATTTTAATTTGGCATACCATAAAGATACTTACACATCCAAAGTAGAAATGAGTGAACAGATGAATAAAATGTGGTACATGCACACAATGGAATTTTATTCATCTGTAAAGAATGAAATTAAATGATGTTTGGAAGAGAATGGATAGAACTAGAGATCATTATGTTACACAAAATAAGCCATGCTCAGAGGCATACATATATCATGTTGTTTCTCATATGTATAATCATCAATCAATCTGTAATATATAATATATAATATAGTAATACATATTTCACATTTATATTAAATAAAAGTAGAAATGTGACTATGGCAGAGGAGGAAGAGCTCTAAAGGAAGGAGGGAGGGTGGGACAAGACAAGTCACACTATATGTGGCATGAAAACAGGAGAGATTTTGGGAGGTGAGAAGGAGACCAGCAAGAGAGGAAGGGCATAGCCTCAGTAATAAAGAAAAAATTAAATAAATAAGAAAATTATATATATATATATGTGTGTGTGTCTGTTTGTCTGTCTGTCTGTCTCTCTCGCTCTCTCTGTGTGTATGTGTGTGTGTGTGTGTGTGTGTGTGTGTGTGTGTGTATTCATTGCAAAACCTATTAGTTTGAATGCTAACCAAAAAGCAAATTGATAGTATCACAGAAAAATTTCAAAAGTAAAAGAGTTCGGTGCTGGATCATAGGCAAAAGGATTGTATATTTCATCTGATTTTACAGCTAAAACCTAGGGTCTTGTAGCCAGTTACATGAGTTAAGGAATGTCATTTTTATAAGATCTCAGAAATATGAATAATGGGTCATGGCTAAATTGGAAAGCCTTACCAATTCTTTTTGAACTCTAGATATTTGTGATGCCATAGAAATTTTATAAACTACCAATAAATATAAAGCTTTACACATTTTTCTAGAAAAAAATGTTTTCAAGAAAGCACTTGTAACAAAGAGCATATCTGTGAGTTATCTGTGACTTTCTCCTTTATCTCTCTGATGTCCATTTAAATGATAATTAAACTTAGATCTACTAATTTCTGAGTATTTGAATTAAAATGCCCAATGCAATAATTGTTAATAGAAAGCAGAATAGCTTCAAAGTGTCTTGATCTTTTTGACAGCTAAATAACAGAATGGACAACCTACTGTCTTTTCCATACTTGGACTTGAGCCCTAATTTTTATAAATACTAACTTTGACTCAAAGTGACTCATATTTGAAAAATCTACCCTACAAGCTTTTTAAATGTTCTGATATGGACTAATCATCACCAGGCTTAAAATATATATACTACCCTTTATACAAAAAAGAGGTGGGATTTATATATCTAAGTGGTAATAAATGCATAAATCTTTCTGAAAAGATAGACAAGGAAAAATATGCTATAATATTGGTTACAAAAATATGCCATAATATTGGCTACAAAAATGATGTTTAAATTCTAAAATTCAATTGGTAATGTAGTGTGCAAAATAACTACATATACATAAAAAATAGTGAGCTTTGTGCTACGTTAGACCACTGTGTTCTTTCATAGCATATTGATTGTTTTTCTTATGTACTTAAAAAAAAACCTCAAACCAATTCTGCTAATTAAGCTCTCCTTGGCCAGGAACTCACTTGGATCTCTGACAGTTCCTAGTTAAAGCCCAGTTTGTGGTTTTTGACGGCAAACCAAGACCCTCTTGTCTGCTTCAGCAAAACTGGCTGGTTTTCATCCCTGGCATCATTCTGTGGGTACCCCCATCCCAACAAGTCACCAATTGTCTTTACCATGACTTAACAGTTGTGCCAAATTTTTTTGGTCACTTTTGCTTGAGACAGTAATACCAGTGATAAATTTTTTTTCTCAAGTTGGCTTTAGTTTATGACAAATAGTCTTGAGAATAGGAGTGGGTTATATAGTGAGATGACCATATAAGGGCAAAAGCAAGTAACTCAAAATGTCTTGATGAATTCATGTATGTGTTTTGGTATATGTATTAATTCTTCTGTGTAGTTCTCATTAACTAGTTTACCACAAAGAGATTAAAAGGGCCAAAGACAAGTAACAGTTTTACAAAATGAAGTGTCTAAAGCGTACTTTTTAAAAAGTAATACCACTTGATATGAATCGACATTAGCATTTCTTGCAATTTTGTTCACACTTTAACATGTCAGAAACAGGAAGTGAAGCTGAGTCAAATATGTTTAGTCCTTGTACTAGCAAATCTACCTCTTCCCTCTCTTTTATCTCCTTCTCAGAAAGAAATTACCTAAGTATTCTACATTTGCTTCATACAGAATTTGAAAGATGTTTCCTAGTATTTTGATTTCAAAAATGTATTACAAAAAGTAACTACTTGTTATATCCCTTACCTCTTTATGGCACTTCAAACTACGATAGAAAGGAAAGGCCAAAGCTTGCAAAAAATTAGAACAAGTCCTGTCTCTCTGCATATGGCCTAGTGGTTAGTGTCCCACACACTTTCACTCTGTGTGTGACCTTGAGAAAGCCAGAAAGTAAATCGAAACAGTAGAGAACTGAAGGTCATCATCCATCCTCTCCACCACCTTCCAAAAAGGGGATGAAATCTTCATCCTCGCAGGTACGTGTCATCATAATTAAGGCAGATGGGAAAAGCAAAGGCAATTCAGAATGGGGGTTGGGGGACATGAAAGCAATAATTTTGAATCTTTGACATTTGTTTTGAAACTACCTTACTACCCTATACCCTTTACCATCTGTCTGTTATCCCTCCCAACACCCACCTCTGTCTTCCCACAGGGCTCCATTGTCTGCAGTTCCTGTTTCTCAGGGGCGGAGCTGTGGGAGGCAGCCATGGGTGCCATAATAGGCACCTGCGGCCAGCACAATGGGCTGTGGGTGCTTGTGGGAGAGACAGATTGATGTATTGTGCATGGGGGAGGAGGGCTGTCACTTGAATCCATGTGAACCCAGGCTTTAGGGGCAAGGGAGATTGACAGCTTTTGTAGGTTGCATTTCTTTTTCAAAGCTTGGCTTTAATAGACAGTAAGTTTGGGGCCCCAGGCTTTCACTCCCATAATTCTAACAGGGCAATCACGAGCATTCAGCATTTCTTTTTACCCCCCTTGTTCCGCATTAAATGATTTCAGTAAAGGAATGTGCAGCATTAATTAGAATTTGTTAGCAGATACCAAGGGGAAAAGTTTCTTCACAACAACTATAGGAGGTGTCATTTGTACAAAGACTTTTTTGTTTTCTTTCCCCATTACATTATCACTGCAATATGTAAGGTAGTGATTCTTTTCATTTAAATTAAGTGGAAAGCTACTAAATCTTGTTTTATTCTCCAAAAAGAATAAGGTCCTTAACACTTATCTTTTAACTTCTTTCATTTCCTAAGGTTGGTGTTTACTTTTGCTTTCAGTCCAACCCATTTACTGGTCTGTGAGGTTGTGTATCCAGTTTTGTGTACCATTTAGCTCTTACAATTGCAGGCAACCCACTGTACTGATATATAAGGATTGTTACCAGGTAAAAATAGCCACAAATAATATTGGAAATCGTTGATATACCTGTCCCCTTTCAGTAATGGTACATCAAGAAGTGCCAAAAGTTGAGTCTTTTAGGTTTGTAGCCTAGTGTTTTCAAAACCTATTTTTCTCTAGTTGCTATTTAACCTTACCCAAAGCATCAAAGTTATGGAAGGATGTTGCAGAGGCCAAGGAATGTTTTTTTTTTCCTTATAGAAAACTCATTCCTAAACTATGTCAAGGTTTTAAACATCAGCCTCGCACACACATAAATAGCACCATTTTCTTAGTTAGTAAAAATGATCTCTCTGTTTTATATCTATTTTTTATTCTTTGCCATTTCAGATGTATCTCTGATAAAATCTAATCTCAGATAAGTATGTCCTATAAGCATGCTCTCTGCTGTCGTGTCTGGAGAACTGATTATTAACATTTTTATGCGATTCATCTAACATCTCTTCTGTATAAAATCATTTCCCCTCAATGGAAAGAGTTGAAGGCTAATTGAATTAGAATTTTTCCATTTAATTGTTTTATTTAAACGTGTCAGGACAACAGTGAAAAATACTGATTAAGTCCATCCTTAATGCTCAGAGAGAATATATGCCCACAGAGTTGTCTAACTCTGTCTTTAATAATTTGGTGGAATGGCTTTAAAAGTAGTGGGGTGATAATAATTAGGGTGTGTGACAGAGATTTCAGTGCTGGACTCAACAGCTCACTGTCAGGGCATGAGCACTGCCAAGTGGGGGCTAGTCAGTCCTAAGTACTAATTAACTAATTAATCAGGTGCTGAGACCAAGTGAATGGAGGATACCAGCCAGACAACTCAAGCCCAAGCAGAGGGCTGCACTCTTTAAAAGACACTGCACTCTTTCTTCTTGGTTTTTAACCCAATCAGAAATGGGAGGGAGGGGCGGGGGTTATAGTGTAAGCTTTTCACTTAGAAAAAAAAATAAAATAGAAACATGTGCCTCTGATAATAGCTGTAAGGTACCCCGAGTAGTTCTGTGGCTGATTCTTCAGCCACTATGTGTTTTAGGTTTGGTGGTGTCTGGAAGTAAAGAGAATTCTGCCTTCCTGGGGTTTTTACTTCTACAATATGTACATAGCTATATATTCTTTCTAACGTAGGAGAATGAGAAACATGTCTCTTTTGGGGAGCTGATCTTAGGTCTTTTGCCTCATCCTTCGTTTATGTAAATGAGAAGAGTCCAATTACACATATGGAAAAAAGGTTTAATGAATCGTGAAAAGCCCAGTTTGCAGAGAAAGGGTGTACTCTCTCCTCCTTATTTCCCTCCTCTTCCTCCCCTCCCCCTCCCTTTCCTCCTCCCTCTTGCCTTTTAGATTTAACTTAGAAACATGTATTTCTTTTAAAGATGATGATAAAGCCTAACGATTTGATTATCTTATTTGGCATACTAATTCTAATACTTAAGAATTATCAAAGATTTTCCTAGAAGAGTGAAACTTATACTTGTAAGGCTTTCTGAATACTTAACAAATGTTCTATGCCAGAAACTACAAAATTCTAACTTTCCTTCCCTAAATTTGAAAAAATGATTACATGTTAGTTCTTCCCCCATTTGATGTTATTCTTAGCTCAGTCTTAATTTCTCCTTTTGTTTGTTCTGGAATTGTCTGCAGTGAAAACGGAATTGTCTACATTAATATGGGAACTGATACTGAATCCAGAGAAAAGTCAATACTTTCCCATATATCTTTGTAGCTTAGTTTGGTATTGCATTTTAACTGGCTGGAATCTTAGGGTGTTGGAAATTAGGCAATTCTTATTTCACTTTCTTTGCAAAAAGAATCTGAATTTTGTGCTGCAGTAGAAAGTTCTGTTTGAGCTTTCAATTATTTTTTCCCTCCTTTTCTTAATGTTAGGGTATTGAGTGGTTGAAAGTGGAACACATAAAACCCCTTCTCCACCCCAATTTTTAAAATGATATAACTCTTTATAAGAAGACTAAGGAATCACTGCCAGGTCTGGCCATCACTCTTAGAATCTGATAAGTATGCAACAAGCTCCCAAGAAGTGTTGTGCAGGGACAGCAGGGGGCTTCTCAAGTGCTTTGCAGTGCTCTGCAGAGACCTAGTTCCAACCACCTCAGTGGGCACTTGGGGTAACTGAGGCTCAAGAGGCCGAGAACGGGGCACTTTTTTAGTGTGACCTTTTTCTCCCTCTACAAAAATACTGTGTGATTCATGTCACAAATTTTTTCCAAGTGTGGAAGGCAGTGCCAAAGAGTCCGTATCGCTTGTCTAGTTCACAGAGGGGACGGGTCCTTGCACTGCACCCCTCAGCCTTTCTGGATCAGCGCCCTAGATGCGATAGACAGCATGAAGTTGCCCCACAATCCTCTGTGACAACACGGGATGTAAAATTTCATCAGCTCATTTGGATAAAGCAGACAAGTCCCCCCAAAACTGTGTGCAAAGGGGAGCCCCCGCGCTCCGCGAGTGCCGAGTGGAGGGTGCGCTGCAGTGGGCCACCTCAGAGTCTTTAGTGCGGCAAGCGTGGCGTTAGCGGGTGCTGGGGCGGAGCGGCCGGTCCAGGCCTGTACTGAGGAGGCGGTGAGGCCGTGGCGCTGTGAAGGGGACAGCCTGAGCAAGCCGCGAGCCCGGAAGCGGGCAGCGCAGCGGCGCCGGCGGCGGTGGCCGGGTTATCTCCGCGGTCGCAGAGGCTGCGAGCAGCCGTGTCGCCGGCGGCGGGGGGGCCGGGCCGGCGGGGCGGGGCGGGGCGTGGACCAGGACCTCAGGCGGTGCTCGCAGGAGCAGTTGGCCTCTCGGGCCCCCGGCGCCCGGGAAGGTCCCGCGGGCGCGGAAGTCAGAGGGCAGCCCCCCTTACCCCCCGAGCCAGAGGTGAGCTGAGGTGGAGGTGGAAGTGAGGGAGCAGCCGCCCTAGTCAACAGCGGAGATTAATAGTGGAGGAAGGCGCGGGGCCTGGAGGAAGAGAAGAAGGATGGAGGAACAGCAGAAAGACTGTGAGGCCGAGGTCACAGAGCCCTGGTTTTCTAAGTGGGAGCGCCAGTGCCTTGCCGAGGCGGAGCAGGGCGAGCAGCTGTCGCCGGAGCTGCAGGAGGAGGCGGCTGCCGAAGTGGCGGGGCTCAAGATCGAGCGGCAGAAGCTCTGGCACCTCTTCCAGATCTCAGCCACTGCTGTGGCCCAGCTCTACAAAGATTCCGGGTGCCAACAGCCAGGACTCTCTATGTGGGACCCCTTCCAGAATGCAGCCATGGCCGTGACCAGCCTCTACAAAGAGAGCGGGGATGCCTACCAGCGAAGTTTTGAACTGGGTGTCCAGGTTGGCTATCAACGTCGTGTGAGAGACGTGCTGGAGTGGGTGAAGAAGGGTAGGAGCATCATTCGCAGGGAAGACCTCATAAGCTTCCTCTGTGGCAAAGTACCCCCCACCCCTCCTCCGCCACGCACCTCCTGGTCGTCCCCCAGGCCACCCACTGCTGCCTCCACTCAGGCTGCTGCCACTGAGTCCAGCACACCAGTGGACGTCGACCTGCAGCCCTTCCACGAGGCCATTGCCCTCCATGGCCTCAATGGTGCCATGGCAAGCATCAGCATGCGGTCTGGTGCTCCTGGTTCCCCATCTCAAGATGGTGGTATTGCTAGCAGTGGGCGTCGGAAAAGTACCTTCCTTGAAGATGATCCGAACCCCTTGGGCTCAGAAGACTTGGCTCTCAGCCTGGACAGTGGGGGAATCCGCAAGCGCACCTTGGCCCAGTTTGATGATGCCACCACAGACTCTCCATCCCACAAGCGCAACAGAATGGTCTAAACTTGCCCCCTTGGTTGGCCACCATCCACCAACTTACTGCTGGACAGTCAATTTGATCAACTTGCTTGTTGAAACCATACTGGAGACTGCTGATCTTCCCACTCTAACTTAAAGATTTCTATCAATTTTATCATAAAGAAAATTTAAAAGTATTCTAGAAGAGGCCTTCTATGACTGTGACTTTCCAAAATAAAATATAAATCTATTACAGAACGTCAAATATCACATAGTTAGCAAGATCATTTAAACTGTAAAGCAAAACATATCCAGTGAGGGCAGGAGCCTGGTTTATCTTGCTCAAGTTGTATTTCTTAGCACCTAGTACAGTTGTTGGTGCTTAATAAATGTTTGTTGAATGAGTAAATGTGACTTTTAAATTCTTAAAGGGGAAATGCATAGATGTTTATTTGGTTATGGAATAATCTTATCTTTCCTTGTTTAGGTGGTTTGCTTTGGTAGTCTTTGCCAGTTCATGTACATTGTACCAAAATATAGGATGAGATATACTTATAAAATCTGGAGTCATCTGGTTTTACCTCACTACATCACGCACCCAATTTCAAGAATGAAACCATGAAATTAACATATTTCAGGTTGTTATTTGCTTTGAAAAAGAATCGATTTTAGTGATGGTCGTGTAAACAGATGCCATAATGATTTGGGCTAGTAATAAGTGATGGGCTAGGTCAGTGCTCACTTTAAGAAAAGGAAACCAAATAAGATGGTGTCTTTGGTGGTCTTTTGCATAAGAATGTAAGAAGTTTCTGAAGTTACATCTTAGTGGGTTCTGTTTTAGAGTAGCAGACCAATTAGAATGGACTGGATTTTCTTTTAGGGAATAGAATGGCACAACTTACAGAATATATGTTTTCTACTGAACGGAACAATAATAGAACCTTAGCTCCACAAAGTAACCGGATGATATGGGGCAAGTCAATTAACATTCATTGGCCCCTGCTTTTCTTACGTAAATGGAGCTATGAGTCTGCTAGGATCATTTCAAATAGCAAATGATGTCGATATTTCAAGTGTTCACAGCAATGCTTAAGTCACTGGATATTTTCCCTCTATAAATACAAGTCACTCAAACATCAAAGTCCATAATATTTTATCAAAATAAATCCAGGAATCAGCAAAAAAACCTCTGGTACTATACTTGGCCTGAAAATTACTGTTACGTAGTTTAAGCTTCCCTAAATAGCACAGTGTGTGTATTATTTGTAAATACATTGAGCTCATGATTTAGGATTAGCACTCTGAATAAGTACCAGGCATCCTTAGAGTTCCTAAAATTGCCCGAGGACCACATTTTGTAACCAGGGGCAATGGCCTGAAAGAATATGGGGAGGGGCTAAGTACAGAAAGAATATGGAAGTAAAGATCCTAGAATAACTAAAAGGCCAAAGTGGGTTTGAGTGAGAGTGGGGTGCTATTGCAGTACATCTGGTAGGGTGAAGGTGCTGGAATGAGATTATGGAAGGAGTATAGAAGGGCATGAGAAAGCTCATCTCTCCTCTAGACTCTTCCAAAGACCTTGCATAAAACATTATAGATTTACTAAAGGCACTTTGCCTCTAAGTTCACATTAGAGTTGTTCCTGCTTCATTAGCATGGCTGTGAGTAAAATCTGTAGTTGACCACTATGTTAAAAGAATACTAGACCAAAAAGTGAATTCCCTGATACAGAAAAAAAAAGAAAGAAAGAAAAAGGAAACATTGCATTCTGTAAACAATGAGGCACTGCCTTAGGCCCTGAGAAGAGATATAAAACATAAACCAATCTTTTGCCTCAAAGAGTTTATTCTGCTTGGATGATAAAATGTGTAGCCAAGCAGGGACTTCTAGCGGTGGGGAAAGTGGTGGAGAGAGCAGTGTCAAAGTCAAAAGAAGTTCTTCTCACAGATAGAGACTCACAGCTTTTGGAAAAAAAGTCGCATTTAAACTGGGTCCAGAAAAATGAGTAACAGGTAAACCATTTTGGGGAGACTATCTAGTATAATTTGAGTAGGAAACAGTATAGTGGGTAGGAGAGGTGAGGCCAAAGTTACAGGGTCTCAAGTGACTACCTAGAGATTCTATCTGGGTCCACGCAGTACTTTGTACCATCCAAGCACCACCATGCAAGCAGAACTTTGGGAAAACAGGCTTTGGCAGGAGTCCTGCTGTCCAGAAGCAAGACACTGGAGCGGGGGCAGTTCAACATCTCACAGGGTGTTCTTCTCTGAGGCTATTGTCCTGTAGTTAACCCTGGCTGGGGTGATAGGCACTACGATAAGGTTTTTCTTTAGGAAGACTTTGTTCACACCACTCTTCCAAGCCACAAACTGTACAAGGTAGAAAGCACATAACGTGAGTTCTGGATGCTTCTTCAAGCCTGAGAAAGCACTCAGTTCCAGCTGCAGTTCCCCCACTCCTTTTTTTTTTCTTGAGACAGGGTTTCTCTGCGTTATCTTGGCTGTCCTGGAATCGCTCTGTAGGCCAGGCTGGCCTTGAACTCACAAAGATCCCCTTCTGCCTCCCCAAGTGATAGGATTAAAGGTCTGTGCCACAGCCCCCTACTCTAGCTGCAGTCTCTTTCTGAAAATATGCCCCCCCCCGACCTCTCCTCTGGGGGAATCACTGGGTGGGGGTATTCTGGGCACAGATTTAACTGAGAAACAATTGGAGTTTTAACAGGTACGTAGCGGAGGGTTGGTAATCCTGAATGACCAGTACAGTGTCTGACTCATATGGACACATAATGCATAGATTCTAAGGGAGTTCAATCCAGGTATGCCCAAGGGCCTTCCCTCAATCCACATACTTATGACCCCAGGCATGTGCTTGATGGCCATGCCCTTATTACTGGATGATTACCCTGTTTGTGCTTTACTTTCATTTCCAATGATGAGATCCAGCTTTTTGTCCTGTCCATGACCACTTCCTTTGAAGAGAGAGGGAGGGGGAGAGAGAGAGAGAGAGAGAGAGAGAGAGAGAGAGAGAGAGAGAGAGAGAGAGAGAGAGAGAGAGAGAGAGAGAGAGGAGGGAGGAGGGGAGAGCACTCTTAGATATTTTGTGAATTTGACAATTTCAAAGCCACCCTCCAGCTGACTTAAAAATCTCAGTGAGAGGGTCCCAGGCAGAGATCTGTAAGTACGAAGTATGAAGTCTGAATGTGGTTCTGATCCTGAGACATGTGATTGATTCAAGGAGCTCATTTTAAATTGGTCATTGTAGGAAAACTTTCTCTGTGTCTCCCGAGAATCTACCCGTTCATCGCTAGCATCTTTCGCATCATGTCGCATATTTTATATAATTTTGTTCTAGCTTCAAGTAAAAATTAAACATGTGAACCATGTATAGGGGCACATGCCTTTAATCCCAGCACTCAGGAGGCAGAGAGTGGACCTTTCTAAGCTTAAATTTGAAGCCAGCCTGATCTACACTCCAGGCTACCTGGGACTACATGATAAGACCCTGTCTCATAAAACAACAAAGACAGCTCTGAACGTGTGAGGTTTCCCAATTTTCCTCTGTATTGAAGCCTGAGAGAATACTTGTTTCTCAATCTTTAGCTGAATATTTTTTTCTATTAAACCACTGCTTTCTCATAAAAATTAAAAACCAACTGATACTTTGGAAACATTGCAATTAGATCACGAAGGCGGTTATAAAATGTGGAGCAGGTACAGTGGTGAATGATTAGTTGTTACTCAGTAGTAGCCCAGCTCTTTGTTTGGCAGTCTATAAACATTTATATTTGATCTTCTAGTAACAATGTATGGTAAAATCTTCACAAATTATAAGACCCCATCCATGGCAGGATCAACTACTCATTTTACAAATGGGGCAGCTGACCTATCTAGAGGCCTACAATTCCTCATTGGTAAATTCTGTTGCTCCCTTCACTGTGCCTCCCTTAGTTATATTATGCATGGCCTTTAAAAAAATCATATGTTGATGGTGGGATGCAGATGAGGAACTTGCATTTTGAATTCACTCTAGCTTGGCACTGTGTTGTGTTTATTTCGGGGTCACTGTTCGATATTTTTATTCATGGAGCATGTCATCACCTTGTCACCACTATGGCAAATCTAGCTGCCAACCAAAACAGACCACTTGAAGTTTCCTGTCTACTTTTGAAAAATCATCACTGTGGCTGGGTCTTTTTACCTAAATTGGGATGCACCCTCACTTTCTACCCAACTGATCCTTATGCTAGAGGGTCAGGCCACTCCAAGCTTTAACTTATGAATTTCTTGGATACCTTTCTTGCCTTTCTATGCCAGGATACAATGTTCTCTCCATCCAAACTCTTCACTTCGGGGGTCATCATTCTAACTGTCAGTTTGCAGTTTTATGTACTACATTGAAATATAAATTATGCATTCTCATTCCCAAGGTGCTCAGTTCCCTAGAGATGTATGTGGGAACCAGCCATCAGTCAGGTCCAGTGAGACAGAGGCCCAGCAGTGCTTTGCCAGTGGCCAGCACTGGGCTAGTGGCAGTGGAGTAGCTCCGTCATAACTGTCTTAACTGCCTTGACTGGCAGTCAAGCTCTGGGCATCCAGCAGCAATTCTTCTCCGGAAAAAATGGAGTCTCAGACAGTCATGGTGGAGGAATGGTGTGAGCATAAGGGATGAAACCAGCAGCTTTTATTTATAAACCTTGGGCAGTGTGGAGTTGTTTGTGGGTGAACATGTCTAATTCTCTAAGGCCAGAGGTTCCTGGATACTTGTCTATACACAGTGGTAGAGTACCTCATTTACATGCAGTAGCACAGGGTCCTATGATAAGAAGGAAAACACAGTACTTAATTATCATATGGGTGGGGGAAGAACTTCTAGGTACAATTAAAGGTTATTGGCTGAAGGCTAGGAACTCCTCAACATAGGGTAGGGTATCTCCAGGAATCCCAGGTGCTTGCTGAACAGGTTTCTTATCAGGAGAAGGCCAGGCCTGTAATCTTCCTTGCTGGCTATGTGATGCTCCTTAGAGTTTCTAGGTTCAGAGAGGAGACCCTGATAAGAAAGGTAGTGCCATTGCTATATACCGAGTTCAGAAGCTATCTGGAAGCATCAGACTTCGACCTTTCAGCAGAACCCCACAATTATACTATACTTCTATATTTTCAATGAAAAAGAAGACTTGGAATAAAACTATATTAGGGAAAGAAAGCTCAAAACATAAATTCAGAGGAAGATTTTTATTCTGTGGAACACTAAATATGCTTCCCCAAAGAACTAGAACAAGTAAGTTATTGATCTTCATTTTAATTTGACATAAGATTACCATGTGTTGGGCATTGATGGAAAAACAGGGTACCTATATTAAGCCTTGACTTTCCCAGTAACTAGCTAACCTTGAGTAGGCCCTTTTTTGTTGGTATGTTAAATAGTCACTGGTTTGCTAAATGGTCTTTTAGGTCCCCTGAAACTCTGCACCCTAACCTATGATGTCATTAGGTAGGTATATAACCAGCTCCTCGCAGTAAGGACTGCCAAGGTGAAATTATTCAAAGCTAGGAAATTGTCTAGGCAGCTGTGGTATGTCTACCTGTGGGATGGGGACATGTTTATGTAGTTCAACCCTCTCTTTCTTTTGGTTCCACTTTCCACACCAAGTTAAAACTGACAAGCATGTTTGATGTTGTGGTACAACATTGTTAGGTACAAAACACTGCAAGATCTAGTTCCTAAAAATAATCTCATAATGTTCTATGAAAGTTTATTATTTTCTGCTGGGCCACATTCATATCTACCTTGGGGGTGCATGCTGTCCTCAGGAAGCAGGTTAGACATAGCTCCTTTGCATAGTACGGCCAAATATGGTTTGGGCAATTTCTTTTCCAAAAATGCTATGTCAGAGTATATTTTTTAGACAGATAGATTTTGAGATTCAGTGCACAAAAAGAGAGACTTGGAGGGTTGGCAGTTTCACAGGCTCCAACTCTGGGAAGAACTGGTATGGAAACCAGCCTGATAAATAAGCTGCTTTCTTCACTTAAAGAGCTTTGAGATGAATCCAAAGTCTTCTTCAGTAGCTGCTGGACAGGGCTTTCTGAAGACAGCTGCAAATTCCTCAGAATGCAGTGGAGTTTCTGCTCTGCTCCCATTGTAGCCTAATTAGAGGCAAATTGGCTATCCAGCTCAGAGGAGTAATCTTCCTGCCACTTCTAACGCCCTCATCTCTAAACCCCGGCTGCAGAGACTTTTAAAAGGTTTTACTTTTTAAATTAAATTTTTTTTTCCGAACATTGTATAGTGTTTTTTTCATGGTGCTAGGGATAGAACCCAGGGCCTTTCGTTTGCTAGGCCAGTGCATCCCGAGCACGTCTTTAAAAACACAGCCTCTTGGTTGATGCAATACTTTCTGTTTTTATGCTTTCTAACACCCTGCTCCAGAGCTCCACATATGGCATGTGTTATACGTATTCTGTCTTACATTTACCCTCCTACCCGGGCTACAATTTTCTCATTCTTCTTGAAATCCCTGGCTTTCTTGACACCAGAACCCAATTTTGTATTTAAGCGGTGAATATCTTAAATTGGAAGCTTATGGGAACATTGGGGGGAAATGTTAAATTGTTAAGAAAATCATGTGCCAAACCACGTGGGAGCCTCTTAAATACAACTTTGGTGGTCATGACCCTGGCAGAGGGGAAAGTCTGTGATGTCACGTCTTCCCAAGACCCAGTGTCACGGATAGTATGTCTGAATGGAGTTGTCTGAGGGAGATTGTTCCTTGTGAAAAGTTCACATGATGGAGTTTGAAGAGCCTGTTTTACTCAGAGCCCAGCAGGACAGAGTGGATTGGAATGCAGCATTCAGTGTGTTCTGTTTGGCTGAAAGCTGTCACTGGGAACAAGTACTTAACAAACAGCATGAGCAAGGATTTGAACTAGAAAACGAGAAGGGCCTGGACAACACTGTAGTAGTGGCTTCTGTCATCACAAATTGTTCAGTGCCACACTAGGAGGTACTAAGACTAGGAAAAGACAACCAGCTAGGTTTGGGTCTATATGTGAAACAATCCAGTGGAGGAGCTTCCCAGTGTGGGAAAAGTTTTAGTGGAAGTTGCTGAGTCACTGTAACTCTCTTTACTTTGCTCTAGGTGGTAGAATTTCTGCCTCCTTTAAGGCAATAGTCCATAAACCAAGTCTGTGGCTACAGGATGTCCACACAAGTTATTGAAAGTAGATCAGTAGATCAACCAATCAACTACTTAGTCTGTTTTTTTTTTTTTCAATACCAAAGGCCGGGGTTGAATCTTTTTCTATTTACCAATTAACTAAACAGACTTCCTGCTATTACTTTCATTTTTTCATGCTTTAAGTGGAATTAAATGCTATAAAACAGAGCTATTCTTTCAGTGTTTACATTCTGTTTGCTTAAAACTCAGTTATTTCTGTTCCTTAAAGTCATTTTGTTTTTAGTTTTTGCTTCATTGTTTGTATTAATCATATCATAGTACTATTTTACATGGCCATTTTCATACAAATACATTTTATACAATAAACATATTTTCCCACCCCTTCATTCTCCCTTTTCTCATTCTTCCGCCTTTCACTCGTCCCGTCCGTTCCCTCAGAGAGCTTTGCTTCTTCTTTCATGTTATGTGTACACAACATTTTATGTATTTGTATAAAATCTAGGAACTGCAAATGAGAGAAAACACACATTCATTGTTCTGAGACTGACTTTAGTTAGTATGATCATGTCCAGTTGCATCCATTTTTCTCCAAATAATAAAATTGCAGTCATTTTATAGCTGAAAATAATTCCTATCCACTTCTGTATTTTAGATCACTGGATTGGTTACAGAACTTAGGTATGATGAGTAGTGCTGCAGTGTACATTGATGTGCAGGGATCTCTGCGACAGTTGAGCTGAAGTCCTTTGCATAAAGACCCAGGTGTGGTGCAGCTGGGCCATATGATAATCTATTTTTAGTATTTCGAGGATACTCCGTACTTATTTCCACAGTGATTGGATTAATATATATTCTCACAAGCAGTATATAAGGATTTCCTTTTGTCCACATCCTCACCAAATTTTATCATTACTTTTCTTTGTTTTTTGTTTGTTTGTTTTTTGAGACAGGGTTTCTCTGTGTAGCCTTGGCTGTCCTGGAACTCTCCTTGTAGACTAAGCTGGCCTCAAACTCAAAGCGATCTGCCTGCCTCTGCCTCCCAAGTGCTGGGATTAAAGATGTGTGCCACCACGCCCGGCCCCTATTACTTATTTTCTTAATGACTGATATAATGGGATCTCATTATAGTTTTTTTTTAATTAAAAAAAAATTTTTTTTTTACTATGAATGACACTTTATTCAGTCATTTTCTTCACAACTGAAACTCTGGGAACTCAAAGTTAACATCCCTGCCTGTGAGCTTCTTATACACACCAGAAAAAGTTTCCACCTTGTGCTCCACGTTGCTCTGCTGTGCTTTGTTTGAATGACCTTTTATGAGCCGGCTGCCACTCAGTTTCACACGGATCCTCCTACCCACAAATTCACTTGGGAAGACCGAGTCCTCAAGGATGGCATCATGCACTGCTGTCAGAGTGCGGCTTCTGGGGGGCACTTCTGCCTATTTTTCTTGATGCTTTTCCAGGTTGGCTTGGGCAGAATCCTCCTCTGAGCAATGAAAACCACGTGCTTCCCACGGAACTTTTTCTCCAATTCGGATTTGAATTTTCTGGAAAGATTTCAGCTGAGGAACTGGTACAAAAACTTTGATAGCTTTCCGACTTCAATGTCCTTGGCCGCTGTGAGGTTGAGTTCCCAGAGCTGCACCTTGAGATCTGAGTTCATCTCCAGCTCGAGCAGCCCTAAGAGATGCAAGACCCCAAATCCGCTTTCTCACCATTGGGCATCACAATCTTGGCACTCGAGCTGAACATGGCGTCGTCCTTAGAGAGTGCCGGTTTAGAAAGAGGCTCAGCTATCGCGAGAGCCCTCATTGTAGTTTTAATTGTATTTCGCTGATGTCCAGTGAGGTTGAACATTTTTTAAAATAATTATTTATTTTTAAATTTGTGTGTGTGTGTGTGTGTGTGTGTGTGTGTGTGTTACAAGTGCACATGTAAAAAAAGAAGGTGCTCTCATAGGCCAGATGCATTGGATTCCCTTGGAGCTGGAGTTAGAGGCCAGGCAGTTGTGAGTTGCCCGTGGGTGGGTTCTGGGAACCAAATTTGGGTCCTCTACAAGAGTAGTAGATACTCATAACCACTGACTCTCCCTCCAGATCCTGATTTTGAACAATTTTCTTCATGTTTATTGGCCATTTGCACTTCTTTGAGAAGAACATCTTCATTTACTTAACCCACTTACTGATTAGATTTATTTCTTATTGTTTAGTTTTTGCCTTCTTTGTATAATTTAGATATTAATCCTTGTCCAGTTGTGTATCGAGAAAAGACCTTTTTTCACTTTGTAGGCTATATATGTTTATATGATTAATGGCTTCCTTTGTTGTAAGAGGGTTTTTGAATTTTATAATGTCTTGTTAATTGTTGGTTTTTATTTCCTACACATCTGAAGTCCTATTTAGAGCATCCTTGTTCATGTTGATGTCTTGAAGTGTTCTGGCTACTTTTTCCTGTTTCAGAGTTTCAGGTCATATGTTAAGTTTGATGTCAGACATCCTTCTTAGTTCTTCTTCTTATTATTATTATTATTTCAGTAATACATTTAGAACCAGTCATTAAGACTCAGAAGGGTTGGCGTAGGCTAGAGAGCTATGAAATCGGAGGCTCAAAAGTGCTCATGACTTCTGTAGATTTGTCCATAGCACCCACCTTTTCCTGCACTTGCATATTGTCAGCTTTTTTTCATGCATGCTATGTTTTTTGCAGGAAACACAACCCACTTGTTTTGAGACAAGGCTTCTGAATGACCCTAAAGCTCACCAGTTCAGCTAGACTGGCTGGCCAGCGAGCCCAAGAACTCTCCTGCCTTTTTGCCTCACCAGTGCTGAGATTGTAGTTGCACGCTACTGTCTCTATTAAGGCTACTTTCTTTTTTTTGAGACAAGGTCTCTCTGTCTTAACCTTGGCTGTCCTGGACTTGCTTTGTAGACCAGGCTGGCCTCAAACTCACAGAGACCCACCTGCCTCTGCCTTCTAAGTGCTGGGATTAAAGGTGTGCACCACCACGCCCAGCTGTAAGACTACTTTTTATTACACCAATTTCAGATGACAGCTGTGCCTGCTGTATGGGACCCATATCTTCCTGGATGATAACACTAACCGCTCTGGGGGGTGAAGGCAGGATCTAAAGCTCTTTTGTGCTGCTGTCCCCGGATCATGCCACAGCAATGTTTCAGCTTCAGGAGAAGCAGATACAAAAAAGTATTTAGCTCCGTAATTCTCTACTACATCACTAATTATACCACATTGTAACTAGATTTCTAGTAATGAGGAACTGCGGTGATATAAAGGACAAACATGGACCCATAGGATGGGTAAATTGGTAAAAGCACTTGCCACCAAGCCTAACAATGAACACACATTGGTTACACTGTCTTTGGTTTAAAAAGAAATTAAATGTAATCAGGCAGCCTATTCCAAACTCAATTCAATTAAACAATTAGTGCAAGCCAGGCATGGTGGTGCTTGCATTTAATCCCAGCACTCAAGAGACAGAGGCAGGTGGATCGCTGTGAGTTTGAGGTCAGCCTGGTCTACAAAGCGAGTCCAGGACAGCCAGGGCTACATGGAGAAACCCTGTCTTGAAAAAAAAAAAAAAAAAAAAAGCAAAACAGAAACCAAACCAAACCATACCAAAACGATGCTACAGTTTGTCAAGTGTTTTCACAGAGCTATTTGTATTTAGTTTGATTTTACTGACTTGTGTCATTTTTGTTCGTTTGTTCCTTCCTTCCTTTTTTCAATCCATCCCCCCTTACCTTTCTTTCAGTTCTAAAGATGGAATCCACGGTCTTGGGCATGGCAGGTAAGAGCTGTACCACCGAGTAACACCCCCAGGCTTTATTCTCATAGATCCTTTCCCTGGCAATGTTACAGGTAAAGAAACTTGGGTCCAGAAAGATACTCAGTAGTTGTGCCTTATTCCTATGGGAACAATCCCAGGACTCCTAGTGGATATCTGAGACTAGAGGCAGCACTTCAACTCTCTACGTAACACTCTACATAGTACTCCTGCGTGCACGTCCCTATGCTAACTTGCCTTTTACTTTATCAGTTGTACTGTAACATTGCCATTCTGATACCTGTCATGGTTACTAAGTGATGCAGTGACTAAGCATATGTAGTGTGGATACCAAGAAAGAAGGGGTGATTTATGTCAGAGTGGAATACAACGTAAAATGTACATATTGCTGTGGATTTTCCACCTAATATTTTCTGACAGACATTGACTAACGGTAGTTGAGAGCATAGTAGAACTGGGTTCATCCACTTCTCTCATTTCCTGGTCTGTTTCCTCATCTTGCCTCTGCCTTTTCTGCTTCCATCAACTCATATCAAGCACTGAGAAACAAAGATATGTAGGCTAGCTCAATGTTTAGAAATTTAATAAAAATCAAAACATTAATTCTACAAAAGAATTATTATCATTCTAAAATCATTCTATTGGCTAAGAAATAACGGTGCTCCCTGCAGGAATTAGCATATAATTTCATTGACAAAAAGATCTTGTGCTCAACAGAAAGATAACAGTTATTATGTGAAGTAAAGTATACTTAGCCCCACAGAGCAGGTCATTCTGTGAAGGTGGCAAGAGTAATTTCTTCTTAGCCGGGCGGTGGTGGCGCATGCCTTTAGTCCCAGCACTCGGGAGGCAGAGGCAGGTGGATTGCTGTGAGCTCGAGGCCAGCCTGGTCTACAAAGTGAGTCCAGGAGAGCCAGGGCTACACAGAGAAACCCTGTCTCGAAAAACCAAAAAAAATCAACAAACAAAAAAAGAGTAATTTCTCCACGTTAGTCAGTTTTCTATTTATAGAAATGTGTTCTAACCCGAAAGCCCTGAAATCAGTGCAGAATTGCAAATCCAGTAGTTCTTTTTTTTTTTTTTTTCATTTCCTGGTAAAACACTTTTCATACTCATGTTTTATAGAATAGAATGCTTTTTGTTATCAGAATCATAAAATGAAAACCATCTTTCTTTCTTAGGAAAATTTGCTTCTATTCCCTTGTTTTGGTGAAACCCTTCTAGTTGTTTTCCTTTCAGTAGTGTTCTCACAATGATGTGGAAGAATCCAGCATAATATATAGTGCAACCAATTAACAATACCCTAGAAATGGCAACACCTACTAGCATGGGTCAAACATATATTCTGTATCTTATTATCATTTGAATATACATTCAGCTGAGGCAAATAAGCAGTTTTTCCTTTTTATTAATTCATTCATATTACATATCAATAGTTATCCCATCCCTTGTATCCTCTCATTCCTCCCTCCTTCCTACTTTTACCCTACTCCCCTCCCCTATGACTGTGACTGAGAGGGACCTCCTTCCCCTGTATATGCTCATAGGGTATCAAGTCTCAGATAAGCAGTTTTAATGGGAAGGAAATGGAAGTTCAACTACATGAGCTATTGACCAATAACTTTTATTTACATTCATTCAGACTACTGTGTTAAGGTATGGTTTTTCATTGACAAATAACAACTAATAGATAGCTAATAAAATTATGGAAAGAAATGTGTTATCAAATGTACTATGATCAGAGCTCTTTAAATCCAGCATGCTATAAAGAGCCCTACATCTTGTAAATTTTGAGACCGAGTCTCACTATGTAGCTCTGGCTAGCCTGGAATTTGCCATGTAGATCAGGCTGGCCTTGAACATACAAATACCTACTTGCTTCTGCCTCCAAGTATTGGGATTAAACGTGTGTGATACCACATCTGGCCAGGAGCCTTGCTTTTTATTCAATTCAAATCAAGCATTGTCAGATGACAACAAGTAGAGTGCAAGGTTTCCATTGTAGCACTCCAAGGATCAAAAGCATCCTTTGCCATAATACTAACTTTCATGCACAGCATCCATTCTCCATGCTTGGAATGCCTGAAATAGTTTCAACCCAAATTACAACATGTTTATCCACAAAAAGAAATCAGCATGTTTAATACAGAGCAAAAGTAAACTAAAGTTAGTCTAAGTCCATTAGTAGCCTCTGTAGAAGATGACCCATCTTCATCTCGAGCCTTGTATTGGTGATCAAAGAAACTTCACATAAATGGAAACTTGCCAGCTTGGCAAAAGAAGGAACACTCAACCAGGCGACAGAAGACCTACTTTCTAAATCTTGGTCTAGCTTGGAATAATTCTGTGTCTTGCCTACTCTGCACTTGCCTTTCTTTAGATGTAAAATGAGGGGTCTGTTTGGACTTACCCCTCTAAATTCTCTCTAAATTCTATCCCTCTTTTTCTTCCACTCTGCTAGTAGGCTGTGATACTTTTTAAAATGTCATTTTTTTTTAAAAAGCAGATTTATCTGTCACACATGTATGAATTTTTGGCCTGAATGTATATATGTACACCATATGTATGCCTGGTGCCTAAGGAGGTCTGAAGAGGACACAAGATCCCCTGGAACTGGATTTACAGATAGTTATAAGGCACATTGCAGGTGCTGAGAACTGAACCTTGGTTCTCTGGAAAAACAAGTGCTATTAAATGCTGGCCCATCTCTCCAGCCCCATCCCCTTTCCATGTTTTTTGTCAGGCTGTGTGATTGTTCTTCAGGCTCATAACAGGAGCAAAAATTCTGCTTGGAGGAATCTTGCTGTAGTAACTGAATTGTCATGGAGAAAACACAATGGTAAAAGGACAGTATTTCCTACTTAGTTTTATTCCTCAGATGCCCTCGAACTCTGTAGTTCGTGTATGTATTAGTGATGCAAATGTGAGCAGGTTAAAAAAAAGGCCAAGATGTATTGATCAGAGTACTCAGTTTATATTGGAATGTCCCATGTAAACAGCACATCAGAAACCATAAAGTCTTGGAAGGCATGCCAGTCTCCAAAGAATCCAAATGAAAAATGTTGGGATGAAAACAGTCCACCATTCTTTTCTAAATCCAACTTGATATTGAATCTAAAGACACTGGGAAAAATATAAAAATGTAAATTGGATCATTTTACTAAAGTTACTTCCCCCCCTCTGTGGGGACAAGTGATCTCACAATAATCAGATGGCATAAAACTTAGAGACAGACCTTCCAGCTCTCACATTCTGTTTTCATCTGCATTATTTAATTTATTTTTATTTTTATTTCATGTGTATGGGTGTTTTGTCTGCATGCATGTCCATGTACCACATGAATGCTTAGTGCCCACAAATATCAGAATAGGGCATTTTATCTCCTAGAACTATAGTTATACATGGTTTTGAAACCCCATATGGGTGCTGGGAATTGAACCCAGGTCCTTTCTCAGCCACCTCTCCAGCCCCTCTTGTAAATGATTTTACAGACGCTAACTCATTCAGTGTTCATAACATGGATGATAAATTAGAACTTACTATCATCCTGTTTTACAGGAGGAAAAATAAGAAATAGCTCTGAGCATATATAGGGGGAGGAGGTCTCCCTCGGTCATGGACATAGGGGAGGGGAGAAGGAGAGAAATGGGAGGGAGGGAAGAATGGGAGGAAACAAGGGAAGGGCTAACAATCGAGATGTAATATGAATAAATTAATAAAAAAAAGAAAAAAAAGAAATAGCTCTGAGGAGTGATGGTTAATTTGCCAACTGGACTGGATTGAGAAAAATCTAGGGCATTGATGAGGTATATTCTTTGGGTGTGTCTGTGAGGAATTTTTGAGTGAGTGTTAACTGAGAGGGGAAGAGGTGATTTGTATATGGAGGGGGGTCCTGGACTGAAAAAGAATGGAAAAATGAGAAATCCAGTGGAAATAATTTTCCTTACTCTTTTCAATTTGCCAAGATGTAAGAAATCAGCCTCAGACTCCTGCAGCCACAGTTAGAAGCAACTCCTACCGCCATGCCTTCCTGGTCATAAGAGAATGTGCCTCAGACCCTGGAGCGAAATAAAGCCTTTCTCCCGGGAGTTGCTTGTTGCCAGGTATTTGATCATAGCAACATAATTAACTAATGCAAGAGGTCAACTACACTGCTTAAGGACAAGGAGCTAGTAGCAGCAACGATTAAAATCCCAAAGGCAGCTCTTTAGTCATTCTTTTCACTTCTGTGTTCAGGAGAAATCAAGTTGCTTCTCCTGATGTGTTACTGTTATTAAGATTTTTCATGAAGACATGTTCTAGTGAAAAATTAGCTAATATTCTTATTATACCAAACTGTAGCAGTGTTTGTGAATATCTGTGGCCGTTGAGCAGACCACAAGTCCTTCTGAGTCCTAATAACTTGACATAGGGAAAGGAAACATTTCCCTAACCCTACGTTTACTATGATCAAATTTACTCTACTCTTTCTAAGCTGAAATTATTTGTTTTCTGATCTCCTTCCCCTGTGTTTTTTCAAGATCTCAGATTATATATAATGCCAAGCATGACCTATTCATTTACCCAACCATCTAGCATATCAAAAAATATGTATGTTAGTAATAGCGGTTGTTTATTGATCATTTACAACTGTGCCAAGCCTGAGAAAAAGTGATTTGAAGCCTAATAGTGGTGGTGCACACCTTTAATCTGAACCTTCAGGGAGGCAGAGGCAGGCAGATTTCTGACTCCAAGGCCAGTCTGGTCTACAAAGTGAGTTCCAGAACAGCCAGGGCTACACAGAAACCCTGTCTCGAAACAACAACAAAAAGTGTTTTGATATCGTCCTCAGCTTTTCTTTCAGCCCATGAAGTGAGTTCTATTATTATGTCCATTTTCACATGTAAAACAAAAAATCTTGTATGTTGGGGACCTGCTAGCTATGGTTATTGAAGAGCATGTTTTTGTTTATTGGCAAAATTGTCACTGTTTAATTGGTATCAGATTTTGTCTTGCACAAGTAATATGTTCTTCAATGTTAGGAAGCTATGAGATGCCAGTTATTTGGCATACTTTTCTAAACTATTATTAATATGCCTCTAGAAAAAGGGAAAAATGAAAAAACTGAGGCCTCACATAAGGTAAGTAACCACCTCAAAGTTAGGCTCTTCCATATGTGGAAGAGCCAGGATTTTTACATTGGGCCATGTCTGATCCAAAATTCATATTTCCTTTACCACTTATCTGACATTTCTTCCTCTTGGTACTACAAGTTGTAGTCAGTATCGATTCTGCAGAACATTCTTATTCTGAAGTTGTGTATCCAAGCCATAGTTTTAATATGATACATCATCTTCTTTTGATCACACAAACTGTTTTGAACATAAGGGAACATATGCTTTGCCTGTACCTTGCACAATGGCTTTTCATAAGTGTCAACTTTTCTTAGATACTTCTAGAAAGAATGTATGAGAGGATTTACGTAGGCTAACAGGATTAGGGCATATCACATATCATATTCTTGTGGATTTATTTAATAAGGAACTTGGGTCTTCTATTGGAATGGTCCTGAAAGAAAGGTGACTAAAAAGTATAAAGTATAAAGTATAAGAAGCATCAGTTTAGCAGGTGAAAATATCTTTATAGCTTTTGACTATGTAATATTTGCACAGTATTCCAAAGTGTACCTTTTCCTTGTTTTTAAAGGTAAATGATTGCTTTCCGGAATGAATTAGGTTTAGTTGGAAAGCAACTGAGATAATATTAGAGTGATAGATATTGGTAAAATATCCATACAGAAGATTAAATTAACTAAACCAGACCTTGAAGCTCATTTGACTTTATTAATCTTTATAACCCAAGTGACACCCCCAATCAGGAGGATCTTCTGTGCCTTGGGGTCTGACTCTAATTGCCAGTTAATATAAATGCCAGAGTATTCTTAATCAGCCAATTAACTGACCTAACAATTATAATAGGGAAGGAAGGTGGGAGGGGTGGAGACTGGGAACAGCAAGTCCATCAAGGTGCAGTGTAAATTCTTTAGGGGTTAATGGTGGACACTCTTGAAAGTGAAGTTATTTTGTTTTACCTTGACTACTTTCCCATTTCTCTTTTCTTTCTACCTTCCCTGACATTTATAATTGTTGGAAACCCTAATTGGCTCATTAGCAAATTTTCAGAAAGAAAAAAAAAAGATGGAAGAGGAGGTGACAGAAGAAGAGAGGCAGAGTAGATGGATGGAAGAAATAGGGTTAAAGATGTAAAGATTTAAAGAAACTTGGCTATTTACCATCTGAAATGACATATATGTAGAAATAGTTCTCTGTAACTAAGAGCTTATATGAAATTAAAGCTCCTTTTTACTCTTTGTACTGGAACAGTTAGTTTCTTACTTTATGAAGCCCACAACATTAGCATACAAATTAAATTAAATTATAATTTGAAAAGTCTGATATTAAGAATGCTAATTTTCACTAGAACATATCTTTATGAAAAATCTTAATAGTAAGACAGAAGCTCTCTTTACTGAAGGTATGTTTTGGCAGAGTTAGATTTTCATTTGTGTGATAAAAATTGTAATATACTAAGAGTATCAAAAGGTATGAGTATATATAAAATTCTCTAAGTTATTATTTGCCATTTTTAAATAGTTTGAGAAGTTGATTACTTTAAAATCCTTAGAGTTTGGGCTGGAGGTAGACCTTAGTGGCAAGCTGGTTGCCTAGCATTTTGGAGGCCTAGATTCAGCCCTTACCTTTTATACTACCAGAGAGTGGCAGCGGCAGGGGGGTGGAGTGGGGTGGGGATGTGGGGGTGGGGGGGGGGGAGCAGGAGGTAGAATTAAATAATTGTCAAAAATTGTCTGTGCTCCAAAGAACTCTCAGTTGCTGCAATTTTCTTCTACATATGCAAGCACATGCACATGCGCGTGCACGCACGCGCGCACACACACACACACAAACAAAAACAAAAAATACATATACACAGCCCCACACCCGCCCTCCACAGAATGCTGTCAGAGAAGTTCAGAGTCATAGCTTTCTTTAAATATTGTGAATTATGTAATGCTCTGGTAGCCTTACTACTATTCATTTGCACTTTCACCACCAGGCTATGGAATTATAGCATTTTAGAGCTTAAACATCACCTACTTCTTTCTCACCTAACAGAAGAATCAGAAGCTTCCGTAGGAAAAGGGACTTGTCTAGGGTCAAATAGGAAACTTTCTGACTGAGTTTGGAGCAGCTCTCTGGATTCCCAGTTTTGTGTTCTTTTCTTCCTTCCAGTCTTCCCTCTATATAAATGACATCAAAGGCCAGAGGACAAATGCCAAGTACCATATTCTGTTGGAGACTGAATGCAAAATCTGTGCACTCCAAGCCTGGTTGCATTCATTTTTAAATCACTCTTCAATGGCCAACTCAGAAGGCATATGTCTTAGTTTTATTTTTATGAGCCCCATCTTTTTTCATGAATGTATTATTAACATGTCTTTTTTTCTGATCTGAAAAGTTCTCAGGGGAATAATGGTGTCCAGAATTTGGAAATGGAAATGACTGTGGATCTATTGCTTTTAATCTGATGGCTGCTCTTTAAGTTCTCCAAGATTCTGCTGCAAAGAATTGTTTCAAAATAGATCTATTGCCGTTATAAACACCTGAGCCTAGCCAGTATATGCATCTTGGTTTTTACTGGTCTCTTTTGAAAGGATTAGATGTTTCGTTTTGCTTACCTTTTTGCTTTGTTTTCTTTTCAATCCACGTACTTTAAAATTTATGTGTGTAGAAAATTCTGTTAGCTTTCTTACTAGGGACTGGGTTTTTTTCCCCCCCCTTGAACTTAGAGGGTTCATCACAAATTGCTTGTAAATCAGGATCTGATTAGGAAGTAATATATTCATCTGTAACTCCTGCATAAAAGTTATTCAAGTATTGTGACAAAATAAGTGTTGTTTACTTTATACATTTTGTGCAAATTCTAAAGATTCCATCTAACTTCAAGGCTCTCATGGAATCTCAGGGATTGTGGCTTGCCCACTGAGAGTATAAAGGCTGACTAAATTAAGTTGATTTGCCTGTGAAAGAAATGCTTCCATTATTCATGTCAGAAGCCTGTCACATCAAATTGAGGGAGTGGAGAAAACCCTTTTTTATCAACATTTAAAACCAAGAAAAACCAACCATTGAGGGCCTGAATTTCAATTGGGGAAAAAGTCAAGCTGAAAGCAGGGTTCAAAAAGGGGGGTGGGTGGGTGGGTATTTGTCTAATGTTGAAAATCAGTAGAGGAGATTGATTTAACTTTGGCTGAAACTTTTTATATAGACAGACAGAATGAAACTTCTTAAAGCAGCAAGTAGTACATACAATCTTGGTGTCTTTCATGTGTAAACTTGTCAAAAGTAGTTAAGCTAATTCAAATTTAAATCTCCTTGAATTCCTATTCTTGGACTCTTAATTTGTTTATTTTAAAGGATTTAGGAATGCATTTCTTGGAGGTTACTTTTCAAGCAGTGATGAATGTATTTTGTTTTTCAGAGTTAAGATTATAAATCCAATTGTGTGATTGCTCCTTGTATTAATAAGAGAAGGAAGACAGACTGATCAAGCACCAGCTCCATGTTTTTATCAGGTATGCGAGCATTTGTCTCAGTGTGATGTATTGTATACAAGCACACACACACACACACACACACACACATACACACACACACCAAACTTCAAATAAAAACTAGGTCATTAAGAGAATAACATGAGTTGGAACAATAAAGGGGAGAGTCATTCTCAAAGACAAAACATCCTCATGCAGTGCTAGTTTATTTTAGGAAGATTCTTTGTATTTTGGCAAGATGGTGAATTTTGGCAATGTTTATTATTTGAAAGACTATTATAACAATGGAAGTTTTATTTTATTGTAATTTTTGTAAGAAAATTGATGTTAACACCTATTGCAAAGTTTATGCTCTATCAGCATAGGTATTTTAAGTGCTTGTTTGCCACATTGCAATCATTGTACAATTTAATACTTTTGCAAATATAATCCTTATATAACTATCACTTGACTATATTTCTGTCATTATCTAAGTGAAAGCTTTTGACCTAATTTTTGAAAAACAAAACCTTTGGGAAAAATTACAAATATATGATTTTTTATTTTTAGATTTCTCAGGTTTATTTTTACATATTTTTTATGTAAGATTTGTTCAGAATAAGTATTTCAGAAAAAAATTTAAAGAATCATTTAAATTGCTTTAAGAAATTCTTTTGGTTCTTCTTTAAAAAATAAGATCTGAAATTGTGTTAAAGCATAGCAACAAATTTCTCTCAAAGTTAGAGCTTCTGCAGCTCCTTCCCTTACGACAAGGAGCAGGATGTTTCCTCCATAATTGTGTATAGTGGAAAGAAAAGTTGGTTTGCACAAAACTAGCTGCTGCTCTGACAGACTGCAGATATGTGCAGGTTGTAGATGGTGGGGGCAAAGAATGAAATAGAGAGACGATTGTGCTGTGGAGGGCAGGGGGAAGACAAGGATTAATGGTGAGCAGAATTGTATTTTGGTGAATGCTGCTAACAACAGAGCGATGGGGCAAGAGGGTGAACTAGGGGTGGGAGAAGGGAATGTGGAGGGCTGGGAATGGGTAAACTAGAGCACCATGTCAAGGCAGGGAGTGAATAGCTAATTTATGTGTATTTACAAAAGTACAAGCAAACAAAATAACAAAAACAACATACCAGTTTGACTAGTGCTATTTTTAGACCATGGACGTACTAGAGGTCTTGCTTATTGCCCCCACCCCGTCCCCATCTCTATTTTCTGCCTGTTTGTTTCCAACTATGAGAATATGGACTAATGTCGGGTGAAACAATTCAGATGGGCACATACTACAGCAGAGGGTGGCAGTAGTGACATCTTCAGGGCTTTCATAAATTTTCTATTTTTGAAAGAATGAAATTTGAATTCTGGCCAATTGTAAAATGAGCAATTTAGAGCTAAGAGAAAGTTAGAAATTGGATAAAGGTAGCCAGTCTTATAAATGAAAAATACTGGCAGTAGAGAAAGAAGGTGGCTGTTCAGACTCAGCAATGGAACTCATTTTCCCTGCTTTCCAGGCCAACAGGGTAGCTCTGCACCACTTTATGCCACACAATTCTAAAATGGGCCACACTAAATAGAAAGGAAGGGCCCTGTACTCTCAAATGGAGACAGAGCTGTTTACAGCCCCATTTGCAATTATGAGCACAGCCATTTTCAACTTGTGTTACTTTACGTATTTTATATGTGTATATATATTTATTTATATGTGACACATAATCTGATGCATATAATTTTCTTTTATCCAAGTTAAAAGGGCAATGTGAATTGTCTGAAGGGAATAGCCAATAATTTTAATTTAAATTTCATAAAATTATTGTGTATGAATTACAAATGCACACGTACATCATATAAAAGAAATAAACCCCACAAAAATCACATGCATGGTGAGTGGACTTTCCAGTTTCTGTGTTGTAATCCCACTCTTTTAAGTTGTCAGTATGAACAGTTGATTGTGACTCAAACTTTTAGCATGGATGACACACATTTAACATTTGTCGTAGGTTGGATTCTACTTTTCACAGTACTCTTGTAACTCAGTAACATCTAGTGATTATATTTTAATGTGAATTTTAAATGAACTTACCTTACCATATTGAAGTACTTAGTAAAAGTAAATTGATTGCACTGATTTTGATAAAGGTGAATATTTTTCGTTTCTTGGTATTCAGTAGTGTTTCTTTGGGGACTACTTACCATTTTGTTTCTTTATAAAATTATTTTAAAATTGAACACATATAAACTTTTTGTCCTATATCACTGTAACTATTTCTTATGAATATTACAAATATTTCTTGTCATTTTTCCTTCACTTTTGTTTCTAGTGTCTTTTAGTCCTATCTAAAATTTAATTTTTAAAAAAAATTTAGAATTAGAATTGTTAGATGTTTTGATCGTCATTTGATGGCCTTTAGCAAAAAAGGGCAGCTCATGTTTAAACAACAGCAATAACAGATACCAATTACTCTGACATAAGTCTGGTATGGGATGAGCAGTTTAGTAAAGATGTTAGCTCTGCTTTTAAAAATCACCTATAAACTTACAGGAGCACTACTCAAAATTCTGTTTTTCCACCCTGTAGCTAGAGATTTAGCAAATACTTAGATAAGAGTAATAGCTATTTCTTCCTGTGGATAATGTGCTGAGCACTGAGTAGGGAAACACAATTGTTATCTTTGACTTCCTTTTTTTCTTTTTCTTTTCTTTTTTGTTTGTGTTTTGTTTTTAGAAACAGGGTTTCTCTGTGTAGCCTTGGCTGCCTAGAAACTCACTCATCGAACTCAGAGGCTCTGCCAGCCTCTGCTGGGATTAGAGGCGCCCTGTTTATCTTTGACTTCCTTAATCCTTGAGTGTTTGTATTTGAGTCAAGATTTCTCTGCTGTGCTGTTTTGCCCTGTAACTCTGGGCTAATCAGTGCCTTGGGCTTCGGATGCCTCAATGGTGGTGAGTGGGGCACTATAGGTGACCACACTGACTAACTCTTACATTGCTGTAATTATTTGTTGCTGTTGTTGTTGTTTTGAGATAGGGTTTCTCTGTGTATCCTTGTGCCTGGACTCTCTTTGTAGACCAAGCTGGCCTTGAACTCACAGAGATCCACTTGCCTCTGCCTTCCAAGTAATGGGACTACAAGAGTGCACAATTGGCCACTGTGCCCAATTTATAATGCTGTGATTATTATCCTAAGGAAATTTATTCCTAGCATCTGGAATTAGGTAATGAAATTTGGGCCAAAGAGATTTCTGTATACAGTGCAAACTACCTTGCTGTTCAAGGTAGTTGGAATATAGTTAAAAGGAACTGAGTCTCAGCCAATTACAGCAAATGACCCCTCAGCCAATCTTATACTGCAATACCAATTTATGCCCAAATTAGGCAAACACCCAGCTGTACCAAACCAGTAGTTCAGCTGTCTTATCATATCATTAATACAGCACAGTAAGTTTGACTTGGGGCCTTTAAAGTGTCTTTGCTTAGAATGCTTTCTAAATTTAGATCTTTCTTCCTTCCTTCCTTCCTTCCTTCCTTCCTTTCTTTCTTTCTTTCATAGGATGCTAATGGGGAAGAAACCCAGGGCTTTTTTTTGGTAGGCAAGCACTCTACAAAATTTTTGGAGGTGTTAAATAAACTTTGTTAACTTTAAACAACCTTATTAAAAAACAAAAGCTAACTCTATTTTTATAAATGGTGAGAATAAGACACAGAAAAAGTGACTTGCCTAAGGTCACTACATTGGGCATTGGTAGAACAATAGCCCAAACATACCCTTTTCTTCTTCAGTATCCATGGTATTAATCTATGTGCTTTGCAAATGTGAGTGTAAAAAGCTAAAAACATAAATATATCAGAAAAGTTATAGAAGAGTGGACTTGGGGTGTGGCTTATTTGCTCAGTGTTTACACAGTATTCATGAAGTCTCTACTTTGATTCTTAGACCTGTGTAAAATAGGCACAGTGATATATATATCTGTAATATAAGCACTCAGGTAGGGGCTTGAGCTGGTTAGTTTTGGTCACGTTGACACACCCGTGGAGAGGGAATCTCAGTTGAGGAATTGCCTCCATCAGATTGGTTTGTGAGCATGTGTATGGGGGAATTTTCTTGATTGCTAATAGATGAAGGTGAAGGCCCAGCCCGCTGTAAACAGCTCCCTTCCTAGATAGGCATGCCTTTGCTATATAATAAAGGTAGCTGAGAAAGCCAGGAAGCAGCAGTTCTCTTCCACCTTTGCTTCAGTTCTTGCCTCCATGGTCCTGCCCTGAGTTTCTGCTTTGGCTTCCCTTGATGAGAGACTATGACCTGTAAACAAATAAATCCCTTCTTCTCCGAGTTGCTTTTGACCAGTGTTTTATCACAGCCAGGAAAAGCAAACAAGAACAAGGCTTTACTAATATCTAATTTTGTGCTGCAAACTTAATCTATTTATTTTAGATCATTTAAGTTGGTTTCTGCACCACACATTATTTCAGGGTCACACTTTGTTTTCCTAATTTAGCATTTTAGCCTCAAGGTCCACTTATTTTAGGTGTTCTTTGGGTAACAACTGGACTTAGAACACTTAAAATTTGATTTTTAATCATTTTCCTTGGTCTGAGAGTTTTTGTTTAACAAGGAGAATTAGCTGTTTGCAGTTAGTGCCTTCATTTGTCTGCTGGTTATTCCTCTTATCTCCACTGTCATTTCCCTTCTGCTTCTTTGAGACAAGTTCTCAATATGTTGTATCTCAGGCTGGCCTCAAAAGTCATGATCTTAGTGTCTTTGTCTCCTGAATGCTTGAATAAAAAGTGTACACCACTATGCCTACCTTTAGTATTTCCTATTTATTATACTTTCCTATTATTCCTTTCATTTCTTTTTACTTTTGCTAGATAAAAATGTTCTATGTGCTTATTATAGTGATTAATTTCCCTTTATTTGCTTACATTTAAATTGTTATCCCAAACAATGACAACTAATTGAGGGCCAGACAAACTGGCACATCAGAAAAAGGTTTAACAGAATGAGTCAGAGATAGGATATGCCGAACTCTCACAAGAACACACAGGAAAGAGAGGCTGCTTAAGAGAACACAGAGAGAGGGAGTTGGGAGGTGTTCTGTGCAGTTCATTTGAATGCAGTTGAGTTCAGCTGAGTTCATGCAGTTCCATTTAGTTCCTTTCAGTTTATACAGTCAGTGAAGTTCAGTTTGTGGAGTTCAGAGGCAGTTTTTACAAGCAGAGCAATTCAGTGAGAAGCCAGTCGAATCAGTCAGCTTGGAGAGGAATTTGAGCCAGAACAGCTACAGTTCAGATAGAGCTAGAAAGGGTGAGCTTATTTAGCAGTAAGTCTTGGAGGCTGAATACATTCTAGGCCTAGGTTAGTAGAGAAAGGCTGGAAGCTGAAGCCTTCAAGTTCTGGGCTTGCAGAAGAGATTGTATGGAAGCTAGAAGCTTCCAGGCCTAGGAGTAGAGATAGAGGGAAACACTCTGGGCTCAGGCCAAACCATGTATTCATAAAGCTTGGATACAGCTTGTATCTCATCCCTATCAGAGGAAATAAATACAATTGTGGCCTTGGAGGAGGCCCACAGGAAGAGACAGATTAGAGCCTGCCCAACCGGGGACACAGCCCACAGCTCCATAACCTCCCCTTTGGAGGAGTCCAGGACAGTCCAGGCTACAGAGAGAAACTCTGGCTTGGAAAACCAAAGAAGCCAAAAAAACAAAAACAAAAACAATTTAAAAATGGGGCACAGAGTTAAACAGAATGCGCAACAGAGGAATCTCAAATGGCTCACAAGCACCTAAAGAATGCTCAATGTTGGGTGTGGTGGTACACTCCTTTAATTCCAGCGCTCAGCATGCAGAGGCAGGTGGATTGTTGTGAGTTCAAGGCCAACCTGGTCTACAAAATGAGTCCAGGACAGCCAGGATTACAATAGAAACTCTGTCTAGAGAGAGAAAGAGAGAGAGAGAGAGAGAGAGAGAGAGAGAGAGAGAGAGAGAGAGAGAGAGACAAAAAAAGAAGAAAAGAAGAAGAAGACAAAGAAGAAGAAGAAAAATAAATGCTCAAATGTCCTTAGTCATCTGGGTCATCAGGGAAATGCAAATCAAAACAACTTTGAAATTCCCTTCAGAATGGCTAAGATAAAAAAAAAAATGAAGTGCTGGCAAGGAGGTAGAGAAAGGAGAACACTCCTCCATTGTTGGTGGGAGTGTAAACTTGTACAGCCACTTTGGAATCAATATGGCACTTTCTCAGAAAATTGGAAATAGATCTACCTCAAGACCCAGCTTTACCACTCCTGGGCATACACCCAAAAGATGCTCCACCATACAACAAGGACATTTGCTCAACTATGTTCATAGCAGCTGTATTTGCAATAGCCAGAATCTGGAAACAACCTAGATGTCCCTCATCTGATTTATACAATGGAATACTACTCAG
This sequence comes from Acomys russatus, assembly GCF_903995435.1. Classification (NCBI taxonomy): domain Eukaryota; kingdom Metazoa; phylum Chordata; class Mammalia; order Rodentia; family Muridae; genus Acomys; species Acomys russatus. The sequence goes on from NC_067169.1 coordinate 111,820,892, forward strand.
CTATTAAAAACAAGGAAATCTTAAAATGTGCAGTCAAATGGAATTAGAAAAGATCTTCCTGAGTGAGATAACCCAGACCCAGACAGACACATGTGGTATTGTACTCATGAGTAGATATTAGCCATATACCACAGGATAACCATACTACAATCCACAGACCCAAAGAAGCTAAGTAACAAGGAGGATGCAAGGGAGGATGTTTGAATCTCTCTCAGAAGGGGAAATAGAATAGACATAGGAAGCGAATGAAGAGAAGAAACAGGATAGGAGAGGTAGTGCTGAGGGAAATGAGGGTGAGGGTCAGGCCTAGGTAGAGGGTGTAGGGATGGAGATGTGGGAAGGAGAGGGCTTACAGAGAAAAGAAAAACTATGGGTTGGGGCATCTCTGTGGCAAGCTGGAGACCTACAACAGGAGAGGCTTCTTGGAGCATATGGGGAAGACTCTAGCTGAGACTCCTAGTAGCAAGGGCCATGGAGACTGATGAGGAAACCCTGTAATTAGACATGACTCCTAGTGGAGGGAGGTGAACTCTAACCCACCAGCAGAAACTTCAACCCAAAGTTTACTCTGCCTACAAGATATACAAAAATAAAGATAGAGCAGAGATTGAGAGAATATCTAATCAATCCTGGCCCAACCTGAGACCCACCCCAAGGGAGAGAGCCAATCCCTGACACTATTAATGATATTCTGTTATGCTTGCAGATGGGAGCCTAGCATAGTTGTCTTCAGAGAGGCTCCACCCAGTAATGAATTGAAACAGATGTTGAGACTCACAGCCAAACAGTGGACTGAGTTCAGGGAACCGTGTGGAAAGAGTGTTGGGGAAAGGCTAGAAGGACCTGGAGGTGACAAGAGTTCCACAAGAAGACCAACAGAGCCAACTATCCAGGGCCAGAGGGGCTTGCTGAGACTGAAACACCAAGCAAGGACCATGCATGGACTGGACCTAGGTACTCTACACAGGTTAGCCTATGGGCAGCTCAGGCTTCATGTGGGTCCTCTAGTAAGGGGAGGGAATGTCTCTGCCATGGACTCTGTTGCCTGCTTTTTGATCACTTCCCCTTGGTGCAGGCTGCCTTGCTGGGCCACAGCAGAAGAGGACGAGCTCAGTCTTGATGTGACCTGATGGGCGAGGGTGGGTTGGTGAGGGGGGCTCTCCTTATCTGAGGAGTAGAGGAGATGTTCAGGGGGAAGAAGGAGGAAGGGAGGGTGGGACCAAGAGCAGAGGAGGGAGGGGCTTACAATTGGGATGTAAAGTGAATAAATAAATTAATTCAAAAAAACCATCTGCACTCCTGCCTCCACATTTAACATCTGATCTTCCTGCCTCTACCTTTTAAATTCTGGGATTCCAGGTATGTGTTGCTATGTTGGTGAATGTCATAGTGGTGACTGAACCCAGTCTCTCATACATGCCAGGCACAAACTCTACCACTGACGTCTATCTCCAGGTCTCGTGCCATATTTATTATATTTTTAGTTTATCTCTTCCTTCCTCTCACAATTATTGATAAATCAATTTGAAAATGAGCTCCGGTTATTATTATACTTTATTTTTAAAAAGATTTATTTTCATTATATATATGAATATTTGCATATATGTATGAATGTGCATCATGTGTGTGCGTAGTGCCCATGGAAGCCAGAAAGGGACATCATATTTCCTAAAACTGGAGTTGCAGTGAATCATGTAGGTGCCGCGTACTGAACTCGAACCTCTGCAAAAGCAACAAATAGTCTTAACCTCTGAGACATCTCTCTAGCCTAATACTTCCTTATGACTGTTTTTATCTCAAGAAATATTTATTGAGCCCAGAGAGATGGCTCTGTATATAAAGGTTCTTGCTATCAAGAACAGTAGCATGAGTTTGATTTCCTGGAAAAGAAAGAGAACTGACTCATGAGCTGTCATATGACCTCCATATGCACATTAGGGCACACAGGCACTGCCCCCCAACTAAATAAAAACACAAAAGAAAAATTTTTCTAGAAATATTTCTTGATCAAGGCACATTTTCTTAGCACACAATAACAAGTGTTTTGTGGTTAACTAAATTTTTACTGGCTTAAATTGCTTATCATTCTTTCTGCTTTATCTTTACTTTTGCATGTCTCTTCAGAGTTAGTATCGGTTTTGCTAGAATGTACCAATGTGTATTTTTGACCTATTGGCAGACATTTGGGTAGTAATTTCACCAATTTTGCTTTATCTCTTTTCATATTTAAAAATATATTGCACATGTAATGATAATTTAATTTTTAAATAATTTATATGCATTGTTAACCAAATGGAAGTTGGATTTTTTTCCATGAAGACAAAAATACCATTTGAGTTTTAGCTGTTCAAAATAATGTTGACATGAACATTCCTATACAACTTTTTGTATGAACATGTGTTCTCAATTATGTTTGATATACACCTAGGAATGGCATTTGGGGGTCATCTTGCAACTCTATGCTTAACCCTTTGGCATCTTGCCAGCCTGCCAAAGTGGCTGCTCTATTATTTCATGGTCCTGCCAGTAGTGCATGCTTCAATTTCTTAACATTCTGTGCCACACTTGTAGCATTTGCCTTTTTTCGTTAGATTCATTCTAGTAGATGTAAAGTATATTATTGTGGTTTTGATTGGTATTTTACTGATGGCTAATGGTGTTTAGCATCTTTTATTTTGTTTCGTTTTGTTATATTTTGTTTTTGAGAAAGGATGTTGTTGGCCTTGAACTCATGATCCTTCCTGAGTGTACCTCTCAAATGCTAGGATTTCCAGTACGGGACCACAAACATATCTTGAACATTTTAAATGTTTCTGTTGTTCACTTTTGTATACTTTCTGGACAAAGGCCTATTTAGATTGTCTATTAAAAACTGTGTCTCTATTTTTTTTTTTTTTTTTTTTTTTTTTTTTTTTTTTTTTTTTTTATTAATTTATTCTTGTTACATCTCAATGTTTATCCCATCCCTTGTATCCTCCCATTCCTCCCCCCCCCCATTTTCCCATTATTCCCCTCCCCTATGACTGTTCCTGAGGGGGATTACGTCCCCCTATATATTCTCATAGGGTATCAAGTCTCTTCTTGGCTACTTGCTGTCCTTCCTCTGAGTGCCACCAGGTCTCCCCCTCCAGGGGACATGGTCAAATGTGAGGCACCAGAGTATGTGAGAAAGTCGTATCACACTCTCCACTCAACTGTGGAGAATATTCTGACCATTGGCTAGATCTGGGAAGGGGTTTAAAGTTTACCTCCTGTATTGTCCTTGGCTGGTGCCTTAGTTTGAGCTGGACCCCTGGGCCCAAATCTGCCTATCATATTGTTCTACTTGTAGATTTCTAGGACCCTCTGGATCCTTTTATTTTGCTGTTCTCCCATGCGTCTCTCATTTAGAGTCCCAATAGGATGCCTTCCCCTCTGTCCCAGTTTCCTGGTAAGTGAAGGCTTTCGTGGGACATGCCCCTTGGGCTAGTATGCAGATATAAGTGAGTATATACCATTTGATTCTTTCTGCTTCTGGGTTAACTCACTCATTATGATCATTTCTAGCTCAATCCATTTATCCACAAATTTCGGGAATTCCTTGTTTTTAATAGCTGAGTAGTATTCCATAGTGTATATGTACCACAGTTTCTTTATCCACTCTTCTACTGAGGGACACTTAGGCTGTTTCCATGTTCTGGCTATTATGAATAAGGCTGCTATGAACATGGTTGAGCAAATTTTCTTGTTGTGTGCTGGAGCATCTTCTGGGTATATTCCAAGGAGTGGAATAGCTGGGTCTTGAGGAAGCCCTATTCCCATTTTTCTGAGATAGCACCAGATAGATTTCCAAAGTGGCTGTACTAGTTTGCATTCCCACCAGCAATGAAGGAGTGTTCCTCTCTCCCCACATCCTCGCCAGCATGTGGTGTCGCTTGAATTTTTGATCTTAGCCATTCTGATGGGTGTAAGATGGAATCTCAGAGTTGTTTTGATTTGCATTTCCCTGATGACTAAGGAGGTTGAGCATTTCTTTAAGTGTTTCTCAGCCATTTGATACTCCTCTGTTGAGAATTCTCTGTTTAGTTCCAAGCCCCATTTCTCAATTGGGTTATTCGGTTTGGTGGTGTTTAATTTCTTGAGTTCTTTATATATTTTGGATATTAGACCTTTGTCAGATGTAGGGTTGGTGAAGATTTTTTCCCAGTCTGTAGGCTGTCGCTTTGTTCTCTTGACAGTGTCTCCTGCCTTACAGAAGCTTCTCAGCCTCATGAGGTCCCATTTATTAATGGTTGACATTAAGGCCTGGGCCGTTGGTGTTCTGTTCAGGAAGTTGTCTCCTGTGCCAATATGTTCCAGGCTCTTTCCCACTTTTTCTTCTAAGTGAGTTAGTGTCTCTGGTTTTATGTTGAGGTCTTTAATCCACTTGGATTTGAGTTTTGTGCAAGGTGACAAATATGGGTCCAGTTTCATTTTTTTACACATAGACCTCCAGTTAGACCAGCACCATTTGTTGAAGATGCTATCCTTTTTCCATTGAATGGATTTGGCTTCTTTGTCAAAAATCAAGTGACCATATGTGTGTGGATTCATATCTGGGTCTTCGATTCGATTCCACTGATCAACCAGCCTGTTGCTGTGCCAGTACCATGCTGTTTTAAGTACTATTGCTTTATAGTACAGTTTGAGATCAGGTATGGAGATTCCTCCGGAGCATCTTTTATTGTACAAGATTGTTTTAGCTATTCTGGGTTTTTGTTTTTCCATATGAAGTTCAGAATTGAACTTTCAATGTCTTTAAAAAATTGTGTAGTTATTTTGATAGGGATTGCATTGAATCTATAGATTGCTTTTGGTAGGATGGCCATTTTTACTATGTTAATTCTCCCGATCCATGAGCAAGGAAGATCACGCCATCTTCTCAGGTCATCTTCAATCTCTTTCTTCAGAGTTTTGAAATTTTTTTCATACAAGTCCTTCACTTGCTTAGTTAGGGTAACTCCTAGATATTTTATATTGCTTGTGGCTAATGTGAAGGGTGTGGTTTTCCTAATTTCTTCCTCTGCAAGCTTGTCATTTGTGTATAGGAAGGCTACAGACTTTTTTGAGTTAATTTTGTATCCAGCCAATTTGCTGAAGGTGTTTATCAGCTTTAGGAGTTCTCTGGTGGAGTTTTGAGGGTCACTTATGTACACTATCATATCATCTGCAAAGAGGGATAATTTGACTTCCTCCTTTCCCATTTGGATCCCCTTGATCTCCTTTTGTTGTCTTATTGCTCTGGCTAGAACTTCGAGTACTATATTGAAGAGATATGGAGAGAGTGGGCAGCCTTGCCTTGTTCCCGATTTGAGAGGAATTTCCTTGAGTATCTCACCATTTACTTTGATTTTGGCTATTGGCTTGCTGTATATAGCCTTTATTATGTTGAGGAAAGTGCCTTGTATCCCCGATCTCTCTAAAACTTTAAACATGAATGGGTGTTGAATTTTATCAAATGCTTTCTCTGCATCCAAGGAGATGATCATGTGGTTTCTTATTTTCAGTTTGTTTATATGGTGGATTACATTGATGGATTTCCGTATATTAAACCATCCCTGCATGCCTGGAATGAAGCCTACTTGGTCATGATGAATGATATCTTTGATGTGCTCCTGTATTCGTTTTGCAAGTATTTTATTTAGTATTTTTGCATCTATGTTCATAAGAGAAATTGGTCTGAAATTCTCTTTCTTTGTTGAGTCTTTGTGAGGTTTAGGTATCAATGAGACTATGGCCTCATAGAATGAATTTGGTAATTTTCCATCCATTTCTATCTTTTGGAGTAGCTTGAAGAGTATCGGTATTAGCTCGCCCTTAAAGGTCTGGTAGAATTCTGCACTGAAACCATCTGGCCCTGGGCTTTTTTTGGTTGGGAGACCATCGATGATTGCTTCTATTTCTGTCGGGGAAATGGGACTATTTAACTTGTTTATCTGTTCTTCACTCAACTTTGGCAAGTGAACTTGATCAAGAAAATCGTCCATTTCCCTTAGATTTTCAAATTTTGTGGCGTATATGCCTTCAAAGTAGGATCTTATGATTCTTTGAATTTCTTCAGTGTCTGTTGTTATGTCTCCCTTTTCATTTCTGATTTTGTTGATTTCAATACTGTCTCTCTGCCTTTTAGTTAGTTTGGCTAATGGTCTGTCTATCTTGTTGATTTTCTCAAAGAACCAGCTCTTGGTTTTGTTGATTCTTTGGACTGTTTTCTTAGTTTCTAATTTGTTAATTTCAGCCCTGAGTTTGATAATTTCCAGGCGTCTACTCCTCTTGGGTGTTTCTGCTTCTTTTTTTTCTAGGGCTTCCAGTTGTGTTGTTAAGATGCTTATGTGCGATGTTTCCAATTTCTTTTTAAAGGCACTTAGTGCTATGAATTTTCCTCTTAGCACTGCTTTCAATGTATCCCACAAATTTGGGTATGTTGTTTCTTCATTTTCATTGAATTTCAGAAACTCCTTGATTTCTTTCTTTATTTCTTCCCTGACCCAGGTGTCATTTAGCAGAGAGTTGTTTAGTTTCCACAAACGTGTAGGCTTTTTGTTATTTCTGTTGTTGTTGAATTGCAGCCTAAGAGCATGGTGATCTGATAGGATACAAGGTATTATTTCAATCCTCTTGTATCTGTTGAGGCTTGCTTTGTGACCTACGATGTGATCAATTTTGGAGAAGGTTCCATGGGGTGCAGAGAAGAAGGTGTATTCTTTCTTGTTTGGGTGAAAGGTTCTATAGATATCTGTTAGATCCATTTGACCCATGGCATTGGTTAATGATGTTATTTCTCGGCTTAGTTTCTGTTTCAATGACTTATCCTTCAGTGAGAGTGGGGTGTTGAAGTCTCCCACTATTATTGTGTGGGGATCGATGTGTGGTTTAAGCTTTTTTAGGAGATCTTTTACATATGTGGGTGCCCTTGTATTGGGAGCATAGATGTTCAGAATTGTGATGTCATCTTGGTTGACTTTACCTTTGATGAGTATGAAGTGTCCTTCCTCATCCCTTTTGATTAATTTTGGTTGAAAGTCTATTTTGTTCGATACTAAAATGGCTACACCTGCTTGCTTCTTGTGACCATTTGCTTGGAATATTTTTTTCCAACCTTTTACCCTGAGGTAATGCCTTTCATTATGGGTGAGATGTGTTTCTTGGATGCAGAAGAATGTTGGGTCTTGTTTATGTACCCATTCAGTTAGTCTGTGTCTTTTTATTGGAGAATTGAGGCCATTGATGTTGAGAGATATTAATGACCAGTGACTGTTAAGAGTCTTAATTTTGATGTTGTTTCCAGTCGAGCGTTTGTGTAGTTGTGTTTTTGCCATGGGATAGTTATCTATTTCCTGGGTAGTTTTGGTTGTAGCTTGACCCTTTGGGATGGAGTTTTCCTTCTAGTACCTTCTGTAAAGCTGGGTTTGTGGATAGGTACTGTTTGAATTTGTTTTTGTCATGGAATATTTTGTTTTCTCCATCAATGGTTATTGATAATTTTGCTGGGTAAAGTAGTCTGGCCTGGCATCTGTGTTCTCTTAGGGTTTGCAGGATCTCTGTCCAGGACCTTCTGGCTTTTATGGTCTCTGCTGAGAAGTCAGGTGTAATTCTGATAGGTTTACCATTAAATGTTATTTGGCCCTTTTCCCTTGCAGCTTTTAATATTTTTTCTTTGTTCTGCATGTTTTGTGTTTTGATTATTATGTGGCGGGCAGTTTTTCTTTTCTGGTCAATTCTATTTGGTGTTCTGTAGGCCTCTTGTATGTTTATAGGCATCTCTTTCTTTAGATTGGGGAAATTTTCTTCTATGATTTTGTTGAGAATAGTTTCTGGGCCCTGGAGTCTGATGTCTTCTCTTTCTTCAATGCCTATTATCCGCAAATTTCTTCTTTTCATGGTGTCCTTAATTTCTTGGATGTTTTGTGTCAGGAGTTTTCCAGATTTGGCATTTTCTTTAATGGTTGATTCAATATCTGTGATTGTATCTTCTAGCCCTGAGATTCGTTCTTCCATCTCTTGGATTCTGTTAGAGAAGCTCACCTCTGTGTTGCTCGCCTTCTTCTCTGAGGTCTCACGTTCTCGTTTTTCTTCTGTCTGTGTGTTTATCATTGAATCCATTTTCATTTTCAGATCTTGAACTGATTTTTTGATTTCTTTCATCTGATTTTTTGTATATTCCTGAGTTTCTTCCATTGCCTCTTTATAGGTCTTCAGAGCTTGAACCGTTTTAGCTATTTCTTTCATCTGGTTGTTTGCATTTTCCTGCAATTTTTCCAGTTCCACTCTATGTGCTTCTTTTATGTCTCTCACCTGTTTGTCTGCGTCTTCCTGCATTTGATTACGAATTTTATTTGTTTCCTCCATTATCATCCTCATTACTAAGGATTTGAGGTCATTTTCTTGTATTTCCGTTGTATTTGAGTTCTCTGGGTGGTTTTCTTTGGGATAGCTGGAAACTGGAGACGCCATGTTGTTTTGGGGTTTTTTGCGTATGCTTTTTCGTTGTCCTTTAGACATCTTGCCGTCTTTGTTTTTGTTGGGTAGCTTCCAGAGTTGAATGGAGGGTGTCTGATGATAGATTCACTTGTTTTCTTACGATTTCCCTAGGCTGCGAGCTCAAAGCTTCACTGGTGTGGATGTTAGGAGGTTAGCCCTGTTGTTCTGGTCTCTCACAGCCAGTGATCCTCAGTCCCTCTCTGCTGTGGATCCTGCAATTGTTCTGGGTCTCTGAATGAGCGTTGGGTCAGGCCAAGGTATCCACAGCCTTCTGTGTTCCCTGCCAAGTCCAGCCAGGAGCACTGGGACCGAACCACGGGCAGAACTCAGCTAGATTCTCAGGGCCAGAACCGTCTGCCAAGCTCAGCTAGGGATTTTGGGCCCAAAATGCACACAGGGCCCAGCCAAGCTCCACTAGGGCCTTTTGGCCCAAAGTGCGTGCTGTGGTCAGTTATTGACTCAGGGCCCGAACTGACCACCAATCTCAGCCAGGAATTCTGGATTCAAACTGTACACTGTGTCCAACCAGAGTCTTAGAGCTGGTGGAACCGAGAGCTCTGTCCAGCCTGTGCCACAGCAGGAGAACTGCGGCTGCTCTGAGTTAGCGCCAGTAGTGGAACAAGTGCTCCACCCGGACTGTGTCACCGCAGGGGAGCTGCCGCTGAGCTGAGGTGGTGCCTAGGATGGAACCGAGCACGTCACCAAGCCTGCGCCCCAGCAGGAGAACTGCGGCTGCTCTGAGTTAGCGCCAGTGGTGGGACAAGTGCTCCGCCCAGACTGTGTCCCCGCAGGGGAGCTGCGGCTGAGCTGAGGTGGTGCCTAGGATGGAACCGAGCACGTCACCAAGCCTGCGCCACAGCAGGAGAACTGCGGCTGCTCTGAGTTAGCGCCAGTGCTGGAACAAGTGCTCCGCCCGGACTGTGTCCCCGCAGGGGAGCTGCCGCTGAGCTGAGGTGGTGCCTAGGATGGAACCGAGCACGTCACCAAGCCTGCGCCACAGCAGGAGAACTGTGGCTGCTCTGAGTTAGCGCCAGTGCTGGAACAAGTGCTCCGCCCGGACTGTGTCCCCGCAGGGGAGCTGCCGCTGAGCTGAGGTGGTGCCTAGGATGGAACTGAGCACGTCACCAAGCCTGCGCCACAGCAGGAGAACTGCGGCTGCTCTGAGTTAGCGCCAGTGGTGGAACAAGTGCTCCGCCCAGACTGTGTCCCCGCAGGGGAGCTGCCGCTGAGCTGAGGTGGTGCCTAGGATGGAACCGAGCACGTCACCAAGCCTGCGCCACAGCAGGAGAACTGTGGCTGCTCTGAGTTAGCGCCAGTGGTGAAACCAAGTGCTCCGCCCAGACTGTGTCACCGCAGGGGAGCTGCCGCTGAGCTGAGGTGGTGCCTAGTGTGGAGCTGCGAGCTCAACTACGCCTGCGCCACAGCAGGGGAGCTATGGCCACGCTGAGTTAGTGCCTCAGGCAGAATTGTTTGCTGGGCCGGGCCAATACCCGGGACTCTGGGGCCGAACTGTCCGCCGAGTCCAATCTGGGTCCAAAGGCTCCACGCGACCCAAATCCTGCCCCGAGTCCCCTCTCCCGCAGCAATTCCCACCAGCCACCACACCAATCGCCTCCACCGGAAGGCTATGAGCTGCAAACCTCAGCCGCCGCTGCTGGTGCCGCTGGTGCTGCCGCCTCTACCGCTGCCGCTCCGATCAGAGAAAAACCACGCTCCTCCCGTGTGCAGGGGCACGCAGGTCCACCGCACCCTGGTCCCTCCGAACCGTGGAGCACTCCCGCTGCCGTGATGTTCGGACCTCGGTGTTCCTGGCTCAGAAATCTGTGCAATTCCCTGAATTGTTCACTGGAGCCTCCAAACGCGGTCCACACTGCTCGCCGCCATCTTGGATCCCCCCTCTATTTTTTTTTACTGGTTGTAATTATTCTTTTTTAGGATATCTGATTTGTAAATTTTGTTGCACTCTCTAGGTTTCTTTTTAATCGTATTATTATTTTTTCTTTTTTGATCATGTCCATTGAAGAATAGATGTTTTTTATTTTGGTGTAGCATAAGCTATGTTTTTCTCTTGTCATTTTTCACATTGGTATTCAGTTTAATAAGTCATTGTCAAATTCAAGATCATGAAGACCTGTACTTACATTTCTAAGAGCTTTATAGTTTGGGCTTTTATAGTTATATTTTTGACCAATTTTGTATTAATCTCTACATATGCTGTCTGGAAGGGACTATATTTATTTACATGTGGTTATTCTGTTCTCATTGCATGATTTATTGAAGAGATTTGTTTTGAGACAGAATTTCTCTGTGTAATAGCCCTGGCTGTTCTTGAACTCTCTTTGTAGACCAGGTTGGCCTCAAACTCACAGAGATCCCTCTGCCTCTGCCTCCCAGGTGCTGTGATTACAGGCATGCACTACCACATCTGGCCTTTGAAGATATTTTTGCTTTCAATTGGACTGCCTTGGAATTCAGTTAACCCAAAAACCAATTGACTAGGGCTATAGATGTCACTCACTAATGGAACATTTGTCTCATGCACACAAGGCCCTGCATTTCATCTCCAATATTCCCTCACAAAATGCCACTTGACCATAGATGGCATGGTTACTTTTGGATGCTGTTCAGGTCCATTTATCTATATGCTTTTCCTATGGCAGCATCCACATGCAGCAAGAGCTGCTCTAGCTTTCTGAAATCAGGAAGTGTGTGGCTCTACCATGTGTGCCCCTCTTCAATATCATTGTGGTCATACTGGATTCCTTGTGGTGCCATATTAATTTTAGGGCTGATTTGCAATTTTTGGAAAAAAGTCATGAGAAACTTGATGGGGATTATATAGAATCTATAGATCAATATAGTGGAGTATGGACCTTTTAAGAATATTAGATCTTTGCCAGGTGTAATGGTGCATGCCTTTGATTCCAGCACTTGGCAGACAGAGGCAAGCGAATCTCTTTATAGCCTTGCCTACAAAGAGAGTTCCAGGGCAGCCAGGACTTCATAGACAGACCCTGTTTCAAAAAAAAAATTAGATATTTTTATTTGCTTGAGTCCCTTTAATTAAATGTATTAAAATTAACAACCCTTTATAAATTTCTTCCTATGCCTTTTGTATAGCTTTCATTGAACAGAGTTTTAATTGTTATGCTCTTTTGATATATTTGATATAGTGTTAAGTAGAATTTTCTTAATTTATTGGTAGATTGTTCACTAAATTTAGACAAAAATTCAGTTTTAGGGTTGGTGATACACAGGATGGAATCTAGCACCTTATACATACTAGGCAAGCTGTCAACCACTGAGCCATATTACTAATCTCAGTTCACTTCTATTTATTGATCTGTTTCTTATAAGATTTCTAAACTCATTCATTAATTACAGTAGTTTTTGTGGATTTTAATTGTTTATAAAGATTGTGCTATCTATCAATACAGATTATTTTAACTCATTTCTTTCTAATTTTGATGCTTTGTATATCTTGTTTAGCCTTTTTCCTAGCTCAGTTTTCTCTACAATGTCAAATAGAACTGATGAGAGCTGATTACCTAGTTGTTTATCTGAGCAGAGAAGGACACCATTCCCTTCCTTTCCCAGTAAAGAGTACTGTTCCTGTGAGTGCTTCCCCTTCATTTAAATGTCTGTCCTGTACAAGTTATTATTGGTCTTATTTAGAGAGAAAACAAGGATAGACTCAGTAATGTCTCTCTTTTCCCTTATTTTACATTCTTAGCTTTGGAGATAGGGGTTGAAAAGAAAGAAGGTGGAATATAGAAATATACAGGGAAGATAGAACAAAAAGTAGATTAGTGAACCAACTCTGCAACTTAATGCCTCAATTGTCACTCACAAGGTTATTTTTAATTCACTGGTATAGAATTTTGTATATAGATGCAAAATAAGTCTAGATACAGTGGCATAGAATTCAAATGTAATATTATTCTTCATACACTATATATATACTCTAATATGAGGTATTATACTGATATAACTCAATTATAATACAAAGTTTACTTCCAATACTTTGAAAGTGCTATTGCAGGCTGTTTAGGATAAATAAGTTACACAAGTTAATTGTTAGTTGATCAAATCATGGTCATGTCAATTTCTAGTGTGCTTTTATCAGAAGAGTATACATCTTAGGTGAAACAAACAGATATGATTCTATAGAAAGATAAGGTAAAATATCTGGAGAAGGTCTTCAAACCCTCACAGACATACTTCAAGGACTGTCCCTGGAGTGGACCTAGACCCCCCCCACATGTAGCCAATGGGCAGCTCAGGCTTCACCTGGGTCCCCTAGTAAGGGGAAGAGGGGCTATCTCTAACATGGACTTTGTTGCCTGATTTTTAAAAAATCACTTCTCCTGGTGGGGCTGCCTTGCCAGGGCTCCCTTCCTGGCCAGAGGGGAAGAGGATGATTGAATATTAATTAGCCTGGAGTGTTACTCAGTAATTACAGCACTTGCCTGGGGTCCTATGTTCAATCCCCAGAACACCACAAGCACACACACACACACACACACACACACACCTGAAAATATGAACACTGTGGATGTTCACAATAGAAGTCTTCAATTAACTGTTAAACATCCCCATCAATTAAGAGATTATTTTCAAATCTGATGGATGAGTTCAAAATATCCAACTCATTCTCATCAGGTGGAAGAACAGTCTCAAGGAGAAAAGACTAGATAAATGTGTAAATGAACTCATAAATCTTATAGAAAAACTCTGTGGAATGACTGAATATTAACATAAAGTTTTTCATGCATTAATTGAGTGAATTAGAGCAATACAACATCCCATGTTAACGTAACTATAATTTTCCTTGTAATGTTTCTAAAAAGTACTAGAGTTTAAAAGTAGTAATTGATGCATACGTAACTCAAGGAGAGTTTTGTTGGAAGCACCAATGACTTTAAGTACTATAAGAGGTTTGGTATAAGGCTTATAAATACTAGGTACTTATCCATCCTTTGCACTCATCCATCCTTCCCACATGACAACAATTTTCTTCATATTGACTACTGACTAGGGCATTATGATCTTAGAATCCAGGTCAAACATCAACAATGCCAGAAAGCATGCCTATCACTTGCTTCTTTTGTGGTGTGCCTTGAAGGCCCAACAACTATGGGAAGCATAACAGACAGAGTCCCAGGTGGTGGCGTCGAAAGTTCACCTCCATGTTTGCTTTAAGGCCTTGCATCTCACTGAGTACTCCCAGTCATGATTGCTGCATCTCACTGAGTACTTCCAGTCATGATTGCTACTCTCACTGAGTACTCCCAGTCATGATTGCTGCATCTCACTGAGTACTCCCAGTCATGATTGCTGCATCTCACTGAGTACTCCCAGTCATGATTGCTGCATCTCACTGAGTACTCCCAGTCATGATTGCTACTCTCACTGGGTACTCCCAGTCATGATTGCTGCATCTCACTGAGTACTCCCAGTCATGATTGCTACTCTCACTGAGTACTCCCAGTCATGATTGCTGCATCTCACTGAGTACTCCCAGTCATGATTGCTACTCTCACTGGGTACTCCCAGTCATGATTGCTGCATCTCACTGAGTACTCCCAGTCATGATTGCTGCATCTCACTGAGTACTCCCAGTCATGATTGCTGCATCTCACTGGGTACTCCCAGTCATGATTGCTACTCTCACTGGGTACTCCCAATCATGATTGCTGCATCTCACTGAGTACCCCCAGTCATGATTGCTACTCTCACTGAGTACTCCCAATCATGATTGCTGCATCTCACTGAGTACTCCCAGTCATGATTGCTGCATCTCACTGAGTACCCCCAGTCATGATTGCTGCATCTCACTGAGTACCCCCAGTCATGATTGCTACTCTCACTGAGTACTCCCAATCATGATTGCTGCATCTCACTGAGTACTCCCAGTCATGATTGCTACTCTCACTGGGTACTCCCAGTCATGATTGCTGCATCTCACTGAGTACTCCCAGTCATGATTGCTGCATCTCACTGAGTACTCCCAGTCATGATTGCTGCATCTCACTGAGTACTCCCAGTCATGATTGCTGCATCTCACTGAGTACTCCCAGTCATGATTGCTGCATCTCACTGAGTACTCCCAGTCATGATTGCTGCATCTCACTGAGTACTCCCAGTCATGATTGCTGCATCTCACTGAGTACCCCCAGTCATGATTGCTGCATCTCACTGAGTACTCCCAGTCATGATTGCTGCATCTCACTGAGTACTCCCAGTCATGATTGCTGCATCTCACTGAGTACTCCCAGTCATGATTGCTGCATCTCACTGAGTACTCCCAGTCATGATTGCTGCATCTCACTGAGTACCCCCAGTCATGATTGCTGCATCTCACTGAGTACTCCCAGTCATGATTGCTGCATCTCACTGAGTACCCCCAGTCATGATTGCTGCATCTCACTGAGTACCCCCAGTCATGATTGCTACTCTCACTGAGTACTCCCAATCATGATTGCTACTCTCACTAAGTACTCCCAGTCATGATTGCTGCATCTCACTGGGTAGTCCCAATCATGATTGCGGCATCTCACTGGGTAGTCTCAATCATGATTGCGGCATCTTACTGGGTACTCATCCTCAGGAATGCTGGATCTCACTCAGGGCTCTTGGTCATGATTCCTGCATCTCAGTGGGTGCTCCAGGTCATGCTTGCTCTTCCCAAGGAAGCACATATTTTATTTTACTGTTTGGAGATAGTTTACAACACTTAAAATTCACAATTTTATCTTGAAAAATATATGATCCTATAATTTACAAGCCTATTCATAGTGTTACACAATGATCACTAGTACATAAACTTAAGAATATTTTCCCGCTCCGCCCCTGCACTCCACCAACCAGGCCGCCCCCCCCCACCCCCAGTCCACGACGCTGCCCCTCCCGATGACAGGGAGGACCATGGCAAAGGTGGAGCAGGTCTTGAGCCTCGAGCCACAGCACGAGCTCAAGTTCTGAGGGACCTTCACTGATGTCATTACCACCAACCTAAAGCTTGGCAACCTAACAGACCGAAATGCGTGTTTTAAAGTGAAGACCACAGCACCATGCCGGTACTGCGTGCGGCCCAACAGTGGGGTCATCGATGCCGGGGCCTCTCTCAATGTGTCCATGATGTTACAGCCTTTTGATTATGATTCCAATGAAAAAAGTAAACACAATTTTTTTCTTTTTTTCTTTTTTTTTTATTAATTTATTCTTGTCACATCTCAATGTTCATCCCATCCCTTGTATCCTCCCATTCCTCCCCCCTCCCATTTTCCCATTATTCCCCTCCCCTATGACTGTTCCTGAGGGGGATTACGTCCCCCTGTATATTCTCATAGGGTATCAAGTCTCTTCTTGGCTACTTGCTGTCCTTCCTCTGAGTGCCACCAGGTCTCCCCCTCCAGGGGACATGGTCAAATGTGAGGCACCAGAGTACATGAGAAAGTCGTATCACACTCTCCACTCAACTGTGGAGAATATTCTGACCATTGGCTAGATCTGGGTAGGGGTTTAAAGTAGTAAACACAATTTTATGGTTTAATCTATGTTTGCTCCGCCTGACACTTCTGATATGGAGGCCGTATGGAAGGAGGCAAAACCGGAAGACCTTATGGACTCAAAACTTAGATGTGTGTTTGAATTGCCAGCAGAAAACGCTAAACCACATGATGTAGAGATAAATAAAATTATACCCACAAGTGCATCCAAGACAGAAGCACCGGCAGCCACTAAGTCCCTGACGTCGTCTCTTGATGACACCGAAGTGAAGAAAGTGCTGGAAGAATGCAAGCGGTTGCAGGGGAGGTGCAGAGGCTGCGGGAAGAGAGCAGGCAGCTCAAGGAAGAAGACGGGCTTCCAATGAGGAAGACACTGCAGCCCCAAGGCGGTTCTGACTGCCCCCAGGAAGGAGGAAAGTCTCAGGGCCGGACTGCTGGCTCTGGTGGTTTTCTTATTTATCATTGGGGTCATTATAGCGAAGGTAGCCTTGTAGAGGCCGCATGCGAGGGATGGCAGATTGGATTGATGGATCTACCACATCGTGGGATTTAAATTTGTCATAACCATGAGTAAAAAGAAATTAATGTATGATGACGTCTCATAGGTCTGGCCTTTAAATAGCCCTCCCCACGCACACACAAATGCACAAACAAATATAGCATAATATAATGGTCTTTTAGAAAGTTAAACGTATAGTAAACAGATGGGGAAAGAATGGTCTGTTGCTGAAGACGCTGTGATCAGCCACAGTGGCATATTGTAGCTGTCACCTTAGACTTGGGTGGGCCTTGACACATGTTGCTAGATCACCTCTCTTAAAGCGAGAAGCTCTTCCTCACATGTTGGGGCTGGCCTGTGGGAGCGGGAGTCCTGAAGGTGGGGTGTGCTGTCTTCTCTCACCCAGGCAGCTTCTCAAGCCTGCTGTTCTGTCTAAACATCAGCTCCTCAGGCCTACAGAGGTACAGAAGCTGGAACGCATTGCACAGTGGCCACATCTTTTATACCTATAGGTCATGAGAGAGAGAGACACGAGTGGATTGACTGACCCAACACTTGGAAATCCAAGTCTGTGCTCTGTTCTCTTATAGAGACCAAGCTAAATTACTGTTGGTTCGTGTAGTGAAACTGAGATGTTAATCAGAGATGTGTAATGCATATTTAACTTATTTAATGTATTTCATCTCATGTGTTCCTACTGTCACCAGAGTACAGGCAGTGCTGCAGCCTGCATGTCACGCGTGCTACAGGCCACCAGTGAGGGGCTGCTGCCATGTGAGCACTGTGTCTCTGTGTCTAGAGGTCTGAGGGATGGGGAGGGTCTCAGTCAGGAGACAGCTGTCAGGAAGTGTTTTGTTGTAGGTCAGTAACAGCTGCCCTGAGGCAGTCAGCTCTGGATCACCTGGCCTTCTGGACTGTTCTTTCTCCATTCTCCCTACCGCTCATCCTTCAGAGCACAGGACAGTGCTGACTGGCTGGCCTTCTCAGGATGAATGAGTCAGGCTGCAGAGGGCGAGGGGCACAGAGGTCGCGGGGAGAGCTCCTGAGCAAATCCATCTGCTGCTGCTGAAGAGTCTTGACTGTGAATTAATTTCATGCCGTGAAAGACCGATCCAGTTCTGCTGAACTATGTAGCATCTTAAAGGAAGAGATTAAAATAAAGGCCCAAATTTAAAAAAAAATGATTATTTTCCCATACTCCCAAGAAACACCATACCCACAGTCTTCTACTTAGTTCTTCACACTCACTAATATACCTCCTCTCCCTATGGACTTTCTATTCCAGAAATTTCTTATAGATGAAACCACACACACACGCACACACACGCACACACACACACGCACACGCACACATGCACGCACACGCACACGCATGCACACGCACGCACACACACACGCACATACACGTGCGCGCGCACACACACACGCACACACACGCACACACGCACACACACACATATATCCTTATGTATTGAGCTTTTGTCATTTAGCATCCTTGTTTCAATGCTTATTCGTCTTGCAGCATGTACCACTACATTATTATTTTCATAACTGAAAGAAATTACATTTTATGGGTGGATCACATTTTGTTTAGTCATCAGTTGATGGATATTTGGATTCCTTCCTCTTTGGGATATAATGAACATTCGAGAGAAAAGCTTTTGTGTGCATCTTTTCCTATGAACACATGCTTTTACTTTTCTTGGCTGTACACCTAGGATGGATCATATGACAACTTTATGTTTAACTTAGAAGAATTGCCAACCTTTATCCTAAGTAACAATACCATATTGCATTCCGTTAGCTCCAAAGTTTTTACATCTCTGACAGTACTTGTTTTCAGGTTTTATTTGTTTTAAAGCCTTACTTTTACACTGTTATTTTTAAATTTTATTTATTTATTTAATCACTTTACATCTTGATTACAGCCAGACTCCTCTCCTTCCAATCTCCTTCCCTTCACAAACCCCTCTCCCCTATCTCCCCTTTCCTCCTCAGAAAAGGTATAGGTCCCCAATGGATACCAATCCACCCTGGCACATTAAGTCGCTGCAGACCTACGTGTATGCTCTTCCACTGAGGTCAGGCAAGGCAGCCCAGTTAGGGGAATGGGATCTAAAGGGAAACATCAGATTCAGCGATGGCCCCTTCCCCAGTTGTTGGGGGATCCACATGAAGACCAAGCTGCACATCTGCTACATATGTGCAGGGGCTTAGGTCCAGCCCATGCACATTCTTTGGTTGGAGATTCAATCTCTGTGAACCTCCTCTAGTTTACTCTGTAGGTCTTCTTGTGGTGTCCTTGACAACCTCCCCCCAGCTCCCTCAATCCTTCCCCCAACTCTTTCACAAGACTCCCTGTGCTCCACTTACTATTTGGCTGTAGGTCTCTGCATCTGTTTCTATCACCTTCTGGGTGAAGTCTTTCAAAAGAGCTATGCTAGACTCCTGTCTATAAATCTTTCAGAATAACATTAATAGTGTCAGGGATTGGTTCTCCCCCCATGGGATGGGTCTCAAGTAGGGCCAGTCTTTGTTTGGACATTCTCTCAATATCTGATCCATCTTTGTCCCTGCACATCTTGTAGGCAGGACAAATTTGGGGTTGAAGGTTTTTTGGGTGGGTTGGTGTCCTTATCCCTTATCCCTCCACTGGAAGTCCTGCCTGGATACAGGAGGTGGCCACTTCAGGTTCCATATTTCCCACTATTAGGAGTCTCAACTAGAGTGACCCACATAGACTTCCTGGGACCTCATGAAACTGAAAAGCTTCTGTAAAGCAAAGGACACTGTCAATGGGACAAAATGGCAACCAACAGAAAGGGAAAAGATCTTCACCAATCCTACATCCAACAGAGGGCTAATATCCAAATATATAAAGAACTCAAGAAATTAAACACCAACAAACCAAATAATATAATTAAAATATGGGGTACAGAGCTAAACAGAGAATTCTCAACAGAGGAATAGTAAATGACCAAGAAGCACTTAAAGAAATGTTCAATGTCCTTAGTCATCAAGGAAATACAAACCAAACTACCCCGAGATTCCATCTTATTCTCATCAGAATGGCTGCGATCCAAAATCTTAAGTGACAGCATATGCTAGTGAGGTTGTGGAGAAAGGGGAACACCATTGCTAGTGGGAGTATGCTGTTACTTTAAAAATATACCATTATCCAGACTTGCCTTAAAATAATAAAGTGATCTCTTGTTTCAGCCTTCTACTATCCCTGATACACTCTTATGTGTGTGCAGCATTCTCCTATTCCCCCCACTTCCATGTATGTGTTACTGAGAAACCCAGAGCCTTGTAGATGGAGCTGTATCCTCAACCTGACCAGTGTATGTATATATTTTTAAAGAGTGCTATTATAAATTAGCATACAAAGTAATGGATTTCATTATTATGGTTTTTTTTCAACTTTTAGAGACTTTATTTTCCTTCCATTTCTCCCTTTGCTCAGGTGTCTGCAGAGCAGCTCAGGACCACTCAGTGGTGGCTCCAACCCACTCAGTGGCCTGCGTTGTGGGAGCTGCTGACCAGTCCTCAGTGGTTGGCTGGGAGCTCCAGTCCTCAGTAGGGAACTGCTGGATGGGTACAAAGGGCACCTGCACACCCTCAGACCAGTCTGCCACCTCTGGCTGCGCAGCTGTGAACTCAGGAGCTGGTGCAGTTCATTCGCCCTGGAATTCCTCCTTGGTCACGGCCTTCTCAGCAGCAGCCTGCTCCTCCTTCTCAATCTCCTCTGGGTCTCTGTAGAAGTAAAGATCAGGCATCACCTCCCATGGGTGCTCACGGGAGATAGTGCCACGCATGCGGAGTACTTCCCGGGCCAGCATCCACCACATCAGACCCACTGAGTGAGCTCCCTTGTTGTTGCAAGGGATGGCAATGTCAACATAGCGCAGAGGAGAATCCGTGTTGCACAGAGCGATGGTGGGCAGGTTGACATAAGAGGCCTCTGTGAGGGGCTGGTGGTCAGCCCTGGGGTCAGTCACCACTAGAAGCCGTGGCTCCCTGAAGGCTGCTTGGAGCTGGTTGGTGAAGGTCCCAGGTGTGAAGCGGCCAGCAATGGGAGTGGCTCCAGTGGCTGTAACGAACTTCAGCACCGCTCACTGGCCAGTGTTCCTGGAGGAGATGACGCTGACGTCAGCAGGGTTCTCTATGGCAACAATAGCACCAGCTGCAAGCAACAGTTTCTCCCAGGTCCTCTTCAGACTTATGATGTAGATACCATCACTCTTCCTTTTGTAGATGTACTGCTCCATCTGAAAGTCAAGGTTGGTGCCGCCTAAGTGGGTTCCCGCGGCAAGGAATTTGAGGACATCCTCCTCCTTCATCTGTAGGATATCAAGGGCTCCGGACATTGTGTAAGCTTCTTTTTTAAGTTACGACGGGAATCAAGAACAACGCCGTATGGACCCGTCCCTGGGCAGCGTGGAAAGGCCATTATTGTGTTTTGATATATGTAATTTTACTTTGTTATTCACTTCTTTCCTACTGTCTTCCCACATCCCCATTTTTAATTATAAGATTCTTTATAGATATGAATTTGCATTTCATTTTGGTTTTGCATGACATTCCCATATTAACTAACAATGGTCAGCACATTGTCATGTAGCTATTGGGCTACTATTGGGTATCTTTTTGGAGGCAAAAGTTTATTTAAATATTGTCCCCATATATTTCTTTTTATTGTTGAATCATGTACAGGTTTTCTAAAGTAAAATATATACAAATATTTTTAATATTTTACTTAACTAAAATTTTAAAATATTTTCTTATTTTACAAATCCCATTTTCTGGGAGATTGTCTTTTTATTCTTATTTGTTTTTGTTTTTGTTTTATTTTGTTTTGGCTTTCAAGATAGGATTTCACTGTATAGCCTTCACTGTCCTGGAACTAGCTCTATAGACCAGGCTGGTCTAAAATTCACAGAGATTTCCCCAGCCTCTGCCTCTTGTGTGTTGGGATTAAATGCATGCATCCCCACTGCCTATCTTTTTATTCTTTTGATGATATCCTTGTGTGTACAGAAATTTTAATTTTGATAAAGTCCACTACAAATAGTTTCTTTTATTAACTTTTAAACATTTTGTTTTTTTCCTTTTTGAAATAGTATCCTTAATTAATCCTAGTTGGCCTAGAGTTCACTGTGTAGTACAGGTTGGCCCCTAGCAACCTGCTACTCTCTGTAGGCTTGTGTAGCCATTCCTGGCTTTAGTGGTCTTGTTGTGTGCTTTGTGAGTCATTCATTCATACATACACACACACACACAGACACACACACACGTTATATGATCATGAAGACTTATGCCTATGCTTTATCCTAAATGTTTTATAGAATATGCTTTTAACATTTAGGATGTCCATCTAATTGAGTTAATGTTTTTTAATTATTATATTTTTTGAGATTATATAGCTATATTATTTCCCCCTTCCCTTTCCTCCCTCCAAATCCTCTCATATACCCCTTTTGCTCTCTTTCAAATTCATGACCTTATTTTTCATTTTTAACTTTTATTAATTTTTTTCTTACAATATATTTTGGTGATATTCTTCCCTCCCTTACACCTTCACATGTTCTCCCCACTTCCTTACCCACCCAGCTTAATGTTGTTTGTCTTTCTCAAAACAAACAAAAAAGAAACATGGTGTTCCAAAGTTTCTTACTTCCTTCACGTTGTCTAGCTATGGGTCTCTGTTGTTATCTAGTGCAACTAAAACTTCTCTGGGTCGAGTGAGGCACTGACCTATGGGTGTGGCAGCAGCCTGTCATTAGGCGACATTCTATTGCTGTGTTCTTACAGTAAGAATAATGGTAACGGGTTCCCCTTGGCAGATGTCTTATCTAGTCTCAGGTTCTTGGCCACTAATTCAGTGTAAATTATGCATTCCATCTCACGGAGTAGACCTTACATATAACGCTTGGCTTAATCTTTATGTATGGTATGTGTTAGGAATTCAAATTCACTTTTCACATTTGGATATTGCCATCTAAACACTTTTTGTTGAAAACACGAGTTTCCCCTTTAAGGAACTCATTACCCTTAGTGAAATCAATTGACCATAAAAGTAAAAGCTTATTTGGGGGCTCTAAGTTTTATTCCATTTACTCTCAGTTTTATCCTTATACTTGTATCACACAATATTTATCATTATTATTATAGTTTTGTAATAAAATGTTGAAATTTGCAGGCAAATGGATGGAACCAGAAACGATGATCCTGAGTCAAGTGACCCAGACCCAGGACGACAGCCATGGTACGTACTCACTTATAAGGGGATATTACCCACATAATACAGGAGAACCACACTACAATACACAGAACTAAAGAAGCTAAATAATAATGAGGGGGACCCCAGGGAGAATGCTTAATTATTATTCAGAAGGACAAACAGAATAGACACCGGAAGCAGTTGAAGAGAAGGAACAGGAAGGGAGCCTACCATAGAGGTCCTCTGAAAGACTCCACCCAGCAGGGAATCCAAGAAGATCTGCAAACTCACAGCCAAACTTTGAGGTGGAGCACATGAGTCTTGTGGAAGAGTTGGGGAAGGGGTCAGGAACTCCACAAGGAGACCAATGGCGCCAACAAATCTGGGTGGAGGAAGAGGATGCTGCAGAGACTGATGCACCAACCAAGGACCATGCATGGTGTGGACCTATACAGACAGATAGGCAGCACAGTCTCCTTGTGGGTCCCATAATATGGGGAGTAGGGACTACTTCTGACATGTTGATCACTTTCCTCTAGCAGGGCGGTCTTGCCAGGCCACAGATGGAAAAGGATACAGGCAGTCCAGATGATACTTGATAGGCTTGGGGTGAGATGCTGGGACGGGAAGGCTCTCCTTTCTGAGGACTAGGAGAGGGAGGGAGTGTTTATGAGGGAAGAAGGGTGGGACCGGTAGGTGATGAGATGAGGGAAGGGACTACAATTGGGATGTAAAGTGAACAAACTCTTTTAATGTTAAAAAAAAAGTAAAATTAGGAGATATGTCTCTCAACATTTTTAAACATTGTTTTGGCTATTTAGTGCTCCCTGCATTATTATAAGATTACTGTTGTCAGCTTGTCCATTTCTTCAAAAGAGGCATTCAGGAGTTTTTGTTTTTGTTTTTTGAAACAAGGTTTCTCTGTGTAGCCTGGGCTATCCTGGACTCACTTTATAGTACAGGCTGGCCTTGAATTCACAGTGATCCACCTGGCTCTGCCTCCCTAGTGCTGGGATTAAGGTGTGCACCACCACTCCCAGCTGGCATCCAGGATTTTTAAGTGAGTGATTTTGTTGCTTTGTATATCATTTGGGGGAATATTCCTACTTTTACAATAAAGGATTTTTATCTATGGATACAAAGTGTGCTTTGCTTTATTTAGGTCTTCTTTAATTTCTTTAAAAGGTTTTAGAGTTTTCAATGTCTTACCCTTTGTCTTTGTTACTTCTCTATTGTTATGACAAGATACCAGGACCAAGACAACTTATAAAAGGAAGCATTTGATTGGGAGCTTGGTTACCGGTTCAGAGGTTAGTCTATAATCATCATGGCTGGGAGTGTGACGGCAGGCAGGCAGGCACAGTGCTAGAGCAGTAGCTGAGCATTTAAGTCTGACTTACAAGCAGGAGATAGGGGAGGGGAGCTGGGCCTGGTGTGGGCTTTTGAAATCTCAAAGCCTAAGTTCAGTGACATACCTCCTACAATAAGGCCACAGCCTCTAATCTTTCCCAAATAGTTTAAACAACTGAGGACCAAGCATCCAAACATATGAGCCTATGGGGACCATTCTTATACAAACATTGTAACTTGTTTTGTTCAATTTACTGCTCATTGTCTTTCTTTTTGATGTTACTGTAAATGGAAATGTTTCTTAAATTCATTGATTATTTGTTGTTGTTCTAAAGAAATGGACCTGAAGGCTGGGAGTAGTTCTGTAATAACAGTGATTGTCTATTCATGTTAAAATCCTGAAGTGGTTATACCGAAACAAAAAATCAAAATAAAATAAAAAGAAAGAGTTTTATTGACTCTATAAATCTTGCACATTTTCTGAATCCATTTATTTACCCTAATAATTTTGTTTTGGTGGGAAAGAGCCTGGAACACATTGGCACAGGAGACAACTTCCTGAACAGAACACCAACAGCCCAGGCCTTAAGGTCAACAATTAATAAATGGGATCTCATGAGGCTGAGAAGCTTCTGTAAGGCAGGAGACACTGTCAACAGAACAAAGCAACAGCCCACAGACTGGGAAAAGATCTTCACCAACCATACATCTGACAAAGGTCTAATATCCAAAATATATAAAGAACTCAAGAAATTAAACACCACCAAACCAAATAACCAAATTGAGAAATGGGGCTCGGAACTAAACAGAGAATTCTCAACAGAGGAATATCGAATGGCTGAGAAACACTTAAAGAAATGCTCATCATCATTAGTTATCAGAGAAATGCAAATCAAAATGACTTTGAGATTCCATCTTACACCCATCAGAATGGCTAAGATAAAAAATTCAAATGACACCACATGCTGGTGAGGATGTGGAGAGAGAGGAACACTCCTTCATTGCTGGTGGTAATGCAAACTAGTACAACCACTTTGGAAATCTATCTGGTGCTATCTCAGAAAATTGGGAATAGGGCTTCCTCAAGACCCAGCTATTCCACTCGTTGGAATATACCCAGAAGATGCTCCACCACACAACAAGGATATATGCTCAACCATGTTCATAGCGGCCTTATTCATAATAGCCAGAACATGGAAACAGCCTACGTGTCCCTCAGTAGAAGAATAGATAAAGAAACTGTGGTACATATACACTATGGAATACTATTCAGCCATTAAAAACAAGGAATTTCTGAAATTTGTGGATAAATGGATTGAGCTAGAAATGATCATAATGAGTGAGTTAACTCAGAAGCAGAGTCAAATGGTATATACTCACCTATATCTGGACACTAGCCTAAGGGGCATATCCCATGAAAGTCTTCACTTACCAGGAAAGTGGGACAGAGGGAGGACATCCTGTTGGGACTCTAGGTGAGAGAAGTATGGGAAAATGGGGAAATAGAAGGATCCAGACAGAGGGTCCTAGAAACCTGCAAGTAGAACATTATGATGGGCAGATCTGGGCCCAGGGGTCCTGCTCAATCTATGGCACCAGCCAAGGGCAATATGTGCAATAAACTTCGAACCCCTACCCAGATCTAGCCAATAGGCAGGACATTCTCCACAGTTGAGTGGAGAGTGGGGTCTGACTTTCACATGACCTCTGGTGCCCCATATTTGACCACATCCCCTGGATGGGGAGGCCTGGTGGCACTCAGAGGAAGGATAGCAGGCTACCAAGAAGAGACTTGATACCCTATGATCATATACAGGGGGAGGAGGTCCCCCTCAGTCACAGTCATAGGAGAGGGGAGTAAGGGGAAAGCAGGACAGAGGGAGGAATGGGAGGATACAAGGAATGGGATAACAACTGAGATGTAATATGAATAAATTAATAAAAAATATATTTAAAACATTTTTGTTTTGATTTTTGCAGGGCTAGAATATCATCTATGCTAAGGAAGCACTCCATCACTGAGGTAAGTCCTCAACCTACCCCCCTGTTTTGGTCTTGAATCATAAGAATTTTCTATGTGTAAGTTGATGTCATCTGTAATGGAAATAGTTTTTTCCCCTTTCCAATCTGCCTCTTTTTCTTTTCTAAGTTACTAGGAAAAAAACATTTAGTACAGTGTTGAAATGGCTAGATTATGTATCTTTGTCTTACTCTCAATCTTAGAGGAAAACATGATCTGTCACTTTTAAGTATGATGTGCACTATTAGTAGTGTTTCCATCGATGCTTTTTATCATGCTAAGGAAATTCCCTGCTACCCTAGTTTTGAGAAGCTTTTATCAATTAGGGTCTTAGATATTTATAAAGCATTTTTTAATGTTTGTATTAAGGTCATCATGCATTGTCCACTTTATGAATCTAATGTTTTATTAAATTATATACTGGGACTCAGCATTGCATTTCTGAGACACACTCCAGGTAGTTATGTTACATAATCCTTTCTATGTGCTGCAGAATTTTTACTGGCAATGTTGCATCTATTCCTAAGGAGTGTTTGGTCTGTAGTTTTGTCATCTTCTTGAAATTAACAATAGGGTAATACTATTCTCATGTCAGTAATTATTTCTTCTTTTATTTTTGAAGAATTTGAAGATTGATTGTGTTTAATTCTTCTTTATATGTTTGATATACATCATCACATGTGATGTGGATTTTTCTCATTTTTTAAAATTAAAATTTATTTTTATTTAAGAACAAACTGATAAGTGCCTCATCATCAACAGCACCACTGGACTTCATCTCGCCCCACCCCCAGCCCTTTTTGTGCTTTCAATCCCTCCTCAGTAAATGAACTTAATCCCAAAGCTGTGGTGGTTGCCAGGTTTCTCTTTGTCTACCTCCTTTCCCTTGCCTAGGCTTACCTCATGCCCCGGCAGGTATGGCACCTCACTTTGAATGCATGGGAGAGCCTAGGGCAGTGACAGGAACAGAGGGAAAGGTTTCACCCTCAGGGAAAGGGGACTAAAGAGTAGAGCGTGCTGAAATTGGAGCTCCCAGAGCCTGAGGCACCAAAATGGGGCCCCTGGAGGCACAGGAAAGGATATAGGCCCTCTTGGGAAAGGGGACCCTACAGCCTCACACTCTTCTTGTTGGGAATAGTCAATGCTTGATCGTTTGCCCTTCTGGCACTGGCTACAGAACCACACTCAGACCACAACTTTCTCCACCCCAAGCTGCTTGGCAATGGTGCTGATCTGCTGCAGGGTGGGCTTTGGGCATTGCAGAAACATGTTCTCCAGGTTCCCCCTCACACGGTGAGTTTTCTCATTAGAAGTTTTAAACATTTTTAAAACCTCTCTCTACTTCTGCTAAGTATTATTCTATTTTTTTATGTATGCAATTTTAATGTTAAATACCTCAGTGCACTGCTATCCAGATGCTGGATAATTGATAAAGAACAGAAAATTTATTCTTACAGTTCTCAAGGCTGGAGAACCCAAGATTGAGGGGCCAGCATTTGGCAAATCATTTCTACTGTGTCCTTCCATGGTGGAAGGTAAGAAGGTGAAAGGGGCTAAAGAAAGATGTGGAAGGATTAACTTTTCCTTTAAACAAAACCTCACTCCTGGATTTGACAACAACTTAGTGAATGTAGTATGCTCATTACCTAATAACTTCTTAAAGGGCCTGCCTTTTAAACTGTCATTAGAAAAAAATTTCCAACCATGGACCTTTGGGAACATATTGAAACCATACTCCTTAGGTAGGATCATATGGTACTTATTCTTTTTAAAACTGATTTAAGTCATTTAGCATCTTATCTACAAGTATAAAGTTCATTTATGTTTCTCATGTGAGAAGATTCCTTTCTTTTAGGGCTGCATAGGTTTCTGTTGCATGTACATACCACATGTTTTTGTGGTGCCTCATATATTGTAAGAAAATAATATGCTATTTAGCTGTATCCCCAGCTCCCACATTTTGTTTATCCTTTCACCAATCAATGGGTCTTTGAATTGCTTCCTTCTGTTGTCTACTGTGAATAGCGGTGATGCGCAGAGATATGAAAGTATCTCTTTGAGAATCTGCTTTTAATGTCATTAAATACATATTTTCTGGCCTATAAGATGACTTTTTAGCCCTGAAAAATCCGTGCCAAAGTTGGGTGCCTGCAAATAGACACATCCTCAAGTTTGCTGCACAGGGTGTGTGTTAGAAGAGGGATATACAACAAGTATATTCCAAACTCTATATTTTAGCTGGAAAAGTTGGGGTTGTCTTATATGCCCAGTGGTCTTATACTCTGGAAAATATGGTATATACCTTGAAGTGGCAATATTGATTCAGTAGTTCTATTTTTACCTTTTTCCATATTAAATTATGCTGTGATCTACAATTAATGTGCATGATATTTGCCATTTAAAAACGTGTGTTCCAGAGGCTTCAAAAATATGTTCACAATGCCAGGCTATCTCACCATTATCATATTCCTAAAGAGTTCTCTCACACAAAGCAGAAACCCACATCTGTTACTACTCACACTCTTCTTTCTCCAACTTCTCCACACCAAGTGGATGTTTTATTTCATATAAAAGGAAAAACACAACACAACATATTATATAAACAATTTTCTCCACTTTGCTTGACTTATGCATGATGCATGCATATTGTAGCACATATTAGTACCTGATTATTTTTATTGCCAATAATATTCTATGGATATTGTGGATGAACAGATCATATTTTCTATTTGCATCTATGAGTTGATTGCTATTTGGATTGTATTTACTTTTTGGCCATCATGAGTAATGAACATATGTTTTTAATTATCCTGTGTTGTATACTTAGAAATGGATTGCTGAATTTTATGGTAAGTGTTTAAAATTTAAGGCAACTGCCAAAGCTTTTTCCAAAATGCAGTACTATTTTAGTTTTATCAGCAGTGCATAAGAGTTCCACATACCTTCATGTACTTTATTAAAGCTTCTATTGTCCACTTTTTATTGTACATGAAGTAGCATCATATAATTTTTAATCTGTAGTACTATGATAATTCATGATATTAAATACCTTTATAAGTACTCATTGCATGTTTTTACATTTTTATAGGGGATACGTTTACTCATATCTTTTACTAAAGTGGAAAAAGACTGTAGAACACTGTGGGGAGTTGGAAAGTTTATGTGTGTTTGGTAAATCATCAAATTTAGTAAGGTATAAGCCTTGAGTATGGGAGCCTGAGAAAATTCTAGATGTATAGACTGGAATTACTAGTGATTTCTGTAGTGAGTTACTTCATGATAATTTTTGTCAGATAGACTAGAAGCATTTAGGAATCAGGGGCTGTTTCTATCTTGTTCTTTCTTATACCTGGCACCTCCTAGCTTTGTATTTAGCAAATAACAAGGTATCTGCAGGAATATACTGAATAAATGAATGGTTGAGTGAAACAAATTGGTTTTAAGGAAAAGATCTGAAAAGAAGATTCAAGATCAGTGTCATTTAGAGGAAGGGTTTTGAACGGCAAAGCATATAATATATAGTATCATAGCGGTTGGGCAAATCTTTGAAAGTGATGAGAATATTTGCATCAAAGAATGGAGAAATGTGAAGATCCCATCCCAGGAGCCAGGCCCCAAAATGAGCTCCTTAACCCAAATCCAAAAGTTCGAAGGAAAGTCAATGGGAGGAGGCCACGCCCGAACAGAAAAAAGGCAGTCTTCAGTCAGGTGCTCTGAGCTGGTGAGGGCTTCCCCATGCAGCACAAGGCACAAGGCATGACAGGCCAGTGATGCAGGCCTTAGGGCTCTTGGTGGGCATGGGGGGCTCTATTTTCTTTGGACAGCAATTCAAACCCAGGAATCCAGAAACCTCAAGAAACATTGAGGCCAGTCTAGGGGCCTCTTCTTAGAAATTGATATGCATAGGTCTAGGGGTGCCACAGGAAATGACCCCGTGGACACGTAGATGGAAGCAGAAGAGACCAAGAGTCACTGTCTCAGTTTTCCCACTTTCCTGCTGCCAGACCTTGAGAAAACTCATAGGTCTCTGTGGGTCATAGCTTCCCCATCTGTGTAATGCCCAGGAGACTTCTCCATCCCCACAGAATGGCTGGGAGGACCGGCTGAGGCAGTGTTTGGGGCTTACCTGGTACATAGTGGTTAGGTTCAGACTCCAAGCTGCAGAGCCTCTAAGACAATTGTGCTACAGGACAATGGAGACAGGTCTGCTCTACGAATCTGGGAGAAACATTCCTTAGACCTACTGTGCTTATTTACTCAGATTTTGATGGACTTGACAAAATGCTTCAAGTCAACAGCTTAAAGGCACAGATGATTTGTTGTGGCTAGTGGATAGCGGGTCTATTTTCTGTCACAGTTAGCATTTTTATTTCTGTGATAAAACACTAGTGTCAAAACCAGTTTTGGCAGGAAAGGGTTAATTTCATCCAAGAAAGTCATCATAGGAACTCAAAGCAGGGCAGGATCTGATGCAGAGGCTATGGAAGGGTGCTGCTTACTGGCTTGTCCCTCATGACTTGTTCAGCCTGCTTTCTTACACACTCCAGGACAACCTGCCCAGGCTTGGCATCACCCACAGTGGGCTGGGCCTTGCCATATCAATTACAAATTAAGAAAATGCATGATAAAATTGTCTATAGATAAATGTTATTAGAGGAATTTTTTTCAATGAGAGGCCTCTCTTCCCAAATGATTCTGGTTTGTGTCAATTTGACATAAAACTAGCTAAGACATGGTGCATGGCTGTACGAAGACTGGGTTCATGGTAGGGCAAGCACATCATGATGGTGGAAACAGGCGTCAGAGGCTAATTCAACTTGTAGCAGACCAGAAGAAAATGAGAAGCAAACAAGGAGAGGGAGAAGGAAGGAGAGGGTGAGAGGTCAAGAGAAGAAAATGGAGGAGCGAGAGAATATGAATGAATGAATGAATGAATGAATATTCTTCTTTTAGTGATATTATAGAAGTCCTCATTTCCCCTCTCTTATTCAGTCTATAGGCTGGTGATGCCCACATTCAGGATGGTTATTCCACCCTTAGCTTATTCATTTTAGAAACTTATCCACAGACATGCCTCAAAGTGTGCTTTATTAATTTCCTAGGCAATTATCAATTTAAATGAGGTGACATGATTACTATCACATCGCACCTTGAATTTTGGTGTTCCTTAGATTTCCATTGCTTTGCTTTGTTGAATGGAGCCTGTGTTGAGGCAGAACATTGTGATAGTAGGAACATTTAACAGAGGCTAATTACTTCATGGCAGACAGAGAGCAAAGGGAGGGTTTGCCTGTTCAAGGTCTTTCTCCTCTTACCCTATTTTTTTTCAGTCTAGGCTTGCAGCCACTGGGATGGTAGTGCCCATATTCATAATGTACATTAGGAGTTATGGCACTCTTGGGAATATAATGGAAGAAACCAATCCTCTGTCTCAGTCTCTGTTTCTCTCTGTCCACAAATACACATACACACAGACATGAAAGCTGAAAGACTATTTGTAAAAAAAAAAGGGAGAATAACTGGAGCTTAATATAAATAAAATATAAAAATATAAATATATATGAAAGTGTCCTAATAAAACCCATTTTTATGCATGTTATCTGAAAAAAATAGTGAGAAAAGAAATTATCTGGTGCAAGCAAAAAGAGACAAATGCTATATACTCACTTATATCCAGACATTAGCTCAAGGGGCATGTCCCATGAAACACTTTACTTACCAGGAAAGTGACACAGAGGGGAGGACATCCTATTGGGACTAAAAAGAAATTATCTGGCGCTTTCTCAGAAAACTGGGAATAGGGCTTTCTCAAGACCCAGCTATTCCACTCCTTGGAATATACCCAGAAGATGCTCCACCACACAACAAGGGCATATGCTCAACCATGTTCATAGCAGCCTTATTCATAATAGCCAGAACATGGAAATGGCCTAAGTGTCCCTCAGTAGAAGAGTGGATAAAGAAACTGTGGTACATTTACACTATGGAATACTACTCAGCTATTTTTAAACATATTTTATTAATTTATTCATATTACATCTCAATTGTTATCCCATCCCTTGTATCCTCCCATTCCCCCCTTCCTCCCATTTTCCCCTTACTCCCCTCCTCTATGACTGTGACTGAGGGGGACTTTCTCCCCCTTTATATGCTCATAGGGTATCAAGTTTCTTCTTGGTAGCCTGCTAGCCTTCCTCTGAGTGCCACCAGGTCTCCCCATCCAGGGGACGTGGTCAAATATGAGGCACCAGAGTACGTGTGAAAGTGATACCCCACTCTCCACTCAACTGTGGAGAATGTTCTGTCCATGGGCTAGATCTGGGTAGGGGTTTGAAGTTTACCGCCTGTATTGTCCTTGCCTGGTGCCATAGTTTGAGCAAGACCCCTGGGCCCAGATCTGCCCATTATAATCTTCTTTTTGAAAGACTCTAGGATCCTCTGGATCCTTCTATTTCCCCATTCTCCCTTGCTTCTCTCTCACCTAGAGTATCAATAGGATGTCCTCCCCTCTGTCCCAGTTTCCTGGTCAGTGAAGACTTTCATGGGACATGCCCCTTAGGCTAGTGTCCAGATGTAGGTGAGTATATACCATTTTACTCTTTCTGCTTCTGGGTGAACTGGGTTATAATCATTTCTAGTTCAATCCATTTGTCCACAAATTTCAGGAATTCTTTGTTTTTAATAGCTGAGTAGTATTCCATAGTGTAAATGTACCATTTTTTTTTTTTGAGATTAGGGCAGAATTTTTATCAAAATTTGAAATGCCTGTAAACCATTCTGTAGTATGCATTTATGTAAAGTGTCATTCTCAACATCAATAAATATAAAATTGAAAAGGTGATCAGTTTTGAAAACTGTGGAAGACGCTCCACATCCAGGGCCAAATATTCAACCAAGTGTAATTTTCATGTAAAAATAAACAAGTAATCCATGTCATTAGTATGCAAGTATACTTCCATATTGAGTAAATGATAAAATATATATCAAATAATTGTTTTAAAACAAACTTTTTCACAATTTGTTATCAATAAACGTTTAATTTGTACATCTATTTTATATGCCCAGGAGCCTATGCCATTTCCTTCAGCAAAGAGGGGTAATGAGTGGAAAAATTTAATGCCAGTGTTCAGTAAAGGCTCGCTGAATTGAGTACTAGAATCCTGCAGTGGGAATGGTTGAGCAGCCCGCAGCCTGGAGTTGGTGGACAGTTAATGTGGACAGTTGGGAAGAGAACAGTATTAAAAGAGTTGACGTAGAGTTAGACTGCCAACTGTAATGTAACTGGACATTTTACATTAAAGACATCAGTCACCCTGGAGGATTCATAGAGTCTGGGCCTCCCTCTCAGGATCTGAGTGTGAGCAACACTCTTCTGGGGCAGCCAAGAGAACAGTGTTCAACAAGGCTCCAGAAAGAGACACATGTTTTCAGATGGCCACTGGCTCTTCGGGGCCAACTCTAGTGCCAGTCACACACTGGGAAAATGCTAACGGGGCTAAAAAAAATGGGTCAGTGGGCAAACTGCTTGGCACCCAAGCAGGACGATCTGAGTTCAGACCTCAGCACGTGTGTAACAGGCATGATAGCGAATACCCACAACCCTAGTGCTGGGTAGGGGGAAAGGGTGACAGACAGGGAGGTCTCTGGGGCTCTCTTGTCACTTAGCCAGTACATTGAGCTCTAGGCTGACTGGGAGACCCTGTCTCAAAAAATAAGGTGGTAAGTGAGACAGGAAGATGTGTAAAGTAAGCCTCTGTTGCTACGTGAGCACAAAAAGGGAAAGGTGACAGAGAGGTCTCTGGGGGCTCTCTTGTCACCTAGCCAGAACATCAAGCTCTAGATTGACTGGAAGAACCTGTCTCAAAAAATAAGATGGTAAGTGATACAGGAAGATGTGTAAAGTAAACCTCTGTCGCTACGTGAGCACAAAAAGGTTAGGGTACCGTGCACACACAAGCATATATGTGTGTGTGTGTGTGTGTGTGTATACATGGACCAAACAGCACACAGAGTCCCTGACCATCCATGGAAGGTTATAGTAGCATACGTTTCTGAAAGACATATGAATAAAAGCAGAAACCTGTTGCTTGCTGTCTAGTTTGTTTTTTTGCTGCTGTGATAGCATTGTGACAAAACCCATCTTGAGGTGAAAGGGTTTATTTGCCTTAAAAGTCACAGTCCATCACCAATGGGAACCAACACCAGAACTTCCTAAGCACGTCAGTCAGCGTTAGAGGCCTAACAGAGCAGAGTACAACTGTACCACAGTTTCTTTATCCATTCTTCTACTGAGGGACACTTAGGCTGTTTCCATGTTCTGTCTATTATGAATAAGGCTGCTATGAATATGGTTGAACAAATGTCCCTGTTGTGTGATGGAGCATCTTCTGGTTATATTCCAAGGAGTGGAATAGCTGAGTCTTGAAGAAGCCTTATTCCCATTTTTCTGAGAAAGTGCCATATAGATTTCCAAAGTGGGTGTACACAGCCCAGGCCTTAAGGTCAACCATTAATAAATGGGATCTCATGAGGCTGAGAAGCTTCTGTAAGGCAGGAGACACTGCCAACAGAACAAAGCGACAGCCTACAGACTGGGAAAAGATTTTCACCAACCCTACATCTGACAAAGGTCTAATACCCAAAATATATAAAGAACTCAGGAAGTTAAACACCACCAAACCAAATAACCAATTAAGAAATGAGGCTCAGAACTAAACAGAATTCTCAACAGAGGATTATTGAATAGCTGAGAAACACTTAAAGAAATGCTCAACCTCCTTAGTCATCAGGGAAATGCAAATCAAAACAACTCTGAGATTCCATCTTACACTCATCAGAATGGCTAAGATAAAAATTTCAAGTGACACCACATGCTGGTGAGGATGTGGAGAGAGAGGAACACTTCATTGCTGGTGGAAATGCAAACTAGTACAGCCACTTTGGGAATCTATCTGGCGCTATATCAGAAAACTAGGAATAGGGCTTCCTCAAAACCCAGCTATTCCACTCCTTGGAATATACCCAGAAGATACTCAGCTATTAAAAACAAGGAAATCCAGAAATTTGTGGGCAAGTGGATGGAACTAGAAATGATCATACTGAGTGAGTTAACCTAGAAGCAGAAAGACTTACATGGTATATACTCATAATTGGGCACTAGCCCAAAAGGCATGTTCCATGAAAGTCTTTACTTACCAAGAGATTGGGACAGATGTGAGGACATCCTACTGGGACTCTAGGTAAGATAAATATAGGAGATGGAGAAATAGAAGGATCCAGAAGGTCCTAGAAACCTACAAAAAGAACATCATGACTGGTGGATTGGGGCCCAGGGAGGTCTGCTCAAACTATTGGAATAACCAAGGACAATACAAGCAATAAACATCAAAGCCCAACTCTGATCTAGTCAATAGACAGGACATTCTCCACAATTATGTGGAGAGCAGGGACTGACTCTGACATGAACTCTGGTGCCCCATATTTGACCACCTCCCCTTGATGGAGAGGCCTGGTGGCACTCAGAGAAAGAATAAACAGACTACTAAGATGAGACTTGATTACCTATGACCATATAGTGGGGCAGGAGGTCCTCCTCAATCATAGACCTAGGAGAGGGGAATAGGGTGAAAGTGAGAAGGAGGGAGGAATGGGAGGATACAAGTGATGGGATAACAATTGAGTTGTAATCTGAATAAATTAATTAAATAAAAAGACACACAAAAAATTTATAAACTAAAAAAAAAAAAAAAAGGACTTTTCCTTTGTAGAGGCCCATTCAAAGAGAGGCAATCTACAGACTGAGAAAATATAAACTATATATCTGACAGTACACCAGGATCTAGAATATAACTTCACAGTGAAAACTGTTTAATCATAAATTGGACCAAAGTTCTTTGTAGTCATTTCATGGAAAATATAAACATTTCAGCACATAAAACAATGCATTGTACCATTGCCTCAACATAAAGAAAATTGCTATTTAAACCATAAGTCAAAAATAACAAAAAGCTAATGACAGTACCAAATGCTGTTGAGGATATGGAAAACTTTTACCTATATGCTATTGTGGTAATGTAAAATGGTATAGGTACTTCAGAAGCATAGCTTATCAGTGTTATGGTTTGAATTTGAAATATCCCACCCAGTTTCAAGTACCTGAACACTTAGTTGCCAACTTGTGATGTTGGTTTGGGAGAGATGTCCCTTTGTGGCATGGAGCCTAGCTGGTGGATGAAAGACTGTAAGGGCAAACCTTGTGGTTTATAGCCTGGACATGTTCTCTGCTTTTGTATTGGTGTCATATAATAAACATCTGCTGTCTGGCTGCCACATAGCCACTTGCTGCCATGCCTTTCATACTATGCCAGATTGTATCTCTTCAAACCATAAGCCAAAATAAACTCCTCCACTATTGTAATGCTTCTCACCACAGCAGCGGGAACAGTAACTAATACATAAGTTTAGTACTCAGAAGTGAGGTTACTGTTGTTCATCAGCCTATGAAACTGTTTTATAGGAGGAATATAAAAGAGTTTATAGCTGTGGGTAAGAGAAACTTTAGAAGTTTTTAGGCAAAACTTACCAAGCTATCCTGCTCAGTTTGTAAGACTTCAATATCTTAAAAGAAAAGAAAAAAGAAAAAGACTACAGTATCTAACAAATGCAGAATAGGTTGTGCCAAGGAGGTTTTGGCAGGGAAAGACTTTATTGGGCTAGAGACTATTCATGTTCTCTTCTGACAAATGCATCTGGCCACTTGTATTAATTTGTTTCTTGCTGCTGTGAGAAAACACTATGGGCAAGGCAACTTACAGAAGGAAGGGCTTATTTGGGCTAATTGTTTCAGAGGGGTAGGAGTCCATCACCATCATTGTGGAGAGGAGGCAGGCATTGCAGCTGGGGCAACACCCTGAGAGCTCGCATTTTACAGCATAAGCGGGAAGGAAAGAACACACTGGGAATGGTATACCCATCTGTATGGATACATTGTGTCTCACAAGGCTATACCTCCTAAGCTTCCTCTCCAAATGCCACCAACTGAATACCAAGTGTTCAAATGCTCAAGACCATGGGAGACTTTTCTCATTCAAACCAAACACAGTCCAGAAATTTTGAATGAGGAAGAATTTAAAAGTAATGTATTGATTTGTTTAGCAAGACAGTGCACATTTCAGGCTATAGCACGTTATTGCTTACTCTTTATCCAGTGAAAGATAAGATATACAAGGAAAGGTATGTGATGAACAGAGAAAGATATTCAAAGGTATCCAATGAAAGACTGGAAAGAAAGATGTGAAAAAAAGTAGTGAATGAACCTGATGAAAGTTATGCACAAGGCTGGTGAGGACAGAGCTATTGTAGATGTAATTGTTTTGTTTTGTTTTTAAAAAAGATTTATTTATTATTATGTATAGTGTTCTGCCTGCATGTACACCTGCACACCAGAAGAGTACATCAGATCACATTATAGATGGTTGTGAGCTACCATGTGTTTGCTGGGAATTGAACTCAGGACCTCTGGAGAGGCAGTCAGTTGCCCTTAACCTCTGAGCCATCTCTGCAGCCCATAGATGTAACTGTTAAAGAGAACAGCACTATTAAAACACATGAGTCTAGGGGGGCCATGGCCTTCCAAAATAGTCTTACCTACTGAGGCTCAAGTGGCTAAACTTAAGTCACTAGGATAATGACAAAGCAACTCTTTAGTTTCAAAACACCACAGTGGACCACTTGTAGAATGTTAAGAGTTTCAATATGGATATTTCCCCCTGGCTCATGTGTTTCAACATTCGATTCCCAAGTGGTAAGACTGTTTTGGGAGGTTCTGGGCTTCATGGCAATAGAAACCATAAGACGAAAGTTGGTATCAGGGGCTGGGGTGTTGTTGTGGTAGGCCTGACCATGCCTTTTTTTTGGAGGAATGTGGACTTCAGGACCTTGGATTAGAAAAGGAGTTGAACATTTTAAGTGGGGATGAATGGGGCATAGTAGTCGGAGCATAGAAGCCAGTGGTACTGAGGGTGATTTGAAATGTGGGGGCCCAGTTCAAGAGGTTTCAAAGGAGATGCTACCATGTGGCCTAGAGACTGTTCTTGTTATATTTTGGCAAAGAATGTGGCTGCTTTCTGCCCTTGTGCAGAAACTCTGCGTGAGGCTAAACTGAAGAGTTAGGATTAACAGTGTTGGCAGAGGAGATTTCCAGACAGCCTTGCTTTGACTGTGTTACTTGGTTATTAATGGTCATGGTTATGTAGCTCTTATAATAAAAAGGGGAAAGAATGTGCAGTTTGAGGGGAAAAGGAGTACCAGGAAGTGTAATTGAAGCAAGTCCAGTGCTCCAGGAGATAAAAGCTTAAAGAAAAACCTGATGCTAACTGGAATCAAGGGAGTGGTGACTTCAGGGCAAGACCCTACTGAGCTAAGCAGGCTTCCAACTTGTGAAAAGGAAGTAAAGAAAGGCTTAGGGCCTGGTGTGGTGCTGCACAACTTTAGTCCTAGCACTCAAGAGACAGAGGCCCGCAGACCTCTGAGTTCAAGGCTAGCTTGTTCTACAGAGTGAGTTCCAGGATAGCCAAGCTTAGGCAGTGAAGGAAACCATCAAAATCAGAAAGCTAATGAAGATAAAATTGAGTGAGGGGGTCATGTTTCAGCCTCAGCAAGCAGCAGAACTTGGAAGCTTTGGCCATATGGTTCTGGCTTTAGAGTCAAGGACAGAAGAAAGGGTTATAGAATCTTCTTCCTCTGTGGCTAAGGAAAGCCACTAAGAGCAGGCATGTGTCAGGGGTGTCCCTGCATGGAGGCCCAGAGAGGCCATTGTGTGAAGTTGTGAAGGTGAAGTAGCTTTAAAGCCCTCAAAATGTTAGGGATGCCAGAGCTATGAGATACCTGCTGAGGAGAGCTGCTAACGGGGAAGCCTGGTACAGCCAATAAAGCTGGAAGGAGCTGGAGATCTGAAGAGTGTTTTGACATCAGACATGGAGATGCAGAGTTTGGAGTTGCCCAGCTGGTTTTTGGTCTTGCTTTTGTCCAATATTTCCTCACCATGCTCCTTTCCTCCTCTTTGAAATGGTTACGTATACCCTGTAGCATTATATGTTGGAAGTATATGATCTGCTTTTTTCACTTTGGCTTTACCGGGGATTACAGTTAGGAGATTGTACGAGTCTCAGAAGGACTTTGAACTCATGTGTTTGAATGCTTGGTTCATAGGGAGTGGCAGTATTAGGAGGTGTGGCATTGCTGGAGGCAGTGTGTCACTGTGGGAGCTAGCTTTGAGGTGTCAGAAGTTCAAGGTAGTTCACTTCCTGCTGCCTCTGCAGATCCAGATGTGGAATTCTCAGCTCTTTCTCTAGTACCATGTCTGCCTGCATGCCACCATGCTTCCGGCCATGGGTGATAGTGGACTAAACCTCTGAAACTGTAAGCCAGCCCCAATTAAATGTTTTCCTTTATAAGAGTTGCCGTGGTCATGGTGTCTCTTTACAGCCATAGAAACCCTAACTAAGACACTGTGATTCCATTTGTACAACATTATGAAAATGATTAAATTATAGATTTTTCCCAGTAAGATCAGTGTTTGCCAGGTTTCAGGATGTGGTTTGGGAAAGGTCACACAATTGTGAATTTCAGGTCATGTTTGGCTACACAGTGAGTTCATAGTCACCTTGGTCTATATGAGTCCATATCAGAAAACTTAAGGCACAAAAAACCTGCAACAACAACAAAATCTGGATAAAGGTTTTTTAATCTTTCGGGCAGTTGCTAGTTTCTGAGTGACAGAGAGTTGGAAAGTGAGCCATGTGTGGTACTGTAGGAGAGATAGGGAGACTGTGGGTCCAGCTGGATGCCTATTTTCTCTTTTTAGAATATGAAAAGCTAGTCATAAGCCATAGCTTCCCCTTCAGGAATGTATTTTTCTTTTCTTTTTTCACTATACCTTAAATATCAAAAAGGTTTATTAGTAATTTTCA
Source organism: Acomys russatus (assembly GCF_903995435.1). Taxonomy (NCBI): domain Eukaryota; kingdom Metazoa; phylum Chordata; class Mammalia; order Rodentia; family Muridae; genus Acomys; species Acomys russatus. Next base: position 111,860,964 of record NC_067169.1, read on the forward strand.
GTTAGCAACAAACATGTACATGGAGTCATCAGTGGGTCACAGGCTCACAGACCGTTAGTGATGTTGTAGACGTGCCAGCTGATTCTGAAAACTCCATCTTCTTGAAGTAAAACATGAGTCAGTGTCATTGCAACAGAATTCCAGGCATAGCAGGAGCAACAGGTAAACCGATGTCTAGTTTTAATGTCTTAAGAACAGGGAAGGCTACTTATTTAGAATGCAGTTTTCAAAAGAAGCCTTAAGAGTCTTCAAGATGAGAAAAAAATTCCTGTGCCCCCTCTGCTGGCCATACTGGAGAATAACAGGTGAAGAAATGACCGGAATGATCTTTAAACACTTGTGTACGTTCCTAGGAGCAATTACAGAGCTTAGACAGCTACATGTCTTCACATATTCTTACACAGAAAGCACACATAAGTACATTCTAATTATAATATATACCTACATTAGCACAAGTAGTTGAGAGTACCTTCTCTGGCCTTACACAGACCAGCTATATCATATTTAGTGTTTTATAACCCTGAACAAATTTATTAATGTTTTGTTTTAAATTTTTATTTCATTTTTTGTTATTTTAGTTTTTGAGTCAGGCTTTCACTGTACATCCCTGGATGTCCTTGAACTCACTGTATAGTCCAGGCTGGCCTTCCTTGCACTCACAGAGATCCTCCTGTCTCTGTCTCCTATTAAAGGTATGTGCCACCATACCGAGAATATTTATTATCTTGAAATGTATGCCTGTAAGGACATAGGTGTGTGTATATATAGATATCTATCTGTTCTCATAATGTATAAAAAGGACTAATGAGTACCTATTAGGCACACAGTAAATGGGAGCTATTGCCCTTCTGCTATCCTTGTTGCTCTACCAGATTCAGAGTTGCAGCTCACTTATATATAATTTGGGAATGCTAGCAAATATTACTTGGTCTTAACACTGTTCCTAGCAACTATTATGCAGGCTTTCTATCTGTTTTCTCAGTTTATCCTCACAACAGCTCTATGAAGGAGTGCCTATTGTTATTTTCTTGCTGAGGAAAAGAAGTCTCCAAGGGGAGGCGGTATGGTACTTATTCAAAGCCATACAACTGGGAATTGGAAGAATAGGACATTCTTAAACAGTATACTACTTCTGCCACATGGGTTGGATTAAATGATGTTTCTTGCAAAGTGCTCAGTATACTAGTATTTGTACCATAAGCATACAACAAAAAACTATGAAAATTTCAACTATGTCCATTGCTACATACATGTATGCATTACATGCCTACCTATGGGTAATATATGAACAGATAATTTAATATCAGATATGCATATGTATGTAAACATACAGATACATACGTAAGTCTTCACACAGGGTTATTCTACCAATTGCATTCAATCCATTCATTGAGCACATATATAATATTGTGGGGGCTTTTCTGGGCAGTACAGATGAAGCATTAAGGAAAGAATTAAAAACCTCTAGTTTTGTGGACCTCACATCATAGTAAGTGAGAAAGTGATATATATATAATTGGTTAGATAGTGATATGTTTAGGACAAAGTACAGACAGGAAAAAGAAAGATGAAACACTAGGCAAATAATTGACATTGTGAGTAGGGTAGTCTGGGGAGGGCCAATTAAATAGTTCTTTAAAAGTATTATTATTAAAGGGGTAGAAATGTGGGACATATGGTTGCTTGTGTCAAGATATTCCTGGGCTGAGGAGCAGCAAGGTGAATTGGCCTGGGGCAGGACAATGCTTAGCATATTAAAGCCAGTGTGTCTGTTGGCAGCTATTTGAAGGAAAAGAATGGTGATGGATCACAATGTATTGGACTTTTTAGTTGCTGTTATAAGGCTTTGGCTGTTGCTCCAAGGTGGAGAACCATGGTAGGATGATGAGCAGAAGAATGGTCTAGTCTAATATGCTTTATAATATTACTTCAGAGCTGGGGAAATAGCTCAGTTGGTAAACTGCATGCAGTGTAAGAATGAGGATTTGAGTTCCATCTCTAAAACACATTTAAAAATCTGGACATGGTGGTGTAAGCTTGCAACCAATCCCAACAATGGAGAGGCAGAGACAGGCAGAGCCCTGGGCCTTACTAGTAGGAAGTCTAACTCAGTTGGTAAGTTCCAGACCAGTAAGAGATCTCATCTCAAGAAAAAAGGGTAGATAGCACCCTAGGAACAATGCCTATGTTTGTCCTATGGCATGCACATGTATGCACACATGTAGGCACATGTACTCCCACACACATACATATATACACTCTCCCACATATGTACCTACATATACATGCACTGATATACACATGAACACACACACACAAAGATTATTCTGCATAGTTTTTGAAAATAGCAACAAATTAAGGGTAAAAGAAAGAGATACGGTGGAATAATGGTTTTGGTATGATTCTGTATATAGTTTGACAGTATAGCCAATAGGATTTGCTAGTAAATTGAACCAAGATTCTGGGAGAAAGAGAATAAACCCAGTAATGGCAGGAGTGTTGGTCTAAGCATTGGGGTTTCTTCACCAGATATATTGTTTCTTAAGACAAGATCTCTCATTATAGAGGAGCTGCTTTGTGTTCAGCAATGATAGGGGATTAGGTTTTGAACATGTTAAGTGTAAGATGCCAATTAGACATCCACATGGAGACACAAATATGTGAGTACATCTGCATCTCTGAAGTTTAGGAAAGAGATCCAACCTGAAGATAGATAAGAACATTGTGAATTGTTGGAAACTAGAAGATGGTCAGAGGTTTGAGACTAGATAAGATTACCAAGGAAGTGAGCACCAATAAGGAAAACTGCTTCAAAGGCTAAGCCTCACGACTCAGTAAAGTATCAAAAGATGAGAAGGAGCTAATGAAAGAGATGAAAAGGAATGGTCAGTAACTTAAGAAATCAGGATGGTGAGGTGTGGGGTCCTGGGAACCGATGTTTTCAAGAATGACCACTTTTGCCACATGCTACTGATAGTCCACGTCACATCTGAGATGTGCCTGAATCCGGGAGAGTCATCAGCGACTGTGAGAAGAGTAGTTTACAATAGAATGAGGAGACAGAAAGCTTGATTTAAAATGGGTTCATTCCACTGGGGCTCACAGAGCCTGAACCAACAATCAAAGAGCATGCATGGGCTAGAGATAGGTCCCCTACACATATGGAGCAGATATGTAGCTAGTTCTTCATGTGGGTCCCTGACAATAGGAGTAAGGGCTATCTCTGACTCTGTTGCTTGCCTTTGGATCCCTTTACCCCAGCTGGGATGCCTTGTCAGGCACCAGTGAGAGAGGGTGTGCTTAGTCCTGCTGAGACTTGGGATGCCATTGTGGGTTGGCACACCTTGGGGGCCTCCCCTTCTCTGAGAAGAAGGAGAGAGTAGAATGGGGGAGGGGGCATGAGAGTGGGACTAGGAGGAGAGGAGGGAGGCGGCTGGGATCAGGCTGTAAAGTGATGAAAAAGGAGAGAAATGGGGGCGGGGGGGGGAGAGAGTGAGACACAGAGAGACAAAAAGACAAAGAGACAGAGAGACACGGAGAGGGGGGTGGATGGAAAGGACAACACCATGCCCTTGAGGATAGGAGAGAGAAAGAAGGTCCTTTCAGAAGTTAGAAACGGGAAAGCAACATGGTGAGACACACCTATAATCGTAGCAATTTGGGAAGCCGAGGCAGAAGGATCACCACAAACTCAAGGGCAGTCTAGGCTGCATGGTGAGTTTATATGTAGTGTGGGAGGCAAACCCCAACTATAGAGTCAGACTTTATTTCAAAACTCAAAGCAAAATGAAGGAACAACACAACTAAACAGTGAAAGTAAAACAAAACCAAACCACCTGAGTTTTGCTGTGAAGGAGAGCAAAGAATGGAGCAAAGGCTGAGGGGGGAGTTGGGAATGTGTGTGTGTGTGTGTGTGTGTGTGTGTGTGTGTGTGTGTGTGTGTGTGTGTGTGTGTCTGTGTGTGTGTGTGTGTCATGCTGGCATGAATCCTAGGGCCTTGTACATGATAGGCAAGTGCTCTACACTGGTCTATGCCCTAGCCTGTGATAATTTGCTTTTTCAAATGGAGATAAGTCCTGGTGTACCTGATGATTGGAATGGTCCACTGGAATCCCTAGCCAGGAGCCAACTGATAGTGCTGAAGATAGACAGAAGACCTTCTAATCGCTACCCTGGAATAGGAGGAGGAGGAGGGATGAGATTTCATGTACAGGCAAAGTTTACTCTTAGCTAGGAGTCTTGAAATTCTACCTGTAACCAAAGGAAAATAGCATCTATGGGCAAAATGTTGCAACATTCTTAAAGAAACAGGAGGCAAAATCATTTGCTGAGTATGGAAGTAACTGCCAGATATTAGAAGGAGAAAAAAAGTGTGAAATGTTGTTCAACGGATGTCGAATAAATGGTCTAGGAGATTATGATATGATCTGTGGTAAGCTTAGTAGTGCCCCTGGGGTTGGAACTGGTACCTAAAGATGTAAAGTTCAAAATACTGTGTGTTCCCTCAGTTCATTCATGCACAGAAATGCAGACACAGGAGAGATGGAGAACTTCATTCAACCAGGAAAATAGCTTAGATACCATAAGAGATTCGAAGCCCAAGATAATTGAAGATGGCCAAGGAGAGGTATGTAAACAGTGAAAAGGTGGTGTGATCACTGCAGTGGTGGTTCGGTGCGTTGAAGGACTTACTGCTTGATTTGTAATGTAAATTAGTACATTGTAAAAGTAGGCAGGGATGCGTTGGATAATTGCACATTTGAGATATGGGAAAAGGACAGATATCATAGGGAAGCCTAAGTATAGGAGATTAGGAAGTATCACAGGATCTCTGCAACACAAAGTGCCATGGTGTTGTCGTTGGCCATTCTGTGAACGGAGTTATGTCAGCTGTATATCCCACAGCCCCTTTCCTCCCAGAACTTGGGCTGTTCCTGTGACTTATTTTGACTGGAGAAAGAGGGTGATGTGGTGGTGTAAAATTTAGAGTATTGATCTGAGATTTTCTGCTTTGTGCTTCATGGTATGCTGTCCTCTATCTCACATCACAAGCCAACCATAAACAAAACAAACACTCAGTGAGAGGGAAACTGCAGCACAGCCCCTAGCTAGCCTACCACTAGAGGCATGGGTATGCCTTGGGGTATACACACAGAGGAGCTGCTAAACAGTTTCCAGTTGCAGAAATAATACAGTTCTTTGTTGTTTTAAGCTGTTGAGTTTGGGGGTAGTTTGTTATGCAGCTATGAGTAATTAACACAGGAAAGTATGACTGAAGTAGTGAGTGAGGTAGGGTTGAGGATACAGTCATGGAAATTCAAGGAGCAAAAACAACAACAAAAACAAAAACTGTATTAGGAAGATCATCATCACTCAGCTGGATAACTTTAAAACTTATGTGTATGTGTGCATGTTTGTTTGACCATTATAACATGTATGTGTGTGTATCGGATATCAGTGAAGACCAGAAGAGGGTGTTGAATCCTTTGCAGCTGGAATTGTAGGAATCTGCGAGTCACTTAACCTGAACTCTGATCTTCTGCAAGAGCAACAAGTGCTTTTAACTACTGAGTCACCTCTTTCATCTTTAGTGGGGTTATTTATTTATTTATTTATTTATTTATTCCCTTTACATCCCTCCTCTCCTCCTGGTCCCACCCTCCCTCCCTCTTTACCCTATTCCCCTTCCCTACTCCTCAGAAAAGGGGAGTGCCCACCCACCCCGCACCAATCTATGCCAGCACATCAAGTCACATCATGACTGAGCAGCCTGCCAAGGGGAAATAATAAAAAACAGACAATAAGCATATAGAAGCGTGTATGAACTCCACATGAATTTCATTATCCCAAACAGATATGTATATTGCTATTACATAGACATGTCCTGCTGTTTGGCACAGATAAATGGAACAGAGTCACAAAAATTTACAAAATATACTTCAAAATACATACTTGAACAATTATATATGAGTACTTGGGCTCAAATTATAAATGCATTAACATTCACACATGCTACACAGAAATGCTCCCAAAGTACACACATATATGCTAATGGACAAACCCACAAGCGCATGGATGAATACTGACTACACAGGCACATAATCTCACATAGAGACGAACAGATAATACATTTAAGTACACTTGGACTCACACTGATGTCCAGAGACTTGGACAGTCAAATGCACACATGTACCTCAACACACAACACACTTATTTTCACCTATGTATGGCAATAGAATGTTTGCATGTGAACATAAACACAGGATACATGTTACAGCTTTTTTCATGCATTCACCAGAACAGGAAAACACATGTGCACATAAAAATATAAGCATCAAAACATCTGTGACCAAGTATGAGCACATTTGAGCATGGACACATGGACCTTCACACTTCTGAAAGGGCATGCATATATCTAGTCCTAAGCATTTATGTTTTGTTAGCACTAAGACAATTGAGAATGCTTTTGTCATACATGTTTTTCTTTGATTTCTTTCTTTCCCCCTTCTTCTTTTTCCCTCCCTGGGCACACTGGGGGATGGAACTTAGGGTCTTTCACATGCAAGAGAAGCACTCTCCCACTGAGCCACAGTCCTGTGCGTTGGGTATATGGTGAAGTTAGTTTAGATTTGAAGTCTCTTCTGTTTTATCCGGCTGATGTGATGGGAGGCCTTTCCATAGCAGCCACTGGGCTCCTGCTTTACTGAGAGCAGAGGAATCTGGAGCTGCAATGAGAACAGCTAACCAAGCCTTTAAACTATTGAGAGGGGGGATGAGAAGCACTGGTTTCTGTGCTTATAGTAGCATACCTTCTGGGTTTGCAGATGTCCAGTACAACCCACTTGAAATCCCAGTTTTGCTTTTTATCTGTCTCCTTGGGTTAGTCACTTTATCTCTCTGAGCCTCAGTTTCCTCATTTAGAACACTGATAATGGTAACAAGTACACCAAAGGGTTAGTTTAAGTGTTAATGGAAAAAAAAAGTAGTTATGAGACAGGATGATGTGTGATATATAGTGAGCTATTAGTGTTAGGGGTCACTGTTGGTGATGGTTTAGGTTAAAACTCTTCTCAGCTAGAGAGCCCTACATCTCCACCATTAGTTCCACCTGTTACAGCCTTAACTTCAGAGATGACAGTGGGATATAGGTCAGGGAAACTTTAGACTTGGGAGGGTGAGGATAGATCAGGCTCAGAACATTCAAAAATGGGAGGGGGTGCTTTTAGGAAAAGGCACACATATGTATAATGCATCATCAGGTAACAGGGAACCTTAGACAGAAATTACCCTTCCAAAGCCCTGTCTGAAGGCCAGCTAGTGAACTTTCAATGCATTCTGTCCCCAACAATGCTACACAATGTGAACATGGAAGGAGACAAAATGTCATTGTTTTATTTTTTCCCAGATCTCTGGGGAAATATATTTAAAGAAACATTGGAAAAATGAAGAAATGACATGCCATAAAGGAACAGTTCAACTCATTTACACAAACTGATTCATTCGAGTAACTAGCATTTAGATTTAAAAAAAAGTACAAACTGGAAAAGGGAGAGTCAATTTTCTTTAATGGCATGGCCCTTGGAGCAGCTGGGCATAGCACACTGATGAGCTGATCTGTGAGTCATTCCCATTCTCTGGAAGAACTCCTAGTGTTCCTGCAAAGCCCCACATGATGACTACTCATCTGTACCATTTCTTCTGAACTTTGCTTCAAGTGAGTCCCTCTTACTTGAGTGCCAGAATTTTGTGCCAGTCTCCATTTAACTTATCAGTTTTGTTGTCTCCGGTCTACCTTTCCCATTAGACTCTGAACTCCTTTTGAGAATAAGACTCTGCTTTTCATTTTTTTGCATCTTTGTATCATCAGTGCTTAACTCAGAGATGACTCAGAATGAGACATCAATAGAAGTATACCAAACATTAATGTCTGTCATGCTGTCAGTCACTTTCTTTCCTTGTTGACATTTGTGATATTTGTAGTCTGGAGCACACAGTGTGTCACAATTTTGGCCCTAAGCCATATTCCTCCTGGTGCCGATGACTCTCAAATTGTTTCATACTTGTAACTACAGGATTCCCCAAATGATTAGATTGTATAAAAGAAGGGTATTCTTGCATCTATTTCTTATTCTGTGGGCTGTTTGGACCTATAATAAGTTTTCAACCACCACAGTTTGATTGTGAAATGGCACTGTGCTATTGGGATGCCATCATTTCAATGCCTTTGTATTGACAGCAATTTGCCAGAAAAAAAAATAGGAACCCAAGCTGTGGTGGAAATGATCTCTCCAAGGTTCGGGGATTCACTCCTCTCCTCAGCTGCTTTCAATGGATTCATGAACACTAGCAAAATTGAACTTGCTGGATATTTGGACTTTTGCCCAATGTTGATTCTACTTTGTAGGCATTAACATCTTGATTATACAAGCAATTATTCCAGACATTGTGGGGTTCAACATGGCCAGGAAGATATTAGAATATGTAGTAATTCATCAAGAGGCCAGTCCATAGAGTAGATGGGGGATTTAAGCATGTAATGAGTGAGAAGTTTTATAGACTATTGAATGAAAGAATCAAAAGATATTCTGCATATTTATACACTTATAAATATTTACAGAACTTTTAAAGATAGAGTCTGTCATTTTTCAGTTTCCATGCTGGTTATTGTCAATACCCATTGTGACTCCATTGGAGCCTATGCTCACAGGAGGAATGCTGTGGTATGCTCAACTCTGCTGGATCTCCATAGAAGAGAGCTGGAATGTCTTGTGCAACAGTGCTCTGAGCTCCCAAGAGCAAAGAATAGAGGGCAGTCTACTTTGATAACCACATTAACACACTACTAACATCTGTTAAAGCCAAAGACAACACTATCTCCAGGAATTAACCTTCTGAACTACTGAATCATGACCCTCAGTGGAGTGAAAGTTAGACAACAAGGGCCTGCTTGTCAGGGATTCCTCAGACAGAGGAATATTTTCCAGCAAAGACAGCATAAGAATCCTGGTTCAGCTTTACACATTGTAAGCATAGGATATATTTGTGTGAGAAACAAGCAGACAGTAAATGTAAATCAACTTTTGCTGATGCCTTGCGACTTGCAGCATGGATTTCACCCCAAAAACAACATAATATAGGATTGTCCCAGGAAGCAGCATTTTCCCATTCATACCTAAAAAAGTGTTTCCCCCTTCCTTTAAGAAGACAGTGGGTAGATCTGGGTAGGGGTTTGAAGTTTACTGCACCTATTGTCCTTGGCTGGTGCCATAGTTTGAGCAGGACCCCTGAGCCCAGATCCGCCCATCATAATGTTCTGCTTGTAGGTTTCTAGGACCCTCCGGATCTTTCTTTTTTTTTCTCCTTTTTTTATTATTAATTTATTCAAATTACATCTCAGTTGTTAGCCCATCCCTTGTATCCTCCCATTCCTCCCTCCCTCCGACTCCCCCCCCATTCCCTTTCCCTATGACTGTGACTGAAGGGGACCTCCTCCTCCAGTATATGCTCATAGGGTATCCAGTCTCTTCTTGGTGACCTATTATCCTTTCTCTGAGTGCCACCAGGTGTCCCCATTAAAGGGACATGGTCAAATATGGGGCACCAGAGTTTGTGTGAAAGTCAGATCTCCTTCTCCACTTAACGGTGGAGAATGTCCTGTCCATCGGCTAGGCTGGGTAGGGGTTCAAAGTTTACTGCCTATATTTTCCTTGGCTGGTGCCATAGTTTGAGGAGGACCCCAGGACCCAGACCCGCCTGTAGTTTTCCAGGACCCTCTGGATCCTTCTATTTCCTCATTCTCCCAGGCTTCTCACACCTAGAGTCTCAATAGGATGTCCTCCCTTCTGACCCACTTTCCTGGTAGGTAAAGTTTTTCACGGGGACGTACCCCTTGAACTAGTGTCTTGATATAAGTGAGTATATACCATTTAACTCTTTTTGCTTCTGGGTGAACTCACTCATTATGATCATTTCTAGTTCAATCCATTTGTCCACAAATTTCAGGAATTTCTTGTTTTTAATAGCTGAGTAGTATTCCATAGTGTATATGTACCACAGTTTCTTTATCTATTCTTCTACTGAGGGACACGTAGGCTGTTTCCATGTTCTGGCTATTATGAATAAGGCAGCTATGAACATGGTTGAGCATATGTCCCTGTTGTGTGGTAGTGCATCTTCTGGGTATATTCCAAGGAGTGGAATAGCTGGGTCTTGAGGAAGCCCTATTCCCATTTTTCTGAGAAAGCACCAGATAGATTTCCAAAGTGGTTGTACTAGTTTGCATTCCCACCAGCAATGAAGGAGTGTTCCTCTCTCTCCACATCCTCGCCAGCATGTGGTGTCACTTGAATTTTTTATCTTAGCCATTCTGACGGGTGTAAGATGGAATCTCAGTGTCGTTTTGATTTACATTTCTCTGATGACTAAGGAGGTTGAGCATTTCTTTCAGTGTTTCTCAGCCATTTGATATTCCTCTGTTGAGAATTCTCTGTTTAGTTCTGAGCCCCATTTCTCTCTTGGGTTATTTGGTTTGGTGGTGCTTAATTTCTTGAGTTCTTTATATATTTTGGCTATTAGACCTTTGTCAGATGAAGGGTTGGTGAAGATCTTTTCCCAGTCTGTAGGCTGTCGCTTTGTTCTCTTGAAAGTGTCACCTGCCTTACAGAAGCTTCTCAGCCTCATGAGGTCCCATTTATTAATTGTTGACATTAAGGCCTGGGCTGTTGGTGTTCTGTTCAGGAAGTTGTCTCCTGTGCCTATGTGTTTCAGACTCTTCCCCACTTTTTCCTCTAACTGGATTAATGTCTCTGGTTTTAGGTTGAGGTCTTTAATCCACTTGGACTTGAGTTTTGCGCATGGTGACAAATAGGGGTCTAATTGCATTTTTTTACATGTAGACCTCCAGTTAGACCAGCACCATTTGTTGAAGATGCTGTTGTTTTTCCATTGAATGGATTTGGCTTCTTTGTCAAAAATCAAGTGCCCAAATGTGTGTGGATTCATCTCTGGGTCTTCAGTTCAATTCCATTGATCCACTAGCCTATTGCTGTGCCAGTACCATGCTGTTTTAATTACTGTTGCTCTATAGTACAGCTTGAGATCAGGTATGGATATTCCTCCAGAGGATCTTTTATTGTATAGGCTTGTTTTTGCTATTCTGGGCTTTTTGTTTCTCCATATGAAGTTGAGAATTGTTCTTTCAATATCTTCAAAATATTTTGTATGTATTCTGATAGGGATTGCATTGAATCTGTAAATTGCTTTTGGTAAGATGGCCTCTGGATCTTTCTATTTCCCCATTTTCCCATGCTTCTTTCACCTAGAGTCCTAAGAGGCTGTCCTCCCCTCTGTTCCACTTTCCTGGTAAGTGAAGACTTCATGGGACATGCCTCTTGGGCTAGTGTCCAGATGTAAGTGAGTATATACCATTTGAGTCTTTCTGCTTCTGGGTTAACTCACTCATTATGATCATTTCTAGTTCAATCCATTTGTCCACATATATTGGGAATTCCTTGATTTTAATAGCTGAGTAGTATTCCATAGTGTAAATGTGCCATAGTTTCTTTATCCATTCTTCTACTGTTGGACACTTAGCCTGTTTCCATGTTCTGGCTATTATGAATAAGGCTGCTATGAACATGGTTGAGCAAATTTTCTTGTTGTGTGCTGGAGCATCTTCTGGGTATATTCCAAGGAGTGGAATAGCTGGGTCTTGAGGAAGCTCTATTCCCAGTTTTCTGAGATATCACCAGATAGATTTCCAAAGTGGCTGTACTAGTTTGCATTCCCACCAACAATGAAGGAGTGGTCCTCTCTCCCCACATCCTTGCCAGCATGTGGTGTCGCTTGAATTTTTGATCTTAGCCATTCTGATGGGTGTAAGATGGAATCTCAGAGTTGTTTTGATTTGCATTTCCCTGATGACTAAGGAGGTTGAGCATTTCTTTAAGTGTTTCTCAGCCATTTGATATTCCTCTGTTGAGAATTCTCTAGATCTAGCCAATGGACAGGACATTCTCCACAGTTGAGTGGAGAGTGGGGTCTGACTTTCACACGAACTCTGGTGCCCCATATTTGACCAGGTCCCCTGGATAGGGAGACCTGATGGCACTCAGAGGAAGGATAGCAGGCTACCAAGAAGAGACTTGATACCCTATGAGCATATACAGGGGGATGAGGTCCCCCTCAGTCACAGTCATAGGGGAGGGGAGTAAGGGGAAAATGGGAGGGAGGGAGGAATGGCAGGATACAAGGCATGGGATAACAATTGAGGTGTAATATGAATAAATTAATAAAATATATAAAAAAAGACAGTGGGGATAAGAAAAGTAGTAACAGTATTAAGATGCAGGTCACATTGGCACTAATACAATAAAACTAACTTTTGGCTACAAGTAGTGTCATTCGTGATAACTGTCATAAGAACTAATTACAGGAACTCTGAGGCTGAAGCTAAAGAGCAAGGCAGTGAGAATGAGACAGGGAAGTCTAATGAAAGTTTTACTACAAATGTTAGCACAGCATGCTTGTCATTGCAACCTCACGAAAAGACTTTATAGTTCTCATGATAAGTACTGGCAGAAAGGTCTGCCAGTTCATGTTTTAAGCTTTATACTACAGCATTTGAAAGCAAACTTTACCCTTTTACCTTTTAGTGCATCCTTTTTGAGATAAGATTTCACTGTATAGTATACAAGCCAGCTTCAAAGTCACTGTGTCACCTAGGCTGACCTTGAACCGATGATCTTCGTGGCACAACTCCCAAATTGCAGGATTACAGGTTTGTGCCACAGTACTTGGCAGTTTTCTCTGATACATCTTGTCTATGTATTATATGTATATATGTACATGTGTGTATATGTGCCTTCAAGGCAAAGGTTGATACCAGCTGTTTTAATCTGTTATTCTCTATTGGATATTTTGGGACAGGATCTCTCACTGAACCTGGAGCACACACATTTTGCAAGGTTGAGGACCACTTAAGCTTCAGGGATACTCCTGTCTCCATTTTCTCAGTGCTAGAATTACAAATGGATGCTATTGTGCCTGGATATTTTACACAATACCTGTGGAGTTCAGAAGAGGGTTCCAGATCCTCTAACACTGGATTTGTGAACTGCCCTTTGGATGCTGGGAAATGACCCCTGGTCCTCTGCAAGAGCAGGAAGTGCTCTCAATAGCTGAGCCACCTCTAGTCTCCCTGCTATGTTCTAAATTAAAGCAGCTCATCCTTAGTACACATGAGAAATTTTTTCCAAATCTGCTTTATATGAGTAAGACTAAACAGCATTGCTCTTAAATCAGTATCTGGAGCATGCATATTTTTATTTATAACACTTATGTAATACATGTGAAAATTTAAAAGACAAGTGAATGCTATATAGTGATGACACGTGTAATCACAATGAAATATTCACCTTTTTGATGATTCATGGTATATGAACTATGCAGCATGACATATATAAATTATTCCTATATACATATAATGTCTCTAGATTTACTAACTTGAAGTGAGGCTGAGCTGAACACCAGTGTTACAGCTTACTGCATTCTTTTCCTAGAATTGCTTAGGTGTGTAGTATTGTGGACAGCTCAAGGGATGGGTGCCCTTATGAGCTGACTTTCTAGTGCTCATTTGGTGTACCTGGGTGAGTGGTATGATACTTCTGAGTCAGTACAAAACCACACTCTATGGAGTCTGAACAAAACAGAGCACACTGTGAAATTCCACCTGTCAGATCTCCTAAATGGACCCCTTTACAGGTTTTGACAAAGAGTTTTAATTCTAGTCCCTCAAATACATCTGGGTAGAAGATTATAATGGTGGAAAATATAAGCTCTAGGGGTCTCACACATAGCAGGAATTTAATGAGTAGGTGAATGAAGTAAAACTTTGGGTAAAGCAGTATGCTTTTGCTCAGCAGTTCTGCTAACATGTTCCATAAAACATGGGGTCCCACAAATCATTCCAGAGAGCTTATGAGGCTGGAACTACTTTCCCGTAATAGTAATATGATATTTGCCTTTTCGCTGGTATTTGCACTGAAGGTACAGAAGCAATGGTGGATACTCTGCTGTCTTGTCAGCATAAGACTAGATAGTAGCACCAAGCTGCTCTAGCAGCCATTATTTTCTTTACTGCCAGCACGCACAGCCAAGAAAGGAGGGGCAGATCTTACAAGAATGCCCTTGATTAGGCAGTAAAAATATTAATTTTATTGAATCTCAACCCTTAAGTACTTGTGCATAAATCACCACTGCACACTGAAGTGTGAGGGTTGTCAAGAAAAAAGTGCTTCTGCTGCTTTTGAACTGCATGCTGAACTAGCCACTTCTTTTCACGGAAGTGTCCCTCCCCTTCCTAACTAGAAAGACAGCTGACAGACTGTGGTAATTCAGATTTGGGCACTTGACAAATGTTTTCTCAAACTTGAGTAAACGTTGAGCCTGTCGCTTCAAGGAAAACAGCTGACAAGTAGTTGTTGCCAATGATGGAATCTGAGTTTTCAAGCTAAAACTGGAAGCTTAGAAATGGTGTAGCCACCCCTGTGAGCTTGACAGTTTCCTAACACTTGCAGACTTTCCTAATGAGTCTAGAGGTAGATACCATTAACAAATGTGATACCTAAAACAAAGTAAAGTTAAAAATGTAAATATTTGGAAGATGTTTACAACGCAGAAACAGATATCCATTTTAACTTACTACAATGTATTGAGCTGTACAGAACACACATCACACTAATTTGAAGCATATGTTATAGCTTTTAAAATGTATACACATAAAGCTGTGTGTGCTTTCGCTTGCCTTTGCATCTCCCTCCCTCAGTCCAGAGGCCTAGTTAACTGTAGTCGGTGTCATAAGATCTATAGCTATCCCTATTACAGACTTTATATGAATGGAATTCTGCCACATGTGGTAGTCCTGACAGATTTCTAGCACTATAGGTTTTTCAAAAGCTGTCCATGCTATATAGCATGTACCACTACCTAATTGCTCTCATAGTGAGATTATATTGCATTAGATGAGAATTATTTAATTTCTATTTTCTTTTGTATTTTATTAATTTATTCATATTACATCTCAATTGTTATTCCATCCCTTGTATCCTCCCATTCATCCCTCCCTCCCATTTTCTCCTTATTTCCCTCCCCTATGACTGTGACTAAGGGGGACCTCCTCTCCCTATATATGACCATAGGGTATCAACTTTCTTCTTGGTAGCCTGCTATCCTTCCTCTGAGTGCCACCAGACCTCCCCATCCAGGAGATGTGGTCAAATATGGGGCACCAGAGTTCATGTGAAAGTCAGTCCCCACTCTCCACTCAACTGTGAAGAATGTCCTGACCATTGGCTAGATCTGGGTAGGGGTTTGAAGTTTACTGCATGTATTGTCCTTGGCTGGTGCCATAGTTTGAGCAGGACTCCTGGGCCCAGTTCCACCCATCATAATGTTATTCTTGTAGGTTTCTAGGACCCTCTGGATCCTTCTATTTCCCCATTCTCTCTTGCTTCACTCACCTAGAGTCCCAATAGGAGGTCTTCCCCTCTGTCCACTTTCCTGATAAGTGAAGACTTTCATGGAACATGCCCCTTGGGCTAGTGTCCAGATATAAGTGAGTATATACCATTTGACCCTTTCTGTTTCTGGGTTAACTCACTCATTATGATCATTTCTAGTTCAATCGATTTGTCCACAAATTTCGGGAATTCCTCGCTTTTAATAGCTGAGTAGTATTCCATAGTGCCATCAAAATGGCTAAGATAAAGAATTCAAGCGACACCACATACTGGCGAGGACGTGGAGAGATAGAAACACTCCTTTATTGCTGATGGGAATGCAAACTAGTACAGCCACTTTGGACATCTATCTGGTGCTATCTCAGAAAACTGGGAATAGGGCTTCCTCAAGACCCAGCTATTCCACTCCTTGGAATATACCCAGAAGATGCTCCAGCACACAACAAGAACATTTGCTCTATTTTCTTTTCTACCAGTGACAGATTACAGTTGGTACTTTGTATGCTCAGATTTTTCATCAGAAGTTTTAACTTACTTGAAATTGTACATTATATTATTAGGCCTGTGATAGTTGTATCATATGGACTATGTACATACTTTTCTTGTCATACTACAAACAATACAGCAAAGCAAGTATTTATATATCATTTACTTTATAGGCGGCATTGGAAGCAATATAGGGATGATTTAAAGAATATAAGAGGATATGTCCCAATTCAGTGTTTTTTGAAATGATCAGTGTACAGTGTTAGAATGTCACCCATGAACCAATGATCAATTCAAAACACAAGATAGGATCAATAAGCTTTTCATATAACGTGACAGCGTTCTGACACCACATTGAAGCTAGCTATCATGTGTAGAGTTTGTAGAGTCTGCTATTGTTTGAAAAGTCAACTAAACTAAAACTCCCTTTTCCAAATATATATCTGTGTAAAGACAGTTTTAAAAACACACACATCATATTGCAACCAATTGATATCAAAAGTAGATATGAGAACACAGAAGTTTTCAGTTGAGGCAATGTTTTAAAGACACATTTTTTAAGGCACTCAAAATATACAATAAACCTTTTTGTATTTTTTTCATAGGACAATATCTTCCTCTGTAGCGTAGGCTTGCCTTTAACTTGCAGATAGCCTGTTTCAAGCTAGTTTTCTTATCTTTTTAAAAAAGAAAAATACTAATATTCAAAAATTATTGCAAAGGGTTTATTTATTTATTTATTTAGTTAGTTTTCACTTTACATCCTGGTCATAACCCCACTCCTTCTCTCCTCCCAGTCCCAACCTCCTTTCCTTTCCCTTGTACCCTATTCCTCAGAAAACGGGAGCCCCCTTTCCATTCACCCCAGCTCATCAAGTTGCATCAGGACTGAATGTGTCATCTTTCCATATAGCCTGCAAGGCAGGGGAAGTGATCAAAAAGCAAGCAACAGAGTCCATGTCAGAGACAGCCCCTGATCCCCTTACTAGTGGACTCACATGAAGCTCAAGCTGCCCATTGCATGGCCCATGCATGGTCCTTGGTTGTGCTTAAGTCTCAGCAAGCCCTTCTGAGCCCTGCTTAGTTGGCTTTATTGGTCTTCTTGTGTTCCTGTCACCTCCAGGTCCTTTTCTCCTTCCCTCCACTTTCCCTCTTGAAGTACTGCTTTTATAGGCATATATCACCATTCCTTCTACCTTGTAAGGCTGTTAATGATATAAGATGCTTTTTAAAAAGATGATTGACGTTGTCTGGCCTATTCTTTTTATTCCATAAGTACATCTAGGTTGTACCCATTGTGCTCAAATGTATAGTGACAAATCAGCAGTGAATTAGGTCAGGCTCCAGTTGTCTGTCTTGTTGTTTGGTGGATTTCTCTCTCTGCTGTAGCTGCTGCTTCCCTCTCTTCTTTTCTTCTTCCTTCTTTTTCTTCCTTCTTCTTCCTTCTTCTTCTTCTTCTTCTTCTTCTTCTTCTTCTTCTTCTTCTTCTTCTTCTTCTTCCTTCTTCCCTCTCTCTCTCTCTCTCTCTCTCTCTCTCTCTCTCTCTCTCTGTCTGTCTCTCTCCCCCACTCTAATATGTGCTCTTTCTACCTTATTCTCCATCTGTGCAACCAAGAAATCATTGTTGATCAATCAAATCACATTGTTCTCTTGACTAAAACTCTGTTGTCCTTTCACAGAGCCTAGAGAACAAAATTCAGTCTCCCTGCCATGGCTTGTTACGAAGGAACAGCTTTTTCTTGCTCAGTAATTCTACATTTAGACTAGATGCCCTGGCTGTCCTGAGGTGTTTTAGATATCCTGCTCATTGTGTTCTCACAGAAGTTTTCCTGTCCCTGTCAAAATATCTAATACTGCAATAATATATTTTTCTAAGATTTATTTTTATTTATGTAGTGTGTGTGATAGAGAAATAAAGGGGTGTGTGTGTGTGTGTGTGTGTGTGTGTGTGTGTGTGTGTGTGTGCGCGCGCGCGCGCGAGCGCGCGCATGCATGCACGCGCTCTTTCTTGAGGCCAAAAGATGGCACTGAGTCTGTTGAAGCTGGAGGTATAGGCGGTTATGAACAGCCCTAGGACAATAATGCATTAATCTCTTTGTAAACCTGGCTCTTATAACAATTGAGATGTAATCTGAATAAATAATTTTTTTTTAAAGTTTAGAAAATAAACCTGGCTCTCCAAATAGATTTCCTTTTTTAAAATATGAAACAAGCCCTCACTGTGTTTCCTGGGTAGCCTAAACTTACTATGTCAGCCAGGCTCTCCTTGAACACCTACATCCTAGCACAGTCTTCTAACTGATGGAATTACAGGTATGTTCCAGCTTATAAAATTCTTTTTGGGGGGAGGGGTTTCAAGACTGGGTTTCTCTGTGTAGCCTTGGCTGTTCCTGAACTTGCTCTGCTTGTACTATGGAACTTTCTGTGTCTTTTCTGGGGGACCTGAGGTCAGATCCACTTGTATTCCAGATTGTGGTGTCTGTTCAGTGCTAGAACCCACAGACTGTGGTGGATTTGCTAGTCATGGCTCTCCCTCCTGTTCAAAAGCTGTCTGCCAGCCAGGTGTGTGGCAGTAGCCTTCAGAAGCTGCAGATCAGTTTCTGCAGGGAAGGGGACATTTTTGCTGGGTGGCCTGAGGCCGGACCCAACTCTACTACACAGTTTTGACCCCTCTCACCTGTGAGTCACAAGTACTGATGTTTTATGGTTCCCAGATCGGTCCTTAGGTTGTTGAATAAGACTCTGCTGTCCTGATGATCAAAGTGTGTGTTCGGCAGCCTCCATCTTGGATCCTTTTCCCCCTGAACTCATTGTGAACTCAACAAAGATCTGCCTGCCTCTGCCTCCCAGGTGTTGAGATTAAAGGAGTGTGACACCACTGCCTCCGGATTGTAAGATTCTTAAGGATAGTAACCATAGTGGTCACATCTATATTTCTTTCATCATGTGTGGTTAAATTATTGTTGTTTTGTTTGGTCTTGTTGACAACATTTTACATATGTAAACCCAGACTGGCCTCAAAACTCATTATGTGTCCCAGGCTTGTCTTAAAATCATTGTGTAGACCAGGCTGACTTTAAACTAAAAATAAACAACAACAAAAAGAATTCAGATAAAAAGGAACTGAAAGAAGCTATTACCTTATTAATTCTTATATTCTACAAACATTATAAACCATTCTCTCTTTGTTGATTTCTGCACACAAGTCAGAGCTCCAAAGGACCCCTCCAACACACATATCTGAAAGAAAAGAACAGAAAAACAAAAATGGAGTTCATTTTGTGTTGGCCAACTATTCCTAAGCACGTAACCTATCTTGGGGTATGGTTAATATACCCAGTGACATTCCACTGAAAAAAACTGATGTTTCCTTTTCCAAGAGCTATTAGTTCCAAAAATGTGCTTGGTTTAGGCTAAGACAGAAGAGAACTTTGCACCAACTTCCCCTTCTCTGTGCTGGCATTTTGTCTGGTTTGAATCTGTGCAGGTTTTATGCATGCTGTCACAGTCTCTGTGACTTCATTTGTGCATCAACCTGGTTGTGTCTGAAAATGTTGTATCCTTCGACTCATCTACCACTTCTGGCTCTTACAGTCTTCTTACCTCTTCTACCACATAGATCCCTGAATCTTGAGGGGGTACGTGATAAAGATATCACATCTAAGGTTGAGTGCTCCAAAATCTCTCATTTGCTGCATGTTGTTCAGTTGTGGGTCTCTGTGTTAATTAGCATCTACTACAAGAAGTTTCTCCGATGCAAATTCAGTGATACACTGATCTATTGGTATTTAATATGTCATCAAGAGTCATTTTATTGCTATGCTTATTTAGGAGAATAATCATAGTAGCTTTTCTATTAGGATCAATGAGCTATCTAGTCAGGTTCTTAGATTCATTCACTCGCTGTGTCAGGTATGGGTTCACGCTCATGGAGTGAGCCTAAATCCAATAAAATCATGGTTGATTATTTTCATAATCTTTATGTCATTATTGCACCAGTGGTTATATCTTACAGGTAGATAACTGTGGTAGCTCACAGGATTTGTAGCTGAGTGAGGTTATAATACTTCCCACACTATAAATACTTAACTAGTCAGTAGAAATGAAGCTTCTAATTGAGCACCAGCTTCAGATTTCCAGGTCAATGACATAAGTATGTGTTGTCTTAAGCAGTAAGGTCTTATCATAAGATTGTTGTGCATAACCAATAGCATTGTCAATAGCCTGTAATGTTTGGAAGGCACGTCCTGGGATACCTTTGGCCAAAGATTTAAAGAGATGTAACCCATTCCTAATACTTGGAGTTTTATTTGGTAAACTATGATGTCTAGTTAGGTCATTGTCTTCCCCATCTCTATTGAAATCCCACCTATATATGTACATAGTTTAGGAAGCTCCTATGGTGTAGGTTTCCATATGGCTTTTCAAAGGGCCTTTTGTGTTAGATCTCCCTCCCATATTGCCTCCACCACCATGCTCTTTCATCCCTTTCCCCACTCAATCCTCCTATTCTGAGTTTTTCTTTATTCCTTTGTAATACTGTATTTCCCCTTCCATAGACATTCCCTCACCCCTGGTGTCTTACTCACTACTTAAACTCTGTGGATATTTTAAATAAAACACATACATCTAAAGCTTAAAAGCTAATATCCATATATAAAACCAACAACAATATTTGTCTTTTGGGGTCTGGGTTACCTTACTCAGGATTATTTTTTTATAGCTCCATCCTTGTATCTTCAAATTTTCTTTTTTAAAATATATTTTATTAATGTATTCATATTATATCTCAATTGTTATCCCATCTCTTGTATCCTCCCATTCCTCCATCCCTCCCATTTTCCCCTTACTCCCTTCCCCTATGACTGTGACTTAGGGGGACCTCCTCCCCCTGTATATGCTCATATGGTATCAAGTCTCTTCTTGGTAGCCTGCTATCCTTTCTCTGAGTGCCATCAGGCCTCTCCATCCAGGGGACATGGTCAAATATGGGGCACCAGGGTTCGTGTGAAAGTCAGTCCCCACTCTCCACTCAACTGTGGAGCATGTCCTGTCCATTGGCTAGATCTGGGTAGGGGTTCGAAGTTTACTACACGTATTGTCCTTGGCTGGTGCCATAGTTTGAGCAGGACCCCTGGGCCCAGATCTGCCCATCATAATGTTACTCTTATTGGTTTCTAGGACCCTCTGGATCCTTCTATTTCCCCATTCTCCCTTGCTTCTCTCACCTAGAGTCCCAATAGTATGTTCTCCCCTCTGTCCCACTTTCCTGGTAAGTGAAGAATTTCATGGGACATGCCCCTTGGGCTAGTGTGCAGATGTAGGTGAGTTTATACCATTTGACTCTTTCTACTTCTGGGTTAACTCACTCATTATGATCATGTCTAGTTCAATCCATTTGTCCACAAATTTCAGGAATTCCTTGTTTTTAATAGCTGAATATTATTCCATAGTGTAAATGTACCATAGTTTCTTTATCCACTCTTCTACTGAGGGACACTTAGGCTGTTTCCATGTTCTGGCTATTATGAATAAGGCTGCTATGAACATGGTTGAGCAAAGTTTCTTGTTGTGTGCTGGAGCATCTTCTGAGTATATTCCAAGGAGTGGAATAGCTGGGTCTTGAGGAAGCCCTATTCCCATTTTTCTGAGATATCACCAGATAGATTTCCAAAGTGGCTGTACTAGTTTGCATTCCCACCAGCAATGAAGGAGTGTTCCTCTCTCCCCACATCCTCGCCAGCATGTGGTGTCGCTTGAGTTTTTGATCTTAGCCATTCTGATGGGTGTAAGATGGAATCTCAGAGTTGTTTTGATTTGCATTTCTCTGATGACTAAGGAGGTTGAACATTTCTTTAAGTGTTTCTCAGCCATTTGATATTCCTCTGTTGAGAATTCTCTGTTTAGTTCCAAGCCCCATTTCTCAGTTGGGTTATTTGGTTTGGTAGTGTTTAATTTCCTGAGTTCTTTATATATTTTGGACATTAGACCTTTGTCAGATGAAGGGTTGGTGAAGATCTTTTCCCAGTCTGTAGGCTGTCGCTTTGTTCTCTTGATATCCTCATGTTTTCTAATTGCGTTCATGTTAACTGTAGAATAATATTCCATTATATCAATGTGCCGCATTTTCATTATACAGTCACCAGTTGATGGACATCTAGGCTATTTCTGGTTTCTGGCTACTCTAAATAGAGCGGCAATGAACATGAATAAGCAGGGATGGAGAGTTGTTTCTTATGTAATGATGAGTTTGACCTCAAATGGGCTTCATAGTCTAATTCTCCTGTGGCTTATGAGGCTGTGATGAATGGATTTTGACACAGAATGTTCTATGTCAGATCTGAGGGTCCCATGTTCTTGGTAGGGTGTGTGGTAATCCAGGCATGTTCATAGTAGAGAGTAGAGTATATGGGTACCCTCTGTGATTAGTCCTTTAGTCTTAGCAGCAGTGCAAATCATGAGTTTCCTACCTTCTCAGTGGTGCTTGTTAGTTTTGTTTTTGTTTGTTTGGTTTTTGTCAACTTGACACAAGCTATGGTCATCTGGGAAGAGGGAACCTCAAGTGAGAATATGTCTCCATCAGATTGCTTATAGACAAATCTGTGGGGGCATTTTCTTGATTAATGTTTGATGTGGGATGGCCCATATGACTGGGGATAGTGCCACCCCTGGATATGTGTTCCTGAGTTGTATAAAAAAGCCAGCTAACAAGGCTATGGGGGCGGGGTAAGCTAGTAAGAAGAGTTCTTCAATGGAGTCTGCTTCGGTCCCTGACTCTAGGTTCCTGCTTTGCCTTGCCCTGATGATGATAAACTATACCCTGTAAGCCAAATACACCCTTTCCTCCCCAAGTTATTTTTTATGATAGTCTATCACCACAATAGAAAACCTAAGTAGGACATGGGTAATGTGCATACTGAAGGCATGTAGGAGCAATCTACACTGAGATTGGTGGTAGAGGCTGTGCCTTCAGTATAGTGCTATTTCTAGTTATTATTGATAATGGAGTGTCTAAGACTGAACAAAGGCTTGCCCTACCCATGCTTGGCTATTGGATAGCTTTTTGGTGGGCTTGTTGTTATTCCCTCTAGTCTTTAAGTTGAGTTATCTGAGTGAAAGTGGGTCACATCTGAAATAAGGTACAATTTCCCTCACATGGGCTGAGAGTATAGCTCAGCAGCAAAACACCCACCCAGCATACTCAGAATACTTCCTGGTGAGGAAAGCAAACCATAGTAACACCATGACCAACAAAAGAAAGCAGAAAAGGAAACACAGCATCCTTCGATTGAAAATAATAACATTGACAGCAGAGAAGAAAGGGGCTAATACAATGTGGAATAAACTAAAAATAACATGAGTAAATGTGAAAGTATTACTAATAAACATGGAAGACAACAAAGAAAAAATATGAGAAATAAAAGAAATTAAAATATGTTTCAAGAAGGAAAAGAATTAAATAAAATTAGATAAAGAAAGAAAAATGCCACCCTAGGCAATTTATTTGGGTCAGAGAAACTTCTTTCTGGCTACTCTTTTATTGGAATCTATCACATATGGGGGCAGCAGTGGGTTGCAGGTGCAGCCTGTTGTAATTCTTCTCAGCTAGCACAAAACAGACTTGTAGAAAGACTAAATCATGACTTTGTTCCCACCAGGTCTATTAAGGTAGTGGACTGGGCACACTTGCTCCAGAAGCCTTCACACTGTGAACATAGGCGTACATCTGAAAGGAAGCTGCCGTTAGGCACAGGACATTCAGGGACATGCTGGTTGGGCAGTTGCTCATTTACTGTAGAGGCTCTCCATCTGTGCACCAAGAAGCATGGCAAATGCCCGAGCTACTTGTATCCCTAACTGACTCTCAGAGAGCAAAGGAAGCAAATAAGTGTATGGTAACCTAACAAACTATCAGCCCCTGCTTTGTTGTAACGCACAGTTGTGACTGCTCCCACTCCTGCTCATGGGGTGCCTGGCTCCTGATCATGGCACCCATCACTGCTCATTCTCTCCTCTGCCTAAACTACTTAGTGTCTCCTTGTTCAACCCCCTCCCCCTCTTTATGTCCGTTTTAGCTGTCTCCCACCCAGTCATTTTATCAGGGTGTCCCAGGATCTTTGACTTGTGATTGTTCCTTGTTTTGGGGGCCTCAATATCGTTTCACCTGGAGCAATAGGCCCCTTCTCAAGATGGCGCCTCACTACACCAATCCATGGATTTCTTTCCCAGTGCTGGCCAAGCAGGAGGCATCAATGTCACCCCAGATCCACCCACTGGATTTTAGGTTTGTGGGAACAATAGGTTTCTCCTGAAGCTGGGACTGCTGCTCTGTTGGGTGTATCCAGGTTACCTTAATGTGCCTGTTTATCAGGGGTTTGTGGGGTTTAGGCTTGATTGTTCTCATTCTTTTAAGACAAGGTCTCATTTGGCTCAGGTGGGCAAGGACCTGGGTCAGACCAAGGATGACCTTGAACTCCTGATCCTCTTCTACCTCTATAGGGCTGAGATTCTGATCCTGTGGGCCACCACAAAGGTTTATACAATTCTAGGAATTGAACCCTAACTCACAGACCTACTACACTGGGATTCTATCAACTGAGCTACATCCTCAGCCCTAGGTTTGGTTTTAACAGGCTGGAGGACCCTTTCTGCAGGCCTATGGAAAGGCAGTGTGGCCCAGTAGATATAAAACTGAACAGGAGGCCTGGATTCCCTTCTTCTGTCTTTGTCGCTAACAAGTTGTATGATCAAGGGAACTCATTTCATTGCCTTGGTTCTGCCTTTCTTCAGTCAGGAAACGGACATAATTAGGCCTGTCCTCCTTAATGGGCAAGGTTCCTATTTAGATAACATTTGTTTTTTCCAAGCCAAGCACAGTGCCTTGCCTGTAGTAGGAGCACCAATCATTGCTCAGGGATGAATAAATGGAAGTGTTTTGAGCATGAGAAAGTATTCTATGAAAGTAAGCTATGAATAATAATAAATTCAAAAGCTGGCTACTCCAGTCGCTTGGCCTTAATAGTAACTTGATTCAAACTGGTTCCTTACAGAAAGAACCAAACCACCTTGATAGATCTTTGTTTTCAAATGTAAGAAAAGGACAACTTTCAGTGACCAGTCATGTCTACAAGATATCAAAAGAGGCGGCTAATTTGGTCGATTCATTGAAAAAGCAAAGCCAACAATATCGGGTATTGTGCATCAAAGGAAACTAAGTGGCTCAGAGCCCTTTGCATTGCTGCTCATTGGCTTGGCGTTATGTACACACAGCTATCCTTTCACTTTTAACAAAATGGCTTATTTTCATTTTTGAAATGGCAGCCACGTGGGAGCCCCTGGTTGCTGTAGAGAAGACAGAGAGAGGCCCAGCTGGTTCATAGCCTCCTTGAGCCTTCCTCTTTGCCTTGGCTGCTGTTGGGAGGCAGGAGTCTTAGGGGTTTTTAGTTCTTCTTTCGAATTAGTGCCCACAGACTCTACAGCTATGAACATGCAATTAGTCTTTGTTTGTGCACAAAAGGGAGCTTGACCCTTGCCCGTCTTTGATTGGCATGTACAACTCTTATAGCTACTTACCTAAGGCCCTCTTTAAGGAGTGCAACGTCTTGTTCCTGCACCTGCCTTCAGCTTTTCTCTTTTGTGACTTGTTCCACATAATATTCAGACCAACTCACAGCAAGATTGCAGGGAGGAAGGCTTCATGCAGGCACAGTAAGATTTCCTGTTTTTTCAGGGAGGTGGGGGTGGAGAGTGGGAAGGAGGGAAGGAGGGAGGTTTGAATCTATAATCTGAGTTTGGGGTAATTGCTGAGCCCCAAAACACTTAGCAGGAGCCCAAAGAATTATTTTTTTTTTCTTAATAAACTAACACTTTGCTTGCTTTCAAAAGCAGACCTCCCCTGTCATGGAAAACAAGCTGCAAGCACAAAGCTTTACATCTCTTTCCCACCTCACCTGCTTTCTCACCAACACAGAAACTTGCTGGTTTCGTGAAAGACAATAGCTGTGAATGACATGCAATTATTATAGTCAGAATTTTTTCTCTAAACCATGTTTTCTGAGACGAACATTTGTTAACAGCCTGAATGAGTTAAATACTGTGGTAGACTGGGTTTTCAAGAAATGTTTTTGACAAGTTCATTTTGTTTTGGAACCACCCTCCTTTTCAGTTACTCATACTGAAAATGCACCCTGTTATATTAGCACAAGCCACCCAGATTTGATTCTTGGAGCAAAACTCCAAAGCGAGTCTAGTTTGAAATAAAATTTTTCTCAAACTCCCAAATCTGCAACGAACAAGTAATAAATTATTCAAAATAATAAGTTTCCTTTTGGGAAACACCCACTTAGGTTTAGGCATGGTATTAGTAATTTTATACATTTTATTTTCTTTAGTGAAATGTAGTCTTCTTTGATGTGCTTTATTACTTATTTAATTTCATGAAGAAAACTGATGTTGAGATACTCGGAAGACTTGTTGCTGGAAGGTAGAGGAAGTAAATAGAAAGTCTTTTTGTTCTTTCATGGTACTGAAACTTGAATTTTGTAATATGCATATTAGAATTTACATAGTCAAGAGTCAGGAGTTTTTGTCCTTCATCGAAATCATCTTGGGAGTACAAATGTGCCTTCCAGAGGTAGCGATCATTGTCTTTGGCATGCTATTTCTGACGTAGGTCATGTATTACATGGGAACATCTGTGTCACTCCATAGTCACTCTATCTCGCTACCTCTTTACTTGCTACCTCAGTCAATTACCCTTTTATCTGACCTGACTTCCAAATTTTAAAACAGAAATCACCAAGCTCTGAAGGAACAATGCCCTACCAGTTCTGGAGATAATACATACAGAACTCTTTCTTCCTAAGATACTTGTGACAGCATGATCAGCATAGGTGTACACATTTTCATAGTGACTGTCTTCCATGGGAACTTCCCTTTAATGGACATAAGAGTTCTGCAGTATGGAGCAGGGCATGGAATGCTAACAGGGATTAGCATCTTTGTCCTACACTTCCTGTATTTGAATCTTGGCTCACTTTCTTTCTTTCTTTTTTTCTTTCATTCTTTGTTTGTTTTGAGACAGGGTTTTTCTTTTTTCTTTTTTTGTTTTTTAAAATTTTTTTTTATTAATTTATTCTTGTTACATCTCAATGTTTATCCCATCCCTTGTATCCTCCCATTCCCCCCCCCCATTTTCTCATTATTCCCCTCCCCTATGACTGTTCCTGAGGGGGATCACCTCCCCCTATATATTCTCATACGGTATCAAGTCTCTTCTTGGCTACCTGCTGTCCTTCCTCTGAGTGCCACCAGGTCTCCCCCTCCAGGGGACATGGTCAAATGTGATGCACCATAGTACGTGAGAAAGTCATATCACACTCTCCACTCAACTGTGGAGAATATTCTGACCATTGGCTAGATCTGGGAAGGGGTTTAAAGTTTACCTCCTGTATTGTCCTTGGCTGGTGCCTTAGTTTGAGTGGGACCCCTGGGCCCAAATCTGCCTATCATATTGTTCTACTTGTAGGTTTCTAGGACCCTCTGTATCCTTTTATTTTGCTATTCTCCCATGCGTCTCTCATTTAGAGTCCCAATAAGATGCCTTCCCCTCTGTCCCAGTTTCCTGGTAAGTGAAGGCTTTTGTGGGACATGCCCCTTGGGCTAGTATGCAGATATAAGTGAGTATATACCATTTGATTCTTTCTGCTTCTGGGTAAACTCACTCATTATGATCATTTCTAGCTCAATCCATTTATCCACAAATTTTGGGAATTGCTTGTTTTTAATAGCTGAGTAGTATTCCATAGTGTATATGTACCATAGTTTCTTTATCCATTCTTCTACTGAGGGACACTTAGGCTGTTTCCATGTTCTGGCTATTATGAATAAGGCTGCTATGAACATTGTTGAGCAAATTTTCTTGTTGTGTGCTGGAGCATCTTCTGGGTATATTCCAAGGAGTGGAATAGCTGGGTCTTGAGGAAGCCCTATTCCCATTTTTCTGAGATATCACCAGATAGATTTCCAAAGTGGTTGTACTAGTTTGCATTCCCACCAGCAATGAAGGAGTGTTCCTCTCTCCCCACATCCTCGCCAGCATGTGGTGTCACTTGAGTTTTTGATCTTAGCCATTCTGATGGGTGTAAGATGGAATCTCAGAGTTGTTTTGATTTGCATTTCCCTGATGACTAAGGAGGTTGAACATTTCTTTAAGTGTTTCTCAGCCATTTGATATTCCTCTGTTGAGAATTCTCTGTTTAGTTCCAAGCCCCATTTCTCAATTGGGTTATTCGGTTTGGTGGTGTTTAATTTCTTGAGTTCTTTATATATTTTGGATATTAGACCTTTGTCAGATGTAGGGTTGGTGAAGATTTTTTCCCAGTCTGTAGGCTGTCACTTTGTTCTCTTGACAGTGTCTCTTGCCTTACAGAAGCTTCTCAGCCTCATGAGGTCCCATTTATTAATGGTTGACATTAAGGCCTGGGCCGTTGGTGTTCTGTTCAGGAAGTTGTCTCCTGTGCCAATATGTTCCAGGCTCTTTCCCACTTTTTCCTCTAAGTGGCTTAGTGAGACAGGATTTTTCTATGTAGACTTGGCTGCCCTGGATATGCTTTGCAGACCAAGCTGGCCTCGAACTCACAGCCTGTCTCTGCCTCCCAAGTGCTGGAATTAAAGGCATGTGGCACCATGCTTGGTGGCTCTACTTCTTTATGAACAGTATGTGTTTGAGAAAGTTATTTAACCTCCTTAAGCTTAGTTTTCTTTCCATAAAATGAGGATGATTCCATCTACGCACAAAGGGTTGCTATTTGAATTAAATAGTAATGTGTTCACTACCCTAGGTATTAAATTACTACTCAGTAAATATTAGTTTCCCATGCTCACTCTTCCTGGATGAGGTTTGGTAAAGTAAAATCTTTCTTTTTGTAGGTATACTCATCTTTTTTGGTGACTCACAGGTTTGCTTTGAAACGGCCCTTTAGAATAATACTATCCAGTGGCTACCAAACTTCCTAAGAACAGAACTGAATAGTTAAACATAAAATATCCAAGTAGCTAGAGATTTATGTGTTAAACTTTCCATATTATAAAAAAGCATACAAGATATACAGAAAACGTTATTCTGAATTCCATAAATAGAAGATGTAGATTAATAATGTACATTAGTCCTTTATATGTGATTATGGTTCAAGAATGACTATTAGAGATGAGACTGGAAAGGCTTTTCCTGGCTCTGAGATCTGGTCAGGTTAAGCTTTGGAGGACTGAGTTTCACTCTATTTGTCTTTGCAAAGATCAGATTAATTGGTTCCTAATCAGTCTATATTCAGTTTTTAATTGATAATAAAGAAAAAACAGTAGAGCTTCAGTGATGGCTATAATCTCTCTTAAAGGCCAGTGCAGCAGACTTCAAATTGTGGCTCTCAGTAAACAGGTAAAAAGGCTGGTGGCTGGTGTGCCTTTCACCTTGATCAAGCAAAAGCTTTGAGGTTTTTCAGCTTTGTAAAACAAGAAGTCTCAAGGAATAAGGGATAACACAGTCTATGCAAACAAGGCTTGGCTCCTGGATTTGAAAAGGGGTTGGTTTGTAGCACTTGTGCCCAGAGCAAAGCCTCTAATGTTGATGAAAGAAGCAGACGTGTTTTGAAGGCAGTAACAAAGATCATAGCATATTTTGTTAGTGTTTGTTTCTGCTAGTGGACAACTTGTGATGGTTAAAGGGGAAAAGACCACAACATTTTTGCTTGGATAAAACTTTTGAAAAATTAATCAGTGATTTTTCCCACAAGATCTTTCAAAGATCCCTGGGTGAATTTCCTCCACAGAAGTCTATATTTCAGTAGTGTTCCATTCCCTCTAAAATTATGACAACTGTGAAGAGAAATAGTAAATCTGGGTGAGAAGGACTTGTATTTATTAAATGAAATATACTTTTATTGGGTTGGTTTTCCATGTGAACATATGGTCAGCTAAACCTTTGTCTTACATCATATCAATTCCTTTTCTCATTGTTGTGACAAAAACAGCTTTAGAAAGAGCTTGTTGGGAGGGCACAGGTGATCATGGTGGGAAACTCACAGTGGCAAGAGTATAGAGTAGCTGGTCAGATGACACCTGTGCTTTGGAAGCAGAGAGATATGAATGCTGATGGTTAGTTTGCTTGCTTTTTATTCAGTCTGAGCCCCCAGACAATAGGATGCTACCCACAATCAGAATCTGTATTACCAATTCACTTTTTTAAAAAAGGCAGGGTCTCACTATATAGCTCTCTGTCTAGAACTCAGTATATTGACTAGACTGGCTTTGAACTCACAGAGATAGATCCACCTACCTTTGCCTCCTCAAGTGCTGCTGTTTTATCAAAGGCTCAACATGATCAATTTTAAAAAAGATTTATTTATTTACTATTTTGAATTAGTGCTCTCCCTGCATGTACACCTGCAGGCCAGAAGACGGCACCAGATCTCATTATTGATGGCTGTGAGCCACAATGTGGTTGCTGGGAATTGAACTCAAGGCCTCTGGAAGAGCAGTCAGTGTTCTTAACCTCTGAGCCATCTCTCCAGCCCTCACCATGGTCATTTAAACCTCTCTGGAAACACCCTCACAAAAACATTAGAGGTGTGTTTCCATGTTGATTCAAAATTTCATCAGGTTGACAGTCAAGATCAACCATGTGTGTATATATATGCATGCGTGTGTATGCACACACACTGTTTATGGTTATTTTTAAAACAAGTTTGCCATTCTGGTTCTTTTTCAGAAATATAACCTCCTTGGAGCACTGGTGGTTTTCATCTGCAGTGTGGCTTCACTTTGGTGTATCACATTGGTTTGGAGTTGGGTTATAAGTAATTTGTTACTGCTACTAAGGATCTGAAATTTGTTAGTGATTGCCTGTCTTCTTAAATTATACCTGGTTCAAGTTCACTCTTAGGACAATGTTCCTCTCATTCACTTGCATCCTAAACACTTGGTTGTTTGGGAGAGAGCAAGGACACACTTGTGTAACTTCTGAGAGGTGGCCGTTATTGTAAGCATCTGTGGTGTGCATTGTCTGATAATAGAGGGTAGTCATGCTATTGCATGAAAAATTCAAATGTGAATAAAAACCTACTTCTAGGTTTTTCAATGAATCTTTCACAGGGAGCCACCTAAATCCGTCAGAAAACAGATATTTATGTTACAATTCATAACAGTATCAAAATTATATTTATGAAGTATGAAAGAAAATAGTTTTATGGTTATGAACACATGAGGAACTGAATTAAAGGGTCACAGCATTAGGAAGGTTGAGAACCCTGCCTTAAAGAATTTCTTTAGCCAGTCACTTGTTTAGTTGATCAGGGAAAACTCACTGGGTCTCTAGTAGGTATTTGAAAGCACTACTTCACACGAATGAGAATTTTCACCTACTACACTTTGAAGTTAAGTTAGATCTTAGTTTCAGTGAAGGGCTCAGCATGAGTAAAGATGGCTGCAAAATAATCCACATGTTTTTATAGAAGAAAAAAATCTAGTGTCTGAAAGCCAGGGGATTTGAATAGGTCTTGGTATATGCAGTTATATTTACAGTAATTACTGTAGATGTATCTTTTATTTACCTGATGTAATTGCTGTTTCAGATGCTTACTGCCTCTGTTTGCTAACCTAAGCCTGGTTCTGGAAGCTTCTAGCTTCTGTACCGTCTAACCTAGGCTAGAATGTTTTCAGTCTCTGAGACTTACTGCTGAATAAGCACACCCATTCTAGTTCTTTCAGAGCTCATAGCTGGCTGGTTCAACCCAGCTGTTCTGGCTCAAAACTCCACTTCAAGATGAGTGAGTCAATCTGGCTTCTCTCAGCTTCTGACTAAATTGCTATGCTTTACCTCAAACTCTAGCAATATGTTTAATCTTTTGGCTACCTCTCGTTCTCTGGCTCATTCTGTGTTCACCTGTGTTTAGCTTGTTTGTTCTCTCTTCAAATTGTCTCTGTAAAACTCTCCCAGTAAAACTGCCTACTCTGTCTCTCCTCTGTGCACCGCTCTCCCTTAAGTGTTCTCTCTTCTTCTGAGAGTTGGGTGTATCCTATTCTGTCAAATCTTTCTCTGATTAGTCTCTTTGTCTGCCTCTCAGTCTTGCATCACTTTCAAACAAGAGTGCTTCCATCTACAAACTAACTTTACCTTCATTTTTTGGGATTAAAGATGTGTTCTAAGGGTGTGTTTGTATTCCGGACAAAGTAAAAAGTTGTTGAATTAAAATCCCTTTACAAAGTACAGCTCGGAAACACCTTTATCTTTATTGTTGGGGGTGCATGTGGGGAGGTCAGAGGACAGCTTTGTGGAGCTGTTTGTCTATTTTCATCTTTAAGGGAACCTGGAATATGGCTGAGGTCATTAGCCTTTTGAGGCAGGTGCTTTACCTGGTAAGCCATCTAACTGGCCTTAGAAGTACCTATTCTTGTTTCTGCTTTTTAAATACACATTAACCTATCACAGTATGTATTCAGAAAATTTCAACCAAATGCATCTGACTGTGAATCTCTATCATCTGCAATGGCTTGAAATAGTCTCTGACCTCCGCCTCTTACATAGGGTGCTATTTTTTCACACTTAAAAAATACTTGAGACCTAATCCTACCCAGAACTTACTCACTTAAAACATAAAATCTAGCACTGGTAAGATAACTCAGCAGGAAAGGGGCTTCCACCAGACCTAACAACCTGAATTAGATCCCTGGACCCGACACGATGGATGGATGGAAAGAACATACTACCAATGGTTGTCCTCTGATATCCACACATGTACTGTGGCACATTTGTGCATGAGTGAGCACACACACACATTGCCACCACACACACACACACACACACACACACACACACACACAGAGAGAGAGAGAGAGAGAGAGAGAGAGAGAGAGAGAGAGAGAGAGAGAGAGAGAGAGAGAGAGAGAGAATGTAAAGAAATTTAAGTCTAAAATTCTAGTGGATTTTGGTTGACTGGTAGAGTTGGGCGTACTTCACCACATTTAATTCCTGAAAAGCCACTTTCATCAATCCAAAAAGAAAGTCTGTGCTCATTGATAGTATATTCCATTTCTCTTTTCCCTCTAGGCAGATTTACCTCTTCTGAATATTGCATATAAAAGGAATCATGTGATAAGTAGCCTTTATGTATGACCTTTATTCCTTAACAAAGTGATTTCAAGATGCACACATGTTAATTCATGTAACATACTACTTTTTGTCACTCACTTGTACCTCATTGTGTATAAATTAGCATGTTTCATTATCGGTTCATGAATACCTAAGTTGTTTCTATATTTTGGCCATCACAAATAATGCTATTAGGGGTATTCATGCATAGTTTTTTGCATGAACATATATTTTTATTCTTTTTTATTATTTTTTAAATTATTTTAATTTTATATTTTCATTCTTTTGAATATATACTGGATGATATATATTCATGTGATAACTCTATGTTTAATATTTTGTAACTTCTAAATGTTTCCAAATGGTTAGCAACATTGTATTTACTCAGTGTGTTTGTGTGTGTGTGTGTGTGTGTGTGTGTGTGCATGTGTGCATGTGTGTGTGAGTTTATGCATTGTCTTGGGTATTGAACCCAGGACATTCTACATACTAGGCAAGTGTTGAACCACTGAGCCATATTATTGTCCCTCTCCTCATTTTGAGACAGGCTGAGATATCTATGTAATTCAGGCTGACCTGGAACTCAAAAGGTTCTTGCCTCTGCATTCTTAGTGTTAGGATTACAGGAGTTTACCAACAAGTTTGGGCTCTTAGTGGTTTGGGCTAACATTTTCTTAATGACTAATGATGCTAAACTTTTTTTCATGTGTTTATTGGCTAATTACATATCTTTTTTTTGGGGGGGGGGGAAATGTCTATGTTAGGGTTCTTATTGGTGCAGTAAAACATCATGACCAAAAGCAACTTGAAGAAGAAAGAGTTTGTTTCAGCTTACAATTCTCAAGTCACACTCCTTTCCGAAGGTAAGTTAGGACAGTAACTGAAGGGGGAAACCTGGAGACAGGAACTGAAGCAGAGGCCATAGAAGAGTACTGCTTAGTGGTTTGCTCTCCACAGCTGGCGCAGTTGGCTTCCTTGTAGCTCCCAGGACCACCAGCCAAGAGGTGGCACTGTTCACATTGAGCTGGGCCCTCCCACATCTATCATCAATCAAGAAAATGCCCTACAGTCTTGCCTACAGGCCAGTTCTATGAAGACATTTTCTCAGTTAAGAGTCCTTCTTCTAAGTCAAAGTTAACAGAAAAACTAGTCAGCACAAATATCTAATCAGGTTTTGTCTACTTTTTATTTGTGTCCTTTGTCTTTATGGTTAAATTGAGTTTTAAAATTACTTTATATGTTCTAAGTAAGAGCTTCTTATTAGATACATGATTTATCAGTAGTTTCTGATTCTGTATGTTGCATTGTCCTTCCACTTTCTTTTTTCCCAACATAGTATTTTTATTGACTATTTGGGAATTTCACATTATACACCCTGATCACACCTCCCACTATCCTCTTGAATTTAACGACTTTCCCTTTGATTCCTTGTGTGGATAGTCCTGTTTTAAATGAAAGAATAATCCAAAGAAATAGCCACTGGTCCTTGGGGTCTACTAGGAGTTACTGGCAGGAAAGACTGAACTATCTTTAATCCTATTACTGGATTTAGATAATGCTTTAGAATTACATAATCATTATCTAGTTGCCTACAGTTCCATTATAAACATGGTATAGATAGGGGCCTGGGCTAGTATTTAATTCCTTAAGATTACAGGACTAGTGTGGAGACCTGATGGATTAGGAAGGGCAAGGACATTTTGATGTGTATAAAATCTGCTTTGAACTGAAGCACTGATTTCTAACTCACCATTTGAAGCTTTGACTTTGATTTGAATCATATTTCTCTTTGAAAATAAAACAGGCCTTTATTAGCAAGAATCTAACCAACACCTGGAAATTGCTGAGGTATTAAAACTGTAATACAGTTTATGAACCAAAAGAAGGTGTTGGTGACTCCACCTGGAGGCTGTGATGCATAGAAAATAATGAAACAAATCTAAAGGTTTTGAGTCAGCAGTTTATAGAGGAGTTTATAGAGTTTATAGAGTACAGCATTGTCCTTTCTCTTCACTATGTTCTTCCCTTGAGGCTTTCTGTACATCTGAATGTTTAGCTCACAGAATTTACCACTCTCAGAACTGGAAGGAATATTGGAAAGTATATAATCCAAGCCTCCACTCTTTTTTTTCAAATCTACTCTCCAACAATGGATATTTGTGGCAAAGAAAATGCCAGAAACATCCAAGCACAGTGGGGCATGCCTGTAATTTCAGTACTTGGGGAGGCAGAGGCAAGGGGATCATTGTGGCTTCAAGGCTAGCCTGGTCTACAAGGTGAGTCCAGGACAGCCAGGGCTACAGAGAGAAACCCCATCTCACAAAACCAAAAAGAAAAAGAAAGAGAGAAAAAAAGAAAGAAAGAGGAAATACTAGAAAGAATCATAAGGAATGGTTGGCTTAAGGGTGTTGTGACTGCCTCAGGAAGGACAGACACTAATGAAAAGAAAGAGATGAAGTATGTTGGGGCTTGACGGAGAACAAAATAAATACGGATGCAAAGCCTAAAGAAAAAGCTAACAAACAAACAAACAAACAAAAAACCAAACCATAACAAAACAAAACAAACAAACAAAAATAAAGTGAGCAGGCAAAAAAAAAAAAAAAAAAAAAAAAAAAAAAAGAAAGAAAGAAAGAAAGAAAAATGCTGCCTTTTAAGATTTCCTGTACAAAAAGACATTTATATAACCAGATCTCTTCCATTTATACTTAACCATTTCCTTCTCTGAGGTCCTGTGCCACTTTATAGTGTTCTGTTCTGTCTTACCAAGGATTATCCCTGTATCCCTCTATACAAGTAGATCCTGGAGAAAAAAATCATAATCTCCTTTATTTGTGTATTCCTACCAATGTCACTTGGGGCACTTAGCAGTGATATTGTGGCATACCTACAAATATAGACCATGTGGGGTTTTAAGTTGACTCTTGGCCTCAAGACCCCAAGACTGGAAATCCTAATGGGCCTTCAAACTTATGACCATGGGAAAGCATGGTGGTTACTATTTATTGTCAGTTCAGCAGTCTCTACATTCATTACCATACCAACCACACAGGCTTGCTTGTGAGAGTTTCCTAGACTGGTTTCACTGAGACAGGAATCATACTGTGAATGATGGCAGCACCATTCCATGCACTATGGGTCTGAGCTGAACAAGGAGTCATGAACTGAGCATCCATCGCCTTGTGCTTCCTGACTAGGTCCAATGTGACTAACTGCCTGGCACTATTATGGCCAGATCTTCCCTGCAATGCCAGACCATACTCTCAAATTATGTGTCCAAATAAAATCTTCCTTCCTTAAGATACTTGAGTTGGGTTCTTTGTGACAGCAATGATAAAAGTAACCAGTACAGAAAGTTTCGTAAGATGAGCCTTAATTCCTTCCTATGTGAAATAGGTAGAGCTAGTAGCCCTTGCTTCAGCTTATTGGAAGGATGAGAGCAAATGAGAATGCTTGGTGCTTAGCAAGTGGTGGCAACAGATTTAAATGAGCTGGCCTCAAGAAATGCTTATTTGGGGCTAATCATACCAGGCTGGGAGAGTAGTCTAAAGTCACTGGAGACACTACCCTGGCTTGCTGTTGATGGTGGTACTTCACTTGTATTTCATCCCAAAGTCTCAGAGTGCTTCCTTCATGATTAGAGCATACATGCACTATAGAAAATGTAATAGTATATTGCTCTTCAATAATGTAGACATATTTGATTGCATTCATCTGTCTTTTTTAAAAAATTTTTTATTATTAATTTATTCTTGTTACATCTCAATGGATATCCCATCCCTTGTGTCCTCCCATTCTTCCCTCCCTCCCTCCTCTTTTCCCTTTATTCCTCTCCCCTATGACTGTTCCTGAGGGGGATTACCTCCCCCTGTATATGCTCATAGGGTATCAAGTCTCTTCTCGGTAACCTGCTGTCCTTCCTCTGAGTGCCACCAGGTCTCCCCTTCCAGGGGACATGGTCAAATGTGAGGTACCAGAGTACGTGAGAAAGTCATATCCCACTCTCCACTCAACTGTGGAGAATGTTCTGACTATTGGCTAGATCTGGGTAGGGGTTTAAAGTTTACCGCCTGTATTGTCCTTGGCTGGTGCCTTAGTTTGAGCGGGACCCCTGGGCCCAAATCTGCCTATCAGATCCTCTGGATCCTTCTACTTTGACATTCTCCCATGCTTCTCTCATCTAGAGTCCCAATTGGATGTCCTCCCCTCTGTCCCAGTTTCCTGGTAAGTGAAGGCTTTCGTGGGACATGCCCCTTGGGCTAGTATGCAGATATAAGTGAGTATATACCATTTGAGTCTTTCTGCTTCTGGGTTAACTCACTCATTATGATCATTTCTAGCTCAATCCATTTGTCCACAAATTTCGGGAATTCCTTGTTTTTAATAGCTGAGTAGTATTCCATAGTGTATATGTACCACAGTTTTTTTTTTTTTTATCAATTCTTCTACTGAGGGACACTTAGGCTGTTTCCATGATCTGGATATTATGAATAAGGCTGCTATGAACATGGTTGAGCAAATTTTCTTATTGTGTGCTGGAGCATCTTCTGGGTATATTCCAAGGAGTGGAATAGCTGGGTCTTGAGGAAGCCCTATTCCCATTTTTCTGAGATAGCACTAGATAGATTTCCAAAGTGGCTGTACTAGTTTGCATTCCCACCAGCAATGAAGGAGTGTTCCTCTCTCTCCATATCCTCGCCAGCATGTGGTGTCGCTTGAGTTTTTGATCTTAGCCATTCTGATGGGTGTAAGATGGAATCTCAGAGTTGTTTTGATTTGCATTTCTCTGATGACTAAGGAGGTTGAGCATTTCTTTAAGTGTTTCTCAGCCATTTGATATTCCTCTGTTGAGAATTCTCTGTTTAGTTCCAAGCCCCATTTCTCAATTGGGTTATTTGGTTTGGTGGTGTTTAGCTTCTTGAGTTCTTTATATATTTTGGATATTAGACCTTTGCAGGTGTAGGATTGGTAAAGATCTTTTCCCAGTCTGTAGGCTGTTGTTTGTTCTCTTGACAGTGTCTCCTGCCTTACAGAAGCTTCTCAGCCTCATGAGGTTTCATTTATTAATTGTTGACATTAAGGCCTGGGCTGTTGGTGTTCTGTTCAGGAAGTTGTCTCCTGTGCCAATATGTTCCAGGTCTTCCCCACTTTTTCCTCTAAGTGACTTAGTGTCTCTGGTTTTATGTTGAGGTCTTTAATCCACTTGGATTTGAGTTTTGTGCAAGGTGACAAATATGGGTCCAGTTTCATTTTTTTACACATAGACCTCCAGTTAGACCAGCACCATTTGTTGAAGATGCTATCCTTTTTCCATCGAATGGATTTGGCTTCTTTGTCAAAAATCAAGTGACCATATGTGTGTGGATTCATATCTGGGTCTTCGATTCAATTCCACTGATCAACCAGCCTGTTGCTGTACTAGTACCAAGCTGTTTTAATTACCATTGCTTTATAGTACAGTTTGAGATCAGGTGTGGAGATTCCTCCGGAGCACCTTTTATTGTACAAGATTGTTTTAGCCATTCTGGGTTTTTTGTTTTTCCATATGAAGTTCAGAATTGAACTTTCTATGTATTTAAAAAATTGTGTAGGTGTTTTGATAGGGATTGCATTGAATCTGTAGATTGCTTTTTGGTAGGATGGCCATTTTTACTATGTTAATTCTCCCGATCCATGAGCAAGGAAGATCATGCCATCTTCTCAGGTCATTTTCAATCTCTTTTTTCAGAGTTTTGAAATTTTTTTTTATACAAGTCCTTCACTTGCTTAGTTAGGGTAACTCCTAGATATTTTATATTGCTTGTGGCTAATGTGAAGGGTGTGGCTTTCCTAATTTCTTCCTCTGCAAGCTTGTCATTTGTGTATAGGAAGGCTACAGACTTTTTTGAGTTAATTTTGTATCCAGCTAATTTGCTGAAGGTGTTTATCAGCTGTAGGAGTTCTCTGGTGGAATTTTGAGGGTCACTTATGTACACTATCATATCATCTGCAAACAGGAATAATTTGACTTCCTCCTTTCCCATTTGGATACCCTTGATCTCCTTTTGTTGTCTTATTGCTCTGGTTAGAACTTCGAATACTATATTGAAGAGATATGGAGAGAGTGGGCAGCCTTGCCTTGTTCCCGATTTTAGAGGAATTTCCTTGAGTATCTCAACATTTACTTTGATTTTGGCTATTGGCTTGCTGTATATAGACTTTATTATGTTGAGGAAAGTGCCTTGTATCCCTGATCTCTCTAAAACTTTAAACATGAATGGGTGTTGGATTTTATCAAATGCTTTCTCTGCATCTAAAGAGATGATCATGGGTTTTTTTATTTTCAGTTTGTTTATATGGTGGATTACATTGATGGATTTCCGTATATTAAACCATCCCTGCATGCCTGGAATGAAGCCTACTTGGTCATGATGAATGATACCTTTGATGTGTTCCTGTATTCGTTTTGCAAGTATTTTATTTAGTATTTTTGCATCTATGTTCATAAGAGAAATTGGTCTGAAATTCTCTTTCTTTGTTGAGTCTTTGTGAGGTTTAGGTATCATTCATAGAATGAATTTGGTAATATTCCATCCATTTCTATCTTTTGGAGTAGCTTGAAGAGTATCGGTATTAGCTCACCCTTGAAGGTCTGGTAGAATTCTGCACTGAAACCATCTGGCCCTGGGCTTTTTTTGGTTGAGAGACCATCGATGATTGCTTCTATTTCTGTAGGGGAAATGGGACTATTTAGCTTGT
This sequence comes from Acomys russatus, assembly GCF_903995435.1. Lineage (NCBI taxonomy): Eukaryota > Metazoa > Chordata > Mammalia > Rodentia > Muridae > Acomys > Acomys russatus. The sequence continues at coordinate 111,900,849 of NC_067169.1, forward strand.
TTATCTGTTCTTTACTCAACTTGGCAAATGAAATTGATCAAGAAAATCATCCATTTCCCTTAGATTTTCAAATTTTGTGGCATAAATGCCTTCAAAGTAGGATCTTATGATTCTTTGTATTTCTTCAGTGTCTGTTGTTATGTCTCCCTTTTCATTTCTGATTTTGTTGATTTCAATACTGTCTCTCTGTCTTTTAGTTACTTTGGCTAATGGCCTGTCTATCTTGTTGATTTTCTCAAAGAACCAGCTCTTGGTTTTGTTGATTCTTTGGACTGTTTTCTTAGTTTCTAATTTGTTCTGAGTTTGATTATTTCCAGAAGTCTACTCCTTTTGGGTGTTTCTGCTTGTTTTTTTTTCTAGGGCTTCCAGTTGTGTCGTTAAGATGTTTATGTGCGATGTTTCCAATTTCTTTTTAAAGGCACTTAGTGCTATGAATTTTCCTCTTAGCACTGCTTTCAATGTATCCCACAAATTTGGGTATGTTGTTTCTTCATTTTCATTGAATTTCAGAAACTCCTTGATTTCTTTCTTTATTACTTCCCTGACCCAGGTGTCATTTAGCAGAGAGTTGTTTAGTTTCCACGTATGTGTAGGCTTTTTGTTATTTCTGTTGTTGTTGAATTGCAGCCTAAGAGCATGGTGATCTGATAGGATACAAGGTATTATTTCAATCCTCTTGTATCTGTTGAGGCTTGCTTTGTGACCTACGATGTGATCAATTTTAGAGAAGGTTCCATGGGGTGCAGAGAAGAAGGTGTATTCTTTCTTGTTTGGGTGAAAGGGTCTATAGATATCTGTTCGATCCATTTGACCCATGGCATTGGTTAATGATGTTATTTCTCGGTTTAGTTTCTGTTTCTATGACTTATCCTTCAGTGAGAGTGGGGTGTTGAAGTACCCCACTATTATTGTATGGGGATCGATGTGTGGTTTAAGCTTTTTTAGGAGATCTTTTACAAATGTGGGTGCCCTTGTATTGGGAGCATAGATGTTCAGAATTGTGATGTCATCTTGGTTGACTTTACCTTTGATGAGTATGAAGTGTCCTTCCTCATCCCTTTTGATTAATTTTGGTTGAAAGTCTATTTTGTTCGATACTAAAATGGCTATGCCTGCTTGCTTCTTGTGACCATTTGCTTGGAATATTTTTTTCCAACCTTTTACCCTGAAGTAATGCCTATCATTATGGGTGAGATGTGTTTCTTGAATGCAGAAGAATGTTGGATCTTGTTTATGTACCCATTCAGTTAGTCTGTGTCTTTTTATTGGAGAATTGAGACCATTGATGTTGAGAGATATTAATGACCAGTGACTGTTAAGAGTCTTAATTTTGATGTTGTTTCCAGTCGAGCGTTTGTGTAGTTGTGTTTTTGCCATGGGATAGTTATCTATTTCCTGAGTAGTTTTGGTTGTAGCTTGCCCCTTTGGGATGAAGTTTTCCTTCTAGTACCTTCTGTAAAGCTGGATTTGTGGATAGGTACTGTTTGAATTTGTTTTTGTCATGAAATATTTTGTTTTCTCCATCAATGGTTATTGATAGTTTTGCTGGGTAAAGTAGTCTGGCCTGGCATCTGTGGTCTCTTAGGGTTTGCAGGATCTCTGTCCAGGCCCTTCTGGCTTTTATGGTCTCTGCTGAGAAGTCGGGTGTAATTCTGATAGGTTTGCCATTAAATGTTATTTGGCCCTTTTCCCTTGCAGCTTTTAATATTTTTTCTTTGTTCTGTATGTTTTGTGTTTTGATTATTATGTGACGGGCAGTTTTTCTTTTCTGGTCAATTCTTTTTGGTGTTCTGTAGGCCTCTTGTATGTTTATAGGCATCTCTTTCTTTAGATTGGGGAAATTTTCTTCTATGATTTTATTGAGAATAATTTCTGGGCCTTGGAGACTGATATCTTCTCTTTCTTCAATGCCTATTATCCTTAGATTTCTTCTTTTCATGGTGTCCTTAATTTCTTGGATGTTTTGTGTCAGGAGTTTTACAGATTTCCTATTTTCCTTAATGGTTGCTTCAAGATCTGTGATTGTATCTTCTAGGCCTGAGATTCATTCTTCTGTCTCTTGGATTCTGTTAGAAAAGCTCACCTCTGTGTTGCTCGCCTTCTTCTCTGAGGTCTCCCGTTGTTGTTTTTCTTCTCTATGTGTGTTTATCATTGAATCCATTTTTGTCTTCAGATCTTGAACTGATTTTTTGATTTCTTTCATCTGGTTGTTTGCATTTTCCTGAAATTTTTCCAGTTTCACTCTATGTGCTTCTTATATGTCTCTCACCTGTTTGGCTGCGTCCTCCTGCATTTGATTACGAATTTTTTTTGTTTCCTCCATTAATATCCTCATTACTAAGGATTTGAGGTCATTTTCTTGTATTTCCATTGTATTTGAGTTCTCTGGGTTGTTTTCTTTGGAATAGCTGGAAACTGGAGACACCATGTTGTTTTGGGGGTTTTTGCGTATTCTTTTACGCTGTCCTTTAGACATCTTGGTGTCTTTGTTTTTGTTGGGTAGCTTCCAGAGTTGGATGGAGGGAGTCTGATGATAGATTCACTTGTTTTCTCATGATTTCTGTAGGCTGGAAGCTCTGATACTTCACTGGCGTGGATGGCGGGAGGTTAGCCCTGTCGTTTTGGTCCCTCACAGCCAGTGATCCTCAGCTCCCCTGTGCTGTGGGTCCTGCAATCGTTCTGGGTCTCTGAATGAGCGTTGGGTCAGGCCAAGGTATCCACAGCTTTCTGGGTTCCCTGCCAAGTCCAGCCAGGGACCCTGGGCCCGAACCACGAGCCGAGCTCAGCTAGATTCTCAGGGCCTGAACTGTCTGCCGAGCTCAGCTAGGGATTCTGCGCCCAAAATGCACACAGGGTCCAGCCAGAATTTTGGGGGGCTGGAACTGTGCCCCAAGCTCAGCTAGGGGCTTTTGGCCCAAAGTGTGTGCTGTGGCCAGTTATTGACTCAGGGCCTGAACTGTCCACCAAGCTCAGCCAGGAATTCTGTATTCAAACTGCATACTGTGTCCAACCAGAGTCTTAGAGCCGGGACTGTGCCAAAAGCTCTGCTAGAATCTCTGGGCCCAATTTGTCTGCCAAGCACACTTAGGGTCTCTGGCCCCAAACTGCACACCGAGCTCCACCCGAGTCTCTGGGGCGGAATTGTGCACCGGGCTCAGCCAGGGACTCTGACTCACCCTGCACGCTGAATTCAGCCTGGGACTCCAGGCCTATACTGCGTGGATAGTCCAGCCAGAGTCTTGGAGCCGCCAAGCCTGTGTGCACAGCTCAACTAGAGTCTCTGGGCCCAATCTGCCCGGCAAGTCCAGCTAGGGCCTCTGGGCTGAATCTGCGTGCTGACTTCAGCCTGTGTTAGCGCCCCAGAACTGCCTGCTGAGCTGTGCTAGTGTCTTGGGCAGAACTGCTCGTTGATGTGAGCTAGTGCCTCTGGGGGAGCTGAGTGCTCCGCCCAGCCTGTGTCACAGCTGGAGAACTGGGCCTGTGCTGAGCTGGTGCCTAGGGTGGAACTGAGCACTCTGCCCAGCTGTGTCACAGCAGGGGAGCTGTGGCTGAGTTGAGCTAGTGCCTAGGGCAGAATTGCTTGCTGCGCTGAGACAGCGTCTCCACGGCACTACACACTGGGCTGAACTGTCCGCCGAGTCCATTTTGGGTCACAAGGCACCACGTGACCCAAATTCCGTCCAGAGTCCCCTCTCCCACAGCAAATCCCACCGGCCACCACACTAATTGCCTCCACCAGAAGGCTCAGAGCTGCAAACCTCAGCCACTGCCACTGCTGACGCTGGTGCCACTGGTGCTGCTGTTGTTGCTTCTGCCTCTGCCGCTGCTGCTCCGATCCGAGAAAATATGCGCTCCACCTGTGTGCAGGGGCACGCAGGTCCTCCGCACCCTGGTCCCTCTGAACCGAGGAGCACTCCCGCTGCCGTGGTGTGGGGACCTTGGTGTTCTTGGCTCAGAAATCTGTGCAATACCCTGAATTGTTCACTGGAGCCTCCAAACACGGTCCACACTGCTCGCCGCCATCTTGGATCCTCTCGAGTTACCTTTTTTCAAATAATCGAAAAGCCATTTCAAATCTTCTCACAGGCCTCCAAAGGCAGCTAGCCACCAGCGGTGGGGTGGGAGGGTAGGGGAAGCTTGGGAGAAGATATCAACCATGCACAGCACCACAGGAATGCTCCTTTCATCTGTCTTTCAATACAAGGCAACAGATCAAGTTTCACCAGGATGGTACTTCAGCTGCTGTGTGGGGGTAGGGCAAGTAGAACTCATATGTAAGCTTCAGGAAGCAAACTTACACTCCCTGTTCCCTTCCAGAGCCTAAGCTAAGACAACTTTGCCTGTAGGTAGGGACCTGAAGACAAAATGACAGGCTCCTTTTCTATTGGTAATCACAATCATAATCAGAAGAGCTTCATGGAGCATCTCTTTGCTAGGTGTTAGGGAAAGTGATGGGCAGAATGACAGTTGTAGGAGACCAGCAAATACGAGGCAGTGTGGTGAGTGTAATTGTGTGAAAAGCACACAGGTGTCATGATAGACAGTCTTTGGGTGCCATTCTCTTTGCCGAGTGCTTTCTAAAATCTTTCTGGAATACATGCTCCCTGGCCTACACTTGAAAGAGAAGAAAAACTATCATACAAAACTAAGAAGAGGAGTTTCAATTTGGAGGTGGGAGAGGAATGTGCTTGGAACATAATACATGAGAAGGGAAACAGTGAGATGAAGATAACAATATTAGCAGATAACAATAACATAACACCAGGGGTTAAGCATTCATATTTGATAACTTAGGACAAAGAAAATAATTTTATTGGCTCAAATTTAATACAGTGCATTTCCTACCACAGATAATACATTGGGTGGTTTTGGATAGTATCTGAGTTATTGCCTGGTTTCACACCTAGCAAGTAAAACTAGAAGAGATTTATGTAATTGTTCCTAAGAGATAGAGTTAGAGCTAGTATTAAACCTTGAAACTAACTGATTTTTTTGTTGTTGGATGCTGTTCTGTTGTTTATCATAAGGCCATACAAAGGCAGCAGTTTTATTTCAGTGTCTTTTGGCCAGATTATATCATAGTTAAAAATAAACTCCCATTAGGCAAGATAACCTAAATGCTAATTCAAACCTCTGGAAATCAGTGATTTACAGGGTTATAATAAATTAACACACAGCAAACATTCAGCAGAGAGGTGAAGACTGGCTCCCACTGGAGAAGAACTTACCTGAATAAGAGAAAAAATAAAATGGGCTGGAGAGATGCCTCAGAGGTTAAGAGCACTGACTGCTCTCTTCCAGAGGTCCTGAGTGCAGTTCCCAGCAACCACATGGTGTCTCACAACATCTACAATGTGATCTGATGCCCCCTTCTGGCCTGCAGATGTACACACAGGCAGAGCACTGAATAATAGTAATAATAAAGAAATAAATATTTTTTTTTAAAGAACAAAAATAGTTTCAGAAAAGGTTGTAAAGTAGAAACTCTGTATTCATGTGAAAGCCTATGGTTCTGCAATGCTTTCAGAAAAATTTAATTCCTTTCTTGCCAAAGTACACAGAGAACCACAAATCAGGTTCTAATAGTACTAGAGTCTCTCATCATCTCATCCTTTCTTCTAGGCCATCAAGAGCCAACTTCCTCTCTGATGTGCCTTGCCCCACTTAAGCTAGGCTGAATCTAGATATATTCCCTTGGGACTTGGGAGGACAGTTCCATGACTCTGGTTGTGCCCCAGTTAGTCAACTTCATTTGCATATACATCTGGGGCCTAGCTCTGACTCTGACACTGAATAGTCATATGGCTTATAGGCAAGTCCTTTATCCTCCAAAGAACTTACTTTGGTCTATCATGTAGAGATATCAGTGCTCACTTTACCTACCTCAACACATGGAAAGGAATAAAATATGCCAATATAAAGGCTAGGGCTTTGGGAAAGCAAGAACGTGGAAGAAATATGAAGAGTAATTATTATTCTCTGTTCTTTTTGCCTACAATGACATTTCTAAACCCATTAAGAGCAAGAATAAAGTCTATGCTTTACCTTTTGGAAACTTAAGAATGTGAGTCTTTTAGCTCCAATGAGCTTTTGTAGGGTGGGGGAGGGATCTTTGTGTTTCTGGCAACTTCTTTATTAGGCCTTAGCAGCTGCTTATTTCTTTCATATTATTTTAATTTCATTTTGTCTAATTTCTGGAGAGTGCTTTGCCTCCCTTTTGAGAACAGTGGCTCTTGGTTGTTGTCAGAACTCTTACACAGTGAGAAGCAAAGGCCCCAAGTGGGCTTGAGCAGACGCCTTTCACTTGTGTAGGCAAAGGCACTAAGGACAATAATTGACAGGGGTGGGGAGAGGCTTTGTAAACTGAGGACAAGTGTACAATTCATGGTACACAGGCTGACCTCCTCACCTGGGCAGCTTCTGAGGACACCTGCCTTCGATCATTAAGACTTCTTGCCCAATTGACATAGTGTGACTGCCTCTGCTTGTGGAGATGAACAAAGCCAAGCATTTACTAACTGGAGTGCAGAGATGAATACAACTTGTCTCTTTGGCCAGGCCAGGCACAAACAGCTGCTCATGGAAAGGGGTTTCAAATAAATGTGTTTCTATTTAGAACGTCTATGTTTTGATTGAATTTGAAGAAAAGCATGAGGTGGCTCCCCCTTGGAAAGCAAATTAATTATGTACTCCTGTGTTGTCTGATGGTTGGAAGCCAGACATGTCCACAACAGCACTTCATGGAAAGAATTTTCTTCCCAGATGAACGTGGGACTCTTCCATAGGACAACAGCTGGTGTTTTTGCAAAGTCACATGGCTGCTGGCCCAAAAGGATCTTTTAGTGAAACTGGGAACAATATAAATATTCTTTTTATATTTGGTGCAGCCACCCCATGGTTTGCTTTTGTTTTCTTCGTTTTGGATGGTGTATTCAGAGTTTTCCCTGGAGTACTTTGGAGTTCAGATACAGGCTCTAGGAGGTGATTTGCTGTTGAGTGTGCAGTTAGAAAGGTTCCAGGGAGGCAAGAGCTGGTAGACCAAGTGACAGTCCCAATGGTTCAGTTACTGGACTGAACCATTTGCATTTCCATTCAGGTCATGCTGTCTCAGCCAGGCTGTTGACTTAGCGCTGTTGTGACTTGGGTGGCTTTGACTCTTCCATTCAGGCTTTAGAAACATCATTGAGTTAACAGGCCACACACCAATTCACCCTTCTCCCTCCCTACTCTTCAGCTCCTTTGTGTTAGATAAGGAGGCCTTTCCTTGGTACAAAAAGGTAGTGAGCCTAAGGTTCCATGAGCAATGTGCCCCTTATACCACCCCCAATTTGGTCTTTGTGTGAGGCAGCTTTTGTTTCCCTCTAAGAATTAAAAGTTAATTGATACCTCAAATGGATGTTGGTCACAATGCGTTTCACCATCCAATGCAGTCCTGCATCCCATTAGATTAACCCTCTTCTGTAGTTCATTGTAAATAAACATCTCACAATGAAAAAGCTTACCTACCTGAAGTATTGTATTCCCTTGGATTCTGTAGTGAAGCTAAAATTCTATGACAATGTCACTGCCTTAATTAATTTAGATTAATGACTCCTGGAGCCCTGTTTTCCTTTGCCTTTTCTATTTGTCACAGACTGCTGAACAAGTATTTCTAAATGTCTGAATGTATCAGCCTGTCCATCTCAACCCTAGAGCTTTAACTGTAATACTGCAAATTCTTCCCAATGAATTCAGTGCTATATTCCAAGGTGGAGTGTACATTCATGTGATTCTTATGACTAGAACTTATTTTCATAGAAGAGAAATGTAACTTTTTTTACTCATGGAAGAAAAAACATTCTATGGGGTCAACTGAAAGCTCAACTCAATTACATTGAGAAATAAAGAATATGCTCGTTAGACTTTTACGGTTATCTTGAGGTACAGAGGAGATGCTTGAATGATCTGACATATTTTGGCAGAATTTGAGCTGCAATAATATGTTCTTGAATTTTGAAGCTTAGAAGCAAATGAGTTGTTCTGGATGCTAAACAACTAGTTTCTATTATATTTCAGTCAAAGCCACAAAATAAGAATAATACTTGTTCTATTAGAAGTATTTTTCTTCTCTCTGGGTCAAGATAATTAGTTTAGCAATGTAGTGGATGGACTTGGTGGAGGTTTAATATATACTCTATTAGAGTTCCTAGTTCTATTCACACCTGCAACATAATGCACCCCACACTTCTTGCAATATCACAGAACAATGGTTTCTCTGTCAGGTGATGGTGGTGCATGTCTTTATTCCCAGGACTCAGGGAGTCAGAGGCAGGAAGATCTCTGAGTTTGGGGGCCAGCCTGGTCTACAAAGTGAGTCCAGGATAGCCAAGGCTACACAGAGAAACTCTGTCTCGAAAAACCAAAACAAAAATCAAGACAAAAATTAAAACAACAAAAACAATTACTTCTCCAAAGAAAATTTATACCTGTAAATTAGTACTATTAATCACATGAGAAGTACATACCAAAGCCACAATAAGAGATTACTGCTCACCTACTAGGATACTTTTTTTTAAGTACAGTTGGGGATATATGACCTGCCTACCATGTGTATGGCCCCATGTTCAATTCCTAGCAGTACAAAAAGTCAAGAAATAGGAAGTTTTGGCCATGATGTACAAAAACTGAATGCTTCTTACACAGCCAAGGGTTCTAGAAAGTGCTACAGTCACTTTGAAATCAGTCAGACAGTTCTTCAAAGTTGAAAACACAGAGTTAACCTATGACTTAAATTATTCTAGCTGTACAGTAGAGAGCTGAACACGTCCATACTCAAAATTTTGTATACATTATATTTATGCAGATTTACTCCTGATAGCTAAAAGGTAAAAAGGTTCATTCATGGATAAATGGATAAATAAAATATGATATATCTTTATAATGTGACATCTTTCACTTATAAAAAGGAATAAATAAAAGGAATAAAGTGTTGATACATGTTATCTGGGCCTTGAAAATATCATGCTAGGTGAAAGAAGCTAGACACCAAAAGGTGTGATAGATTGCTATCATTCTAGGTAGGTAAGTATATATATGTTAAATAAGTGCTTACCAGGAGCTGGCAAAAAAGGAAAATGGTGGCCGAGGCAGTGGTGAGTAATAGTGATAGCTTGGGACACAGAATTTCTTTTTTGTGGTAATGAAAATGTAATATGATTATTGATCATAATCTGAACAAAATTCTGTAGACACTAAAAGTCATTGAACTATGCTCTTTCAATGGATAAAGCATATGGCCTATAAATTCTGTCAGAAAAAGGGCTATTAAAAATCGAAACCATGGATTTGAATGTAGATAAGCAATGCTTTCTTTACTGCATTCAACCATTTAATGAAAAGTAAAATAAGCTAAGTACAAGATAGCCATATAGTATTTTCATTGATGTAGACACCCCAGGGTTTACATATGTTTTAATACCCTTTTGTTGTTGTTTTCCGAGACAGGGTCTCTCTGTGTAGCCTCGGCTGTCCTAGACTCACTTTGTAGGCCAGGCTTGCTTCAAACTCACAGTGATCCACCTGCCTCTTCCTCCTGAGTGCCACCATGCCTGGCTCAATACCTATTTTTGATATTTATATTCAGTTAAGAGTCAGATAAAATAAACTCGACTGGTATAAATTTGTATGTGCAACTATACTACTTTGTTCAGAAAATGCAAGTTTGCCTCTCACTCTTAGAATATTTCCATACTCTCTTCCACAATGACCCTTGAGTCTTGGCTGGAAGGTGTAGGATACAGATGCCTTATTTAGGGTAAGCAATCCACAACTCTTCATTGTTGACCAGATGTGGGTCTTTTTGTTAACTGCCACCTACTGCAAAAGAAAGCTTCTCTAATGAGGATTGACTGGTGTATTAATATAGATTAATGATAAGTCATTAAGAGTTGTTTTTAATACTATCTACATTTAATAGCATAGTAATAAAAATAGGTACTCCCCTAGGGCTTGTGATCATTTTAGCCACAGGTGATTGACCCTAATAGTGGTGTCAGGTATAGATTTTAACTTGTAGAGAAGGTACTAAATCTAACCAGAAAGTGTTTGGTAGCTACTATGATATTTGTGCTGTGATTGCACTAGTAGGGTGTCTTGCTAGGCCAGTCATCACAATTCTCAGGGTTCACAGCTGAATAATAGTAATGATTTCCTTTCTACCCCAGTAATGTACATAGCACCTTCACAGCTTCCTATGAAAGCTAGCCAGAAGGTTCCAGGTGAGTTGTAACTTGATTTCTCCATGTTCTGTAACTCAAGTGTGTAGTGTCTTCAATACCAAGAATATTGGCAATGCTTGTGGATTTATGAGAGCTTACATACCAACAACTCCAAAATGGGTAATCCATTCCCAGAACTGAGATTATTTGTTATCTTATGGTGTCTAGTAAGAAAATTGTGGCTCTGTTAATGGGGTAACTCCATTTTAACTCTGTGTGTGTGTATTTTTAAAAATATTTTTAATCTTAGCTATTCCTCCCCTCCCCTTGTCTCTCCTCTTCGACCATTAAATCTTGTCCCTCTCCACATTCAACCTTTCCTGCACCCTTTAACCTTTTATACCACTGCATTCTTATTTCCCTCCCTTGAAATCCAATTCCATTCCACCGCTACTCATTTCCTGACCTCTATAGGCATTCCAAATGGAACATAAAAATCCGGAAATTCAAAGTTAATACCACCACCAACAAAACATGTGGCATTTTTCTTTCTTGGTCTGGGTTCCCTCTTTCAGAATAATTTTTCCATCTATCTAGACCTAAAAACATCTTAACCTTTAAACAACTAAGCTTAATTGTAAGACTAAACTATCTGGTCTTTAACTCCATCAGAAACTTGAGAAGGAATAAAACCTAATTGCCTGTGTAAACCAGAAGTGCATATTAGCAGAGTCCATCTCTGCTATTTTTTATATAGGTACTTAGTGCTATGAACTTGCCTCTCAGAACTTTTTCTTTTTTATTTAAATAATTTATTCAGATTACATCCTGATTGTTATCCCCTCACTTGTATTTTCCCATTCCCCCCTCCCTCCATCTTTCACCTTATTTCCACTCTCCTAGGCCTGTGACATAAGGGGGCTTCCTCCTTCACAATATGATTACAGCCTATCACACCTCATCTGGATAACTTGCTTCCCCTTCCTCTGAGGGCCACCAGGCCTCCCCACCAATGGCAACTTTGATCCATTTTTTTTTGTTAAGTTTCCATGAGTTTGTGTACTTTTCATTGTTGATATTCAGCTTTAATCAGTGGATATCAGGTAGGATATAGGGTATTATTTTCTTAAATCTGTTGAGACTTGGTTTGTGTTTACGTATGTGGTCAGTTTTGGAAAAAGCTCCATGAGGTGTTGAGATGGTATATTCTTTTATGTTTGGGCAAAATGTTGTGTAAATATGCTAGGTCCGTTTGATTTATGATATCAGTTAGCTCTAGTATTTCTCCATTTACTTTTTGTCTGGATGACTTGGATATTGGTGAGGGTGAGGTGTTGAAGAATCCCATTATCAGTATGTGAAGGCCAATATGTGCTTTAAGCTGCAATTGCATTTCTTTTATGAACTTACATGTCCTTGTGTTTGGTGTACTAACGTATAGAATTCCAATATCCTCTTAGTGGATTTTTTTCATTTGAATATATAGTATCCAAACACTTTGCTGAAGATGTTTCTCAGCTGTAGGAGTTCTCTGGTAGAATTTTGGGGCTAATGTTTGTATACTATCATATTGTCTGCTAAGAGTGATACTTTGATGTCTTCCTTTGCACTTCGTATCCTCTTGATCTCCTATAGTTGTCTTATTGCTCTAGCTAGGACTTCAAGTTCTATATGAAGAGATACAGAGAGAATGGACAGCCTTGTCTTGTCCCTGATTTTAGTGAAATTTCTCTCAGTTTCTCTCCATTTAATTTGGTGTTGGCTATAGGCTTACTGTATATTGCCTTTATTATGCTTAGGTATGGGCCTTATATCCCTGGTCTGTCCAAGAATTTTATCATAAATGGGTGTTGCATTTTGTTAAAGGATTTTTCTGCATCTAATGAGATGGTCATGTGATTTTTTCTTTCAGTTTGTTTATATGATGGATTTTTATATGTCAAAGCATCTCTGCATCCCTGGGGTGAAGCTTAGTCGTTCCTGGTGAATAATGTATTTGATGTGTCCTTAGATTCTGTTTGCAAGTGTTTTATTGAGTATTTTTTTATCTATGTTAATGAGGAAAATTGGTTTGAACTTCTCTTTCCTCGTTGAGTCTCTGTGGTGTTTATGTATCAGTGTGACTGTTGCTTCACAAATAAAGTTTGGCAATGTTCTTTCTGTTTCTATTTTGTGGAATAGTTTGAAGAGTATTGGTGCTAACTCTTTGAAGGTCTGGTAGAATTCTGCATTAAAACCATCTGGTCCTGGGCTTCTTCTGGTCATGAGAATTTTAATGACTGCTTCTATTTCCTGAGGGGTTATAGGACTGTTTAAACTGTTTACCTGATCTTGATTTCACTTTGGTAAGTAAAATCTATCAAGAAACTTGTCCATTTCCCTATTTTCCAATATTGTTGAAAACAGGCATTTAAAGTAAGACCTAATGATTCTTTGGATTTCCTCAATGTCTGTTGTTATTCACCCTTTTCATTTCTTATTTTGTTAATTTGCATAGTGTCTCTCTGTCGTTTAGTTAGTTTGGATAGGAGCTTCTCTATTTTGTTGATTTCCTCAAAGAATCACCTCTTGGTTTCATTGATTCTTTTCATTGTTCTCTTTGTTTCTAATTTACTGATTTCAGCCCTATGTTTGATTATTTCCTGCCATCTACTCCTCTTCGGGGTGTTCCCTTCTTTTTGTTCTAGAACTTTTATATGTGCTTTTAAATTGATAGTATGAAGACTATCTAATTTCTTTATGAAGGCACATAATGCTATTGACTTTTCCCTTAGCACTGCTTTCCTTGTGTCTCATAAGTTTGGGTATATTGTGCTTTCATTTTCATTGAATTCTAGAAAGTCTTTAATTTCTTTCTTTATTTCTTCCATGACCCAGCAGTCATTGAGTAGAAAGTTGTTTAGTTTCCAAGAATTTGTAGGCCTTCTCTTGTTCCTGTTGATTTGTAAATTTAGCTTTAATCCATGGTGGTCTAATAAGATACAAGAGGTTATTTCATGTTCTTGTATGTGTTGAAGCTTGCATTGTGACCAATTATATGGTCAGTTTTGGAGAATGTTACATGATAAGAGTATATATTCTTTTGTGTTTGTGTGAAATGTTCCGTAGATATCTTTTAAGTCCATTTGATTCATGACATCTATTAATTTCATTATTTCTCCATTTAGTTTCTGTCTAGATGGTTTGTCTATTGGTAAGAGTAGGGTGTTGAAGATTTCCACTATTAATGCATCCTTTGATGTGTGATTTAAGCTTTAGTAATGTTTCTTTTATGAATGTAGGTGCCCTTGCATGTAGGGCATAGATGTTCAGGATTGAGACGTCATCTTGGTGGATTTTTCCTTTCGGTATTAAGTGTCCTTACCCATCTCTTTACATTAATGTTCATGGAAATTCTATTTTTATTAGATATTATAATGGCTCCTCCAGCTTGCTTCTTGAGTCTGTTTTCTTGGAAAACCTTTTCCAGCCCTTTACTTTTAGATAATGTCTATATTTGTTGCTAAAGTCTTTCTTGCAAGCAGCAGAATGATGAACCCTGCTGTTGCATCCATACTGTTAGCCTGTGTCTTTTTATTATGGAATTGAGTCCATTGATGTTGACATATATTAATGACTAGTTATTGCTAATTCCTGTTTTTTTTTTTTTTTTTGATGCTGGTGGTGTTACAGTATATGTTTGTGGTGCTTTCCTTCTTTTCATTTTGCTGATGTGAGGTTATTTACTTTCTATGTTTGCCTGGGTATAGGCAGCCTCCTTGGGTTGCAGTTTTTCTTCTAGTATCTTCTATAGGACTGGATTTGTGGATAGATATTGTTTAAATTTGTTTTTGTTATGAAATATCTTGTTTTCTCCCTCTATAGTGACTAAAAGTTTGCTGTGTATAGTTGTAAGGGCTGACATCTGTGGTCTCTTAGTGTCTATAAGATAGCTGCCTGAGCCCTTCTGGTTTTAGAGTCTCTGTTGAGAAGTCAGTTGTAATTCTGATGGGTCTGCCTTTATATGTGATTTGGCCTTTTCCCCTTGTAGCTTTTAATATTCTTTGATCTGTACATTTAGTGTTTTGATTATTACATAGCATGATGTTCTTCTTGTAGGTTTCTAAGATCCTCTGGATCCTTCTATTTCCCCATCTCCGATATTTCTCTTACCTAGAGTCCCATAGGATGTTCTCATATCTGTCCCAATCTCCTGGTAAGTAAAGACATTCATGGGACATGCCTTTTGGGCTAGTGTCCAATTATAAGTGAGTATATACCATGTGAGTCTTTCTGTTTCTGGGTTAACTCAATCAGTATGATTGTTTCTAATTTCCTCCATCTGTCCACAAATTTCTGGATTTCTTTGTTTTTTTTTATACCTGAGTAGTACTCCATATTATAAATGTACCACAATTTCTTTATCCATTCTTCAACTGAGGGACATTTAGGCAGTTTCCAGATTCTGGCTATTATGAATAAGGCTGCTATGAACATGGTTGAGCAGTTGTCCCTGTTGTGTGGTAAAGCATTTTCTGGGTCTATTCCAAGGAGTAGAATAGCTGGGTCTTGAGGAAGCCCTATTCCCATTTTTCTTTTTTCTTTTTTTTATTTAATTTTTCTTCGTGAAGTTTTTTTTTAATTTTTAAAATTTTCAAAAAATTTTAAAATTCATTCATTTTACATCTCAATAGTAAGCAGTAAGTCCCTCCATTGTATCCTCCCATTCCTCCCTCCCTCCCACTTTGCCCCTACTCCCCTCCCCTATGACTGTGACTGAGGGGGGCCTCCTCCCCCTGTATATGCTCATAGGGTATCAAGTCTCTTTTTGGTAGCCTGCTATCCTTCCTCTGAGAGCCACCAGGCCTCCCCATGCAGGGGACGTGGTCAAATATGGGGCACCAGAGTTCGTGTGAAAGTCAGTCCCCACTCTCTGCTCAACTGTGGAGAATTTCCTGACCATTGGCTAGATCTGGGCCGGGGTTCGATGTTTACTGCACGTATATTCCTTGGCTGGTGCCATAGTTTGAGCAGGACCCCTGGGCCCAGATCCCCCTGTCATAATGTTCTACTTGCAGGTTTCTAGGACCCTGTGGATCCTTCTATTTCCCCATTCTCCCATACTTCTCTTGCCTAAAGTCCCAACAGGATGTCCTCCCCTTCATCTCACTTTCCTGATAAGTGAAGACTTTCATGGAACATGCCCCTTGGGCTAGTGTCCAGACATAAGTGAGTATATACTATTTGACTCTTTCTGCTTCTTGGTTAACTCACTCATTATGATCATTTCTAGTTAAATTCATTTGTACAAAAATTTCAGGAATTCCTTGTTTTTAATAGCTGAGTAGTATTCCATAGTGTCACCACAGTTTCTTTATCCAATCTTCTACTGAGGGACACTTAGGCTGTTTCCATGATCTGGCTATTATAAAGAAGACCACTATGAACATGGTAGAATATATGTCTCTGTTGTGTGGTGGAGCTTCTTCTGGGTATATTCCAAGGAGTGGAATAGCTGGGTCTTGAGGAAGCCCTATTTCCAGTTTTCTGAGAAAGTGCCAGATAGATTTCCAAAGTAGTTGTACCAATTTGCATTCCCACCAGCAATGAAGGAGTGTTCCTCTTTCTCTACATTCCTCACCAGCATGTGGTGGCGCTTGAATTTTTGATCTTAGCCATTCTGATAGGTGTACGATGGAATTTCAGAGTCATTTTGATTTGCATTTCTCTGATAACTAATGATGATGAGCATTTTTAAAAGTGTTTCTCAGCCATTCGATATTCCTCTGTTGAGAATTCTCTGTTTAGTTCTGAGCCCCATTTCTCAATTGGGTTATTTGGTTTTGTGGTGTTTGATTTCTTGAGTTCTTTATATGTTTTGGAAATCAGACCTTTGTCAGATATAGGGTTGGTAAAGATCTTTTCCCAGTCTGTGGGCTGTCGCTTTGTTCTGTCTCCTGCCTTAGAGAAGCTTCTCAGCCTCATGAGGTCCCATTTATTAATTGTTGACCTTAAGGCCTGGGCTGTTGGTGTTCTGTTCAGGAAGTTGTCTTCCCCACTTTTTCCTCTAACCGATTTAATGTCTCTGGTTTAAGTTGAGGTCTTTAATCCACTTGGACTTGAGTTTTGTGCATGGTGACAAATATAGGTCTAATTGCATTTTTCTACATGTAGACATCTAGTTAGACTAGCACCATTTGTTGAAGATGTTGTCATTTTTCCATTGAATAGATTTGGCTTCTTTGTCAAAAATCAAGTGACCATATGTGTGAGGATTCATTTCTGTGTCTTCGATATGATTCCATTGATCAACCAGCCTATTGCTGTGCCAGTACCATGCCGTTTTAGTTACTGTTGCTCTGTAGTACAGCTTGAGATCAGGAATGGAGATTCCTCCAAAGGATCCTTTATTGTATAGGATTATTTTAGCTATTCTGGGTTTTTTTGTTTTTCCATATATAGTTGAGGATTGAATTTTCAATGTTTTTAAAATTTTTTGTAGGTATTTTGATAGGTATTGCATTGAATGTGTAAATTGCTTTTGGTAAGATGGCCATTTTTACTATGTTAATTCTCCCAATCCATGAACAAGGGAGATCCTTCCATCTTCTCATGTCATCTTCAATCTCTTTCTTCAAGGATTTAAAGTTTTTTTTTTTCAAATAAGTCCTTCACTTGCTTGGTTAGAGTAATTCCTAGATATTTTATATTGCTTGTGGCTATCGTGAAGGGAGTAGCTTTCCTAATTTCTTCCTCTGCCTGTTTGTCATTTGTATATAGGAAAGCTACTGACTTTTGAGTTAATATTGTATCCAGCCAATTTGCTGAAGGTGTTTATCAGCTGTAGGAGTTTTCTGGTGGAATTTTGGGGGTCAGTTATGTACACTATCATATCATCTGCAAATAGGCATAATTTGGCTTCCTCCTTTCCCATTTGGATCCTCTTGATCTCCTTTTATTGTCTTATTGCTCTGGCTAGAATTTCAACAACTATATTGAAGAGATATGGAGATAGTGGGCAGCCTTGTCTGGCCCCCGATTTTAGAGGGATTTCCTTGAGTATCTCTCCATTTAATCTGATGCTGGCTATTGGCTTGCTGTACATAGCCTTTATTATGTTTAGGTATGTGCCTTGTATCCACAATCTCTCCAAAACTTTAAACATGAATGGGTGTTGGATTTTGTCAAATGCTTTTTATGCATCTAAGGAGATGATCATGTGGTTTTTCTCTTTCAGTTTGTTTATATGGTGGATTACATTGATGGATTTCCTTATATTAAACCATCTCTGCATGCCCAGAATAAAGCCTACTTGGTCATGGTGAATGATATCTTTGATATGTTCTTGTATTCATTTTGCAAGTATTTTCTTGAGTATTTTTGTGTCAATGTTCATAAGAGAAATTGGTCTGAAATTCTTTTTTTGTTGAGTCTCTGTGGGGTTTATGTATCATCGTGACTGTGATCTCATAGAAAGAATTTGGTAATGTTTCTATCTTTTGGAGTAGCTTGAAGAGTATGAGCATTAGCTCCTCTTTGAAGGTCTGGTAGAATTCTGCACTGAAACCATCTGGCCCTGTGCTTTTTTTGGTTGGGAGACTATCAATGTCGATCATATCTTCTACACTTGAGATTCTCTATTTCATCTCTTGTATTCTGTTGGTGATGCTTGTATCTGTAGTTCCTGTTCTCTTCCCTAGGATTTCCATCTCCAGGATTGCATCAGTTTGTGTTGTCTTTATTCCTTCTATTTCTGTTTTCAGTCATGGGCAGTTTTATTCCTTTCCTTCACTTGTTTAATTGTATTTTTGTGTATTTCATTAAGGGATTTATTCATTTCCTTCACCTGTTTGATTGAATTTTCTTGTATTTTTTAAAAAGGATTTATTCATATCCTCTTTTAAGGCCTCTATCATCTTTATAAAGTTGTATTAAAGATTGTCTTTTTTGCTTCAGCTGTGTCAGACTGTCTTAGGCTGGCTATAGTAGGATATCTGGGCTCAGGTGGTGCCATATTTTCCCTAGCTCTTGTTGATTGTGTTCTTATACTGGCCTTTAGCCATCTGGTTGTCCCTGGATGTTGGCTGGATGTTCCTGATGCAGAGAGAACTCCTCAGGGAGGCAGGTAGAGCCTTGAGCCTAACAGTGGATCTCAGAGAATAGCAGAGTGCTCACTTCTGCTGGCTGGGTGTTCCTGGCGACCTTCAGGCCTGGATGTTTCTCTATTGGCTGTCTCCCAGATGAGCAGAAGAAAGAATGGGTAGTCTCTAATCTGGCTATTACCAGGGTTCCCCAGGCCTGGATGATTCTGGGGACAGTAGGCATCTGCCAGAGGAGAGGTTATAGAGCTCTCTATTTCATTTTTATTTACAGCTGAATAATAACTCATTGTGCACATGTCCCACATTTTCATCATCAATTCATATGTTGGGGGACATTCAAGTTTTTGCCATTTTCTAGCTATTGTGTATAGACTTGCAGTGAATAGGGCTAAGTATCTATGGAGTAAGATGTTAAGTACTTTTTGGTAGTATGCCTAAAAGTGGTATAGCTGAGTTATATGGTAGATTTGTTTTTAGCCCTTTTTTGTTTGTTTGTTTTTCCTTTTGGAAGTTTTGTTGTTGTTTTCTTTGTTTTGTTTTTGTTTGGTTGGGATTTTTTGTTTGTTGTTTTTGTTTTGTTTTTTTGTTTTTCAAGAAGGGATGACAGGATTTCTTTGGCTGTCTTGGACTTGCTTTGTAGACCAGGCTGGCCTCAAATTCACAGAGATCAGCCTTCTTCTGCCTCCTGAGTGCTGGGAATAATGGCATGCCCCACCAAACCCTGCTGTTTTTAGCTTTTTGAGGGCTCTCTCCACTGATTTCCATGGTGACTGTACCGGTTTGCATTCCTACCAACATTGAATTAGGGTTGTGTTGGCCATACAACTTGACTAGCATTTACTATCAATCATTTGATCTTTACTACTCTGACTGGGGTGAGATGAAATCCCAAAGTTGTTTTAAATTGCATTTCCCTAATTGCTAAGGATTATGAACAAATTTTTATGGTATTTATTAGCTTTTGGGGGAATTAAGGCAAGGCTTCTCTATGCAGCCTTAGATGTCCTATAACTCATTCAGTAGACTATTATTAACCATTTTTATTTATTCTATTTAGGATTCTATGTTTAGATTTCTAGCCCATTTTTGTTTACTTTTGAGATTTTAGGTTAATTATAACATTGCTCCTCTCTTCCTTTTTCTTCTTTCAAACTCTCCCATATATCATTCCCAACTCTTCTTCTAATTCATGTTCTTTTTCATCAATTGTTATTGTATGCATATATGTATTTGCATATACATATATAGCCCAAATATAACTTGTTGAGTCCATGTGATGCTGTTTGCATGTTTGTTTTTAGGGCTGACCATTTGGCATTGGGCAACCAATTGGTGTGTTCTTTCTTGTAGAGGCCCACCTCTCCTGCTTCTAGCTCTATTCAGTTGCCTGTATTTCTTTATGTTGGGTTGTGGCTTCCTGGGATTTCTCCCTTGCAGTCTGCATGCTCCTTGGTATCCTCCTTGTTCACTTCATTTTTGGGTGGTCATGTTTGTGAGACTTTTATAATGTTATCAGGAGACATAATTTTACAGCAAAGTCTGGGATCCTCTGGCTCTTACAATCATTCTGCTCCCTCTTCTACAATGTCTGAAGTCTTAGGTTTGGGAGTATTTTGAAGATGTATCTGTTAGAATTGCCTAGCCAATTTTTTAATTGGGTCATTTGTTTCCTTGACTATTTTTCAAGTTCTTGATATATTGTGCATCTTATTCTGTTTGATACATAGCTGGAGCTGGAAAAATATTCTCTCTTATTCTGGGGGTTCTTCTTCACTTGATTATTTCCTTAGTTCTACAGAAGCTTTTTAATTTTATTAGATCCCATATGTCAACTCTTAGCCTTAATTCCTGGGCATATGAGGTCCTATTCAGAAAATCTTTTCCTGTATTTATATTTTGCAAGGTACCACCTATATTTTCTTGTAATAATTTTAGTACTTCAGGTCTCAAGTTGAGGTTTTTTTTTTTTTATCAACTTGGAGCTAATTTTCACTTAGGGTGATCAATATGAGTCTGATTTCATTCTTCTTGAACTGGACTATGTCAAATTTTTAATTAGGTGTGTGTGTGTGTGTGTGTGTGTGTGTGTGTGTGTGTGTGTGTGTGTGTGTTCTTTAAGTATTCTAGATTCTAACAGTCTATCAGATATATGGCTGGTAAAATTTTCTCATTAGGAAGGTCACCTCTAGAATGATGGTGTCCTTTGCTGTCCAGAAGCTTTTGCTTTCATTAGATCCTATTTATTAATTGTTTTCTTTAATGTCTGAGGTCCTTCATATGTTTGGAGTTGACTTTTGTGCAGTATGAGAGGTAAGAACCTATTTGCATTCTTCTACATGCAGGTATGCAGTTTGACCAGCACCATTTGTTCAAGATGTCTTTTCTTCATGTGTGTTGTTGACCTCTTTATCAAAAATTAAGTGACTGTAGGAGTGGGGGCTTATATGTAGGTCCTCAGTTTTGCACCATTCATTGGTGTGTCAAAGTTTCAAATAACTTTGGTATACAGTTCAGCACCACCTGCCTAGGAATGTTGCTGCCTAGAATGAGTGGAGCCCTTCTACATCAATTAGCAAACAATCAAGACGGCCTCCACACCTGATAAGTCCACAAGGGTTAGTTTGCAACTGTTTTAGTCTTCTCTACTAATAAGGGATGTTGTCCTGTAAAAAGTTAAGAAATGTAAGGGCAGTCATATTTAAATTCAAATTCTTCCACTAAATGTGTGTTACTTGAGCTTTGCATTAGAATGAGACTGAAATGCCATGAGTTATGGTGTACAATAGATAAAAAATATGAGATTTTATTCTCTTTCTTAAAAGAATGTCAAAACTCATTTTCATTCTTATATTAATTTTTAGAGACAGGGTACTAGGCATCTCAGGCTAACTTCAAACTCTGTGGAGGGGAGAACAACATTGAATTTCTGATCTTCCTATATCTACCTTCCATGTGCTGGTCTTAGAGGCTTGTGTCACTGTTAGAATTCTGTCCCAGTCTGCCTAGCAACCTGTGACATCATTGCCTACCAGCCACTGGCTGTGCCCTGCCCAGGAGTATATAAAAGGACTAACCCACCTACTTCTCCTTTTCTTCCTCTCTCTTGCTCTCCCTCCTCCACTCTTTTCCTATCTCTTCTTCTTTTTTGTCTCTCTCTTTCTTGTTTCTCTCCCTTCCTTCCTCTGTCTCTTTCTCTCTCTGAAGTGTCTTCTCTTCCTTCTCTGCCCATGCTCATATAATAAACTTCTTCATATAATATGTTGTGTGGTGCATATTTCTTATTTGGTATTTAAAAGTCACTATACCAAGTATATATAGTGTTGGGGATGGAATTAAGGACTTTGTGCATGAAAGTAGAATGTTCTACCAGTGACTTACAACCCAAACCTAAAACTTTATTTCACTTGGGGAAAGTAAACATTCCATCACCTTTAGCTGAAAGTAAAAATAAAGTAATAGTAAAGATATACATTTGAAACTTTGGAAAGTCTTTGTTTCACTATAAGAATCCAATACAACATCTTCCCATCTACACCTCGCCATTATTTTAAAGCTAGAAAGCTGTGAATTAGTTTATCCACTTTTTCCTCACATGAATATAAACCCCTGGTACCTATAATTCACTTTGATGGCCATTTGTCTTTCATCTCTACCTCAAGTCTTCCCAAGTATTTTCAAGCAAACCTACCCTATCTCATAACCTTCATAATTAATATAATGGAGATTACTACAACATAAAGACATTAAGACTATTTTACTGGTTTTCTTATATTTATTTATTTGTGTGTTCCCAATGTGCGTGCATGTGCACATATCACAGCACAAAACAAACTCAAGTCATCCACCAGGCTTTTTGCAACAGATGCCATTATCCACAGAGTAATCTCCCTAGACATTTCAAATAGATTTGCAGAAAGGCGGAAAAACTTATGATGGGAGAGAATCTCATCCTGAATAAGTGTCAGGTCTCCTGTTATGACAATTTTGAGTCACAGAATCTTTTAACACCTGAAGGGTGCTAAGTGTTTGAGGCAAAACTATGAGTATTATTCAGGAAACATCTGACACCAAGCTTCCCTACAACCTACAGGTGGGAATAATTCACAACGAAGAGTTGGGTCAGTGATAAGAACACAGTGTATTTAGATGGGGTGTACTAAGTGAAATTTGAGCATTGTCTATATTCCATGTGCAGTTTATGGATTATTGTATATAATCCTTAAAATCTTTGTGGTAGCAGCCAAACTGAGCTTGAGGAGTTCTGTGGAAGAGTGGAAAGACAGATAAAGGAAGCCAGAAGGGTCAAGGACACCACCAAAAGACCTATAGAGTCAACTAACCTGAGCCCGTGGGGATTCACAGAGACTGAACCACCAGCCAAAGAGCATGCATGGACTGGACCTAGACAGACCCCTAGCAGATGTGCAGGTCGGCCAGCATGCAGGTCCCCTAACAATGGGAATAGGGGCTGTCTCTGTTGCCTGCGTTTTGAATCCTTTTTCCTCAGTTGGGCTGCCTTACCTGGCCTCAGTGGGAGGGGATGTGCTGAGTCCTTCTGTGACTTGAGGTGCCAAGGTTGATTGATACCCCTTGGGGGTCTCCCCTTCTCTGAGAAGAAGAAGATGGGAGAATGAGGAGAGGGGGTGTGAGGTTGGGACCAAGAGGAGAGGAGAGAGGGCACTGTGATCAGGCTGTAAAGAGATTAAATAAACAAACAAATAAATAAATGGGAAAAATAACATAATTGTCAAGGGCCATTATTACCAAACTAAATCAGTATTATTTGGTAAATTGAAGCCAAAGAAAAATTTATAGTCTGTGAGTTGTTATTCATTAAATTCTGACATTTTGAAAACAAAAGAAATATTTGTAGCAGGTACTATTATTATCTCCATTTTACAGAAGATAAAATTAAGGCTTAGAGAGGTCAAACTTTTAATGCAATCAATCAGTTTGACACCATTTTCAATTTTTTAAACTACTGTTCAATTCTAGCTTTCAACTGACCTTAAAGGAAGTGGGCTAACTAGTGATAAACTCTCAAGCGTTAAATTACATCCATTCAAGAGTTTTCTCTGAGTCTTAATCAAAACTCAAGTCATTATTTGGAGCATATTCCCCTATTTATTCACACAACATTGTTCAAATAGATGCTACATACCAAAATATTCCAGGATCCTGTCTACCTATGAAAAACCTTTAGTGCAAAACCATTAGTCTTGCTTTAGGGTAAGATTGCCTCTTTTAAAAGTAAATGCTGTTAAGGCAAGATTCTGCCATCATTTGGACTGTTTTTGTTATAAATAACAGAGGTTTAGTGTAGTTAGCGTAGGCATTCAAAACTTTCTTCTGAAGAGTCTTGGGTTCTCACAAACCAAGAGATAGGGATGCAGCCTGGTTTTAAGAACACTCTGGGACCAGATGCTTGGAAGATGATTGAGACGTTTCCATTTGTTAAATTTCTGCCATATCTAATTATCAGCACTGCCCTCTCTCTTTGGCTCACAGTTTTGTTTGTCCATTTCTGTCTCTCTGTCTCCATTTGCCCCCCCCCCGAACCCCCATGGGCTGCATGATACCAGATGACTACTCCTCATATCTATATTCAAATGAAAGAACCAAACTACTTAGAATGAGACTAAGTTTCTTAGGCCCAATTTCAAGTTCACAGGCAGCTGACCACCCCTGAATCAGCCAACTGTCAGCTGTGGCCAAAGAAGGGGATTGTTGTATGTATGTAGATACCAGTAACCATCTTTATAAGCTTGACGATTTTAAGAGTATTATTATCCCAATAATACCCAGGAAAGGAAAGAAAAGGGAGGCCTGGCAGACAATCTGAAAGGTCTTCTACTAACAGATACTATACAAGAAACTCTGAGTTTTCTGTGAGAAAAGGGGCTTAATCAAAGAGTACTCAAATATCTGCCTTTTGTACATAGACATGAATGTGGAAACAATTGTCTTGGGTCATTATGAATTGAATAATAAAATCTAAAAATAAAATCCAACCTCACTGCATACTTCCCATGACCACTTAACCTTCTTTCCCCTGTATTTCAAGTGTCTGCAATTCCCACTATAAGAGTTAACAACTTATATTTTGTTCTAGTTTGTACCAATGGTCACAATAATTAATCATGGAATCAGTGTAGATGTCCATTTACAGATGAGTAGAAAAAATATAGTACATATATACAATACTGTTTTACTCAGCCATAAAGAAAAATAAAATCTTGTTATTTGTAGAAAATTTAAATCATATCATTTTGAGGAAAATAGATGGAACTGGCTAAATTGCCTAGATTTGGCCAAATTGTCCAGATTAGCTAAATCTATTTTCCAATTACACAAATTAAGCACTCACAGAAAGACCAGTGTCATATAGCTTCTCTGATAAGTGAAAACAATAACAACACCACTTTAACCTGAAAACAAGATAAAGTATTAGAGAAGGGAAAGGGGTTCACAGAAAGAGCTTAGGAGGGCGATTACAATCGAAGTCTGGCATATGGCATACAAGTAAACATGAAAACAAAACACACTAATTTGTATAATTATAGGACTGAATAATTATAACTTTTAAAATCGAGGTTTTTATGGGGTTCTTGAGACTACAAAAGGTATTATTAGCTGAGTCCGCAGGGTGTATTGCAGTGGCAGAGAACTTGCCTTAAGTGTGTGAGGCTCTGGTTTTTAGCCCCCGACCTGTAAATAAAAGCAAAACAAAGTAACTCTTTGCTTAATACAGCTAGGAGAATGCAATGAATGTACATGCATTAGTCCTATGCAGTGGTGATTACACATCAAAAACAACAAAAATTTGCCTTTAAATCATTTTCAAATGCAATCTAAACACACTTCAATTTTGCAGTATATCTTTTACATTTTGGCATCAGCTATTATGTTGTTAGGCCTTGCTCCAGTGTGTTGTTGGAATTGGCATAGGCCATTAATGAACTCAAATGGTTGCTGAGTAGGATCTGGTGGCAGTTAAGAAGATGCAAGCCACATCAATTGAACCATTTGCTTGTGTTTCCCAGTCGCCTCTTGGGAAAGACCCATCTTTTGTCAGAAGAGGGGGAGGTTCAACTCTTCAGGAAGGAGCTGTGCAAAAAAAAAAAAAAAAAAAAAAAAAAAAAAAAAAAAAAAAGTCATTGAGAGGATGGCATGTAAATGAGGGTTGCGAGGTCAGTCTTTTAGTCTTTAAGCCAGAACGATGCTTAACATTCCAGACCACGACCTTCTGCAAACCACTAGGACCCTCTTCAAAGGCCACCTTTGCCCTATTCCCAAACTACCAGTAGAAGGTGGAAATTCCATTCTGAGTCCTATAGTAAGAGCAGTCAATACTATTTTTATATTGCTTTCCCATTTACAAGTCACTTCCATGGGCATTTCCTTATTCGGTCCTAATCAATTCATTTTATAGATAAGGCTATTGTCCTTAGGAAGAGTAGTATCCTGGACATGGTTACGCAGTCAGTAAGTCACACATACAGGGTTGAAAACTAAGGGTTTTGCTCCAAATCCTGTCATATCCTGAACATACCACATTGCTACTCCATAGGGCTAAGTTGCTGGAAACTCTTCAAGCCAAAGGATACCATGGATTCTTGCTTTGAGTGACAGAAGATTTAAAGATAGTCATGCAAGACAGGGACACAGAAGTTGATACTTCACAGCCATTCGTTTTATTTGGGGAGTGAGTGGCCACAGTGGGTGATGTTCAGATGCTTTACAATTCCACTTTTAAAAATATACTTTGGGATCTGAAGATCTGCTTTATACAGAAAAATGTAGTACGTGAAGACTTTTGCCAGTATTTGCTTCCCTTGCATCTTCCTGTCCTCTCTCCCTCCCTCCCTCCCATGAAGTGGGAAGCACATTGGGATGTTAAAAATCTTTCTAAAATGCAGGTGTATGGCAACAACGGATCTGGGCAGTAGGCTGGAAGAGCTCCTCAACACTTTAAACAGAAAGCTCCATTCCTTGAATCTGAAATGATCCAGTTAACAGCAACCTGCCAGTGTCTGCAGGAATGCAGTGGCAAGTTGGGAAAGGGACCCGTCTGCAGCTGCAGAGTGCTTCTCTTACACGTTTGCACTTTAGTTCCTTAGCTTTCCTCCTGAGTGCTGCAGCAAAGATTTTGCTTGTCCGATTTTTACTAATGGTCAGGGGTACACCAGAGGCTCCCTCTTACAGAGATCCTTTCCTTTCGGATTCAGAAGTGGACACGCCACTGAGAATACAGCCAAAACATGATGTTGAATCTCTCTAGTTTCGTTCTTTAATTAAATGCCAACCCCATGGCACCCCTCTGCCTCTGGACAAGGAAAGTGATGGCACTTGTGCAGTCACATAAATCTGAAAGAAATAGGACATGGATTTTATTTTATTTTTAATTTTTTTAATTTTTTTATTAATTTATTCTTGTTACATCTCAATGTTTATCCCGTCCCTTGTATCCTCCCATTCTTCCCTCCCCCCATTTTCCCATTATTCCCCTCCCCTATGACTATTGCTGAGGGGGATTACCTCCCCCTGTATATGCTCATAGGGTATCAAGTCTCTTCTTGGTAACCTGCTAGGACATGGATTTTAATCAATGATAACGGTAGCAGTATGATCACTTAGTGGTCTTTTGAATGTGTGTCAGGGTGAGCAGTTTGCATGATACATTCCCACCTGAACCAAACACTGTTATCTTCTTATTTCTTACACCCTTTCCCACTCACCTGGAACCGAACACTTCCCTTTGTTGTATCTTATCTAGGAACGAGGAAATGCCACTAACTACAGGTAAATATGACCTTTGTGAACTGGCAGAAACCTTTCTCAATGGGATAGTTTGAAGCTCTAGCTTGCAACATGAGAGGGGATTCATTTCAAAGTAGCCTAACCTGAGTGTATACCTAACCATGATTTGTTGGCAATTTCTAGTGGTTTGTTAATGCACTTATTCCTTGTACTGGGAAATGCATATCACATGGATTTATAAAATCGTCAAAATTAAGACTGAAATCCCATAACATTTTAAAAATATTTGTGGTAGAAAGTACTAGTACTGTTTGCTAAATTTGTATTCTTTGTGTCATCAAATTCATCTATTTAGAATGTTACATGCAAAGATGAATATATAGGTGTGTAAAAACATAGTTGCCAAGTAAAATACATGATGCTCTGTTGAATTTGAATTTCTGATAATATGTAACTTTTTAGCCTAAGTTTATCCAATGTAGTGTTTGTGATCCACTTACACTAAAAAAAAAAAAAAAAAAAAAAAAAAAGTCTTTGTAGTTTATCTGTGATTCCAACTAAACTGGCATCCTGGATTTTTGCTTGCTAAATTTGGCAAGACTAGTAAAAAGCACTGCCACTTCCCCATGACACGAAGCCATCAGTTCCAATAGCATTCATTCTTACCACAGGGCCTAATTGAAATAAGCCTGTTACTAATGAGCAACCAACTGGAAAGGAGTGCATTTTAGTGGGCTCTCTATTAGATGGTCTATTTGACAAATAATGTCAGAGCTGTGTATAAAAGCTGTATATGCTGCTGTACATCATCGAAGTCTAAGGATTCCATATTGGGATTAACGTGAGAGCAGCAGAAGGAATCTTGGACCAGTGTGTCCTCCAGCTGTGACAGAGAGCCAGGCTGCAATTAGAAAGAATCACAAGAGCTTATCAGGCATATGTTTGGATTTCTTTTGCTGCTATTAGGAAAGCCCATAGATCTGGAAAGGTGATTAGTCCACAATACTCCACAGCTTCAGCCAGGATCAGAAACATTTATAGTGTTCCTTGAACTGCTTTTAATGTAAAGAGGATTGGAGGGATTACTCGATGAAAGGAGTAATTAATAATGAGAGCAGCAGCAGCAGCACTCAGTATTTGTTGAAGGTCCAATATGGGCCAGGCACTGTGCTGGGCTGTTGGCTTCCTATTGGACTCGGCCTAATCCTAGTCTCCAACTCAGGCCTGAGTTCTTAGTCTGCCGACACCCTTCCATAAATGACGAACTCCATACAAAAATGTCTCATCTGAAAATACAGGCCATTTCTTCACAAGTTTACTATACACTTTTGTAGTGCCGTATATATGCTAATATTGGGTTGTGACTATTTTGTTGGCACGGTGTTCTGATCAGCAAACTCTTTTAAAGCATCTCTGTGCTTGTCTCTTGCCTTCAAGAAATATCACCTGGTATGGAGAAAGACAAGTGAAACAGAATTACCCCAAAGTCATTATTCCAAAAACTTGAAAATAATCCAGAGATTCATTGTGTTCAAACCCAACCTGAAAACACACACACACACACACACACACACACACACACACACACACACACACACACACACACACACTTTCCTTTCCACCCATTACTATCCTTACTCAGATGAAGATTTTGATCCTTTACAAAATGGAAGCAGAGTTCTCTTGTTTTCCCCTTTGCCTGTAAGCTTGAAGTGTTAGTACCCTCTAGGCTTTACACTCTAAAGGACTGCTTGAAGGCTCTCAACTTCTGCTTTTATCACCTGATCTAGGATAAAAAGGAATTTCAAACTTCTGGTAATGAGTCAGAGTCCTGCAAGAGGGAGAGTGAAGACCTGTCTTCAAGTGAGAAAATTATCTTTTCAATGGACTGAGGATATCCTGTACAGAGGTGGCCCTCCAGCTACAGTACTCCCAAAGTGTGGTACTTCATGCTTGTTCCTGGGACTTCAGCCTGGAATCCCGCCCAGCCTTCTAGTTGAGGCTAATGACAGACTCAAAGAGGAAAGGGAGTCACTGTGTAGTTAGAGGCAAAATTAGATGTGCTACCTTCTGATTCCTCAGCTCACCATCTTGACTTCATACTGTGCAGCTTTGTCTGTGCTGAGACACAGTGTTGTTGTGTTGCTCAGGCTGGTCCAGAACTCTTGGGCTCCAGCAATCCTTCTGTATGTGTAGTTGGGACCGCAGATGGATGTCATTGCGCCTCACACTGCTGGACAGCTTCATACTGTCCTTGGGCTTAGTCTGGTTGCTCGGTCTCTTTTCTGTATGTCTCCTGGAAGAATGTGACCATTACATATCTGAAAGAGAAGCGTGTCCACGGAGGGGCCTTAAATCAGTGTTATAATCTTCTGGGTTAGTTGGCTTGCATACCAGAGAGCTCACATTTGAAGAACAGATTAGAACAACAGTCCTCCTCTACCACAATAAAGGAAAGCAATTGGTAGCTCCTTATTATTCATAAAGCAAAGGTTTGGAGTGTTCTAAAGGAAGAAACCAGACAGCTGAGGATGGATGTTACACTAATAACTAGGCACAAGAACTGGAATTTCAAGGAATTCACTACTGGGAAACCATCCTCCAGTCATTTCTGTTGCTTGAGAAGAGGAAACTGTATTTCCTTTTAAAGGTAACTGCACTATGTATTTACTTACTTACTTATTCATGTATTTATTATACTTTGAGACAAGTTATCACTCCATAGCTTAAACTGGCCTCAACCTTGGGGCAATCCTCTTGTATTAGGTTTTCAAGTATGTATTTTTAATGGTATGTTCTAAGTGATAGCAATCGATCCCTGATTTTACTTTTGCTGTTTTTGAATAAATCTGAAACTTACAAGTAAATCACTAGAAAATAGCTGAGGGCAAGGAAGCAGAAGACAAGTGGCATGGTTATTGGATAATGCATACAGCAAACTGAGTTTGTGTGGCAGTTTGTAGATCCTTTGGTCAGGCAAGCAAGGATCAATAATTAACATGTCCCAAATGCTTTAAAGTTATTCATTGATCACAATAGCACATCTGTAAAGACATTTCCATATGAGAAGCATAAGGCTCTGATCTATTTAGATCAGACCACCTGGTCCCCAATTGACAGGCCTTGATTTACAAATGAATCATGTCATGTTGCAGACATTAGTATGTAAGTCGGTTGGAAATCTGGAGCATGTCTTCCCATAGCAGTGACATTTTTCATGAATAACTGCCAAACACATGCGCTTGCCTTTTAATTATACCATGAGTTTTCTTATGAGCTTATTTAAATCATATTGTAACTGAAGGACAGTAATTCTGCCAGCTAGCCTAATAAACTAAACAAAGGACTAAGGACCCGTATTTTTCACAAGGTTCTTGTAACAATGGTACCGGTGATCTGATTTAGACTGGAAAACTCACGTCTGTGTAGTAAAGGTCTCTCAAAATCACTTTGCCCCAGCCATTCCTCCCTTAGGAAGAATTAAGCTAGAAGACCCTGCTAAGGTGCTAATAATTTGACAGCTACTATAAACTAGCCTTTGAAGAGATATGGCTAGTCTTTGGTTAAGTCACTGTTAGTTGTGGCATGGGAATATTGGAAATTAACCTGTACTTGAGAGGCACTCAGAAAAGTGGAGTAAGACCCATGAGAAGAGGGTTGGGATTCTGGTTTGTCTGCGTACTAGGCCCAGGCGACTCACCGATATAATAGGCTAAAGAAATAGAAGAAGACTCATGATATAATAAGGAATCATATTCTTGTTTTAAACACTGATTTGTGATGCGTGTGTGTGTGTGTATGTGTGTGTGTGCACATAACATAAGTCACTCAGTATCTATCTGAGTATCTATCCGTGGGGCTTTGGTTTCATGACCACACACACATACCAATATCCTTAGATGCTCTGACCTTATATTTAAGATAATGCAGAAAGGCTGAGTGTTGCAATGAAAGCATAAAGACCTGAATCTGATGGCCAGTACCCATATAAAAAAGGTGGGTGTGCTAGTGTGTGCCTGTAATCACAGCACTTGGGATGCAGAAACAGGTAGATCCTAGGACTTGTTGGCCAGTCAGCCAGGCAAGGGACACAATCTAAAAAAAGAAAGAGGAAAAAAGTG